>NW_027472588.1:21613210-22813210 GCF_030347505.1 Rhynchophorus ferrugineus | reverse complement strand
ACGTAATTAGCATGCCGAATATTACTTGGAATGTGAATTGGAACGAAATCGCTAATTCATAAGACCATTTTACAATTTTGGCCCAAGTAGAAGCAAAGCCAATATTGTAAGATATCGATAGTCCATATCTCGGAAACTATAAGAGATAATGCAATTTGGCAATCGGCAACGTAATTAGCATGCCGAATATTACTTGGAATGTGAATTGGAACGAAATCGCTAATTCATAAGACCATTTTACAATTTTGGCCCAAGTAGAAGCTGAGCCAATATTGTAAGATATCGATACTCCATATCTCGGAATCTATAAGAGATAAGGCAATTTGGCAATCGGCAACGTAATTAGCATGCCGAATATTACTTGGAATGTGAATTGGAACGAAATAGCTAATTCATAAGACCATTTTACAATTTCGGCCCAAGTAAAAGCAGAGCCAATATTGTAAGATGTCGATAGTCCATATCTCGGAAACTATAAGAGATAATGCAATTTGGCAATCGGCAACGTAATTAGCATGCCGAATATTACTTGGAATGTGAATTGGAACGAAATCGCTAATTCATAAGACCATTTTACAATTTTGGCCCAAGTTAGAAGCAGAGCCAATATTGTAAGATGCCGATAGTCCATATCTCGGAAACTATAAGAGATAATGCAATTTGGTAATTGGCAACGTAATTAGCATGCCGAATATTACTTGGAATGTGAATTGGAACGAAATCGCTAATTCATAAGACCATTTTACAATTTTGGCCCAAGTTAGAAGCAGAGCCAATATTGTAAGATGCCGATAGTCCATATCTCGGAAACTAAAAGGGATAATGCAATTTGGCAATCGGCAACGTAATTAGCATGCCGAATATTACTTGGAATGTGAATTGGAACGAAATCGCTAATTCATAAGACCATTTTACAATTTTGGCCCAAGTAGAAGCAGAGCCAATATTGTAAGATGCCGGTAGTCCATATCTCGGAAACTATAAGAGATAAGGCAATTTGGCATTCGGCAACGTAATTGGCATGCCGAATATTACTTGGAATGTGAATAGGAACGAAATCGCTAATTTATAAGACCATTTTACAATTTTGGCCCAAGTAGAAGCAGAGCCAATATTGTAAGATGTCGATAGTCCATATCTCGGAAACTAAAAGAGATAATGCAATTTGGCAATCGGCAACGTAATTAGCATGCCGAATATTACTTGGAATGTGAATTGGAACGAAATCGCTAATTCATAAGATCATTTTACAATTTTGGCCCAAGTAGAAGCAAAGCCAATATTGTAAGATATCGATAGTCCATATCTCGGAAACTATAAGAGATAATGCAATTTGGCAATCGGCAACGTAACTAGCATGCCGAATATTACTTGGAATGTGAATTGGAACGAAATCGCTAATTCATAAGACCATTTTACAATTTTGGCCCAAGTAGAAGCAGAGCCAATATTGTAAGATGTCGATAGTCCATATCTCGGAATCTATAAGAGTTAATGCAATTTGGCAATCGGCAACGTAATTAGCATGCCGAATATTACTTGGAATGTGAATTGGAACGAAATCGCTAATTCATAAGATCATTTTACAATTTTGGCCCAAGTAGAAGCAGAGTCAATATTATAAGATGCCGGTAAACCATATCTCGGAAACTATAAGAGATAAGGCAATTTGGCAATCGGCAACGTAATTAGCATGCCGAATATTACTTGGAATGTGAATTGGAACGAAATAGCTAATTCATAAGACCATTTTACAATTTCGGCCCAAGTAAAAGCAGAGCCAATATTGTAAGAGGTCGATAGTCCATATCCCGGAAACTATAAGAGATAATGCAATTTGGTAATTGGCAACGTAATTAGCATGCCGAATATTACTTGGAATGTGAATTGGAACGAAATCGCTAATTCATAAGACCATTTTACAATTTTGGCCCAAGTTAGAAGCAGAGCCAATATTGTAAGATGCCGATAGTCCATATCTCGGAAACTAAAAGAGATGATGCAATTTGGCAATCGGCAACGTAATTAGCATGCCGAATATTACTTGGAATGTGAATTGGAACGAAATCGCTAATTCATAAGACCATTTTACAATTTTGGCCCAAGTAGAAGCAGAGCCAATATTGTAAGATGCCGGTAGTCCATATCTCGGAAACTATAAGAGATAAGGCAATTTGGCAATCGGCAACGTAATTGGCATGCCGAATATTACTTGGAATGTGAATAGGAACGAAATCGCTAATTTAAAAGACCATTTTACAATTTTGGCCCAAGTAGAAGCAGAGCCAATATTGTAAGATGTCGATAGTCCATATCTCGGAAACTAAAAGAGATAATGCAATTTGGCAATCGGCAACGTAATTAGCATGCCGAATATTACTTGGAATGTGAATTGGAACGAAATCGCTAATTCATAAGACCATTTTACAATTTTGGCCCAAGTAGAAGCAGAGCCAATATTGTAAGATGCAGGTAGTCCATATCTCGGAAACTATAAGAGATAAGGCAATTTGGCAATCGGCAACGTAATTAGCATGCCGAATATTACTTGGACTGTGAATTGGAACGAAATCGCTAATTTATAAGACCATTTTATAATTTTGGCCCAAGTTAGAAGCAGAGCCAATATTGTAAGATGCCGATAGTCCACATCTCGTAAATTAAAAGAGATAATGCAATTTGGCAATCGGCAACGTAATTAGCATGCGGAATATTACTTGGAATGTGAATTGGAACGAAATCGCTAATTCATAAGTCCATTTAACAATTTTGGCCCAAGTAGAAGCAGAGTCAATATTATAAGATGCCGGTAGACCATATCTCGGAAACTATAAGAGATAAGGCAATTTGGCAATCGGCAACGCAATTAGCATGCCGAATATTACTTGGAATGTGAATTGGAACGAAATCGCTAATTCATAAGACCATTTTACAATTTTGGCCCAAGTAGAAGCAAATCCAATATTGTAAGATGCCGGTAGTCCATATCTCGGAAACTATAAGAGATAAGGCAATTTGGCAATCGGCAACGTAATTAGCATGCCGAATATTACTTGGAATGTGAATTGGAACGAAATCGCTAATTCATAAGACCATTTTACAATTTTGGGCGAAGTAGAAACAGAGCCAATATTGTAAGATGTCGATAGTCCATATCTCGGAAACTATACGAGATAATGCAATTTGGCAATCCGCAACGTAATTAGCATGCCAAATATTACTTGGAATGTGAATTGGAACGAAATCGCTAATTCATAAGACCATTTTACAATTTTGGCCCAAGTAGAAGCAGAGCCAATATTGTAAGATGCCGATAGCCCATATCTCGGAAACTATAAGAGATAATGCAATTTGGCAATCGGCAACGTAATTAGCATGCCGAATATTACTTGGAATGTGAATTGGAACGAAATCGCTAATTCATAAGACCATTTTACAATTTTGGCCCAAATTAGAAGCAGAGCCAATATTGTAAGATGCCGATAGTCCATATCTCGGAAACTATAAGAGGTAATGCAATTTGGCAATTGGCAGCGTAATTAGCATGCCGAATATTACTTGGATTGTGAATTGGAACGAAATCGCTAATGCATAAGACCATTTTACAATTTTGGCCCAAGTAGAAGCAGAGCCAATATTGTAAGATGTCGATAGTCCATATCTCGGAAACTATAAGAGATAATGCAATTTGACAATCGGCAATGTAATTAGCATGCCGAATATTACTTGGAATGGGAATTGGAACGAAATTGCTAATTCATAAGACCATTTTACAATTTTGGCCCAAGTAGAAGCAGAGCCAATATTGTAAGATGTCGATAGTCCATATCTCAGAAACTATAAGAGATAATGCAATTTGGCAATCGGCAACGTAATTAGCATGCCGAATATTACTTGGAATGTGAATTGGAACGAAATCGCTAATTCATAAGTCCATATTACAATTTTGGCCCAAGTAGAAGCAGAGCCAATATTGTAAGATGCCGATAGTCCATATCTCGGAAACTATAAGAGATAATGCAATTTGGCAATTGTCAACGTAATTAGCATGCCGAATATTACTTGGAATGTGCATTGGAACGAAATCGCTAATTCATAAGACCATTTTAAAATTTTGGCCCAAGTAGTAGCAGAGCCAATATTGAAAGATATCGATAGTCCTTATCTCGGAAACTATAAGAGCTAATGCAGTTTGGCAATCGGCAACGTAATTAGCATGCCGAATATTACTTGGAATGTGAATTGGAACGAAATCGCTAATTCATAAGACCATTTTACAATTTTGGCCCAAGTAGAAGCCGAGCCAATATTATAAGATGCCGATAGTCCATATCTCGGAAACTATAAGAGATAATGCAATTTGGGAATCGGCAACGTAATTAGCATGCCGAATATTACTTGGAATGTGAATTGGAACGAAACCGCTAATTCATAAGACGATTTTACAATTTTGGCCCAAGTAGAAGCAAAGCCAATATTGTAAGATATCGATAGTCCATATCTCGGAAACTATAAGAGATAATGCAATTTGGCAATCGGCAACGTAATTAGCATGCCGAATATTACTTGGAATGTGAATTGGAACGAAATCGCTAATTCATAAGACCATTTTACAATTTTGGCCCAAGTAGAAGCTGAGCCAATATTGTAAGATGTCGATACTCCATATCTCGGAATCTATAAGAGATAATACAATTTGGCAATCGGCAACGTAATTAGCATGCCGAATATTACTTGGAATGTGAATTGGAACGAAATCGCTAATTCATAAGACCATTTTACAATTTTGGCCCAAGTAGAAGCAGAGTCAATATTATAAGATGCCGGTAAACCATATCTCGGAAACTATAAGAGATAAGGCAATTTGGCAATCGGCAACGTAATTAGCATGCCGAATATTACTTGGAATGTGAATTGGAACGAAATAGCTAATTCATAAGACCATTTTACAATTTCGGCCCAAGTAAAAGCAGAGCCAATATTGTAAGATGTCGATAGTCCATATCTCGGAAACTATAAGAGATAATGCAATTTGGCAATCGGCAACGTAATTAGCATGCCGAATATTACTTGGAATGTGAATTGGAACGAAATCGCTAATTCATAAGACCATTTTACAATTTTGGCCCAAGTTAGAAGCAGAGCCAATATTGTAAGATGCCGATAGTCCATATCTCGGAAACTATAAGAGATAATGCAATTTGGTAATTGGCAACGTAATTAGCATGCCGAATATTACTTGGAATGTGAATTGGAACGAAATCGCTAATTCATAAGACCATTTTACAATTTTGGCCCAAGTTAGAAGCAGAGCCAATATTGTAAGATGCCGATAGTCCATATCTCGGAAACTAAAAGGGATAATGCAATTTGGCAATCGGCAACGTAATTAGCATGCCGAATATTACTTGGAATGTGAATTGGAACGAAATCGCTAATTCATAAGACCATTTTACAATTTTGGCCCAAGTAGAAGCAGAGCCAATATTGTAAGATGCCGGTAGTCCATATCTCGGAAACTATAAGAGATAAGGCAATTTGGCATTCGGCAACGTAATTGGCATGCCGAATATTACTTGGAATGTGAATAGGAACGAAATCGCTAATTTATAAGACCATTTTACAATTTTGGCCCAAGTAGAAGCAGAGCCAATATTGTAAGATGTCGATAGTCCATATCTCGGAAACTAAAAGAGATAATGCAATTTGGCAATCGGCAACGTAATTAGCATGCCGAATATTACTTGGAATGTGAATTGGAACGAAATCGCTAATTCATAAGATCATTTTACAATTTTGGCCCAAGTAGAAGCAAAGCCAATATTGTAAGATATCGATAGTCCATATCTCGGAAACTATAAGAGATAATGCAATTTGGCAATCTGCAACGTAATTAGCATGCCGAATATTACTTGGAATGTGAATTGGAACGAAATCGCTAATTCATAAGACCATTTTACAATTTTGGCCCAAGTAGAAGCAGAGCCAATATTGTAAGATGTCGATAGTCCATATCTCGGAATCTATAAGAGTTAATGCAATTTGGCAATCGGCAACGTAATTAGCATGCCGAATATTACTTGGAATGTGAATTGGAACGAAATCGCTAATTCATAAGATCATTTTACAATTTTGGCCCAAGTAGAAGCAGAGCCAATATTATAAGATGCCGGTAAACCATATCTCGGAAACTATAAGAGATAAGGCAATTTGGCAATCGGCAACGTAATTAGCATGCCGAATATTACTTGGAATGTGAATTGGAACGAAATAGCTAATTCATAAGACCATTTTACAATTTCGGCCCAAGTAAAAGCAGAGCCAATATTGTAAGATGTCGATAGTCCATATCCCGGAAACTATAAGAGATAATGCAATTTGGCAATCGGCAACGTAATTAGCATGCCGAATATTACTTGGAATGTGAATTTGAACGAAATCGCTAATTCATAAGACCATTTTACAATTTTGGCCCAAGTTAGAAGCAGAGCCAATATTGTAAGATGCCGATAGTCCATATCTCGGAAACTATAAGAGATAATGCAATTTGGTAATTGGCAACGTAATTAGCATGCCGAATATTACTTGGAATGTGAATTGGAACGAAATCGCTAATTCATAAGACCATTTTACAATTTTGGCCCAAGTTAGAAGCAGAGCCAATATTGTAAGATGCCGATAGTCCATATCTCGGAAACTAAAAGAGATGATGCAATTTGGCAATCGGCAACGTAATTAGCATGCCGAATATTACTTGGAATGTGAATTGGAACGAAATCGCTAATTCATAAGACCATTTTACAATTTTGGCCCAAGTAGAAGCAGAGCCAATATTGTAAGATGCCGGTAGTCCATATCTCAGAAACTATAAGAGATAATGCAATTTGGCAATCGGCAACGTAATTAGCATGCCGAATATTACTTGGAATGTGAATTGGAACGAAATCGCTAATTCATAAGTCCATTTTACAATTTTGGCCCAAGTAGAAGCAGAGCCAATATTGTAAGATGCCGATAGTCCATATCTCGGAAACTATAAGAGATAATGCAATTTGGCAATTGTCAACGTAATTAGCATGCCGAATATTACTTGGAATGTGCATTGGAACGAAATCGCTAATTCATAAGACCATTTTAAAATTTTGGCCCAAGTAGTAGCAGAGCCAATATTGAAAGATATCGATAGTCCTTATCTCGGAAACTATAAGAGCTAATGCAGTTTGGCAATCGGCAACGTAATTAGCATGCCGAATATTACTTGGAATGTGAATTGGAACGAAATCGCTAATTCATAAGACCATTTTACAATTTTGGCCCAAGTAGAAGCCGAGCCAATATTATAAGATGCCGATAGTCCATATCTCGGAAACTATAAGAGATAATGCAATTTGGGAATCGGCAACGTAATTAGCATGCCGAATATTACTTGGAATGTGAATTGGAACGAAACCGCTAATTCATAAGACCATTTTACAATTTTGGCCCAAGTAGAAGCAAAGCCAATATTGTAAGATATCGATAGTCCATATCTCGGAAACTATAAGAGATAATGCAATTTGGCAATCGGCAACGTAATTAGCATGCCGAATATTACTTGGAATGTGAATTGGAACGAAATCGCTAATTCATAAGACCATTTTACAATTTTGGCCCAAGTAGAAGCTGAACCAATATTGTAAGATGTCGATACTCCATATCTCGGAATCTATAAGAGATAATACAATTTGGCAATCGGCAACGTAATTAGCATGCCGAATATTACTTGGAATGTGAATTGGAACGAAATCGCTAATTCATAAGACCATTTTACAATTTTGGCCCAAGTAGAAGCAGAGTCAATATTATAAGATGCCGGTAAACCATATCTCGGAAACTATAAGAGATAAGGCAATTTGGCAATCGGCAACGTAATTAGCATGCCGAATATTACTTGGAATGTGAATTGGAACGAAATAGCTAATTCATAAGACCATTTTACAATTTCGGCCCAAGTAAAAGCAGAGCCAATATTGTAAGATGCCGATAGTCCATATCTCGGAAACTATAAGAGATAATGCAATTTGGTAATTGGCAACGTAATTAGCATGCCGAGTGTTACTTGGAATGTGAATTGGAACGAAATCGCTAATTCATAAGACCATTTTACAATTTTGGCCCAAGTAGAAGCAGAGCCAATATTGTAAGATGCCGGTAGTCCATATCTCGGAAACTATAAGAGATAAGGCAATTTGGCAATCGGCAACGTAATTGGCATGCCGAATATTACTTGGAATGTGAATAGGAACGAAATCGCTAATTTATAAGACCATTTTACAATTTTGGCCCAAGTAGAAGCAGAGCCAATATTGTAAGATGTCGATAGTCCATATCTCGGAAACTAAAAGAGATAATGCAATTTGGCAATCGGCAACGTAATTAGCATGCCGAATATTACTTGGAATGTGAATTGGAACGAAATCGCTAATTCATAAGACCATTTTACAATTTTGGCCCAAGTAGAAGCAAAGCCAATATTGTAAGATATCGATAGTCCATATCTCGGAAACTATAAGAGATAATGCAATTTGGCAATCGGCAACGTAATTAGCATGCCGAATATTACTTGGAATGTGAATTGGAACGAAATCGCTAATTCATAAGACCATTTTACAATTTTGGCCCAAGTAGAAGCAGAGCCAATATTGTAAGATGTCGATAGTCCATATCTCGGAATCTATAAGAGATAATGCAATTTGGCAATCGGCAACGTAATTAGCATGCCGAATATTACTTGGAATGTGAATTGGAACGAAATCGCTAATTCATAAGACCATTTTACAATTTTGGCCCAAGTTAGAAGCAGAGCCAATATTGTAAGATGCCGATAGTCCATATCTCGGAAACTATAAGAGGTAATGCAATTTGGCAATTGGCAGCGTAATTAGCATGCCGAATATTACTTGGAATGTGAATTGGAACGAAATCGCTAATGCATAAGACCATGTTACAATTTTGGCCCAAGTAGAAGCAGAGCCAATATTGTAAGATGTCGATAGTCCATATCTCGGAAACTAAAAGAGATAATGCAATTTGGCAATCGGCAACGTAATTAGCATGCCGAATATTACTTGGATTGTGAATTGAAACGAAATCGCTAATTCATAAGACTATTTTACAATTTTGGCCCAAGTAAAAGCAGAGCCAATATTGTAAGATGTCGATAACCTATATCTCGGAAACTATACGAGATAATGCAATTTGGCAATCCGCAACGTAATTAGCATGCGAAATATTACTTGGAATGTGAATTGGAACGAAATCGCTAATTCATAAGACCATTTTACAATTTTGGCCCAAGTAGAAGCAGAGCCAATATTGTAAGATGCCGATAGTCCATATCTCGGAAACTATAAGAGGTAATGCAATTTGGCAATTGGCAGCGTAATTAGCATGCCGAATATTACTTGGAATGTGAATTGGAACGAAATCGCTAATGCATAAGACCATTTTACAATTTTGGCCCAAGTAGAAGCAGAGCCAATATTGTAAGATGTCGATAGTCCATATCTCGGAAACTATAAGAGGTAATGCAATTTGGCAATTGGCAGCGTAATTAGCATGCCGAATATTACTTGGAATGTGAATTGGAACGAAATCGCTAATGCATAAGACCATTTTACAATTTTGGCCCAAGTTAGAAGCAGAGCCAATATTGTAAGATGCCGATAGTCCATATCTCGGAAACTATAAGAGGTAATGCAATTTGGCAATTGGCAGCGTAATTAGCATGCCGAATATTACTTGGAATGTGAATTGGAACGAAATCGCTAATGCATAAGACCATTTTACAATTTTGGCCCAAGTAGAAGCAGAGCCAATATTGTAAGATGTCGATAGTCCATATCTCGGAAACTATAAGAGATAATGCAATTTGGCAATCGGCAACGTAATTAGCATGCCGAATATTACTTGGAATGGGAATTGGAACGAAATTGCTAATTCATAAGACCATTTTACAATTTTGGCCCAAGTAGAAGCAGAGCCAATATTGTAAGATGTCGATAGTCCATATCTCAGAAACTATAAGAGATAATGCAATTTGGCAATCGGCAACGTAATTAGCATGCCGAATATTACTTGGAATGTGAATTGGAACGAAATCGCTAATTCATAGGTCCATTTTACAATTTTGGCCCAAGTAGAAGCAGAGCCAATATTGTAAGATGCCGATAGTCCATATCTCGGAAACTATAAGAGATAATGCAATTTGGCAATTGGCAACGTAATTAGCATGCCGAATATTACTTGGAATGTGAATTGGAACGAAATCGCTAATTCATAAGTCCATTTTACAATTTTGGCCCAACTAGAAGCAGAGCCAATATTGTAAGATGCCGATAGTCCATATCTCGGAAACTATAAGAGATAATACAATTTGGCAATTGTCAACGTAATTAGCATGCCGACTATTACTTGGAATGTGAATTGGAACGAAATCGCTAATTCATAAGACCATTTTAAAATTTTGGCCCAAGTAGTAGCAGAGCCAATATTGAAAGATATCGATAGTCCATATCTCGGAAACTATAAGAGCTAATGCAATTTGGCAATCGGCAACGTAATTAGCATGCCGAATATTACTTGGAATGTGAATTGGAACGAAATCGCTAATTCATAAGACCATTTTACAATTTTGGCCCAAGTAGAAACCGAGCCAATATTATAAGATGCCGATAGTCCATATCTCGGAAACTATAAGAGATAATGCAATTTGGCAATCGGCAACGTAATTAGCATGCCGAATATTACTTGGAATGTGAATTGGAACGAAATCGCTAATTCATAAGACCATTTTACAATTTTGGCCCAAGTAGAAGCTGAGCCAATATTGTAAGATGTCGATACTCCATATCTCGGAAACTATAAGAGATAATGCAATTTGGCAATCGGCAACGTAATTAGCATGCCGAATATTACTTGGAATGTGAATTGGAACGAAATCGCTAATTCATAAGACCATTATACAATTTTGGCCCAAGTAGAAGCTGAGCCAATATTGTAAGATGTCGATACTCCATATCTCGGAAACTATAAGAGATAATGCAATTTGGTAATTGGCAACGTAATTAGCATGCCGAATATTACTTGGAATGTGAATTGGAACGAAATCGCTAATTCATAAGACCATTTTACAATTTCGGCCCAAGTTAGAAGCAGAGCCAATATTGTAAGATGCCGATAGTCCATATCTCGGAAACTAAAAGGGATAATGCAATTTGGCAATCGGCAACGTAATTAGCATGCCGAATATTACTTGGAATGTGAATTGGAACGAAATCGCTAATTCATAAGACCATTTTACAATTTTGGCCCAAGTAGAAGCAGAGCCAATATTGTAAGATGCCGATAGTCCATATCTCGGAAACTATAAGAGATAAGGCAATTTGGCAATCGGCAACGTAATTGGCATGCCAAATATTACTTGGAATGTGAATAGGAACGAAATCGCTAATTTATAAGACCATTTTACAATTTTGGCCCAAGTAGAAGCAGAGCCAATATTGTAAGATGTCGATAGTCCATATCTCGGAAACTAAAAGAGATAATGCAATTTGGCAATCGGCAACGTAATTAGCATGCCGAATATTAGTTGGAATGTGAATTGGAACGAAATCGCTAATTCATAAGACCATTTTACAATTTTGGCCCAAGTAGAAGCAAAGCCAATATTGTAAGATATCGATAGTCCATATCTCGGAAACTATAAGAGATAATGCAATTTGGCAATCGGCAACGTAATTAGCATGCCGAATATTACTTGGAATGTGAATTGGAACGAAATCGCTAATTCATAAGACCATTTTACAATTTTGGCCCAAGTAGAAGCAGAGCCAATATTGTAAGATGTCGATAGTCCATATCTCGGAATCTATAAGAGATAATGCAATTTGGCAATCGGCAACGTAATTAGCATGCCGAATATTACTTGGAATGTGAATTGGAACGAAATCGCTAATTCATAAGACCATTTTACAATTTTTGCCCAAGTAGAAGCAGAGTCAATATTATAAGATGCCGGTAAACCATATCTCGGAAACTATAAGAGATAAGGCAATTTGGCAATCGGCAACGTAATTAGCATGCCGAATATTACTTGGAATGTGAATTGGAACGAAATAGCTAATTCATAAGACCATTTTACAATTTCGGTCCAAGTAAAAGCAGAGCCAATATTGTAAGATGTCGATAGTCCATATCTCGGAAACTATAAGAGATAATGCAATTTGGCAATCGGCAACGTAATTAGCATGCCGAATATTACTTGGAATGTGAATTGGAACGAAATCGCTAATTCATAAGACCATTTTACAATTTTGGCCCAAGTTAGAAGCAGAGCCAATATTGTAAGATGCCGATAGTCCATATCTCGGAAACTATAAGAGATAATGCAATTTGGCAATCGGCAACGTAATTAGCATGCCGAATATTACTTGGAATGTGAATTGGAACGAAATCGCTAATTCATAAGACCATTTTACAATTTTGGCCCAAGTAGAAGCAGAGCCAATATTGTAAGATGCCGGTAGTCCATATCTCGGAAACTATAAGAGATAAGGCAATTTGGCAATCGGCAACGTAATTGGCATGCCGAATATTACTTGGAATGTGAATAGGAACGAAATCGCTAATTTATAAGACCATTTTACAATTTTGGCCCAAGTAGAAGCAGAGCCAATATTGTAAGATGTCGATAGTCCATATCTCGGAAACTAAAAGAGATAATGCAATTTGGCAATCGGCAACGTAATTAGCATGCCGAATATTACTTGGAATGTGAATTGGAACGAAATCGCTAATACATAAGACCATTTTACAATTTTGGCCCAAGTAGAAGCAGAGCCAATATTGTAAGATGTCGATAGTCCATATCTCGGAAACTATAAGAGATAATGCAATTTGGCAATCGGCAACGTAATTAGCATGCCGAATATTACTTGGAATGGGAATTGGAACGAAATTGCTAATTCATAAGACCATTTTACAATTTTGGCCCAAGTTAGAAGCAGAGCCAATATTGTAAGATGCCGATAGTCCATATCTCGGAAACTAAAAGGGATAATGCAATTTGGCAATCGGCAACGTAATTAGCATGCCGAATATTACTTGGAATGTGAATTGGAACGAAATCGCTAATTCATAAGACCATTTTACAATTTTGGCCCAAGTTAGAAGCAGAGCCAATATTGTAAGATGCCGATAGTCCATATCTCGGAAACAAAAAGGGATAATGCAATTTGGCAATCGGCAACGTAATTAGCATGCCGAATATTACTTGGAATGTGAATTGGAACGAAATCGCTAATTCATAAGACCATTTTACAATTTTGGCCCAAGTTAGAAGCAGAGCCAATATTGTAAGATGCCGATAGTCCATATCTCGGAAACTATAAGAGATAGTGCAATTTGGCAATCGGCAACGTAATTAGCATGCCGAATATTACTTGGATTGTGAATTGAAACGAAATCGCTAATTCATAAGACTATTTTACAATTTTGGCCCAAGTAAAAGCAGAGCCAATATTGTAAGATGTCGATAACCCATATCTCGGAAACTATACGAGATAATGCAATTTGGCAATCCGCAACGTAATTAGCATGCCAAATATTACTTGGAATGTGAATTGGAACGAAATCGCTAATTCATAAGACCATTTTACAATTTTGGCCCAAGTAGAAGCAGAGCCAATATTGTAAGATGCCGATAGCCCATATCTCGGAAACTATAAGAGATAATGCAATTTGGCAATCGGTAACGTAATTAGCATGCCGAATATTACTTGGAATGTGAATTGGAACGAAATCGCTAATTCATAAGACCATTTTACAATTTTGGCCCAAGTTAGAAGCAGAGCCAATATTGTAAGAAGCCGATAGTCCATATCTCGGAAACTATAAGAGGTAATGCAATTTGGCAATTGGCAGCGTAATTAGCATGCCGAATATTACTTGGAATGTGAATTGGAACGAAATCGCTAATGCATAAGACCATTTTACAATTTTGGCCCAAGTAGAAGCAGAGCCAATATTGTAAGATGTCGATAGTCCATATCTCGGAAACTATAAGAGATAATGCAATTTGGCAATCGGCAACGTAATTAGCATGCCGAATATTACTTGGAATGGGAATTGGAACGAAATTGCTAATTCATAAGACCATTTTACAATTTTGGCCCAAGTAGAAGCAGAGCCAATATTGTAAGATGTCGATAGTCCATATCTCAGAAACTATAAGAGATAATGCAATTTGGCAATCGGCAACGTAATTAGCATGCCGAATATTACTTGGAATGTGAATTGGAACGAAATCGCTAATTCATAAGCCCATTTTACAATTTTGGCCCAAGTAGAAGCAGAGCCAATATTGTAAGATGCCGATAGTCCATATCTCGGAAACTATAAGAGATAATGCAATTTGGCAATTGGCAACGTAATTAGCATGCCGAATATTACTTGGAATGTGAATTGGAACGAAATCGCTAATTCATAAGTCCATTTTACAATTTTGGCCCAACTAGAAGCAGAGCCAATATTGTAAGATGCCGATAGTCCATATCTCGGAAACTATAAGAGATAATGCAAATTGGCAATTGTCAACGTAATTAGCATGCCGACTATTACTTGGAATGTGAATTGGAACGAAATCGCTAATTCATAAGACCATTTTAAAATTTTGGCCCAAGTAGTAGCAGAGCCAATATTGAAAGATATCGATAGTCCATATCTCGGAAACTATAAGAGCTAATGCAATTTGGCAATCGGCAACGTAATTAGCATGCCGAATATTACTTGGAATGTGAATTGGAACGAAATCGCTAATTCATAAGACCATTTTACAATTTTGGCCCAAGTAGAAGCCGAGCCAATATTATAAGATGCCGATAGTCCATATCTCGGAAACTATAAGAGATAATGCAATTTGGGAATCGGCAACGTAATTAGCATGCCGAATATTACTTGGAATGTGAATTGGAACGAAATCGCTAATTCATAAGACCATTTTACAATTTTGGCCCAAGTAGAAGCAAAGCCAATATTGTAAGATATCGATAGTCCATATCTCGGAAACTATAAGAGATAATGCAATTTGGCAATCGGCAACGTAATTAGCATGCCGAATATTACTTGGAATGTGAATTGGAACGAAATCGCTAATTCATAAGACCATTTTACAATTTTGGCCCAAGTAGAAGCTGAGCCAATATTGTAAGATATCGATACTCCATATCTCGGAATCTATAAGAGATAATGCAATTTGGCAATCGGCAACGTAATTAGCATGCCGAATATTACTTGGAATGTGAATTGGAACGAAATCGCTAATTCATAAGTCCATTTTACAATTTTGGCCCAAGTAGAAGCAGAGTCAATATTATAAGATGCCGGTAAACCATATCTCGGAAACTATAAGAGATAAGGCAATTTGGCAATCGGCAACGTAATTAGCATGCCGAATATTACTTGGAATGTGAATTGGAACGAAATAGCTAATTCATAAGACCATTTTACAATTTCGGCCCAAGTAAAAGCAGAGCCAATATTGTAAGATGTCGATAGTCCATATCTCGGAAACTATAAGAGATAATGCAATTTGGCAATCGGCAACGTAATTAGCATGCCGAATATTACTTGGAATGTGAATTGGAACGAAATCGCTAATTCATAAGACCATTTTACAATTTTGGCCCAAGTTAGAAGCAGAGCCAATATTGTAAGATGCCGATAGTCCATATCTCGGAAACTATAAGAGATAATGCAATTTGGTAATTGGCAACGTAATTAGCATGCCGAATATTACTTGGAATGTGAATTGGAACGAAATCGCTAATTCATAAGACCATTTTACAATTTTGGCCCAAGTTAGAAGCAGAGCCAATATTGTAAGATGCCGATAGTCCATATCTCGGAAAATAAAAGGGATAATGCAATTTGGCAATCGGCAACGTAATTAGCATGCCGAATATTACTTGGAATGTGAATTGGAACGAAATCGCTAATTCATAAGACCATTTTACAATTTTGGCTCAAGTAGAAGCAGAGCCAATATTGTAAGATGCCGGTAGTCCATATCTCGGAAACTATAAGAGATAAGGCAATTTGGCATTCGGCAACGTAATTGGCATGCCGAATATTACTTGGAATGTGAATAGGAACGAAATCGCTAATTTATAAGACCATTTTACAATTTTGGCCCAAGTAGAAGCAGAGCCAATATTGTAAGATGTCGATAGTCCATATCTCGGAAACTAAAAGAGATAATGCAATTTGGCAATCGGCAACGTAATTAGCATGCCGAATATTACTTGGAATGTGAATTGGAACGAAATCGCTAATTCATAAGATCATTTTACAATTTTGGCCCAAGTAGAAGCAAAGCCAATATTGTAAGATATCGATAGTCCATATCTCGGAAACTATAAGAGATAATGCAATTTGGCAATCGGCAACGTAATTAGCATGCCGAATATTACTTGGAATGTGAATTGGAACGAAATCGCTTATTCATAAGACCATTTTACAATTTTGGCCCAAGTAGAAGCAGAGCCAATATTGTAAGATGTCGATAGTCCATATCTCGGAATCTATAAGAGTTAATGCAATTTGGCAATCGGCAACGTAATTAGCATGCCGAATATTACTTGGAATGTGAATTGGAACGAAATCGCTAATTCATAAGATCATTTTACAATTTTGGCCCAAGTAGAAGCAGAGTCAATATTATAAGATGCCGGTAAACCATATCTCGGAAACTATAAGAGATAAGGCAATTTGGCAATCGGCAACGTAATTAGCATGCCGAATATTACTTGGAATGTGAATTGGAACGAAATAGCTAATTCATAAGACCATTTTACAATTTCGGCCCAAGTAAAAGCAGAGCCAATATTGTAAGATGTCGATAGTCCATATCCCGGAAACTATAAGAGATAATGCAATTTGGCAATCGGCAACGTAATTAGCATGCCGAATATTACTTGGAATGTGAATTTGAACGAAATCGCTAATTCATAAGACCATTTTACAATTTTGGCCCAAGTTAGAAGCAGAGCCATTATTGTAAGATGCCGATAGTCCATATCTCGGAAACTATAAGAGATAATGCAATTTGGTAATTGGCAACGTAATTAGCATGCCGAATATTACTTGGAATGTGAATTGGAACGAAATCGCTAATTCATAAGACCATTTTACAATTTTGGCCCAAGTTAGAAGCAGAGCCAATATTGTAAGATGCCGATAGTCCATATCTCGGAAACTAAAAGAGATGATGCAATTTGGCAATCGGCAACGTAATTAGCATGCCGAATATTACTTGGAATGTGAATTGGAACGAAATCGCTAATTCATAAGACCATTTTACAATTTTGGCCCAAGTAGAAGCAGAGCCAATATTGTAAGATGCCGGTAGTCCATATCTCGGAAACTATAAGAGATAAGGCAATTTGGCAATCGGCAACGTAATTGGCATGCCGAATATTACTTGGAATGTGAATAGGAACGAAATCGCTAATTTAAAAGACCATTTTACAATTTTGGCCCAAGTAGAAGCAGAGCCAATATTGTAAGATGTCGATAGTCCATATCTCGGAAACTAAAAGAGATAATGCAATTTGGCAATCGGCAACGTAATTAGCATGCCGAATATTACTTGGAATGTGAATTGGAACGAAATCGCTAATTCATAAGACCATTTTACAATTTTGGCCCAAGTAGAAGCAGAGCCAATATTGTAAGATGCAGGTAGTCCATATCTCGGAAACTATAAGAGATAAGGCAATTTGGCAATCGGCAACGTAATTAGCATGCCGAATATTACTTGGACTGTGAATTGGAACGAAATCGCTAATTTATAAGACCATTTTACAATTTTGGCCCAAGTTAGAAGCAGAGCCAATATTGTAAGATGCCGATAGTCCACATCTCGTAAATTAAAAGAGATAATGCAATTTGGCAATCGGCAACGTAATTAGCATGCGGAATATTACTTGGAATGTGAATTGGAACGAAATCGCTAATTCATAAGTCCATTTAACAATTTTGGCCCAAGTAGAAGCAGAGTCAATATTATAAGATGCCGGTAGACCATATCTCGGAAACTATAAGAGATAAGGCAATTTGGCAATCGGCAACGCAATTAGCATGCCGAATATTACTTGGAATGTGAATTGGAACGAAATCGCTAATTCATAAGACCATTTCACAATTTTGGCCCAAGTAGAAGCAAATCCAATATTGTAAGATGCCGGTAGTCCATATCTCGGAAACTATAAGAGATAAGGCAATTTGGCAATCGGCAACGTAATTAGCATGCCGAATATTACTTGGAATGTGAATTGGAACGAAATCGCTAATTCATAAGACCATTTTACAATTTTGGGCGAAGTAGAAACAGAGCCAATATTGTAAGATGTCGATAGTCCATATCTCGGAAACTATACGAGATAATGCAATTTGGCAATCCGCAACGTAATTAGCATGCCAAATATTACTTGGAATGTGAATTGGAACGAAATCGCTAATTCATAAGACCATTTTACAATTTTGGCCCAAGTAGAAGCAGAGCCAATATTGTAAGATGCCGATAGCCCATATCTCGGAAACTATAAGAGATAATGCAATTTGGCAATCGGCAACGTAATTAGCATGCCGAATATTACTTGGAATGTGAATTGGAACGAAATCGCTAATTCATAAGACCATTTTACAATTTTGGCCCAAATTAGAAGCAGAGCCAATATTGTAAGATGCCGATAGTCCATATCTCGGAAACTATAAGAGGTAATGCAATTTGGCAATTGGCAGCGTAATTAGCATGCCGAATATTACTTGGAATGTGAATTGGAACGAAACCGCTAATGCATAAGACCATTTTACAATTTTGGCCCAAGTAGAGGCAGAGCCAATATTGTAAGATGTCGATAGTCCATATCTCGGAAACTATAAGAGATAATGCAATTTGACAATCGGCAACGTAATTAGCATGCCGAATATTACTTGGAATGGGAATTGGAACGAAATTGCTAATTCATAAGACCATTTTACAATTTTGGCCCAAGTAGAAGCAGAGCCAATATTGTAAGATGTCGATAGTCCATATCTCAGAAACTATAAGAGATAATGCAATTTGGCAATCGGCAACGTAATTAGCATGCCGAATATTACTTGGAATGTGAATTGGAACGAAACCGCTAATTCATAAGACCATTTTACAATTTTGGCCCAAGTAGAAGCAAAGCCAATATTGTAAGATATCGATAGTCCATATCTCGGAAACTATAAGAGATAATGCAATTTGGCAATCGGCAACGTAATTAGCATGCCGAATATTACTTGGAATGTGAATTGGAACGAAATCGCTAATTCATAAGACCATTTTACAATTTTGGCCCAAGTAGAAGCTGAGCCAATATTGTAAGATGTCGATACTCCATATCTCGGAATCTATAAGAGATAATACAATTTGGCAATCGGCAACGTAATTAGCATGCCGAATATTACTTGGAATGTGAATTGGAACGAAATCGCTAATTCATAAGACCATTTTACAATTTTGGCCCAAGTAGAAGCAGAGTCAATATTATAAGATGCCGGTAAACCATATCTCGGAAACTATAAGAGATAAGGCAATTTGGCAATCGGCAACGTAATTAGCATGCCGAATATTACTTGGAATGTGAATTGGAACGAAATAGCTAATTCATAAGACCATTTTACAATTTCGGCCCAAGTAAAAGCAGAGCCAATATTGTAAGATGTCGATAGTCCATATCTCGGAAACTATAAGAGATAATGCAATTTGGCAATCGGCAACGTAATTAGCATGCCGAATATTACTTGGAATGTGAATTGGAACGAAATCGCTAATTCATAAGACCATTTTACAATTTTGGCCCAAGTTAGAAGCAGAGCCAATATTGTAAGATGCCGATAGTCCATATCTCGGAAACTATAAGAGATAATGCAATTTGGTAATTGGCAACGTAATTAGCATGCCGAATATTACTTGGAATGTGAATTGGAACGAAATCGCTAATTCATAAGACCATTTTACAATTTTGGCCCAAGTTAGAAGCAGAGCCAATATTGTAAGATGCCGATAGTCCATATCTCGGAAACTAAAAGGGATAATGCAATTTGGCAATCGGCAACGTAATTAGCATGCCGAATATTACTTGGAATGTGAATTGGAACGAAATCGCTAATTCATAAGACCATTTTACAATTTTGGCCCAAGTAGAAGCAGAGCCAATATTGTAAGATGCCGGTAGTCCATATCTCGGAAACTATAAGAGATAAGGCAATTTGGCATTCGGCAACGTAATTGGCATGCCGAATATTACTTGGAATGTGAATAGGAACGAAATCGCTAATTTATAAGACCATTTTACAATTTTGGCCCAAGTAGAAGCAGAGCCAATATTGTAAGATGTCGATAGTCCATATCTCGGAAACTAAAAGAGATAATGCAATTTGGCAATCGGCAACGTAATTAGCATGCCGAATATTACTTGGAATGTGAATTGGAACGAAATCGCTAATTCATAAGATCATTTTACAATTTTGGCCCAAGTAGAAGCAAAGCCAATATTGTAAGATATCGATAGTCCATATCTCGGAAACTATAAGAGATAATGCAATTTGGCAATCGGCAACGTAATTAGCATGCCGAATATTACTTGGAATGTGAATTGGAACGAAATCGCTAATTCATAAGACCATTTTACAATTTTGGCCCAAGTAGAAGCAGAGCCAATATTGTAAGATGTCGATAGTCCATATCTCGGAATCTATAAGAGTTAATGCAATTTGGCAATCGGCAACGTAATTAGCATGCCGAATATTACTTGGAATGTGAATTGGAACGAAATCGCTAATTCATAAGATCATTTTACAATTTTGGCCCAAGTAGAAGCAGAGTCAATATTATAAGATGCCGGTAAACCATATCTCGGAAACTATAAGAGATAAGGCAATTTGGCAATCGGCAACGTAATTAGCATGCCGAATATTACTTGGAATGTGAATTGGAACGAAATAGCTAATTCATAAGACCATTTTACAATTTCGGCCCAAGTAAAAGCAGAGCCAATATTGTAAGATGTCGATAGTCCATATCCCGGAAACTATAAGAGATAATGCAATTTGGCAATCGGCAACGTAATTAGCATGCCGAATATTACTTGGAATGTGAATTTGAACGAAATCGCTAATTCATAAGACCATTTTACAATTTTGGCCCAAGTTAGAAGCAGAGCCAATATTGTAAGATGCCGATAGTCCATATCTCGGAAACTATAAGAGATAATGCAATTTGGTAATTGGCAACGTAATTAGCATGCCGAATATTACTTGGAATGTGAATTGGAACGAAATCGCTAATTCATAAGACCATTTTACAATTTTGGCCCAAGTTAGAAGCAGAGCCAATATTGTAAGATGCCGATAGTCCATATCTCGGAAACTAAAAGAGATGATGCAATTTGGCAATCGGCAACGTAATTAGCATGCCGAATATTACTTGGAATGTGAATTGGAACGAAATCGCTAATTCATAAGACCATTTTACAATTTTGGCCCAAGTAGAAGCAGAGCCAATATTGTAAGATGCCGGTAGTCCATATCTCGGAAACTATAAGAGATAAGGCAATTTGGCAATCGGCAACGTAATTGGCATGCCGAATATTACTTGGAATGTGAATAGGAACGAAATCGCTAATTTAAAAGACCATTTTACAATTTTGGCCCAAGTAGAAGCAGAGCCAATATTGTAAGATGTCGATAGTCCATATCTCGGAAACTAAAAGAGATAATGCAATTTGGCAATCGGCAACGTAATTAGCATGCCGAATATTACTTGGAATGTGAATTGGAACGAAATCGCTAATTCATAAGACCATTTTACAATTTTGGCCCAAGTAGAAGCAGAGCCAATATTGTAAGATGCAGGTAGTCCATATCTCGGAAACTATAAGAGATAAGGCAATTTGGCAATCGGCAACGTAATTAGCATGCCGAATATTACTTGGACTGTGAATTGGAACGAAATCGCTAATTTATAAGACCATTTTACAATTTTGGCCCAAGTTAGAAGCAGAGCCAATATTGTAAGATGCCGATAGTCCACATCTCGTAAATTAAAAGAGATAATGCAATTTGGCAATCGGCAACGTAATTAGCATGCGGAATATTACTTGGAATGTGAATTGGAACGAAATCGCTAATTCATAGGTCCATTTAACAATTTTGGCCCAAGTAGAAGCAGAGTCAATATTATAAGATGCCGGTAGACCATATCTCGGAAACTATAAGAGATAAGGCAATTTGGCAATCGGCAACGCAATTAGCATGCCGAATATTACTTGGAATGTGAATTGGAACGAAATCGCTAATTCATAAGACCATTTTACAATTTTGGCCCAAGTAGAAGCAAATCCAATATTGTAAGATGCCGGTAGTCCATATCTCGGAAACTATAAGAGATAAGGCATTTGGCAATCGGCAACGTAATTAGCATGCCGAATATTACTTGGAATGTGAATTGGAACGAAATCGCTAATTCATAAGACCATTTTACAATTTTGGGCGAAGTAGAAACAGAGCCAATATTGTAAGATGTCGATAGTCCATATCTCGGAAACTATACGACATAATGCAATTTGGCAATCCGCAACGTAATTAGCATGCCAAATATTACTTGGAATGTGAATTGGAACGAAATCGCTAATTCATAAGACCATTTTACAATTTTGGCCCAAGTAGAAGCAGAGCCAATATTGTAAGATGCCGATAGCCCATATCTCGGAAACTATAAGAGATAATGCAATTTGGCAATCGGCAACGTAATTAGCATGCCGAATATTACTTGGAATGTGAATTGGAACGAAATCGCTAATTCATAAGACCATTTTACAATTTTGGCCCAAATTAGAAGCAGAGCCAATATTGTAAGATGCCGATAGTCCATATCTCGGAAACTATAAGAGGTAATGCAATTTGGCAATTGGCAGCGTAATTAGCATGCCGAATATTACTTGGAATGTGAATTGGAACGAAATCGCTAATGCATAAGACCATTTTACAATTTTGGCCCAAGTAGAAGCAGAGCCAATATTGTAAGATGTCGATAGTCCATATCTCGGAAACTATAAGAGATAATGCAATTTGGCAATCGGCAACGTAATTAGCATGCCGAATATTACTTGGAATGTGAATTGGAACGAAATCGCTAATTCATAAGTCCATTTTACAATTTTGGCCCAAGTAGAAGCAGAGCCAATATTGTAAGATGCCGATAGTCCATATCTCGGAAACTATAAGAGATAATGCAATTTGGCAATTGTCAACGTAATTAGCATGCCGAATATTACTTGGAATGTGCATTGGAACGAAATCGCTAATTCATAAGACCATTTTAAAATTTTGGCCCAAGTAGTAGCAGAGCCAATATTGAAAGATATCGATAGTCCTTATCTCGGAAACTATAAGAGCTAATGCAGTTTGGCAATCGGCAACGTAATTAGCATGCCGAATATTACTTGGAATGTGAATTGGAACGAAATCGCTAATTCATAAGTCCATTTTACAATTTTGGCCCAAGTAGAAGCAGAGCCAATATTGTAAGATGCCGATAGTCCATATCTCGGAAACTATAAGAGATAATGCAATTTGGCAATTGTCAACGTAATTAGCATGCCGAATATTACTTGGAATGTGCATTGGAACGAAATCGCTAATTCATAAGACCATTTTAAAATTTTGGCCCAAGTAGTAGCAGAGCCAATATTGAAAGATATCGATAGTCCTTATCTCGGAAACTATAAGAGCTAATGCAGTTTGGCAATCGGCAACGTAATTAGCATGCCGAATATTACTTGGAATGTGAATTGGAACGAAATCGCTAATTCATAAGTCCATTTTACAATTTTGGCCCAAGTAGAAGCAGAGCCAACATTGTAAGATGCCGATAGTCCATATCTCGGAAACTATAAGAGATAATGCAATTTGGCAATTGTCAACGTAATTAGCATGCCGAATATTACTTGGAATGTGCATTGGAACGAAATCGCTAATTCATAAGACCATTTTAAAATTTTGGCCCAAGTAGTAGCAGAGCCAATATTGAAAGATATCGATAGTCCTTATCTCGGAAACTATAAGAGCTAATGCAGTTTGGCAATCGGCAACGTAATTAGCATGCCAAATATTACTTGGAATGTGAATTGGAACGAAATCGCTAATTCATAAGACCATTTTACAATTTTGGCCCAAGTAGAAGCCGAGCCAATATTATAAGATGCCGATAGTCCATATCTCGGAAACTATAAGAGATAATGCAATTTGCGAATCGGCAACGTAATTAGCATGCCGAATATTACTTGGAATGTGAATTGGAACGAAACCGCTAATTCATAAGACCATTTTACAATTTTGGCCCAAGTAGAAGCAAAGCCAATATTGTAAGATATCGATAGTCCATATCTCGGAAACTATAAGAGATAATGCAATTTGGCAATCGGCAACGTAATTAGCATGCCGAATATTACTTGGAATGTGAATTGGAACGAAATCGCTAATTCATAAGACCATTTTACAATTTTGGCCCAAGTAGAAGCTGAACCAATATTGTAAGATGTCGATACTCCATATCTCGGAATCTATAAGAGATAATACAATTTGGCAATCGGCAACGTAATTAGCATGCCGAATATTACTTGGAATGTGAATTGGAACGAAATCGCTAATTCATAAGACCATTTTACAATTTTGGCCCAAGTAGAAGCAGAGTCAATATTATAAGATGCCGGTAAACCATATCTCGGAAACTATAAGAGATAAGGCAATTTGGCAATCGGCAACGTAATTAGCATGCCGAATATTACTTGGAATGTGAATTGGAACGAAATAGCTAATTCATAAGACCATTTTACAATTTCGGCCCAAGTAAAAGCAGAGCCAATATTGTAAGATGCCGATAGTCCATATCTCGGAAACTATAA
The DNA here is from genome assembly GCF_030347505.1 of Rhynchophorus ferrugineus. Classification (NCBI taxonomy): domain Eukaryota; kingdom Metazoa; phylum Arthropoda; class Insecta; order Coleoptera; family Curculionidae; genus Rhynchophorus; species Rhynchophorus ferrugineus. Next base: position 22,788,176 of record NW_027472588.1, on the reverse strand, counting down.
GAGATAATGCAATTTGGTAATTGGCAACGTAATTAGCATGCCGAGTGTTACTTGGAATGTGAATTGGAACGAAATCGCTATTCATAAGACCATTTTACAATTTTGGCCCAAGTTAGAAGCAGAGCCAATATTGTAAGATGCCGATAGTCCATATCTCGGAAACTAAAAGGGATAATGCAATTTGGCAATCGGCAACGTAATTAGCATGCCGAATATTACTTGGAATGTGAATTGGAACGAAATCGCTAATTCATAAGACCATTTTACAATTTTGGCCCAAGTAGAAGCAGAGCCAATATTGTAAGATGCCGGTAGTCCATATCTCGGAAACTATAAGAGATAAGGCAATTTGGCAATCGGCAACGTAATTGGCATGCCGAATATTACTTGGAATGTGAATAGGAACGAAATCGCTAATTTATAAGACCATTTTACAATTTTGGCCCAAGTAGAAGCAGAGCCAATATTGTAAGATGTCGATAGTCCATATCTCGGAAACTAAAAGAGATAATGCAATTTGGCAATCGGCAACGTAATTAGCATGCCGAATATTACTTGGAATGTGAATTGGAACGAAATCGCTAATTCATAAGACCATTTTACAATTTTGGCCCAAGTAGAAGCAAAGCCAATATTGTAAGATATCGATAGTCCATATCTCGGAAACTATAAGAGATAATGCAATTTGGCAATCGGCAACGTAATTAGCATGCCGAATATTACTTGGAATGTGAATTGGAACGAAATCGCTAATTCATAAGACCATTTTACAATTTTGGCCCAAGTAGAAGCAGAGCCAATATTGTAAGATGTCGATAGTCCATATCTCGGAATCTATAAGAGATAATGCAATTTGGCAATCGGCAACGTAATTAGCATGCCGAATATTACTTGGAATGTGAATTGGAACGAAATCGCTAATTCATAAGACCATTTTACAATTTTGGCCCAAGTAGAAGCAGAGCCAATATTGTAAGATGCCGATAGCCCATATCTCGGAAACTATAAGAGATAATGCAATTTGGCAATCGGCAACGTAATTAGCATGCCGAATATTACTTGGAATGTGAATTGGAACGAAATCGCTAATTCATAAGACCATTTTACAATTTTGGCCCAAGTTAGAAGCAGAGCCAATATTGTAAGATGCCGATAGTCCATATCTCGGAAACTATAAGAGGTAATTCAATTTGGCAATTGGCAGCGTAATTAGCATGCCGAATATTACTTGGAATGTGAATTGGAACGAAATCGCTAATGCATAAGACCATGTTACAATTTTGGCCCAAGTAGAAGCAGAGCCAATATTGTAAGATGTCGATAGTCCATATCTCGGAAACTAAAAGAGATAATGCAATTTGGCAATCGGCAACGTAATTAGCATGCCGAATATTACTTGGATTGTGAATTGAAACGAAATCGCTAATTCATAAGACTATTTTACAATTTTGGCCCAAGTAAAAGCAGAGCCAATATTGTAAGATGTCGATAACCCATATCTCGGAAACTATACGAGATAATGCAATTTGGCAATCCGCAACGTAATTAGCATGCCAAATATTACTTGGAATGTGAATTGGAACGAAATCGCTAATTCATAAGACCATTTTACAATTTTGGCCCAAGTAGAAGCAGAGCCAATATTGTAAGATGCCGATAGCCCATATCTCGGAAACTATAAGAGATAATACAATTTGGCAATCGGCAACGTAATTAGCATGCCGAATATTACTTGGAATGTGAATTGGAACGAAATCGCTAATTCATAAGACAATTTTACAATTTTGGCCCAAGTTAGAAGCAGAGACAATATTGTAAGATGCCGATAGTCCATATCTCGGAAACTATAAGAGGTAATGCAATTTGGCAATTGGCAGCGTAATTAGCATGCCGAATATTACTTGGAATGTGAATTGGAACGAAATCGCTAATGCATAAGACCATTTTACAATTTTGGCCCAAGTAGAAGCAGAGCCAATATGGTAAGATGTCGATAGTCCATATCTCGGAAACTATAAGAGATAATGCAATTTGGCAATCGGCAACGTAATTAGCATGCCGAATATTACTTGGAATGGGAATTGGAACGAAATTGCTAATTCATAAGACCATTTTACAATTTTGGCCCAAGTAGAAGCAGAGCCAATATTGTAAGATGTCGATAGTCCATATCTCAGAAACTATAAGAGATAATGCAATTTGGCAATCGGCAACGTAATTAGCATGCCGAATATTACTTGGAATGTGAATTGGAACGAAATCGCTAATTCATAAGTCCATTTTACAATTTTGGCCCAAGTAGAAGCAGAGCCAATATTGTAAGATGCCGATAGTCCATATCTCGGAAACTATAAGAGATAATGCAATTTGGCAATTGGCAACGTAATTAGCATGCCGAATATTACTTGGAATGTGAATTGGAACGAAATCGCTAATTCATAAGTCCATTTTACAATTTTGGCCCAACTAGAAGCAGAGCCAATATTGTAAGATGCCGATAGTCCATATCTCGGAAACTATAAGAGATAATACAATTTGGCAATTGTCAACGTAATTAGCATGCCGACTATTACTTGGAATGTGAATTGGAACGAAATCGCTAATTCATAAGACCATTTTAAAATTTTGGCCCAAGTAGTAGCAGAGCCAATATTGAAAGATATCGATAGTCCATATCTCGGAAACTATAAGAGCTAATGCAATTTGGCAATCGGCAACGTAATTAGCATGCCGAATATTACTTGGAATGTGAATTGGAACGAAATCGCTAATTCATAAGACCATTTTACAATTTTGGCCCAAGTAGAAGCCGAGCCAATATTATAAGATGCCGATAGTCCATATCTCGGAAACTATAAGAGATAATGCAATTTGGGAATCGGCAACGTAATTAGCATGCCGAATATTACTTGGAATGTGAATTGGAACGAAATCGCTAATTCATAAGACCATTTTACAATTTTGGCCCAAGTAGAAGCAAAGCCAATATTGTAAGATATCGATAGTCCATATCTCGGAAACTATAAGAGATAATGCAATTTGGCAATCGGCAACGTAATTAGCATGCCGAATATTACTTGGAATGTGAATTGGAACGAAATCGCTAATTCATAAGACCATTTTACAATTTTGGCATAAGTAGAAGCTGAGCCAATATTGTAAGATGTCGATACTCCATATCTCGGAAACTATAAGAGATAATGCAATTTGGTAATTGGCAACGTAATTAGCATGCCGAATATTACTTGGAATGTGAATTGGAACGAAATCGCTAATTCATAAGACCATTTTACAATTTTGGCCCAAGTTAGAAGCAGAGCCAATATTGTAAGATGCCGATAGTCCATATCTCGGAAACTAAAAGGGATAATGCAATTTGGCAATCGGCAACGTAATTAGCATGCCGAATATTACTTGGAATGTGAATTGGAACGAAATCGCTAATTCATAAGACCATTTTACAATTTTGGCCCAAGTAGAAGCAGAGCCAATATTGTAAGATGCCGATAGTCCATATCTCGGAAACTATAAGAGATAAGGCAATTTGGCAATCGGCAACGTAATTGGCATGCCGAATATTACTTGGAATGTGAATAGGAACGAAATCGCTAATTTATAAGACCATTTTACAATTTTGGCCCAAGTAGAAGCAGAGCCAATATTGTAAGATGTCGATAGTCCATATCTCGGAAACTAAAAGAGATAATGCAATTTGGCAATCGGCAACGTAATTAGCATGCCGAATATTACTTGGAATGTGAATTGGAACGAAATCGCTAATTCATAAGACCATTTTACAATTTTGGCCCAAGTAGACGCAAAGCCAATATTGTAAGATATCGATAGTCCATATCTCGGAAACTATAAGAGATAATGCAATTTGGCAATCGGCAACGTAATTAGCATGCCGAATATTACTTGGAATGTGAATTGGAACGAAATCGCTAATTCATAAGACCATTTTACAATTTTGGCCCAAGTAGAAGCAGAGCCAATATTGTAAGATGTCGATAGTCCATATCTCGGAATCTATAAGAGATAATGCAATTTGGCAATCGGCAACGTAATTAGCATGCCGAATATTACTTGGAATGTGAATTGGAACGAAATCGCTAATTCATAAGACCATTTTACAATTTTTGCCCAAGTAGAAGCAGAGTCAATATTATAAGATGCCGGTAAACCATATCTCGGAAACTATAAGAGATAAGGCAATTTGGCAATCGGCAACGTAATTAGCATGCCGAATATTACTTGGAATGTGAATTGGAACGAAATAGCTAATTCATAAGACCATTTTACAATTTCGGCCCAAGTAAAAGCAGAGCCAATATTGTAAGATGTCGATAGTCCATATCTCGGAAACTATAAGAGATAATGCAATTTGGCAATCGGCAACGTAATTAGCATGCCGAATATTACTTGGAATGTGAATTGGAACGAAATCGCTAATTCATAAGACCATTTTACAATTTTGGCCCAAGTTAGAAGCAGAGCCAATATTGTAAGATGCCGATAGTCCATATCTCGGAAACTATAAGAGATAATGCAATTTGGCAATCGGCAACGTAATTTGCATGCCGAATATTACTTGGAATGTGAATTGGAACGAAATCGCTAATTCATAAGACCATTTTACAATTTTGGCCCAAGTAGAAGCAGAGCCAATATTGTAAGATGCCGGTAGTCCATATCTCGGAAACTATAAGAGATAAGGCAATTTGGCAATCGGCAACGTAATTGGCATGCCGAATATTACTTGGAATGTGAATAGGAACGAAATCGCTAATTTATAAGACCATTTTACAATTTTGGCCCAAGTAGAAGCAGAGCCAATATTGTAAGATGTCGATAGTCCATATCTCGGAAACTAAAAGAGATAATGCAATTTGGCAATCGGCAACGTAATTAGCATGCCGAATATTACTTGGAATGTGAATTGGAACGAAATCGCTAATGCATAAGACCATTTTACAATTTTGGCCCAAGTAGAAGCAGAGCCAATATTGTAAGATGTCGATAGTCCATATCTCGGAAACTATAAGAGATAATGCAATTTGGCAATCGGCAACGTAATTAGCATGCCGAATATTACTTGGAATGGGAATTGGAACGAAATTGCTAATTCATAAGACCATTTTACAATTTTGGCCCAAGTTAGAAGCAGAGCCAATATTGTAAGATGCCGATAGTCCATATCTCGGAAACTAAAAGGGATAATGCAATTTGGCAATCGGCAACGTAATTAGCATGCCGAATATTACTTGGAATGTGAAATTGAACGAAATCGCTAATTCATAAGACCATTTTACAATTTTGGCCCAAGTTAGAAGCAGAGCCAATATTGTAAGATGCCGATAGTCCATATCTCGGAAACTAAAAGGGATAATGCAATTTGGCAATCGGCAACGTAATTAGCATGCCGAATATTACTTGGAATGTGAATTGGAACGAAATCGCTAATTCATAAGACCATTTTACAATTTTGGCCCAAGTTAGAAGCAGAGCCAATATTGTAAGATGCCGATAGTCCATATCTCGGAAACTAAAAGGGATAATGCAATTTGGCAATCGGCAACGTAATTAGCATGCCGAATATTACTTGGAATGTGAATTGGAACGAAATCGCTAATTCATAAGGCCATTTTACAATTTTGGCCCAAGTAGAAGCAGAGCCAATATTGTAAGATGCCGATAGTCCATATCTCGGAAACTATAAGAGATAAGGCAATTTGGCAATCGGCAACGTAATTGGCATGCCGAATATTACTTGGAATGTGAATAGGAACGAAATCGCTAATTTATAAGACCATTTTACAATTTTGGCCCAAGTAGAAGCAGAGCCAATATTGTAAGATGTCGATAGTCCATATCTCGGAAACTAAAAGAGATAATGCAATTTGGCAATCGGCAACGTAATTAGCATGCCGAATATTACTTGGAATGTGAATTGGAACGAAATCGCTAATTCATAAGACCATTTTACAATTTTGGCCCAAGTAGAAGCAAAGCCAATATTGTAAGATATCGATAGTCCATATCTCGGAAACTATAAGAGATAATGCAATTTGGCAATCGGCAACGTAATTAGCATGCCGAATATTACTTGGAATGTGAATTGGAACGAAATCGCTAATTCATAAGACCATTTTACAATTTTGGCCCAAGTAGAAGCAGAGCCAATATTGTAAGATGTCGATAGTCCATATCTCGAAATCTATAAGAGATAATGCAATTTGGCAATCGGCAACGTAATTAGCATGCCGAATATTACTTGGAATGTGAATTGGAACGAAATCGCTAATTCATAAGACCATTTTACAATTTTTGCCCAAGTAGAAGCAGAGTCAATATTATAAGATGCCGGTAAACCATATCTCGGAAACTATAAGAGATAAGGCAATTTGGCAATCGGCAACGTAATTAGCATGCCGAATATTACTTGGAATGTGAATTGGAACGAAATAGCTAATTCATAAGACCATTTTACAATTTCGGCCCAAGTAAAAGCAGAGCCAATATTGTAAGATGTCGATAGTCCATATCTCGGAAACTATAAGAGATAATGCAATTTGGCAATCGGCAACGTAATTAGCATGCCGAATATTACTTGGAATGTGAATTGGAACGAAATCGCTAATTCATAAGACCATTTTACAATTTTGGCCCAAGTTAGAAGCAGAGCCAATATTGTAAGATGCCGATAGTCCATATCTCGGAAACTATAAGAGATAATGCAATTTGGCAATCGGCAACGTAATTAGCATGCCGAATATTACTTGGAATGTGAATTGGAACGAAATCGCTAATTCATAAGACCATTTTACAATTTTGGCCCAAGTAGAAGCAGAGCCAATATTGTAAGATGCCGGTAGTCCATATCTCGGAAACTATAAGAGATAAGGCAATTTGGCAATCGGCAACGTAATTGGCATGCCGAATATTACTTGGAATGTGAATAGGAACGAAATCGCTAATTTATAAGACCATTTTACAATTTTGGCCCAAGTAGAAGCAGAGCCAATATTGTAAGATGTCGATAGTCCATATCTCGGAAACTAAAAGAGATAATGCAATTTGGCAATCGGCAACGTAATTAGCATGCCGAATATTACTTGGAATGTGAATTGGAACGAAATCGCTAATGCATAAGACCATTTTACAATTTTGGCCCAAGTAGAAGCAGAGCCAATATTGTAAGATGTCGATAGTCCATATCTCGGAAACTATAAGAGATAATGCAATTTGGCAATCGGCAACGTAATTAGCATGCCGAATATTACTTGGAATGGGAATTGGAACGAAATTGCTAATTCATAAGACCATTTTACAATTTTGGCCCAAGTAGAAGCAGAGCCAATATTGTAAGATGTCGATAGTCCATATCTCAGAAACTATAAGAGATAATGCAATTTGGCAATCGGCAACGTAATTAGCATGCCGAATATTACTTGGAATGTGAATTGGAACGAAATCGCTAATTCATAAGTCCATTTTACAATTTTGGCCCAAGTAGAAGCAGAGCCAATATTGTAAGATGCCAATAGTCTATATCTCGGAAACTATAAGAGATAATGCAATTTGGCAATTGGCAATGTAATTAGCATGCCGAATATTACTTGGAATGTGAATTGGAACGAAATCGCTAATTCATAAGTCCATTTTACAATTTTGGCCCAACTAGAAGCAGAGCCAATATTGTAAGATGCCGATAGTCCATATCTCGGAAACTATAAGAGATAATGCAATTTGGCAATTGTCAACGTAATTAGCATGCCGACTATTACTTGGAATGTGAATTGGAACGAAATCGCTAATTCATAAGACCATTTTAAAACTTTGGCCCAAGTAGTAGCAGAGCCAATATTGAAAGATATCGATAGTCCATATCTCGGAAACTATAAGAGCTAATGCAATTTGGCAATCGGCAACGTAATTAGCATGCCGAATATTACTTGGAATGTGAATTGGAACGGAATCGCTAATTCATAAGACCATTTTACAATTTTGGCCCAAGTAGAAGCAAAGCCAATATTGTAAGATATCGATAGTCCATATCTCGGAAACTATAAGAGATAATGCAATTTGGCAATCGGCAACGTAATTAGCATGCCGAATATTACTTGGAATGTGAATTGGAACGAAATCGCTAATTCATAAGACCATTTTACAATTTTGGCCCAAGTTAGAAGCAGAGCCAATATTGTAAGATGCCGATAGTCCATATCTCGGAAACTATAAGAGATAATGCAATTTGGTAATTGGCAACGTAATTAGCATGCCGAATATTACTTGGAATGTGAATTGGAACGAAATAGCTAATTCATAAGACCATTTTACAATTTCGGCCCAAGTAAAAGCAGAGCCAATATTGTAAGATGTCGATAGTCCATATCTCGGAAACTATAAGAGATAATGCAATTTGGCAATCGGCAACGTAATTAGCATGCCGAATATTACTTGGAATGTGAATTGGAACGAAATCGCTAATTCATAAGACCATTTTACAATTTTGGCCCAAGTTAGAAGCAGAGCCAATATTGTAAGATGCCGATAGTCCATATCTCGGAAACTATAAGAGATAATGCAATTTGGTAATTGGCAACGTAATTAGCATGCCGAATATTACTTGGAATGTGAATTGGAACGAAATCGCTAATTCATAAGACCATTTTACAATTTTGGCCCAAGTTAGAAGCAGAGCCAATATTGTAAGATGCCGATAGTCCATATCTCGGAAACTAAAAGGGATAATGCAATTTGGCAATCGGCAACGTAATTAGCATGCCGAATATTACTTGGAATGTGAATTGGAACGAAATCGCTAATTCATAAGACCATTTTACAATTTTGGCCCAAGTTAGAAGCAGAGCCAATATTGTAAGATGCCGATAGTCCATATCTCGGAAACTATAAGAGATAATGCAATTTGGCAATCGGCAACGTAATTAGCATGCCGAATATTACTTGGAATGTGAATTGGAACGAAATCGCTAATTCATAAGACCATTTTACAATTTTGGCCCAAGTTAGAAGCAGAGCCAATATTGTAAGATGTCGATAGTCCATATCTCGGAAACTATAAGAGATAATGCAATTTGGCAATCGGCAACGTAATTAGCATGCCGAATATTACTTGGAATGTGAATTGGAACGAAATCGCTAATTCATAAGACCATTTTACAATTTTGGCCCAAGTTAGAAGCAGAGCCAATATTGTAAGATGCCGATAGTCCATATCTCGGAAACTATAAGAGATAATGCAATTTGGCAATCGGCAACGTAATTAGCATGCCGAATATTACTTGGAATGTGAATTGGAACGAAATCGCTAATTCATAAGACCATTTTACAATTTTGGCCCAAGTAGAAGCAGAGGCAATATTGTAAGATGCCGGTAGTCCATATCTCGGAAACTATAAGAGATAAGGCAATTTGGCAATCGGCAACGTAATTGGCATGCCGAATATTACTTGGAATGTGAATAGGAACGAAATCGCTAATTTATAAGACCATTTTACAATTTTGGCCCAAGTAGAAGCAGAGCCAATATTGTAAGATGTCGATAGTCCATATCTCGGAAACTAAAAGAGATAATGCAATTTGGCAATCGGCAACGTAATTAGCATGCCGAATATTACTTGGAATGTGAATTGGAACGAAATCGCTAATTCATAAGACCATTTTACAATTTTGGCCCAAGTAGAAGCAGAGCCAATATTGTAAGATGCAGGTAGTCCATATCTCGGAAACTATAAGAGATAAGGCAATTTGGCAATCGGCAACGTAATTAGCATGCCGAATATCACTTGGACTGTGAATTGGAACGAAATCGCTAATTTATAAGACCATTTTACAATTTTGGCCCAAGTTAGAAGCAGAGCCAATATTGTAAGATGCCGATAGTCCAAATCTCGTAAATTAAAAGAGATAATGCAATTTGGCAATCGGCAACGTAATTAGCATGCGGAATATTACTTGGAATGTGAATTGGAACGAAATCGCTAATTCATAAGTCCATTTTACAATTTTGGCCCAAGTAGAAGCAAATCCAATATTGTAAGATGCCGGTAGTCCATATCTCGGAAACTATAAGAGATAAGGCAATTTGGCAATCGGCAACGTAATTAGCATGCCGAATATTACTTGGAATGTGAATTGGAACGAAATCGCTAATTCATAAGTCCATTTTACAATTTTGGCCCAAGTAGAAGCAAATCCAATATTGTAAGATGCCGGTAGTCCATATCTCGGAAACTATAAGAGATAAGGCAATTTGGCAATCGGCAACGTAATTAGCATGCCGAATATTACTTGGAATGTGAATTGGAACGAAATCGCTAATTCATAAGACCATTTTACAATTTTGGGCGAAGTATAAACTGAGCCAATATTGTAAGATGTCGATAGTCCATATCTCGGAAACTATACGACATAATGCAATTTGGCAATCCGCAACGTAATTAGCATGCCAAATATTACTTGGAATGTGAATTGGAACGAAATCGCTAATTCATAAGACCATTTTACAATTTTGGCCCAAGTAGAAGCAGAGCCAATATTGTAAGATGCCGATAGCCCATATCTCGGAAACTATAAGAGATAATGCAATTTGGCAATCGGCAACGTAATTAGCATGCCGAATATTACTTGGAATGTGAATTGGAACGAAATCGCTAATTCATAAGACCATTTTACAATTTTGGCCCAAGTTAGAAGCAGAGCCAATATTGTAAGATGCCGATAGTCCATATCTCGGAAACTATAAGAGGTAATGCAATTTGGCAATTGGCAGCGTAATTAGCATGCCGAATATTACTTGGAATGTGAATTGGAACGAAATCGCTAATGCATAAGACCATTTTACAATTTTGGCCCAAGTAGAAGCAGAGCCAATATTGTAAGATGTCGATAGTCCATATCTCGGAAACTATAAGAGATAATGCAATTTGGCAATCGGCAAAGTAAGTAGCATGCCGAATATTACTTGGAATGGGAATTGGAACGAAATTGCTAATTCATAAGACCATTTTACAATTTTGGCCCAAGTAGAAGCAGAGCCAATATTGTAAGATGTCGATAGTCCATATCTCAGAAACTATAAGAGATAATGCAATTTGGCAATCGGCAACGTAATTAGCATGCCGAATATTACTTGGAATGTGAATTGGAACGAAATCGCTAATTCATAAGTCCATTTTACAATTTTGGCCCAAGTAGAAGCAGAGCCAATATTGTAAGATGCCGATAGTCCATATCTCGGAAACTATAAGAGATAATGCAATTTGGCAATTGGCAACGTAATTAGCATGCCGAATATTACTTGGAATGTGAATTGGAACGAAATCGCTAATTCATAAGTCCATTTTACAATTTTGGCCCAACTAGAAGCAGAGCCAATATTGTAAGATGCCGATAGTCCATATCTCGGAAACTATAAGAGATAATGCAATTTGGCAATTGTCAACGTAATTAGCATGCCGACTATTACTTGGAATGTGAATTGGAACGAAATCGCTAATTCATAAGACCATTTCAAAATTTTGGCCCAAGTAGTAGCAGAGCCAATATTGAAAGATATCGATAGTCCATATCTCGGAAACTATAAGAGCTAATGCAATTTGGCAATCGGCAACGTAATTAGCATGCCGAATATTACTTGGAATGTGAATTGGAACGAAATCGCTAATTCATAAGACCATTTTACAATTTTGGCCCAAGTAGAAGATTATAAGATGCCGATAGTCCATATCTCGGAAACTATAAGAGATAATGCAATTTGGGAATCGGCAACGTAATTAGCATGCCGAATATTACTTGGAATGTGAATTGGAACGAAATCGCTAATTCATAAGACCATTTTACAATTTTGGCCCAAGTAGAAGCAAAGCCAATATTGTAAGATATCGATAGTCCATATCTCGGAAACTATAAGAGATAATGCAATTTGGCAATCGGCAACGTAATTAGCATGCCGAATATTACTTGGAATGTGAATTGGAACGAAATCGCTAATTCATAAGACCATTTTACAATTTTGGCCCAAGTAGAAGCAAAGCCAATATTGTAAGATATCGATAGTCCATATCTCGGAAACTATAAGAGATAATGCAATTTGGCAATCGGCAACGTAATTAGCATGCCGAATATTACTTGGAATGTGAATTGGAACGAAATCGCTAATTCATAAGACCATTTTACAATTTTGGCCCAAGTAGAAGCAGAGTCAATATTATAAGATGCCGGTAAACCATATCTCGGAAACTATAAGAGATAATGCAATTTGGCAATCGGCAACGTAATTAGCATGCCGAATATTACTTGGAATGTGAATTGGAACGAAATCGCTAATTCATAAGACCATTTTACAATTTTGGCCCAAGTTAGAAGCAGAGCCAATATTGTAAGATGCCGATAGTCCATATCTCGGAAACTATAAGAGATAATGCAATTTGGTAATTGGCAACGTAATTAGCATGCCGAATATTACTTGGAATGTGAATTGGAACGAAATCGCTAATTCATAAGTCCATTTAACAATTTTGGCCCAAGTAGAAGCAGAGTCAATATTATAAGATGCCGGTAGACCATATCTCGGAAACTATAAGAGATAAGGCAATTTGGCAATCGGCAACGTAATTAGCATGCCGAATATTACTTGGAATGTGAATTGGAACGAAATCGCTAATTCATAAGACCATTTTACAATTTTGGCCCAAGTAGAAGCAAATCCAATATTGTAAGATGCCGGTAGTCCATATCTCGGAAACTATAAGAGATAAGGCAATTTGGCAATCAGCAACGTAATTAGCATGCCGAATATTACTTGGAATGTGAATTGGAACGAAATCGCTAATTCATAAGACCATTTTACAATTTTGGGCGAAGTAGAAACAGAGCCAATATTGTAAGATGTCGATAGTCCATATCTCGGAAACTATACGAGATAATGCAATTTGGCAATCCGCAACGTAATTAGCATGCCAAATATTACTTGGAATGTGAATTGGAACGAAATCGCTAATTCATAAGACCATTTTACAATTTTGGCCCAAGTAGAAGCAGAGCCAATATTGTAAGATGCCGATAGCCCATATCTCGGAAACTATAAGAGATAATGCAATTTGGCAATCGGCAACGTAATTAGCATGTCGAATATTACTTGGAATGTGAATTGGAACGAAATCGCTAATTCATAAGACCATTTTACAATTTTGGCCCAAGTTAGAAGCAGAGCCAATATTGTAAGATGCCGATAGTCCATATCTCGGAAACTATAAGAGGTAATGCAATTTGGCAATTGGCAGCGTAATTAGCATGCCGAATATTACTTGGAATGTGAATTGGAACGAAATCGCTAATGCATAAGACCATTTTACAATTTTGGCCCAAGTAGAAGCAGAGCCAATATTGTAAGATGTCGATAGTCCATAAGGAAACTATAAGAGATAATGCAATTTGGCAATCGGCAACGTAATTAGCATGCCGAATATTACTTGGAATGGGAATTGGAACGAAATTGCTAATTCATAAGACCATTTTACAATTTTGGCCCAAGTAGAAGCAGAGACAATATTGTAAGATGTCGATAGTCCATATCTCAGAAACTATAAGAGATAATGGAATTTGGCAATCGGCAACGTAATTAGCATGCCGAATATTACTTGGAATGTGAATTGGAACGAAATCGCTAATTCATAAGTCCATTTTACAATTTTGGCCCAAGTAGAAGCAGAGCCAATATTGTAAGATGCCGATAGTCCATATCTCGGAAACTATAAGAGATAATGCAATTTGGCAATTGTCAACGTAATTAGCATGCCGACTATTACTTGGAATGTGAATTGGAACGAAATCGCTAATTCATAAGACCATTTCAAAATTTTGGCCCAAGTAGTAGCAGAGCCAATATTGAAAGATATCGATAGTCCATATCTCGGAAACTATAAGAGCTAATGCAATTTGGCAATCGGCAACGTAATTAGCATGCCGAATATTACTTGGAATGTGAATTGGAACGAAATCGCTAATTCATAAGACCATTTTACAATTTTGGCCCAAGTAGAAGCCGAGCCAATATTATAAGATGCCGATAGTCCATATCTCGGAAACTATAAGAGATAATGCAATTTGGGAATCGGCAACGTAATTAGCATGCCGAATATTACTTGGAATGTGAATTGGAACGAAATCGCTAATTCATAAGACCATTTTACAATTTTGGCCCAAGTAGAAGCAAAGCCAATATTGTAAGATATCGGTAGTCCATATCTCGGAAACTATAAGAGATAATGCAATTTGGCAATCGGCAACGTAATTAGCATGCCGAATATTACTTGGAATGTGAATTGGAACGAAATCGCTAATTCATAAGACCATTTTACAATTTTGGCCCAAGTAGAAGCAAAGCCAATATTGTAAGATATCGATAGTCCATATCTCGGAAACTATAAGAGATAATGCAATTTGGCAATCGGCAACGTAATTAGCATGCCGAATATTACTTGGAATGTGAATTGGAACGAAATCGCTAATTCATAAGACCATTTTACAATTTTGGCCCAAGTAGAAGCAGAGTCAATATTATAAGATGCCGGTAAACCATATCTCGGAAACTATAAGAGATAAGGCAATTTGGCAATCGGCAACGTAATTAGCATGCCGAATATTACTTGGAATGTGAATTGGAACGAAATAGCTAATTCATAAGACCATTTTACAGTTTCGGTCCAAGTAAAAGCAGAGCCAATATTGTAAGATGTCGATAGTCCATATCTCGGAAACTATAAGAGATAATGCAATTTGGCAATCGGCAACGTAATTAGCATGCCGAATATTACTTGGAATGTGAATTGGAACGAAATCGCTAATTCATAAGACCATTTTACAATTTTGGCCCAAGTTAGAAGCAGAGCCAATATTGTAAGATGCCGATAGTCCATATCTCGGAAACTATAAGAGATAATGCAATTTGGTAATTGGCAACGTAATTAGCATGCCGAATATTACTTGGAATGTGAATTGGAACGAAATCGCTAATTCATAAGACCATTTTACAATTTTGGCCCAAGTTAGAAGCAGAGCCAATATTGTAAGATGCCGATAGTCCATATCTCGGAAACTAAAAGGGATAATGCAATTTGGCAATCGGCAACGTAATTAGCATGCCGAATATTACTTGGAATGTGAATTGGAACGAAATCGCTAATTCATAAGACCATTTTACAATTTTGGTCCAAGTAGAAGCAGAGCCAATATTGTAAGATGCCGGTAGTCCATATCTCGGAAACTATAAGAGATAAGGCAATTTGGCAATCGGCAACGTAATTGGCATGCCGAATATTACTTGGAATGTGAATAGGAACGAAATCGGTAATTTATAAGACCATTTTACAATTTTGGCCCAAGTAGAAACAGAGCCAATATTGTAAGATGTCGATAGTCCATATCTCGGAAACTAAAAGAGATAATGCAATTTGGCAATCGGCAACGTAATTAGCATGCCGAATATTACTTGGAATGTGAATTGGAACGAAATCGCTAATTCATAAGACCATTTTACAATTTTGGCCCAAGTAGAAGCAAAGCCAATATTGTAAGATATCGATAGTCCATATCTCGGAAACTATAAGAGATAATGCAATTTGGCAATCGGCAACGTAATTAGCATGCCGAATATTACTTGGAATGTGAATTGGAACGAAATCGCTAATTCATAAGACCATTTTACAATTTTGGCCCAAGTAGAAGCAGAGCCAATATTGTAAGATGTCGATAGTCCATATCTCGGAATCTATAAGAGATAATGCAATTTGGCAATCGGCAACGTAATTAGCATGCCGAATATTACTTGGAATGTGAATTGGAACGAAATCGCTAATTCATAAGACCATTTTACAATTTTGGCCCAAGTAGAAGCAGAGCCAATATTGTAAGATGCCGATAGCCCATATCTCGGAAACTATAAGAGATAATGCAATTTGGCAATCGGCAACGTAATTAGCATGCCGAATATTACTTGGAATGTGAATTGGAACGAAATCGCTAATTCATAAGACCATTTTACAATTTCGGCCCAACTTAGAAGCAGAGCCAATATTGTAAGATGCCGATAGTCCATATCTCGGAAACTATAAGAGGTAATGCAATTTGGCAATTGGCAGCGTAATTAGCATGCCGAATATTACTTGGAATGTGAATTGGAACGAAATCGCTAATGCATAAGACCATTTTACAATTTTGGCCCAAGTAGAAGCAGAGCCAATATTGTAAGATGACGATAGTCCATATCTCGGAAAGTAAAAGAGATAATGCAATTTGGCAATCGGCAACGTAATTAGCATGCCGAATATTACTTGGATTGTGAATTGAAACGAAATCGCTAATTCATAAGACTATTTTACAATTTTGGCCCAAGTAAAAGCAGAGCCAATATTGTAAGATGTCGATAACCCATATCTCGGAAACTATACGAGATAATGCAATTTGGCAATCCGCAACGTAATTAGCATGCCAAATATTACTTGGAATGTGAATTGGAACGAAATCGCTAATTCATAAGACCATTTTACAATTTTGGCCCAAGTAGAAGCAGAGCCAATATTGTAAGATGCCGATAGCCCATATCTCGGAAACTATAAGAGATAATGCAATTTGGCAATCGGCAACGTAATTAGCATGCCGAATATTACTTGGAATGTGAACTGGAGCGAAATCGCTAATTCATAAGACCAATTTACAATTTTGGCCCAAGTAGAAGCAGAGCCAATATTGTAAGATGTCGATAGTCCATATCTCGGAATCTATAAGAGATAATGCAATTTGGCAATCGGCAACGTAATTAGCATGCCGAATATTACTTGGAATGTGAATTGGAACGAAATCGCTAATTCATAAGACCATTTTACAATTTTGGCCCAAGTAGAAGCAGAGCCAATATTGTAAGATGTCGATAACCCATATCTCGGAAACTATACGAGATAATGCAATTTGGCAATCCGCAACGTAATTAGCATGCCAAATATTACTTGGAATGTGAATTGGAACGAAATCGCTAATTCATAAGACCATTTTACAATTTTGGCCCAAGTAGAAGCAGAGCCATTATTGTTAGATGCCGATAGCCCATATCTCGGAAACTATAAGTGATAATGCAATTTGGCAATCGGCAACGTAATTAGCATGCCGAATATTACTTGGAATGTGAATTGGAACGAAATCGCTAATGCATAAGACCATTTTACAATTTTGGCCCAAGTAGAAGCAGAGCCAATATTGTAAGATGTCGATAGTCCATATCTCGGAAACTATAAGAGATAATGCAATTTGGCAATCGGCAACGTAATTAGCATGCCGAATATTACTTGGAATGGGAATTGGAACGAAATTGCTAATTCATAAGACCATTTTACAATTTTGGCCCAAGTAGAAGCAGAGCCAATATTGTAAGATGTCGATAGTCCATATCTCAGAAACTATAAGAGATAATGCAATTTGGCAATCGGCAACGTAATTAGCATGCCGAATATTACTTGGAATGTGAATTGGACCGAAATCGCTAATACATAAGTCCATTTTACAATTTTGGCCCAAGTAGAAGCAGAGCCAATATTGTAAGATGCCGATAGTCCATATCTCGGAAACTATAAGAGATAATGCAATTTGGCAATTGGCAACGTAATTAGCATGCCGAATATTACTTGGAATGTGAATTGGAACGAAATCGCTAATTCATAAGTCCATTTTACAATTTTGGCCCATCTAGAAGCAGAGCCAATATTGTAAGATGCCGATAGTCCATATCTCGGAAACTATAAGAGATAATGCAATTTGGCAATTGTCAACGTAATTAGCATGCCGACTATTACTTGGAATGTGAATTGGAACGAAATCGCTAATTCATAAGACCATTTTAAAATTTTGGCCCAAGTAGTAGCAGAGCCAATATTGAAAGATATCGATAGTCCATATCTCGGAAACTATAAGAACTAATGCAATTTGGCAATCGGCAACGTAATTAGCATGCCGAATATTACTTGGAATATGATTTGGAACGAAATCGCTAATTCATAAGACCATTTTACAATTTTGGCCCAAGTAGAAGCCGAGCCAATATTATAAGATGCCGATAGTCCATATCTCGGAAACTATAAGAGATAATGCAATTTGGGAATCGGCAACGTAATTAGCATGCCGAATATTACTTGGAATGTGAATTGGAACGAAATCGCTAATTCATAAGACCATTTTACAATTTTGGCCCAAGTAGATGCAAAGCCAATATTGTAAGATATCGATAGTCCATATCTCGGAAACTATAAGAGATAATGCAATTTGGCAATCGGCAACGTAATTAGCATGCCGAATATTACTTGGAATGTGAATTGGAACGAAATCGCTAATTCATAAGACCATTTTACAATTTTGGCCCAAGTAGAAGCTGAGCCAATATTGTAAGATGTCGATACTCCATATCTCGGAATCTATAAGAGATAATGCAATTTGGCAATCGGCAACGTAATTAGCATGCCGAATATTACTTGGAATGTGAATTGGAACGAAATCGCTAATTCATAAGACCATTTTACAATTTTGGCCCAAGTAGAAGCAGAGTCAATATTATAAGATGCCGGTAAACCATATCTCGGAAACTATAAGAGATAAGGCAATTTGGCAATCGGCAACGTAATTAGCATGCCGAATATTACTTGGAATGTGAATTGGAACGAAATAGCTAATTCATAAGACCATTTTACAATTTTGGCCCAAGTAGAAGCAGAGCCAATATTGTAAGATGCAGGTAGTCCATATCTCGGAAACTATACGAGATAATGCAATTTGGCAATCGGCAACGTAATTAGCATGCGGAATATTACTTGGAATGTGAATTGGAACGAAATCGCTAATTCATAAGTCCATTTAACAATTTTGGCCCAAGTAGAAGCAGAGTCAATATTATAAGATGCCGGTAGACCATATCTCGGAAACTATAAGAGATAAGGCAATTTGGCAATCGGCAACGTAATTAGCATGCCGAATATTACTTGGAATGTGAATTGGAACGAAATCGCTAATTCATAAGACCATTTTACAATTTTGGCCCAAGTAGAAGCAAATCCAATATTGTAAGATGCCGGTAGTCCATATCTCGGAAACTATAAGAGATAAGGCAATTTGGCAATCGGCAACGTAATTAGCATGCCGAATATTACTTGGAATGTGAATTGGAACGAAATCGCTAATTCATAAGACCATTTTACAATTTTGGGCGAAGTAGAAACAGAGCCAATATTGTAAGATGTCGATAGTCCATATCTCGGAAACTATACGACATAATGCAATTTGGCAATCCGCAACGTAATTAGCATGCCAAATATTACTTGGAATGTGAATTGGAACGAAATCGCTAATTCATAAGACCATTTTACAATTTTGGCCCAAGTAGAAGCAGAGCCAATATTGTAAGATGCCGATAGCCCATATCTCGGAAACTATAAGAGATAATGCAATTTGGCAATCGGCAACGTAATTAGCATGCCAAATATTACTTGGAATGTGAATTGGAACGAAATCGCTAATTCATAAGACCATTTTACAATTTTGGCCCAAGTAGAAGCAGAGCCAATATTGTAAGATGCCGATAGCCCATATCTCGGAAACTATAAGAGATAATGCAATTTGGCAATCGGCAACGTAATTAGCATGCCGAATATTACTTGGAATGTGAATTGGAACGAAATCGCTAATTCATAAGACCATTTTACAATTTTGGCCCAACTAGAAGCAGAGCCAATATTGTAAGATGCCGATAGTCCATATCTCGGAAACTAAACGAGATAATGCAATTTGGCAATCCGCAACGTAATTAGCATGCCAAATATTACTTGGAATGTGAATTGGAACGAAATCGCTAATTCATAAGACCATTTTACAATTTTGGCCCAAGTAGAAGCAGAGCCAATATTGTAAGATGCCGATAGCCCATATCTCGGAAACTATAAGAGATAATGCAATTTGGCAATCGGCAACGTAATTAGCATGCCGAATATTACTTGGAATGTGAATTGGAACGAAATCGCTAATTCATAAGTCCATTTTACAATTTTGGCCCAAGTAAAAGCAGAGCCAATATTGTAAGATGTCGATAACCCATATCTCGGAAACTATACGAGATAATGCAATTTGGCAATCCGCAACGTAATTAGCATGCCAAATATTACTTGGAATGTGAATTGGAACGAAATCGCTAATTCATAAGACCATTTTACAATTTTGGCCCAAGTAGAAGCAGAGCCAATATTGTAAGATGCCGATAGCCCATATCTCGGAAACTATAAGAGATAATGCAATTTGGCAATCGGCAACGTAATTAGCATGCCGAATATTACTTGGAATGTGAACTGGAGCGAAATCGATAATTCATAAGACCAATTTACAATTTTGGCCCAAGTAGATGCAGAGCCAATATTGTAAGATGTCGATAGTCCATATCTCGGAATCTATAAGAGATAATGCAATTTGGCAATCGGCAACGTAATTAGCATGCCGAATATTACTTGGAATGTGAATTGGAACGAAATCGCTAATTCATAAGACCATTTTACAATTTTGGCCCAAGTAGAAGCAGAGCCAATATTGTAAGATGTCGATAACCCATATCTCGGAAACTATACGAGATAATGCAATTTGGCAATCCGCAACGTAATTAGCATGCCAAATATTTCTTGGAATGTGAATTGGAACGAAATCGCTAATTCATAAGACCATTTTACAATTTTGGCCCAAGTAGAAGCAGAGCCAATATTGTAAGATGCCGATAGCCCATATCTCGGAAACTATAAGTGATAATGCAATTTGGCAATCGGCAACGTAATTAGCATGCCGAATATTACTTGGAATGTGAATTGGAACGAAATCGCTAATGCATAAGACCATTTTACAATTTTGGCCCAAGTAGAAGCAGAGCCAATATTGTAAGATGTCGATAGTCCATATCTCGGAAACTATAAGAGATAATGCAATTTGGCAATCGGCAACGTAATTAGCATGCCGAATATTACTTGGAATGGGAATTGGAACGAAATTGCTAATTCATAAGACCATTTTACAATTTTGGCCCAAGTAGAAGCAGAGCCAATATTGTAAGATGTCGATAGTCCATATCTCAGAAACTATAAGAGATAATGCAATTTGGCAATCGGCAACGTAATTAGCATGCCGAATATTACTTGGAATGTGAATTGGACCGAAATCGCTAATACATAAGTCCATTTTACAATTTTGGCCCAAGTAGAAGCAGAGCCAATATTGTAAGATGCCGATAGTCCATATCTCGGAAACTATAAGAGATAATGCAATTTGGCAATTGGCAACGTAATTAGCATGCCGAATATTACTTGGAATGTGAATTGGAACGAAATCGCTAATTCATAAGTCCATTTTACAATTTTGGCCCAACTAGAAGCAGAGCCAATATTGTAAGATGCCGATAATCCATATCTCGGAAACTATAAGAGATAATGCAATTTGGCAATTGTCAACGTAATTAGCATGCCGACTATTACTTGGAATGTGAATTGGAACGAAATCGCTAATTCATAAGACCATTTTAAAATTTTGGCCCAAGTAGTAGCAGAGCCAATATTGAAAGATATCGATAGTCCATATCTCGGAAACTATAAGAACTAATGCAATTTGGCAATCGGCAACGTAATTAGCATGCCGAATATTACTTGGAATATGAATTGGAACGAAATCGCTAATTCATAAGACCATTTTACAATTTTGGCCCAAGTAGAAGCCGAGCCAATATTATGAGATGCCGATAGTCCATATCTCGGAAACTATAAGAGATAATGCAATTTGGGAATCGGCAACGTAATTAGCATGCCGAATATTACTTGGAATGTGAATTGGAACGAAATCGCTAATTCATAAGACCATTTTACAATTTTGGCCCAAGTAGATGCAAAGCCAATATTGTAAGATATCGATAGTCCATATCTCGGAAACTATAAGAGATAATGCAATTTGGCAATCGGCAACGTAATTAGCATGCCGAATATTACTTGGAATGTGAATTGGAACGAAATCGCTAATTCATAAGACCATTTTACAATTTTGGCCCAAGTAGAAGCTGAGCCAATATTGTAAGATGTCGATACTCCATATCTCGGAATCTATAAGAGATAATGCAATTTGGCAATCGGCAACGTAATTAGCATGCCGAATATTACTTGGAATGTGAATTGGAACGAAATCGCTAATTCATAAGACCATTTTACAATTTTGGCCCAAGTAGAAGCAGAGTCAATATTATAAGATGCCGGTAAACCATATCTCGGAAACTATAAGAGATAAGGCAATTTGGCAATCGGCAACGTAATTAGCATGCCGAATATTACTTGGAATGTGAATTGGAACGAAATAGCTAATTCATAAGACCATTTTACAATTTTGGCCCAAGTAGAAGCAGAGCCAATATTGTAAGATGCAGGTAGTCCATATCTCGGAAACTATAAGAGATAAGGCAATTTGGCAATCGGCAACGTAATTAGCATGCCGAATATCACTTGGACTGTGAATTGGAACGAAATCGCTAATTTATAAGACCATTTTACAATTTTGGCCCAAGTTAGAAGCAGAGCCAATATTGTAAGATCCGATAGTCCATATCTCGTAAATTAAAAGAGATAATGCAATTTGGCAATCGGCAACGTAATTAGCATGCGGAATATTACTTGGAATGTGAATTGGAACGAAATCGCTAATTCATAAGTCCATTTAACAATTTTGGCCCAAGTAGAAGCAGAGTCAATATTATAAGATGCCGGTAGACCATATCTCGGAAACTATAAGAGATAAGGCAATTTGGCAATCGGCAACGTAATTAGCATGCCGAATATTACTTGGAATGTGAATTGGAACGAAATCGCTAATTCATAAGACCATTTTACAATTTTGGCCCAAGTAGAAGCAAATCCAATATTGTAAGATGCCGGTAGTCCATATCTCGGAAACTATAAGAGATAAGGCAATTTGGCAATCGGCAACGTAATTAGCATGCCGAATATTACTTGGAATGTGAATTGGAACGAAATCGCTAATTCATAAGACCATTTTACAATTTTGGGCGAAGTAGAAACAGAGCCAATATTGTAAGATGTCGATAGTCCATATCTCGGAAACTATACGAGATAATGCAATTTGGCAATCCGCAACGTAATTAGCATGCCAAATATTACTTGGAATGTGAATTGTAACGAAATCGCTAATTCATAAGACCATTTTACAATTTTGGCCCAAGTAGAAGCAGAGCCAATATTGTAAGATGCCGATAGCCCATATCTCGGAAACTATAAGAGATAATGCAATTTGGCAATCGGCAACGTAATTAGCATGCCAAATATTACTTGGAATGTGAATTGGAACGAAATCGGTAATTCATAAGACCATTTTACAATTTTGGCCCAAGTAGAAGCAGAGCCAATATTGTAAGATGCCGATAGCCCATATCTCGGAAACTATAAGAGATAATGCAATTTGGCAATCGGCAACGTAATTAGCATGCCGAATATTACTTGGAATGTGAATTGGAACGAAATCGCTAATTCATAAGACCATTTTACAATTTTGGCCCAACTAGAAGCAGAGCCAATATTGTAAGATGCCGATAGTCCATATCTCGGAAACTATACGAGATAATGCAATTTGGCAATCCGCAACGTAATTAGCATGCCAAATATTACTTGGAATGTGAATTGGAACGAAATCGCTAATTCATAAGACCATTTTACAATTTTGGCCCAAGTAGAAGCAGAGCCAATATTGTAAGATGCCGATAGTCCATATCTCGGAAACTATAAGAGATAATGCAATTTGGCAATCGGCAACGTAATTAGCATGCCGAATATTACTTGGAATGTGAATTGGAACGAAATCGCTAATTCATAAGTCCATTTTACAATTTTGGCCCAAGTAGAAGCAGAGCCAATATTGTAAGATGCCGATAGTCCATATCTCGGAAACTAAAAGAGATAATGCAATTTGGCAATCGGCAACGTAATTAGCATGCCGAATATTACTTGGAATGTGAATTGGAACGAAATCGCTAATTCATAAGACCATTTTACAATTTTGGCCCAAGTAGAAGCAAAGCCAATATTGTAAGATATCGATAGTCCATATCTCGGAAACTAAAAGAGATAATGCAATTTGGCAATCGGCAACGTAATTAGCATGCCGAATATTACTTGGAATGTGAATTGGAACGAAATCGCTAATTCATAAGACCATTTTACAATTTTGGCCCAAGTAGAAGCAGAGTCAATATTATAAGATGCCGGTAAACCATATCTCGGAAACTATAAGAGATAAGGCAATTTGGCAATCGGCAATGTAATTAGCATGCCGAATATTACTTGGAATGTGAATTGGAACGAAATAGCTAATTCATAAGACCATTTTACAATTTCGGCCCAAGTAAAAGCAGAGCCAATATTGTAAGATGTCGATAGTCCATATCTCGGAAACTATAAGAGATAATGCAATTTGGCAATCGGCAACGTAATTAGCATGCCGAATATTACTTGGAATGTGAATTGGAACGAAATCGCTAATTCATAAGACCATTTTACAATTTTGGCCCAAGTTAGAAGCAGAGCCAATATTGTAAGATGCCGATAGTCCATATCTCGGAAACTATAAGAGATAATGTAATTTGGTAATTGGCAACGTAATTAGCATGCCGAATATTACTTGGAATGTGAATTGGAACGAAATCGCTAATTCATAAGACCATTTTACAATTTTGGCCCAAGTTAGAAGCAGAGCCAATATTGTAAGATGCCGATAGTCCATATCTCGGAAACTAAAAGGGATAATGCAATTTGGCAATCGGCAACGTAATTAGCATGCCGAATATTACTTGGAATGTGAATTGGAACGCAATCGCTAATTCATAAGACCATTTTACAATTTTGGCCCAAGTAGAAGCAGAGCCAATATTGTAAGATGCCGGTAGTCCATATCTCGGAAACTATAAGAGATAAGGCAATTTGGCAATCGGCAACGTAATTGGCATGCCGAATATTACTTGGAATGTGAATAGGAACGAAATCGCTAATTTATAAGACCATTTTACAATTTTGGCCCAAGTAGAAGCAGAGCCAATATTGTAAGATGTCGATAGTCCATATCTCGGAAACTAAAAGAGATAATGCAATTTGGCAATCGGCAACGTAATTAGCATGCCGAATATTACTTGGAATGTGAATTGGAACGAAATCGCTAATTCGTAAGACCATTTTACAATTGTGGCCCATGTAGAAGCAGAGCCAATATTGTAAGATGCCGATAGCCCATATCTCGGAAACTATAAGAGATAATGCAATTTGGCAATCGGCAACGTAATTAGCATGCCGAATATTACTTGGAATGTGAATTGGAACGAAATCGCTAATTCATAAGACCATTTTACAATTTTGGCCCAAGTTAGAAGCAGAGCCAATATTGTAAGATGCCGATAGTCCATATCTCGGAAACTATAAGAGGTAATGCAATTTGGCAATTGGCAGCGTAATTAGCATGCCGAATATTACTTGGAATGTGAATTGGAACGAAATCGCTAATGCATAAAACCATTTTACAATTTTGGCCCAAGTAGAAGCAGAGCCAATATTGTAAGATGACGATAGTCCATATCTCGGAAACTAAAAGAGATAATGCAATTTGGCAATCGGCAACGTAATTAGCATGCCGAATATTACTTGGATTGTGAATTGAAACGAAATCGCTAATTCATAAGACTATTTTACAATTTTGGCCCAAGTAAAAGCAGAGCCAATATTGTAAGATGTCGATAACCCATATCTCGGAAACTATACGAGATAATGCAATTTGGCAATCCGCAACGTAATTAGCATGCCAAATATTACTTGGAATGTGAATTGGAACGAAATCGCTAATTCATAAGACCATTTTACAATTTTGGCCCAAGTAGAAGCAGAGCCAATATTGTAAGATGCCGATAGCCCATATCTCGGAAACTATAAGAGATAATGCAATTTGGCAATCGGCAACGTAATTAGCATGCCGAATATTACTTGGAATGTGAATTGGAACGAAATCGCTAATTCATAAGACCATTTTACAATTTTGGCCCAAGTAGAAGCAGAGCCAATATTGTAAGATGCCGGTAGTCCATATCTCGGAAACTATAAGAGATAAGGCAATTTGGCAATCGGCAACGTAATTAGCATGCCGAATATCACTTGGACTGTGAATTGGAACGAAATCGCTAATTTATAAGACCATTTTACAATTTTGACCCAAGTTAGAAGCAGAGCCAATATTGTAAGATGCCGATAGTCCATATCTCGTAAATGAAAACAGATAATGCAATTTGGCAATCGGCAACGTAATTAGCATGCGGAATGTTACTTGGAATGTGAATTGGAACGAAATCGCTAATTCATAAGTCCATTTAACAATTTTGGCCCAAGTAGAAGCAAAGTCAATATTATAAGATGCCGGTAGACCATATCTCGGAAACTATAAGAGATAAGGCAATTTGGCAATCGGCAACGTAATTAGCATGCCGAATATTACTTGGAATGTGAATTGGAACGAAATCGCTAATTCATAAGACCATTTTACAATTTTGGGCGAAGTAGAAACAGAGCCAATATTGTAAGATGTCGATAGTTCATATCTCGGAAACTATACGAGATAATGCAATTTGGCAATCCGCAACGTAATTAGCATGCCAAATATTACTTGGAATGTGAATTGGAACGAAATCGCTAATTCATAAGACCATTTTACAATTTTGGCCCAAGTAGAAGCAGAGCCAATATTGTAAGATGCCGATAGCCCATATCTCGGAAACTATAAGAGATAATGAAATTTGGCAATCGGCAACGTAATTAGCATGCGGAATATTACTTGGAATGTGAATTGGAACGAAATCGCTAATTCATAAGACCATTTTACAATTTTGGCCCAAGTTAGAAGCAGAGCCAATATTGTAAGATGCCGATAGTCCATATCTCGGAAACTATAAGAGGTAATGCAATTTGGCAATTGGCAGCGTAATTAGCATGCCGAATATTACTTGGAATGTGAATTGGAACGAAATCGCTAATTCATAAGTCCATTTTACAATTTTGGCCCAAGTAGAAGCAGAGCCAATATTGTAAGATGCCGATAGTCCATATCTCGGAAACTATAAGAGATAATGCAATTTGGCAATTGGCAACGTAATTAGCATGCCGAATATTACTTGGAATGTGAATTGGAACGAAATCGCTAATTCATAAGTCCATTTTACAATTTTGGCCCAACTAGAAGCAGAGCCAATATAGTAAGATGCCGATAGTCCATATCTCGGAAACTATAAGAGATAATGCAATTTGGCAATTGTCAACCTAATTAGCATGCCGACTATTACTTGGAATGTGAATTGGAACGAAATCGCCAATTCATAAGACCATTTTAAAATTTTGGCCCAAGTAGTAGCAGAGCCAATATTGAAAGATATCGATAGTCCATATCTCGGAAACTATAAGAGCTAATGCAATTTGGCAATCGGCAACGTAATTAGCATGCCGAATATTACTTGGAATGTGAATTGGAACGAAATCGCTAATTCATAAGACCATTTTACAATTTTGGCCCAAGTAGAAGCCGAGCCAATATTATAAGATGCCGATAGTCCATATCTCGGAAACTATAAGAGATAATGCAATTTGGGAATCGGCAACGTAATTAGCATGCCGAATATTACTTGGAATGTGAATTGGAACGAAATCGCTAATTCATAAGACCATTTTACAATTTTGGCCCAAGTAGAAGCAAAGCCAATATTGTAAGATATCGATAGTCCATATCTCGGAAACTATAAGAGATAATGCAATTTGGCAATCGGCAACGTAATTAGCATGCCGAATATTACTTGGAATGTGAATTGGAACGAAATCGCTAATTCATAAGACCATTTTACAATTTTGGCCCAAGTAGAAGCTGAGCCAATATTGTAAGATGTCGATACTCCATATCTCGGAATCTATAAGAGATAATACAATTTGGCAATCGGCAACGTAATTAGCATGCCGAATATTACTTGGAATGTGAATTGGAACGAAATCGCTAATTCATAAGACCATTTTACAATTTTGGCCCAAGTAGAAGCAGAGTCAATATTATAAGATGCCGGTAAACCATATCTCGGAAACTATAAGAGATAAGGCAATTTGGCAATCGGCAACGTAATTAGCATGCCGAATATTACTTGGAATGTGAATTGGAACGAAATAGCTAATTCATAAGACCATTTTACAATTTCGGCCCAAGTAAAAGCAGAGCCAATATTGTAAGATATCGATAGTCCATATCTCGGAAACTATAAGAGATAATGCAATTTGGCAATCGGCAACGTAATTAGCATGCCGAATATTACTTGGAATGTGAATTGGAACGAAATCGCTAATTCATAAGACCATTTTACAATTTTGGCCCAAGTTAGAAGCAGAGCCAATATTGTAAGATGCCGATAGTCCATATCTCGGAAACTATAAGAGATAATGCAATTTTTTAATTGGAAACGTAATTAGCATGCCGAATATTACTTGGAATGTGAATTGGAACGAAATCGCTAATTCATAAGACCATTTTACAATTTTGGCCCAAGTTAGAAGCAGAGCCTATATTGTAAGATGCCGATAGTCCATATCTCGGAAACTAAAAGGGATAATGCAATTTGGCAATCGGCAACGTAATTAGCATGCCGAATATTACTTGGAATGTGAATTGGAACGAAATCGCTAATTTATAAGTCCATTTTACAATTTTGGCCCAAGTAGAAGCAGAGCCAATATTGTAAGATGCCGGTAGTCCATATCTCGGAAAATATAAGAGATAAGGCAATTTGGCAATCGGCAACGTAATTGGCATGCCGAATATTACTTGGAATGTGAATAGGAACGAAATCGCTAATTTATAAGACCATTTTACAATTTTGGCCCAAGTAGAAGCAGAGCCAATATTGTAAGATGTCGATAGTCCATATCTCGGAAACTAAAAGAGATAATGCAATTTGGCAATCGGCAACGTAATTAGCATGCCGAATATTACTTGGAATGTGAATTGGAACGAAATCGCTAATTCATAAGACCATTTTACAATTTTGGCCCAAGTAGAAGCAAAGCCAATATTGTAAGATATCGATAGTCCATATCTCGGAAACTATAAGAGATAATGCAATTTGGCAATCGGCAACGTAATTAGCGTGCCGAATATTACTTGGAATGTGAATTGGAACGAAATCGCTAATTCATAAGACCATTTTACAATTTTGGCCCAAGTAGAAGCAGAGCCAATATTGTAAGATGTCGATAGTCCATATCTCGGAAACTATAAGAGATAATGCAATTTGGCAATCGGCAACGTAATTAGCATGCCGAATATTACTTGGAATGTGAATTGGAACGAAATCGCTAATTCATAAGACCATTTTACAATTTTGGCCCAAGTAGAAGCAGAGTCAATATTATAAGATGCCGGTAAACCATATCTCGGAAACTATAAGAGATAAGGCAATTTGGCAATCGGCAACGTAATTAGCATGCCGAATATTACTTGGAATGTGAATTGGAACGAAATAGCTAATTTATAAGACCATTTTACAATTTCGGCCCAAGTAAAAGCAGAGCCAATATTGTAAGATGTCGATAGTCCATATCTCGGAAACTATAAGAGATAATGCAATTTGGCAATCGGCAACGTAATTAGCATGCCGAATATTACTTGGAATGTGAATTGGAAAGAAATCGCTAATTCATAAGACCATTTTACAATTTTGGCCCAAGTAGAAGCAGAGCCAATATTGTAAGATGCCGATAGCCCATATCTCGGAAACTATAAGAGATAATGAAATTTGGCAATCGGCAACGTAATTAGCATGCCGAATATTACTTGGAATGTGAATTGGAACGAAATCGCTAATTCATAAGACCATTTTACAATTTTGGCCCAAGTTAGAAGCAGAGCCAATATTGTAAGATGCCGATAGTCCATATCTCGGAAACTATAAGAGGTAATGCAATTTGGCAATTGGCAGCGTAATTAGCATGCCGAATATTACTTGGAATGTGAATTGGAACGAAATCGCTAATGCATAAGACCATTTTACAATTTTGGCCCAAGTAGAAGCAGAGCCAATATTGTAAGATGTCGATAGTCCATATCTCGGAAACTATAAGAGATAATGCAATTTGGCAATCGGCAACGTAATTAGCATGCCGAATATTACTTGGAATGGGAATTGGAACGAAATTGCTAATTCATAAGACCATTTTACAATTTTGGCCCAAGTAGAAGCAGAGCCAATATTGTAAGATGTCGATAGTCCATATCTCAGAAACTATAAGAGATAATGCAATTTGGGAATCGGCAACGTAATTAGCATGCCGAATATTACTTGGAATGTGAATTGGAACGAAATCGCTAATTCATAAGACCATTTTACAATTTTGGCCCAAGTAGAAGCAAAGCCAATATTGTAAGATATCGATAGTCCATATCTCGGAAACTATAAGAGATAATGCAATTTGGCAATCGGCAACGTAATTAGCATGCCGAATATTACTTGGAATGTGAATTGGAACGAAATCGCTAATTCATAAGACCATTTTACAATTTTGGCCCAAGTAGAAGCTGAGCCAATATTGTAAGATGTCGATACTCCATATCTCGGAATCTATAAGAGATAATGCAATTTGGCAATCGGCAACGTAATTAGCATGCCGAATATTACTTGGAATGTGAATTGGAACGAAATCGCTAATTCATAAGACCATTTTACAATTTTGGCCCAAGTAGAAGCTGAGCCAATATTGTAAGATGTCGATACTCCATATCTCGGAATCTATAAGAGATAATGCAATTTGGCAATCGGCAACGTAATTAGCATGCCGAATATTACTTGGAATGTGAATTGGAACGAAATCGCTAATTCATAAGACCATTTTACAATTTTGGCCCAAGTTAGAAGCAGAGCCAATATTGTAAGATGCCGATAGTCCATATCTCGGAAACTAAAAGGGATAATGCAATTTGGCAATCGGCAACGTAATTAGCATGCCGAATATTACTTGGAATGTGAATTGGAACGAAATCGCTAATTCATAAGACCATTTTACAATTTTGGCCCAAGTAGAAGCAGAGCCAATATTGTAAGATGCCGGTAGTCCATATCTCGGAAACTATAAGAGATAAGGCAATTTGGCAATCGGCAACGTAATTGGCATGCCGAATATTACTTGGAATGTGAATAGGAACGAAATCGCTAATTCATAAGACCATTTTACAATTTTGGCCCAAGTAGAAGCAAAGCCAATATTGTAAGATATCGATAGTCCATATCTCGGAAACTATAAGAGATAATGCAGTTTGGCAATCGGCAACGTAATTAGCGTGCCGAATATTACTTGGAATGTGAATTGGAACGAAATCGCTAATTCATAAGACCATTTTACAATTTTGGCCCAAGTAGAAGCAAAGCCAATATTGTAAGATATCGATAGTCCATATCTCGGAAACTATAAGAGATAATGCAGTTTGGCAATCGGCAACGTAATTAGCGTGCCGAATATTACTTGGAATGTGAATTGGAACGAAATCGCTAATTCATAAGACCATTTTACAATTTTGGCCCAAGTAGAAGCAAAGCCAATATTGTAAGATATCGATAGTCCATATCTCGGAAACTATAAGAGATAATGCAATTTGGCAATCGGCAACGTAATTAGCATGCCGAATATTACTTGGAATGTGAATTGGAGCGAAATAGCTAATTCATAAGACCATTTTACAATTTCGGCCCAAGTAAAAGCAGAGCCAATATTGTAAGATATCGATAGTCCATATCTCGGAAACTATAAGAGATAATGCAATTTGGCAATCGGCAACGTAATTAGCATGCCGAATATTACTTGGAATGTGAATTGGAACGAAATCGCTAATTCATAAGACCATTTTACAATTTTGGCCCAAGTTAGAAGCAGAGCCAATATTGTAAGATGCCGATAGTCCATATCTCGGAAACTATAAGAGATAATGCAATTTTTTAATTGGAAACGTAATTAGCATGCCGAATATTACTTGGAATGTGAATTGGAACGAAATCGCTAATTCATAAGACCATTTTACAATTTTGGCCCAAGTTAGAAGCAGAGTCAATATTATAAGATGCCGGTAAACCATATCTCGGAAACTATAAGAGATAAGGCAATTTGGCAATCGGCAACGTAATTAGCATGCCGAATATTACTTGGAATGTGAATTGGAGCGAAATAGCTAATTCATAAGACCATTTTACAATTTCGGCCCAAGTAAAAGCAGAGCCAATATTGTAAGATATCGATAGTCCATATCTCGGAAACTATAAGAGATAATGCAATTTGGCAATCGGCAACGTAATTAGCATGCCGAATATTACTTGGAATGTGAATTGGAACGAAATCGCTAATTCATAAGACCATTTTACAATTTTGGCCCAAGTTAGAAGCAGAGCCAATATTGTAAGATGCCGATAGTCCATATCTCGGAAACTATAAGAGATAATGCAATTTTTTAATTGGAAACGTAATTAGCATGCCGAATATTACTTGGAATGTGAATTGGAACGAAATCGCTAATTCATAAGACCATTTTACAATTTTGGCCCAAGTTAGAAGCAGAGCCAATATTGTAAGATGCCGATAGTCCATATCTCGGAAACTAAAAGGGATAATGCAATTTGGCAATCGGCAACGTAATTAGCATGCCGAATATTACTTGGAATGTGAATTGGAACGAAATCGCTAATTCATAAGACCATTTTACAATTTTGGCCCAAGTAGAAGCAGAGCCAATATTGTAAGATGCCGGTAGTCCATATCTCGGAAACTATAAGAGATAAGGCAATTTGGCAATCGGCAACGTAATTGGCATGCCGAATATTACTTGGAATGTGAATAGGAACGAAATCGCTAATTCATAAGACCATTTTACAATTTTGGCCCAAGTAGAAGCAAAGCCAATATTGTAAGATATCGATAGTCCATATCTCGGAAACTATAAGAGATAATGCAGTTTGGCAATCGGCAACGTAATTAGCGTGCCGAATATTACTTGGAATGTGAATTGGAACGAAATCGCTAATTCATAAGACCATTTTACAATTTTGGCCCAAGTAGAAGCAAAGCCAATATTGTAAGATATCGATAGTCCATATCTCGGAAACTATAAGAGATAATGCAATTTGGCAATCGGCAACGTAATTAGCGTGCCGAATATTACTTGGAATGTGAATTGGAACGAAATCGCTAATTCATAAGACCATTTTACAATTTTGGCCCAAGTAGAAGCAGAGTCAATATTATAAGATGCCGGTAAACCATATCTCGGAAACTATAAGAGATAAGGCAATTTGGCAATCGGCAACGTAATTAGCATGCCGAATATTACTTGGAATGTGAATTGGAACGAAATAGCTAATTCATAAGACCATTTTACAATTTTGGCCCAAGTTAGAAGCAGAGCCAATATTGTAAGATGCCGATAGTCCATATCTCGGAAACTATAAGAGATAATGCAATTTTTTAATTGGAAACGTAATTAGCATGCCGAATATTACTTGGAATGTGAATTGGAACGAAATCGCTAATTCATAAGACCATTTTACAATTTTGGCCCAAGTTAGAAGCAGAGCCAATATTGTAAGATGCCGATAGTCCATATCTCGGAAACTAAAAGGGATAATGCAATTTGGCAATCGGCAACGTAATTAGCATGCCGAATATTACTTGGAATGTGAATTGGAACGAAATCGCTAATTCATAAGACCATTTTACAATTTTGGCCCAAGTAGAAGCAGAGCCAATATTGTAAGATGCCGGTAGTCCATATCTCGGAAACTATAAGAGATAAGGCAATTTGGCAATCGGCAACGTAATTGGCATGCCGAATATTACTTGGAATGTGAATAGGAACGAAATCGCTAATTTATAAGACCATTTTACAATTTTGGCCCAGGTAGAAGCAGAGCCAATATTGTAAGATGTCGATAGTCCATATCTCGGAAACTAAAAGAGATAATGCAATTTGGCAATCGGCAACGTAATTAGCATGCCGAATATTACTTGGAATGTGAATTGGAACGAAATCGCTAATTCATAAGACCATTTTACAATTTTGGCCCAAGTAGAAGCAAAGCCAATATTGTAAGATATCGATAGTCCATATCTCGGAAACTATAAGAGATAAGGCAATTTGGCAATCGGCAACGTAATTAGCGTGCCGAATATTACTTGGAATGTGAATTGGAACGAAATCGCTAATTCATAAGACCATTTTACAATTTTGGCCCAAGTAGAAGCAGAGCCAATATTGTAAGATGTCGATAGTCCATATCTCGGAATCTATAAGAGATAATGCAATTTGGCAATCGGCAACGTAATTAGCTTGCCGAATATTACTTGGAATGTGAATTGGAACGAAATCGCTAATTCATAAGACCATTTTACAATTTTGGCCCAAGTAGAAGCAGAGTCAATATTATAAGATGCCGGTAAACCATATCTCGGAAACTATAAGAGATAAGGCAATTTGGCAATCGGCAACGTAATTAGCATGCCGAATATTACTTGGAATGTGAATTGGAACGAAATAGCTAATTTATAAGACCATTTTACAATTTCGGCCCAAGTAAAAGCAGAGCCAATATTGTAAGATGTCGATAGTCCATATCTCGGAAACTATAAGAGATAATGCAATTTGGCAATCGGCAACGTAATTAGAATGCCGAATATTACTTGGAATGTGAATTGGAACGAAATCGCTAATTCATAAGACCATTTTACAATTTTGGCCCAAGTAGAAGCAGAGCCAATATTGTAAGATGCCGATAGTCCATATCTCGGAAACTATAAGAGATAATGAAATTTGGCAATCGGCAACGTAATTAGCATGCCGAATATTACTTGGAATGTGAATTGGAACGAAATCGCTAATTCATAAGACCATTTTACAATTTTGGCCCAAGTTAGAAGCAGAGCCAATATTGTAAGATGCCGATAGTCCATATCTCGGAAACTATAAGAGATAATGCAATTTGGCAATCGGCAACGTAATTAGCATGCCGAATATTACTTGGAATGGGAATTGGAACGAAATTGCTAATTCATAAGACCATTTTACAATTTTGGCCCAAGTAGAAGCAGAGCCAATATTGTAAGATGTCGATAGTCCATATCTCAGAAACTATAAGAGATAATGCAATTTGGCAATCGGCAACGTAATTAGCATGCCGAATATTACTTGGAATGGGAATTGGAACGAAATTGCTAATTCATAAGACCATTTTACAATTTTGGCCCAAGTAGAAGCAGAGCCAATATTGTAAGATGTCGATAGTCCATATCTCGGAAACTATAAGAGGTAATGCAATTTGGCAATTGGCAGCGTAATTAGCATGCCGAATATTACTTGGAATGTGAATTGGAACGAAATCGCTAATGCATAGGACCATTTTACAATTTTGGCCCAAGTAGAAGCAGAGCCAATATTGTAAGATGTCGATAGTCCATATCTCGGAAACTATAAGAGATAATGCAATTTGGCAATCGGCAACGTAATTAGCATGCCGAATATTACTTGGAATGGGAATTGGAACGAAATTGCTAATTCATAAGACCATTTTACAATTTTGGCCCAAGTAAAAGCAGAGCCAATATTGTAAGATGTCGATAGTCCATATCTCAGAAACTATAAGAGATAATGCAATTTGGCAATCGGCAACGTAATTAGCATGCCGAATATTACTTGGAATGTGAATTGGAACAAAATCGCTAATTCATAAGTCCATTTTACAATTTTGGCCCAAGTAGAAGCAGAGCCAATATTGTAAGATGCCGATAGTCCATATCTCGGAAACTATAAGAGATAATGCAATTTGGCAATTGGCAACGTAATTAGCTTGCCGAATATTACTTGGAATGTGAATTGGAACGAAATCGCTAATTCATAAGTCCATTTTACAATTTTGGCCCAACTAGAAGCAGAGCCAATATTGTAAGATGTCGATAGTCCATATCTCGGAAACTATAAGAGATAATGCAATTTGGCAATTGTCAACGTAATTAGCATGCCGACTATTACTTGGAATGTGAATTGGAACGAAATCGCCAATTCATAAGACCATTTTAAAATTTTGGCCCAAGTAGTAGCAGAGCCAATATTGAAAGATATCGATAGTCCATATCTCGGAAACTATAAGAGCTAATGCAATTTGGCAATCGTCAACGTAATTAGCATGCCGAATATTACTTGGAATGTGATTTGGAACGAAATCGCTAATTCATAAGACCATTTTACAATTTTGGCCCAAGTAGAAGCAAAGCCAATATTGTAAGATATCGATAGTCCATATCTCGGAAACTATAAGAGATAATGCAATTTGGCAATCGGCAACGTAATTAGCGTGCCGAATATTACTTGGAATGTGAATTGGAACGAAATCGCTAATTCATAAGACCATTTTACAATTTTGGCCCAAGTAGAAGCAGAGCCAATATTGTAAGATGTCGATAGTCCATATCTCGGAATCTATAAGAGATAATGCAATTTGGCAATCGGCAACGTAATTAGCTTGCCGAATATTACTTGGAATGTGAATTGGAACGAAATCGCTAATTCATAAGACCATTTTACAATTTTGGCCCAAGTAGAAGCAGAGTCAATATTATAAGATGCCGGTAAACCATATCTCGGAAACTATAAGAGATAAGGCAATTTGGCAATCGGCAACGTAATTAGCATGCCGAATATTACTTGGAATGTGAATTGGAACGAAATAGCTAATATATAAGACCATTTTACAATTTCGGCCCAAGTAAAAGCAGAGCCAATATTGTAAGATGTCGATAGTCCATATCTCGGAAACTATAAGAGATAATGCAATTTGGCAATCGGCAACGTAATTAGCATGCCGAATATTACTTGGAATGTGAATTGGAACGAAATCGCTAATTCATAAGACCATCTTACAATTTTGGCCCAAGTAGAAGCAGAGCCAATATTGTAAGATGCCGATAGCCCATATCTCGGAAACTATAAGAGATAATGAAATTTGGCAATCGGCAACGTAATTAGCATGCCGAATATTACTTGGAATGTGAATTGGAACGAAATCGCTAATTCATAAGACCATTTTACAATTTTGGCCCAAGTTAGAAGCAGAGCCAATATTGTAAGATGCCGATAGTCCATATCTCGGAAACTATAAGAGGTAATGCAATTTGGCAATTGGCAGCGTAATTAGCATGCCGAATATTACTTGGAATGTGAATTGGAACGAAATCGCTAATGCATAAGACCATTTTACAATTTTGGCCCAAGTAGAAGCAGAGCCAATATTGTAAGATGTCGATAGTCCATATCTCGGAAACTATAAGAGATAATGCAATTTGGCAATCGGCAACGTAATTAGCATGCCGAATATTACTTGGAATGGGAATTGGAACGAAATTGCTAATTCATAAGACCATTTTACAATTTTGGCCCAAGTAAAAGCAGAGCCAATATTGTAAGATGTCGATAGTCCATATCTCAGAAACTATAAGAGATAATGCAATTTGGCAATCGGCAACGTAATTAGCATGCCGAATATTACTTGGAATGTGAATTGGAACAAAATCGCTAATTCATAAGTCCATTTTACAATTTTGGCCCAAGTAGAAGCAGAGCCAATATTGTAAGATGCCGATAGTCCATATCTCGGAAACTATAAGAGATAATGCAATTTGGCAATTGGCAACGTAATTAGCTTGCCGAATATTACTTGGAATGTGAATTGGAACGAAATCGCTAATTCATAAGACCATTTTACAATTTTGGCCCAACTAGAAGCAGAGCCAATATTGTAAGATGCCGATAGTCCATATCTCGGAAACTATAAGAGATAATGCAATTTGGCAATTGTCAACGTAATTAGCATGCCGACTATTACTTGGAATGTGAATTGGAACGAAATCGCCAATTCATAAGACCATTTTAAAATTTTGGCCCAAGTAGTAGCAGAGCCAATATTGAAAGATATCGATAGTCCATATCTCGGAAACTATAAGAGCTAATGCAATTTGGCAATCGTCAACGTAATTAGCATGCCGAATATTACTTGGAATGTGAATTGGAACGAAATCGCTAATTCATAAGACCATTTTACAATTTTGGCCCAAGTAGAAGCCGAGCCAATATTATAAGATGCCGATAGTCCATATCTCGGAAACTATAAGAGATAATGCAATTTGGGAATCGGCAACGTAATTAGCATGCCGAATATTACTTGGAATGTGAATTGGAATGAAATCGCTAATTCATAAGACCATTTTACAATTTTGGCCCAAGTAGAAGCAAAGCCAATATTGTAAGATATCGATAGTCCATATCTCGGAAACTATAAGAGATAATGCAATTTGGCAATCGGCAACGTAATTAGCATGCCGAATATTACTTGTAATGTGAATTGGAACGAAATCGCTAATTCATAAGACCATTTTACAATTTTGGCCCAAGTAGAAGCAGAGTCAATATTATAAGATGCCGGTAAACCATATCTCGGAAACTATAAGAGATAAGGCAATTTGGCAATCTGCAACGTAATTAGCATGCCGAATATTACTTGGAATGTGAATTGGAACGAAATAGCTAATTCATAAGACCATTTTACAATTTTGGCCCAAGTTAGAAGCAGAGCCAATATTGTAAGATGCCGATAGTCCATATCTCGGAAACTATAAGAGATAATGCAATTTGGCAATCGGCAACGTAATTAGCATGCCGAATATTACTTGGAATGTGAATTGGAACGAAATCGCTAATTCATAAGACCATTTTACAATTTTGGCCCAAGTTAGAAGCAGAGCCAATATTGTAAGATGCCGATAGTCCATATCTCGGAAACTATAAGAGATAAGGCAATTTGGCAATCGGCAACGTAATTAGCGTGCCGAATATTACTTGGAATGTGAATTGGAACGAAATCGCTAATTCATAAGACCATTTTACAATTTTGGCCCAAGTAGAAGCAGAGCCAATATTGTAAGATGTCGATAGTCCATATCTCGGAATCTATACGACATAATGCAATTTGGCAATCCGCAACGTAATTAGCATGCCGAATATTACTTGGAATGTGAATTGGAACGAAATTGCTAATTCATAAGACCATTTTACAATTTTGGCCCAAGTAGAAGCAGAGTCAATATTATAAGATGCCGGTAAACCATATCTCGGAAACTATAAGAGATAAGGCAATTTGGCAATCGGCAACGTAATTAGCATGCCGAATATTACTTGGAATGTGAATTGGAACGAAATAGCTAATTTATAAGACCATTTTACAATTTCGGCCCAAGTAAAAGCAGAGCCAATATTGTAAGATGTCGATAGTCCATATCTCGGAGACTATAAGAGATAATGCAATTTGGCAATCGGCAACGTAATTAGCATGCCGAATATTACTTGGAATGTGAATTGGAACGAAATCGCTAATTCATAAGACCATTTTACAATTTTGGCCCAAGTTAGAAGCAGAGCCAATATTGTAAGATGCCGATAGTCCATATCTCGGAAACTATAAGAGATAATGCAATTTGGTAATTGGTAACGTAATTAGCATGCCGAATATTACTTGGAATGTGAATTGGAACGAAATCGCTAATTCATAAGACCATTTTACAATTTTGGCCCAAGTTAGAAGCAGAGCCAATTTTGTAAGATGCCGATAGTCCATATCTCGGAAACTAAAAGAGATAATGCAATTTGGCAATCGGCAACGTAATTAGCATGCCGAATATTACTTGGAATGTGAATTGGAACGAAATCGCTAATTCATAAGACCATTTTACAATTTTGGCCCAAGTAGAAGCAGAGCCAATATTGTAAGATGCCGGTAGTCCATATCTCGGAAACTATAAGAGATAAGGCAATTTGGCAATCGGCAACGTAATTGGCATGCCGAATATTACTTGGAATGTGAATAGGAACGAAATCGCTAATTTATAAGACCATTTTACAATTTTGGCCCAAGTAGAAGCAGAGCCAATATTGTAAGATGTCGATAGTCCATATCTCGGAAACTAAAAGAGATAATGCAATTTGGCAATCGGCAACGTAATTAGCATGCCGAATATTACTTGGAATGTGAATTGGAACGAAATCGCTAATTCATAAGACCATTTTACAATTTTGGCACAAGTAGAAGCAGAGCCAATATTGTAAGATGCAGGTAGTCCATATCTCGGAAACTATAAGAGATAAGGCAATTTGGCAATAGGCAACGTAATTAGCATGCCGAATATTACTTGGACTGTGAATTGGAACGAAATCGCTAATTTATAAGACCATTTTACAATTTTGGCCCAAGTTAGAAGCAGAGCCAATATTGTAAGATGCCGATAGTCCATATCTCGTAAATTAAAAGAGATAATGCAATTTGGCAATCGGCAACGTAATTAGCATGCGGAATATTACTTGGAATGTGAATTGGAACGAGATCGCTAATTCATAAGTCCATTTAACAATTTTGGCCCAAGTAGAAGCAGAGTCAATATTATAAGATGCCGGTAGACCATATCTCGGAAACTATAAGAGATAAGGCAATTTGGCAATCGGCAACGTAATTAGCATGCCGAATATTACTTGGAATGTGAATTGGAACGAAATCGCTAATTCATAAGACCATTTTACAATTTTGGCCCAAGTAGAAGCAAATCCAATATTGTAAGATGCCGGTAGTCCATATCTCGGAAACTATAAGAGATAAGGCAATTTGGCAATCGGCAACGTAATTAGCATGCCGAATATTACTTGGAATGTGAATTGGAACGAAATCGCTAATTCATAAGACCATTTTACAATTTTGGGCGAAGTAGAAACAGAGCCAATATTGTAAGATGTCGATAGTCCATATCTCGGAAACTATACGAGATAATGCAATTTGGCAATCCGCAATGTAATTAGTATGCCAAATATTACTTGGAATGTGAATTGGAACGAAATCGCTAATTCATAAGACCATTTTACAATTTTGGCCCAAGTAGAAGCAGAGCCAATATTGTAAGATGCCGATAGCCCATATCTCGGAAACTATAAGAGATAATGCAATTTGGCAATCGGCAACGTAATTAGCATGCCGAATATTACTTGGAATGTGAATTGGAACGAAATCGCTAATTCATAAGACCATTTTACAATTTTGGCCCAAGTTAGAAGCAGAGCCAATATTGTAAGATGCCGATAGTCCATATCTCGGAAACTATAAGAGGGAATGCAATTTGGCAATTGGCAGCGTAATTAGCATGCCGAATATTACTTGGAATGTGAATTGGAACGAAATCGCTAATGCATAAGACCATTTTACAATTTTGGCCCAAGTAGAAGCAGAGCCAATATTGTAAGATGTCGATAGTCCATATCTCGGAAACTATAAGAGATAATGCAATTTGACAATCGGCAACGTAATTAGCATGCCGAATATTACTTGGAATGTGAATTGGAACGAAATCGCTAATTCATAAGTCCATTTTACAATTTTGGCCCAACTAGAAACAGAGCCAATATTGTAAGATGCCGATAGTCCATATCTCGGAAACTATAAGAGATAATGCAATTTGGCAATTGTCAACGT
Organism: Rhynchophorus ferrugineus; assembly: GCF_030347505.1. Lineage (NCBI taxonomy): Eukaryota > Metazoa > Arthropoda > Insecta > Coleoptera > Curculionidae > Rhynchophorus > Rhynchophorus ferrugineus. The sequence goes on along the minus strand of NW_027472588.1, from coordinate 22,746,451 downwards.
AATTAGCATGCCGACTATTACTTGGAATGTGAATTGGAACGAAATTGCTAATTCATAAGACCATTTTAAAATTTTGGCCCAAGTAGAAGCAGAGCCAATATTGAAAGATGTCGATAGTCCATATCTCGGAAACTATAAGAGCTAATGCAATTTGGCAATCGGCAACGTAATTAGCATGCCGAATATTGCTTGGAATGTGAATTGGAACGAAATCGCTAATTCATAAGACCATTTTAAAATTTTGGCCCAAGTAGTAGCAGAGCCAACATTGAAAGATATCGATAGTCCATATCTCGGAAACTATAAGAGCTAATGCAATATGGCAATCGGCAACGTAATTAGCATGCCGAATATTACTTGGAATGTGAATTGGAACGAAATCGCTAATTCATAAGACCATTTTACAATTTTGGCCCAAGTAGAAGCAAAGCCAATATTGTAAGATATCGATAGTCCATATCTCGGAAACTATAAGAGATATTGCAATTTGGCAATCGGCAACGTAATTAGCATGCCGAATATTACTTGGAATGTGAATTGGAATGAAATCGCTAATTCATAAGACCATTTTACAATTTTGGCCCAAGTAGAAGCAGAGCCAATATTGTAAGATGTCGATAGTCCATATCTCGGAATCTATAAGAGATAATGCAATTTGGCAATCGGCAACGTAATTAGCATGCCGAATATTACTTGGAATGTGAATTGGAACAAAATCGCTAATTCATAAGTCCATTTTACAATTTTGGCCCAAGTAGAAGCAGAGCCAATATTGTAAGATGCCGATAGTCCATATCTCGGAAACTATAAGAGATAATGCAATTTGGCAATTGGCAACGTAATTAGCTTGCCGAATATTACTTGGAATGTGAATTGGAACGAAATCGCTAATTCATAAGTCCATTTTACAATTTTGGCCCAACTAGAAGCAGAGCCAATATTGTAAGATGTCGATAGTCCATATCTCGGAAACTATAAGAGATAATGCAATTTGGCAATTGTCAACGTAATTAGCATGCCGACTATTACTTGGAATGTGAATTGGAACGAAATCGCCAATTCATAAGACCATTTTAAAATTTTGGCCCAAGTAGTAGCAGAGCCAATATTGAAAGATATCGATAGTCCATATCTCGGAAACTATAAGAGCTAATGCAATTTGGCAATCGTCAACGTAATTAGCATGCCGAATATTACTTGGAATGTGATTTGGAACGAAATCGCTAATTCATAAGACCATTTTACAATTTTGGCCCAAGTAGAAGCAAAGCCAATATTGTAAGATATCGATAGTCCATATCTCGGAAAATATAAGAGATAAGGCAATTTGGCAATCGGCAACGTAATTAGCGTGCCGAATATTACTTGGAATGTGAATTGGAACGAAATCGCTAATTCATAAGACCATTTTACAATTTTGGCCCAAGTAGAAGCAGAGCCAATATTGTAAGATGTCGATAGTCCATATCTCGGAATCTATAAGAGATAATGCAATTTGGCAATCGGCAACGTAATTAGCTTGCCGAATATTACTTGGAATGTGAATTGGAACGAAATCGCTAATTCATAAGACCATTTTACAATTTTGGCCCAAGTAGAAGCAGAGTCAATATTATAAGATGCCGGTAAACCATATCTCGGAAACTATAAGAGATAAGGCAATTTGGCAATCGGCAACGTAATTAGCATGCCGAATATTACTTGGAATGTGAATTGGAACGAAATAGCTAATATATAAGACCATTTTACAATTTCGGCCCAAGTAAAAGCAGAGCCAATATTGTAAGATGTCGATAGTCCATATCTCGGAAACTATAAGAGATAATGCAATTTGGCAATCGGCAACGTAATTAGCATGCCGAATATTACTTGGAATGTGAATTGGAACGAAATCGCTAATTCATAAGACCATTTTACAATTTTGGCCCAAGTAGAAGCAGAGCCAATATTGTAAGATGCCGATAGCCCATATCTCGGAAACTATAAGAGATAATGAAATTTGGCAATCGGCAACGTAATTAGCATGCCGAATATTACTTGGAATGTGAATTGGAACGAAATCGCTAATTCATAAGACCATTTTACAATTTTGGCCCAAGTTAGAAGCAGAGCCAATATTGTAAGATGCCGATAGTCCATATCTCGGAAACTATAAGAGGTAATGCAATTTGGCAATTGGCAGCGTAATTAGCATGCCGAATATTACTTGGAATGTGAATTGGAACGAAATCGCTAATGCATAAGACCATTTTACAATTTTGGCCCAAGTAGAAGCAGAGCCAATATTGTAAGATGTCGATAGTCCATATCTCGGAAACTATAAGAGATAATGCAATTTGGCAATCGGCAACGTAATTAGCATGCCGAATATTACTTGGAATGTGAATTGGAACGAAATCGCTAATTCATAAGACCATTTTACAATTTTGGCCCAAGTAGAAGCAGAGCCAATATTGTAAGATGCCGGTAGTCCATATCTCGGAAAATATAAGAGATAAGGCAATTTGGCAATCGGCAACGTAATTGGCATGCCGAATATTACTTGGAATGTGAATAGGAACGAAATCGCTAATTTATAAGACCATTTTACAATTTTGGCCCAAGTAGAAGCAGAGCCAATATTGTAAGATGTCGATAGTCCATATCTCGGAAACTAAAAGAGATAATGCAATTTGGCAATCGGCAACGTAATTAGCATGCCGAATATTACTTGGAATGTGAATTGGAACGAAATCGCTAATTCATAAGACCATTTTACAATTTTGGCACAAGTAGAAGCAGAGCCAATATTGTAAGATGCAGGTAGTCCATATCTCGGAAACTATAAGAGATAAGGCAATTTGGCAATAGGCAACGTAATTAGCATGCCGAATATTACTTGGACTGTGAATTGGAACGAAATCGCTAATTTATAAGACCATTTTACAATTTTGGCCCAAGTTAGAAGCAGAGCCAATATTGTAAGATGCCGATAGTCCATATCTCGTAAATTAAAAGAGATAATGCAATTTGGCAATCGGCAACGTAATTAGCATGCGGAATATTACTTGGAATGTGAATTGGAACGAGATCGCTAATTCATAAGTCCATTTAACAATTTTGGCCCAAGTAGAAGCAGAGTCAATATTATAAGATGCCGGTAGACCATATCTCGGAAACTATAAGAGATAAGGCAATTTGGCAATCGGCAACGTAATTAGCATGCCGAATATTACTTGGAATGTGAATTGGAACGAAATCGCTAATTCATAAGACCATTTTACAATTTTGGCCCAAGTAGAAGCAAATCCAATATTGTAAGATGCCGGTAGTCCATATCTCGGAAACTATAAGAGATAAGGCAATTTGGCAATCGGCAACGTAATTAGCATGCCGAATATTACTTGGAATGTGAATTGGAACGAAATCGCTAATTCATAAGACCATTTTACAATTTTGGGCGAAGTAGAAACAGAGCCAATATTGTAAGATGTCGATAGTCCATATCTCGGAAACTATACGAGATAATGCAATTTGGCAATCCGCAATGTAATTAGTATGCCAAATATTACTTGGAATGTGAATTGGAACGAAATCGCTAATTCATAAGACCATTTTACAATTTTGGCCCAAGTAGAAGCAGAGCCAATATTGTAAGATGCCGATAGCCCATATCTCGGAAACTATAAGAGATAATGCAATTTGGCAATCGGCAACGTAATTAGCATGCCGAATATTACTTGGAATGTGAATTGGAACGAAATCGCTAATTCATAAGACCATTTTACAATTTTGGCCCAAGTTAGAAGCAGAGCCAATATTGTAAGATGCCGATAGTCCATATCTCGGAAACTATAAGAGGGAATGCAATTTGGCAATTGGCAGCGTAATTAGCATGCCGAATATTACTTGGAATGTGAATTGGAACGAAATCGCTAATGCATAAGACCATTTTACAATTTTGGCCCAAGTAGAAGCAGAGCCAATATTGTAAGATGTCGATAGTCCATATCTCGGAAACTATAAGAGATAATGCAATTTGACAATCGGCAACGTAATTAGCATGCCGAATATTACTTGGAATGTGAATTGGAACGAAATCGCTAATTCATAAGTCCATTTTACAATTTTGGCCCAACTAGAAACAGAGCCAATATTGTAAGATGCCGATAGTCCATATCTCGGAAACTATAAGAGATAATGCAATTTGGCAATTGTCAACGTAATTAGCATGCCGACTATTACTTGGAATGTGAATTGGAACGAAATTGCTAATTCATAAGACCATTTTAAAATTTTGGCCCAAGTAGAAGCAGAGCCAATATTGAAAGATGTCGATAGTCCATATCTCGGAAACTATAAGAGCTAATGCAATTTGGCAATCGGCAACGTAATTAGCATGCCGAATATTGCTTGGAATGTGAATTGGAACGAAATCGCTAATTCATAAGACCATTTTAAAATTTTGGCCCAAGTAGTAGCAGAGCCAACATTGAAAGATATCGATAGTCCATATCTCGGAAACTATAAGAGCTAATGCAATATGGCAATCGGCAACGTAATTAGCATGCCGAATATTACTTGGAATGTGAATTGGAACGAAATCGCTAATTCATAAGACCATTTTACAATTTTGGCCCAAGTAGAAGCAAAGCCAATATTGTAAGATATCGATAGTCCATATCTCGGAAACTATAAGAGATATTGCAATTTGGCAATCGGCAACGTAATTAGCATGCCGAATATTACTTGGAATGTGAATTGGAATGAAATCGCTAATTCATAAGACCATTTTACAATTTTGGCCCAAGTAGAAGCAGAGCCAATATTGTAAGATGTCGATAGTCCATATCTCGGAATCTATAAGAGATAATGCAATTTGGCAATCGGCAACGTAATTAGCATGCCGAATATTACTTGGAATGTGAATTGGAACAAAATCGCTAATTCATAAGTCCATTTTACAATTTTGGCCCAAGTAGAAGCAGAGCCAATATTGTAAGATGCCGATAGTCCATATCTCGGAAACTATAAGAGATAATGCAATTTGGCAATTGGCAACGTAATTAGCTTGCCGAATATTACTTGGAATGTGAATTGGAACGAAATCGCTAATTCATAAGTCCATTTTACAATTTTGGCCCAACTAGAAGCAGAGCCAATATTGTAAGATGTCGATAGTCCATATCTCGGAAACTATAAGAGATAATGCAATTTGGCAATTGTCAACGTAATTAGCATGCCGACTATTACTTGGAATGTGAATTGGAACGAAATCGCCAATTCATAAGACCATTTTAAAATTTTGGCCCAAGTAGTAGCAGAGCCAATATTGAAAGATATCGATAGTCCATATCTCGGAAACTATAAGAGCTAATGCAATTTGGCAATCGTCAACGTAATTAGCATGCCGAATATTACTTGGAATGTGATTTGGAACGAAATCGCTAATTCATAAGACCATTTTACAATTTTGGCCCAAGTAGAAGCAAAGCCAATATTGTAAGATATCGATAGTCCATATCTCGGAAACTATAAGAGATAATGCAATTTGGCAATCGGCAACGTAATTAGCGTGCCGAATATTACTTGGATTGTGAATTGGAACGAAATCGCTAATTCATAAGACCATTTTACAATTTTGGCCCAAGTAGAAGCAGAGCCAATATTGTAAGATGTCGATAGTCCATATCTCGGAATCTATAAGAGATAATGCAATTTGGCAATCGGCAACGTAATTAGCTTGCCGAATATTACTTGGAATGTGAATTGGAACGAAATCGCTAATTCATAAGACCATTTTACAATTTTGGCCCAAGTAGAAGCAGAGTCAATATTATAAGATGCCGGTAAACCATATCTCGGAAACTATAAGAGATAAGGCAATTTGGCAATCGGCAACGTAATTAGCATGCCGAATATTACTTGGAATGTGAATTGGAACGAAATAGCTAATATATAAGACCATTTTACAATTTCGGCCCAAGTAAAAGCAGAGCCAATATTGTAAGATGTCGATAGTCCATATCTCGGAAACTATAAGAGATAATGCAATTTGGCAATCGGCAACGTAATTAGCATGCCGAATATTACTTGGAATGTGAATTGGAACGAAATCGCTAATTCATAAGACCATTTTACAATTTTGGCCCAAGTAGAAGCAGAGCCAATATTGTAAGATGCCGATAGCCCATATCTCGGAAACTATAAGAGATAATGAAATTTGGCAATCGGCAACGTAATTAGCATGCCGAATATTACTTGGAATGTGAATTGGAACGAAATCGCTAATTCATAAGACCATTTTACAATTTTGGCCCAAGTTAGAAGCAGAGCCAATATTGTAAGATGCCGATAGTCCATATCTCGGAAACTATAAGAGGTAATGCAATTTGGCAATTGGCAGCGTAATTAGCATGCCGAATATTACTTGGAATGTGAATTGGAACGAAATCGCTAATGCATAAGACCATTTTACAATTTTGGCCCAAGTAGAAGCAGAGCCAATATTGTAAGATGTCGATAGTCCATATCTCGGAAACTATAAGAGATAATGCAATTTGGCAATCGGCAACGTAATTAGCATGCCGAATATTACTTGGAATGGGAATTGGAACGAAATTGCTAATTCATAAGACCATTTTACAATTTTGGCCCAAGTAAAAGCAGAGCCAATATTGTAAGATGTCGATAGTCCATATCTCAGAAACTATAAGAGATAATGCAATTTGGCAATCGGCAACGTAATTAGCATGCCGAATATTACTTGGAATGTGAATTGGAACAAAATCGCTAATTCATAAGTCCATTTTACAATTTTGGCCCAAGTAGAAGCAGAGCCAATATTGTAAGATGCCGATAGTCCATATCTCGGAAACTATAAGAGATAATGCAATTTGGCAATTGGCAACGTAATTAGCTTGCCGAATATTACTTGGAATGTGAATTGGAACGAAATCGCTAATTCATAAGACCATTTTACAATTTTGGCCCAACTAGAAGCAGAGCCAATATTGTAAGATGCCGATAGTCCATATCTCGGAAACTATAAGAGATAATGCAATTTGGCAATTGTCAACGTAATTAGCATGCCGACTATTACTTGGAATGTGAATTGGAACGAAATCGCCAATTCATAAGACCATTTTAAAATTTTGGCCCAAGTAGTAGCAGAGCCAATATTGAAAGATATCGATAGTCCATATCTCGGAAACTATAAGAGCTAATGCAATTTGGCAATCGTCAACGTAATTAGCATGCCGAATATTACTTGGAATGTGAATTGGAACGAAATCGCTAATTCATAAGACCATTTTACAATTTTGGCCCAAGTAGAAGCCGAGCCAATATTATAAGATGCGGATAGTCCATATCTCGGAAACTATAAGAGATAATGCAATTTGGGAATCGGCAACGTAATTAGCATGCCGAATATTACTTGGAATGTGAATTGGAATGAAATCGCTAATTCATAAGACCATTTTACAATTTTGGCCCAAGTAGAAGCAAAGCCAATATTGTAAGATATCGATAGTCCATATCTCGGAAACTATAAGAGATAATGCAATTTGGCAATCGGCAACGTAATTAGCATGCCGAATATTACTTGTAATGTGAATTGGAACGAAATCGCTAATTCATAAGACCATTTTACAATTTTGGCCCAAGTAGAAGCAGAGTCAATATTATAAGATGCCGGTAAACCATATCTCGGAAACTATAAGAGATAAGGCAATTTGGCAATCTGCAACGTAATTAGCATGCCGAATATTACTTGGAATGTGAATTGGAACGAAATAGCTAATTCATAAGACCATTTTACAATTTTGGCCCAAGTTAGAAGCAGAGCCAATATTGTAAGATGCCGATAGTCCATATCTCGGAAACTATAAGAGATAATGCAATTTGGCAATCGGCAACGTAATTAGCATGCCGAATATTACTTGGAATGTGAATTGGAACGAAATCGCTAATTCATAAGACCATTTTACAATTTTGGCCCAAGTTAGAAGCAGAGCCAATATTGTAAGATGCCGATAGTCCATATCTCGGAAACTATAAGAGATAATGCAATTTGGCAATCGGCAACGTAATTAGCGTGCCGAATATTACTTGGAATGTGAATTGGAACGAAATCGCTAATTCATAAGACCATTTTACAATTTTGGCCCAGGTAGAAGCAGAGCCAATATTGTAAGATGTCGATAGTCCATATCTCGGAATCTATACGACATAATGCAATTTGGCAATCCGCAACGTAATTAGCATGCCGAATATTACTTGGAATGTGAATTGGAACGAAATCGCTAATTCATAAGACCATTTTACAATTTTGGCCCAAGTAGAAGCAGAGTCAATATTATAAGATGCCGGTAAACCATATCTCGGAAACTATAAGAGATAAGGCAATTTGGCAATCGGCAACGTAATTAGCATGCCGAATATTACTTGGAATGTGAATTGGAACGAAATAGCTAATTTATAAGACCATTTTACAATTTCGGCCCAAGTAAAAGCAGAGCCAATATTGTAAGATGTCGATAGTCCATATCTCGGAGACTATAAGAGATAATGCAATTTGGCAATCGGCAACGTAATTAGCATGCCGAATATTACTTGGAATGTGAATTGGAACGAAATCGCTAATTCATAAGACCATTTTACAATTTTGGCCCAAGTTAGAAGCAGAGCCAATATTGTAAGATGCCGATAGTCCATATCTCGGAAACTATAAGAGATAATGCAATTTGGTAATTGGTAACGTAATTAGCATGCCGAATATTACTTGGAATGTGAATTGGAACGAAATCGCTAATTCATAAGACCATTTTACAATTTTGGCCCAAGTTAGAAGCAGAGCCAATATTGTAAGATGCCGATAGTCCATATCTCGGAAACTAAACGAGATAATGCAATTTGGCAATCGGCAACGTAATTAGCATGCCGAATATTACTTGGAATGTGAATTGGAACGAAATCGCTAATTCATAAGACCATTTTACAATTTTGGCCCAAGTAGAAGCAGAGCCAATATTGTAAGATGCCGGTAGTCCATATCTCGGAAACTATAAGAGATAAGGCAATTTGGCAATCGGCAACGTAATTGGCATGCCGAATATTACTTGGAATGTGAATAGGAACGAAATCGCTAATTTATAAGACCATTTTACAATTTTGGCCCAAGTAGAAGCAGAGCCAATATTGTAAGATGTCGATAGTCCATATCTCGGAAACTAAAAGAGATAATGCAATTTGGCAATCGGCAACGTAATTAGCATGCCGAATATTACTTGGAATGTGAATTGGAACGAAATCGCTAATTCATAAGACCATTTTACAATTTTGGCACAAGTAGAAGCAGAGCCAATATTGTAAGATGCAGGTAGTCCATATCTCGGAAACTATAAGAGATAAGGCAATTTGGCAATAGGCAACGTAATTAGCATGCCGAATATTACTTGGACTGTGAATTGGAACGAAATCGCTAATTTATAAGACCATTTTACAATTTTGGCCCAAGTTAGAAGCAGAGCCAATATTGTAAGATGCCGATAGTCCATATCTCGTAAATTAAAAGAGATAATGCAATTTGGCAATCGGCAACGTAATTAGCATGCGGAATATTACTTGGAATGTGAATTGGAACGAGATCGCTAATTCATAAGTCCATTTAACAATTTTGGCCCAAGTAGAAGCAGAGTCAATATTATAAGATGCCGGTAGACCATATCTCGGAAACTATAAGAGATAAGGCAATTTGGCAATCGGCAACGTAATTAGCATGCCGAATATTACTTGGAATGTGAATTGGAACGAAATCGCTAATTCATAAGACCATTTTACAATTTTGGCCCAAGTAGAAGCAAATCCAATATTGTAAGATGCCGGTAGTCCATATCTCGGAAACTATAAGAGATAAGGCAATTTGGCAATCGGCAACGTAATTAGCATGCCGAATATTACTTGGAATGTGAATTGGAACGAAATCGCTAATTCATAAGACCATTTTACAATTTTGGGCGAAGTAGAAACAGAGCCAATATTGTAAGATGTCGATAGTCCATATCTCGGAAACTATACGAGATAATGCAATTTGGCAATCCGCAACGTAATTAGTATGCCAAATATTACTTGGAATGTGAATTGGAACGAAATCGCTAATTCATAAGACCATTTTACAATTTTGGCCCAAGTAGAAGCAGAGCCAATATTGTAAGATGCCGATAGCCCATATCTCGGAAACTATAAGAGATAATGCAATTTGGCAATCGGCAACGTAATTAGCATGCCGAATATTACTTGGAATGTGAATTGGAACGAAATCGCTAATTCATAAGACCATTTTACAATTTTGGCCCAAGTTAGAAGCAGAGCCAATATTGTAAGATGCCGATAGTCCATATCTCGGAAACTATAAGAGGGAATGCAATTTGGCAATTGGCAGCGTAATTAGCATGCCGAATATTACTTGGAATGTGAATTGGAACGAAATCGCTAATGCATAAGACCATTTTACAATTTTGGCCCAAGTAGAAGCAGAGCCAATATTGTAAGATGTCGATAGTCCATATCTCGGAAACTATAAGAGATAATGCAATTTGACAATCGGCAACGTAATTAGCATGCCGAATATTACTTGGAATGTGAATTGGAACGAAATCGCTAATTCATAAGTCCATTTTACAATTTTGGCCCAACTAGAAACAGAGCCAATACTGTAAGATGCCGATAGTCCATATCTCGGAAACTATAAGAGATAATGCAATTTGGCAATTGTCAACGTAATTAGCATGCCGACTATTACTTGGAATGTGAATTGGAACGAAATTGCTAATTCATAAGACCATTTTAAAATTTTGGCCCAAGTAGAAGCAGAGCCAATATTGAAAGATGTCGATAGTCCATATCTCGGAAACTATAAGAGCTAATGCAATTTGGCAATCGGCAACGTAATTAGCATGCCGAATATTGCTTGGAATGTGAATTGGAACGAAATCGCTAATTCATAAGACCATTTTAAAATTTTGGCCCAAGTAGTAGCAGAGCCAACATTGAAAGATATCGATAGTCCATATCTCGGAAACTATAAGAGCTAATGCAATATGGCAATCGGCAACGTAATTAGCATGCCGAATATTACTTGGAATGTGAATTGGAACGAAATCGCTAATTCATAAGACCATTTTACAATTTTGGCCCAAGTAGAAGCAAAGCCAATATTGTAAGATATCGATAGTCCATATCTCGGAAACTATAAGAGATATTGCAATTTGGCAATCGGCAACGTAATTAGCATGCCGAATATTACTTGGAATGTGAATTGGAATGAAATCGCTAATTCATAAGACCATTTTACAATTTTGGCCCAAGTAGAAGCAGAGCCAATATTGTAAGATGTCGATAGTCCATATCTCGGAATCTATAAGAGATAATGCAATTTGGCAATCGGCAACGTAATTAGCATGCCGAATATTACTTGGAATGTGAATTGGAACGAAATCGCTAATTCATAAGTCCATTTTACAATTTTGGCCCAACTAGAAACAGAGCCAATATTGTAAGATGCCGATAGTCCATATCTCGGAAACTATAAGAGATAATGCAATTTGGCAATTGTCAACGTAATTAGCATGCCGACTATTACTTGGAATGTGAATTGGAACGAAATTGCTAATTCATAAGACCATTTTAAAATTTTGGCCCAAGTAGAAGCAGAGCCAATATTGAAAGATGTCGATAGTCCATATCTCGGAAACTATAAGAGCTAATGCAATTTGGCAATCGGCAGCGTAATTAGCATGCCGAATATTACTTGGAATGTGAATTGGAACGAAATCGCTAATTCATAAGACCATTTTAAAATTTTGGCCCAAGTAGTAGCAGAGCCAACATTGAAAGATATCGATAGTCCATATCTCGGAAACTATAAGAGCTAATGCAATTTGGCAATCGGCAACGTAATTAGCATGCCGAATATTACTTGGAATGTGAATTGGAACGAAATTGCTAATTCATAAGACCATTTTACAATTTTGGCCCTAGTAGAAGCAGAGACAACATTGTAAGATGCAGGTAGTCCATATCTCGGAAACTATAAGAGATAAGGCAATTTGGCAATCGGCAACGTAATTAGCATGCCGAATATTACTTGGAATGTGAATTGGAACGAAATCGCTAATTCATAAGACCATTTTACAATTTTGGCCCAAGTTAGAAGCAGAGCCAATATTGTAAGATGTCGATAGTCCATATCTCAGAAACTATAAGAGATAATGCAATTTGGCAATACGCAACGTAATTAGCATGCCAAATATTACTTGGAATGTGAATTGGAACGAAATCGCTAATTCATAAGACCATTTTACAATTTTGGCCCAAGTAGAAGCAGAGCCAATATTGTAAGATGCCGATAGTCCATATCTCGGAAACTATAAGAGATAATGCAATTTGGCAATTGGCAGCGTAATTAGCATGCCGAATATTACTTGGAATGTGAATTGGAACGAAATCGCTAATTCATAAGACCATTTTACAATTTTGGCCCAAGTAGAAGCAGAGCAAATATTGTAAGATGTCGATAGTCCATATCTCGGAAACTATAAGAGATAATGCAATTTGGCAATCGGCAACGTAAATAGCATGCCGAATATTACTTGGAATGTGAATTGGAACGAAATCGCTAATTCATAAGACCATTTTACAATTTTGGCCCAAGTTATAAGCAGAGCCAATATTGTAAGATGCCGATAGTCCATATCTCGTAAACTAAAAGAGATAATGTAATTTGGCAATCGGCAACGTAATTAGCATGCGGAATATTACTTGGAATGTGAAATGGAACGAAATCGCTAATTCATAAGACCATTTTACAATTTCGGCCCAAGTAGAAGCAGAGCCAATATTGTAAGATGCCGGTAGTCCATATCTCGGATACTATAAGAGATAAGGCAATTTGGCAATCGGCAACGTAATTAGCATGCCGAATATTACTTGGAATGTGAATTGGAACGAAATCGCTAATTCATAAGACCATTTTACAATTTTGGCACAAGTAAAAGCAGAGCCAATATTGTAAGATGTCGATAGTCCATATCTCGGAAACTATAAGAGATAATGCAATTTGGCAATCGGCAACGTAATTAGCATGCCGAATATTACTTGGAATGTGAATTGGAACGAAATCGCTAATTCATAAGACCATTTTACAATTTTGGCCCAAGTTAGAAGCAGAGCCAATATTGTAAGATGCCGATAGTCCATATCTCGGAAACTAAAAGAGATAATGCAATTTGGCAATCGGCAACGTAATTAGCATGCCGAATATTACTTGGAATGTGAATTGGAAAGAAATCGCTAATTCATAAGACCATTTTACAATTTTGGCCCAAATAGAAGCAGAGCCAATATTGTAAGATGCCGATAGTCCATATCTCGGAAACTATAAGAGATAATGCGATTTGGCAATCGGCAACGTAATTAGCATGCCGAATATTACTTGGATTGTGAATTGGAACGAAATCGCTAATTCATAAGACCATTTTACAATTTTGGCCCAAGTTAGAAGCAGAGCCAATATTGTAAGATGCCGATAGTCCATATCTCGGAAACTAAAAGAGATAATGCAATTTGGCAATCGGCAACGTAATTAGCATGCCGAATATTACTTGGAATGTGAATTGGAACGAAATCGCTAATTCATAAGACCATTTTACAATTTTGGCCCAAGTTAGAAGCAGAGCCAATATTGTAAGATGCCGATAGTCCATATCTCGGAAACTAAAAGAGATAATGCAATTTGGAAATCGGAAACGTAATTAGCACGCCGAATATTACTTGGAATGTGAATTGGAACGAAATCGCTAATTCATAAGACCATTTTACAATTTTGGCCCAAGTTAGAAGCAGAGCCAATATTGTAAGATGCCGATAGTCCATATCTCGGAAACTAAAAGAGATAATGCAACTTGGCAATCGGCAACGTAATTAGCATGCCGAATATTACTTGGAATGTGAATTGGAACGAAATCGCTAATTCATAAGACCATTTTACAATTTTGGCCCATGTAGAAGCAGAGCCAATATTGTAAGATGCCGGTAGTCCATATCTCGGAAACTATACGAGATAATGCAATTTGGCAATCGGCAACGTAATTAGCATGCCGAATATTACTTGGAATGTGAATTGGAACGAAATCGCTAATTCATAAGTCCATTTTACAATTTTGGCCCAAGTAGAAGCAGAGCCAATATTGTAAGATGCCGATAGTCCATATCTCGGAAACTATAAGAGATAATGCAATTTGGCAATTGGCAACGTAATTAGCATGCCGAATATTACTTGGAATGTGAATTGGAACGAAATCGCTAATTCATAAGACCATTTTACAATTTTGGCCCAAGTAGAAGCAGAGCCAATATTGTAAGATGTCGATAGTCCATATCTCGGAAACTATAAGAGATAATGCAATTTGGCAATCGGCAACGTAATTAGCATGCCGAATATTACTTGGAATGTGAATTGGAACGAAATCGCTAATTCATAAGACCATTTTACAATTTTGGCCCAAGTAGAAGTAGAGTCAATATTATAAGATGCCGGTAAACCATATCTCGGAAACTATAAGAGATAAGGCAATTTGGCAATCGGCAACGTAATTAGCATGCCGAATATTACTTGGAATGTGAATTGGAACGAAATAGCTAATTCATAAGACCATTTTACAATTTCGGCCCAAGTAAAAGCAGAGCCAATATTGTAAGATGTCGATAGTCCATATCTCGGAAACTATAAGAGATAATGCAATTTGGCAATCGGCAACGTAATTAGCATGCCGAATATTACTTGGAATGTGAATTGGAACGAAATCGCTAATTCATAAGACCATTTTACAATTTTGGCCCAAGTTAGAAGCAGAGCCAATATTGTAAGATGCCGATAGTCCACATCTCGGAAACTATAAGAGATAATGCAATTTGGTAATTGGCAACGTAATTAGCATGCCGAATATTACTTGGAATGTGAATTGGAACGAAATCGCTAATTCATAAGACCATTTTACAATTTTGGCCCAAGTAGAAGCAGAGCCAATATTGTAAGATGCCGGTAGTCCATATCTCGGAAACTATAAGAGATAAGGCAATTTGGCAATCGGCAACGTAATTGGCATGCCGAATATTACTTGGAATGTGAATAGGAACGAAATCGCTAATTTATAAGACCATTTTACAATTTTGGCCCAAGTAGAAGCAGAGCCAATATTGTAAGATGTCGATAGTCCATATCTCGGAAACTAAAAGAGATAATGCAATTTGGCAATCGGCAACGTAATTAGCATGCCGAATATTACTTGGAATGTGAATTGGAACGAAATCGCTAATTCATAAGACCATTTTACAATTTTGGCCCAAGTAGAAACAAAGCCAATATTGTAAGATATCGATAGTCCATATCTCGGAAACTATACGAGATAATGCAATTTGGCAATCGGCAACGTAATTAGCATACCGAATATTACTTGGAATGTGAATTGGAACGAAATCGCTAATTCATAAGACCATTTTACAATTTTGGCCCAAGTAGAGCAGAGCCAATATTGTAAGATGTCGATAGTCCATATCTCGGAATCTATAAGGGATAATGCAATTTGGCAATCGGCAACGTAATTAGCATGCCGAATATTACTTGGAATGTGAATTGGAACGAAATCGCTAATTCATAAGACCATTTTACAATTTTGGCCCAAGTAGAAGCAGAGCCAATATTATAAGATGCCGGTAGTCCATATCTCGGAAACTATAAGAGATAAGGCAATTTGGCAATCGGCAACGTAATTAGCATGCCGAATATTACTTGGAATGTGAATTGGAACGAAATCGCTAATTCATAAGACCATTTTACAATTTTGGCCCAAGTAAAAGCAGAGCCAATATTGTAAGATGTCGATAGTCCATATCTCATAAACTATACGGGATAATGCAATTTGGCAATCGGCAACGTAATTAGCATGCCGAATATTACTTGGAATGTGAATTGGAACGAAATTGCTAATTCATAAGACCATTTTACAATTTTGGCCCTAGTAGAAGCAGAGACAATATTGTAAGATGCAGGTAGTCCATATCTCGGAAACTATAAGAGATAAGGCAATTTGGCAATCGGCAACGTAATTAGCATGCCGAATATTACTTGGAATGTGAATTGGAACGAAATCGCTAATTCATAAGACCATTTTACAATTTTGGCCCAAGTTAGAAGCAGAGCCAATATTGTAAGATGTCGATAGTCCATATCTCAGAAACTATAAGAGATAATGCAATTTGGCAATACGCAACGTAATTAGCATGCCAAATATTACTTGGAATGTGAATTGGAACGAAATCGCTAATTCATAAGACCATTTTACAATTTTAGCCCAAGTAGAAGCAGAGCCAATATTGTAAGATGTCGATAGTCCATATCTCGGAAACTATACGAGATAATGCAATTTGGCAATCGGCAACGTAATTGGCATGCCGAATATTACTTGGAATGTGAATTGGAAAGAAATCGCTAATTCATAAGACCATTTTACAATTTTGGCCCAAGTTAGAAGCAGAGCCAATATTGTAAGATGCCGATAGTCCATATCTCGGAAACTATAAGAGATAATGCAATTTGGCAATTGGCAGCGTAATTAGCATGCCGAATATTACTTGGAATGTGAATTGGAACGAAATCGCTAATTCATAAGACCATTTTACAATTTTGGCCCAAGTAGAAGCAGAGCCAATATTGTAAGATGTCGATAGACCATATCTCGGAAACTATAAGAGATAATGCAATTTGGCAATCGGCAATGTAATTAGCATGCCGAATATTACTTGGAATGTGAATTGGAACGAAATTGCTAATTCATAAAACCATTTTACAATTTTGGCCCAAGTAGAAGCAGAGCCAATGTTGTAAGATGTCGATAGTCCATATCTCGGAAA
The DNA here is from genome assembly GCF_030347505.1 of Rhynchophorus ferrugineus. Taxonomy (NCBI): domain Eukaryota; kingdom Metazoa; phylum Arthropoda; class Insecta; order Coleoptera; family Curculionidae; genus Rhynchophorus; species Rhynchophorus ferrugineus. Next base: position 22,729,501 of record NW_027472588.1, on the reverse strand, counting down.
CTATAAGAGATAATGCAATTTGGCAATCGGCAACGTAAATAGCATGCCGAATATTACTTGGAATGTGAATTGGAACGAAATCGCTAATTCATAAGACCATTTTACAATTTTGGCCCAAGTTAGAAGCAGAGCCAATATTGTAAGATGCCGATAGTCCATATCTCGTAAACTAAAAGAGATAATGTAATTTGGCAATCGGCAACGTAATTAGCATGCGGAATATTACTTGGAATGTGAAATGGAACGAAATCGCTAATTCATAAGTCCATTTTACAATTTTGGCCCAAGTAGAAGCAGAGCCAATATTGTAAGATGCCGATAGTCCATATCTCGGAAACTATAAGAGATAATGCAATTTGGCAATTGGCAACGTAATTAGCATGCCGAATATTACTTGGAATGTGAATTGGAACCAAATCGCTAATTCATAAGACCATTTAAAATTTTGGCCCAAGTAGAAGCAGAGCCAATATTGAAAGATGTCGATAGTCCATATCTCGGAAACTATTAGAGCTAATGCAATTTGGCAATCGGCAACGTAATTAGCATGCGGAATATTACTTGGAATGTGAATTGGAACGAAATCGCTAATTCATAAGTCCATTTTACAATTTTGGCCCAAGTAGAAGCAGAGCCAATGTTGTAAGATGTCGATAGTCCATATCTCGGAAACTATAAGAGATAATGCAATTTGGCAATTGGCAACGTAATTAGCATGCCGAATATTACTTGAAATGTGAATTGGAACGAAATCGCTAATTCATAAGACCATTTTGCAATTTTGGCCCAAATAGAAGCAGAGCCAATATTGTAAGATGCCGATAGTCCATATCTCGGAAACTATAAGAGATAATGCGATTTGGCAATCGGCAACGTAATTAGCATGCCGAATATTACTTGGATTGTGAATTAGAACGAAATCGCTAATTCATAAGACCATTTTACAATTTTGGCCCAAGTTAGAAGCAGAGCCAATATTGTAAGATGCCGATAGTCCATATCTCGGAAACTATAAGAGGTAATGCAATTTGGCAATTGGCAGCGTAATTAGCATGCCGAATATTACTTGGAATGTGAATTGGAACGAAATCGCTAATGCATAAGACCATTTTACAATTTTGGCCCAAGTAGAAGCAGAGCCAATATTGTAAGATGTCGATAGTCCATATCTCGGAAACTATAAGAGATAATGCAATTTGGCAATTGGCAACGTAATTAGCATGCCGAATATTACTTGGAATGGGAATTGGAACGAAATTGCTAATTCATAAGACCATTTTACAATTTTGGCCCAAGTAAAAGCAGAGCCAATATTGTAAGATGTCGATAGTCCATATCTCAGAAACTATAAGAGATAATGCAATTTGGCAATCGGCAACGTAATTAGCATGCCGAATATTACTTGGAATGTGAATTGGAACAAAATCGCTAATTCATAAGTCCATTTTACAATTTTGGCCCAAGTAGAAGCAGAGCCAATATTGTAAGATGCCGATAGTCCATATCTCGGAAACTATAAGAGATAATGCAATTTGGCAATTGGCAACGTAATTAGCTTGCCGAATATTACTTGGAATGTGAATTGGAACGAAATCGCTAATTCATAAGTCCATTTTACAATTTTGGCCCAACTAGAAGCAGAGCCAATATTGTAAGATGCCGATAGTCCATATCTCGGAAACTATAAGAGATAATGCAATTTGGCAATTTTCAACGTAATTAGCATGCCGACTATTACTTGGAATGTGAATTGGAACGAAATCGCCAATTCATAAGACCATTTTAAAATTTTGGCCCAAGTAGTAGCAGAGCCAATATTGAAAGATATCGATAGTCCATATCTCGGAAACTATAAGAGCTAATGCAATTTGGCAATCGTCAACGTAATTAGCATGCCGAATATTACTTGGAATGTGAATTGGAACGAAATCGCTAATTCATAAGACCATTTTACAATTTTGGCCCAAGTAGAAGCCGAGCCAATATTATAAGATGCCGATAGTCCATATCTCGGAAACTATAAGAGATAATGCAATTTGGGAATCGGCAACGTAATTAGCATGCCGAATATTACTTGGAATGTGAATTGGAATGAAATCGCTAATTCATAAGACCATTTTACAATTTTGGCCCAAGTAGAAGCAAAGCCAATATTGTAAGATATCGATAGTCCATATCTCGGAAACTATAAGAGATAATGCAATTTGGCAATCGGCAACGTAATTAGCATGCCGAATATTACTTGGAATGTGAATTGGAACGAAATCGCTAATTCATAAGACCATTTTACAATTTTGGCCCAAGTAGAAGCTGAGCCAATATTGTAAGATGTCGATACTCCATATCTCGGAATCTATAAGAGATAATGCAATTTGGCAATCGGCAACGTAATTAGCATGCCGAATATTACTTGTAATGTGAATTGGAACGAAATCGCTAATTCATAAGACCATTTTACAATTTTGGCCCAAGTAGAAGCAGAGTCAATATTATAAGATGCCGGTAAACCATATCTCGGAAACTATAAGAGATAAGGCAATTTGGCAATCGGCAACGTAATTAGCATGCCGAATATTACTTGGAATGTGAATTGGAACGAAATAGCTAATTCATAAGACCATTTTACAATTTCGGCCCAAGTAAAAGCAGAGCCAATATTGTAAGATATCGATAGTCCATATCTCGGAAACTATAAGAGATAATGCAATTTGGCAATCGGCAACGTAATTAGCATGCCGAATATTACTTGGAATGTGAATTGGAACGAAATCGCTAATTCATAAGACCATTTTACAATTTTGGCCCAAGTTAGAAGCAGAGCCAATATTGTAAGATGCCGATAGTCCATATCTCGGAAACTATAAGAGATAATGCAATTTTTTAATTGGCAACGTAATTAGCATGCCGAATATTACTTGGAATGTGAATTGGAACGAAATCGCTAATTCATAAGACCATTTTACAATTTTGGCCCAAGTTAGAAGCAGAGCCAATATTGTAAGATGCCGATAGTCCATATCTCGGAAACTAAAAGGGATAATGCAATTTGGCAATCGGCAACGTAATTAGCATGCCAAATATTACTTGGAATGTGAATTGGAACGAAATCGCTAATTCATAAGACCATTTTACAATTTTGGCCCAAGTAGAAGCAGAGCCAATATTGTAAGATGCCGGTAGTCCATATCTCGGAAACTATAAGAGATAAGGCAATTTGGCAATCGGCAACGTAATTGGCATGCCGAATATTACTTGGAATGTGAATAGGAACGAAATCGCTAATTTATAAGACCATTTTACAATTTTTGCCCAAGTAGAAGCAGAGCCAATATTGTAAGATGTCGATAGTCCATATCTCGGAAACTAAAAGAGATAATGCAATTTGGCAATCGGCAACGTAATTAGCATGCCGAATATTACTTGGAATGTGAATTGGAACGAAATCGCTAATTCATAAGACCATTTTACAATTTTGGCCCAAGTTAGAAGCAGAGCCAATATTGTAAGATGCCGATAGTCCATATCTCGGAAACTAAAAGGGATAATGCAATTTGGCAATCGGCAGCGTAATTAGCATGCCGAATATTACTTGGAATGTGAATTGGAACGAAATCGCTAATTCATAAGACCATTTTACAATTTTGGCCCAAGTAGAAGCAGAGCCAATATTGTAAAATGCCGGTAGTCCATATCTCGGAAACTATAAGAGATAAGGCAATTTGGCAATCGGCAACGTAATTGGCATGCCGAATATTACTTGGAATGTGAATAGGAACGAAATCGCTAATTTATAAGACCATTTTACAATTTTGGCCCAAGTAGAAGCAGAGCCAATATTGTAAGATGTCGATAGTCCATATCTCGGAAACTAAAAGAGATAATGCAATTTGGCAATCGGCAACGTAATTAGCATGCCGAATATTACTTGGAATGTGAATTGGAACGAAATCGCTAATTCATAAGACCATTTTACAATTTTGGCCCAAGTAGAAGCAAAGCCAATATTGTAAGATATCGATAGTCCATATCTCGGAAACTATAAGAGATAATGCAATTTGGCAATCGGCAACGTAATTAGCGTGCCGAATATTACTTGGAATGTGAATTGGAACGAAATCGCTAATTCATAAGACCATTTTACAATTTTGGCCCAGGTAGAAGCAGAGCCAATATTGTAAGATGTCGATAGTCCATATCTCGGAATCTATAAGAGATAATGCAATTTGGCAATCGGCAACGTAATTAGCATGCCGAATATTACTTGGAATGTGAATTGGAACGAAATCGCTAATTCATAAGACCATTTTACAATTTTGGCCCAAGTAGAAGCAGAGTCAATATTATAAGATGCCGGTAAACCATATCTCGGAAACTATAAGAGATAAGGCAATTTGGCAATCGGCAACGTAATTAGCATGCCGAATATTACTTGGAATGTGAATTGGAACGAAATAGCTAATTTATAAGACCATTTTACAATTTCGGCCCAAGTAAAAGCAGAGCCAATATTGTAAGATGTCGATAGTCCATATCTCGGAGACTATAAGAGATAATGCAATTTGGCAATCGGCAACGTAATTAGCATGCCGAATATTACTTGGAATGTGAATTGGAACGAAATCGCTAATTCATAAGACCATTTTACAATTTTGGCCCAAGTTAGAAGCAGAGCCAATATTGTAAGATGCCGATAGTCCATATCTCGGAAACTATAAGAGATAATGCAATTTGGTAATTGGTAACGTAATTAGCATGCCGAATATTACTTGGAATGTGAATTGGAACGAAATCGCTAATTCATAAGACCATTTTACAATTTTGGCCCAAGTTAGAAGCAGAGCCAATATTGTAAGATGCCGATAGTCCATATCTCGGAAACTAAAAGAGATAATGCAATTTGGCAATCGGCAACGTAATTAGCATGCCGAATATTACTTGGAATGTGAATTGGAACGAAATCGCTAATTCATAAGACCATTTTACAATTTTGGCCCAAGTAGAAGCAGAGCCAATATTGTAAGATGCCGGTAGACCATATCTCGGAAACTATAAGAGATAAGGCAATTTGGCAATCGGCAACGTAATTGGCATGCCGAATATTACTTGGAATGTGAATAGGAACGAAATCGCTAATTTATAAAACCATTTTACAATTTTGGCCCAAGTAGAAGCAGAGCCAATATTGTAAGATGTCGATAGTCCATATCTCGGAAACTAAAAGAGATAATGCAATTTGGCAATCGGCAACGTAATTAGCATGCCGAATATTACTTGGACTGTGAATTGGAACGAAATCGCTAATTTATAAGACCATTTTACAATTTTGGCCCAAGTTAGAAGCAGAGCCAATATTGTAAGATGCCGATAGTCCATATCTCGTAAATTAAAAGAGATAATGCAATTTGGCAATCGGCAACGTAATTAGCATGCGGAATATTACTTGGAATGTGAATTGGAACGAGATCGCTAATTCATAAGTCCATTTAACAATTTTGGCCCAAGTAGAAGCAGAGTCAATATTATAAGATGCCGGTAGACCATATCTCGGAAACTATAAGAGATAAGGCAATTTGGCAATCGGCAACGTAATTAGCATGCCGACTATTACTTGGAATGTGAATTGGAACGAAATCGCTAATTCATAAGACCATTTTACAATTTTGGCCCAAGTAGAAGCAAATCCAATATTGTAAGATGCCGGTAGTCCATATCTCGGAAACTATAAGAGATAAGGCAATTTGGCAATCGGCAACGTAATTAGCATGCCGAATATTACTTGGAATGTGAATTGGAACGAAATCGCTAATTCATAAGACCATTTTACAATTTTGGGCGAAGTAGAAACAGAGCCAATATTGTAAGATGTCGATAGTCCATATCTCGGAAACTATACGAGATAATGCAATTTGGCAATCCGCAACGTAATTAGTATGCCAAATATTACTTGGAATGTGAATTGGAACGAAATCGCTAATTCATAAGACCATTTTACAATTTTGGCCCAAGTAGAAGCAGAGCCAATATTGTAAGATGCCGATAGCCCATATCTCGGAAACTATAAGAGATAATGCAATTTGGCAATCGGCAACGTAATTAGCATGCCGAATATTACTTGGAATGTGAATTGGAACGAAATCGCTAATTCATAAGACCATTTTACAATTTTGGCCCAAGTTAGAAGCAGAGCCAATATTGTAAGATGCCGATAGTCCATATCTCGGAAACTATAAGAGGGAATGCAATTTGGCAATTGGCAGCGTAATTAGCATGCCGAATATTACTTGGAATGTGAATTGGAACGAAATCGCTAATGCATAAGACCATTTTACAATTTTGGCCCAAGTAGAAGCAGAGCCAATATTGTAAGATGTCGATAGTCCATATCTCGGAAACTATAAGAGATAATGCAATTTGACAATCGGCAACGTAATTAGCATGCCGAATATTACTTGGAATGTGAATTGGAACGAAATCGCTAATTCATAAGTCCATTTTACAATTTTGGCCCAAGTAGAAGCAGAGCCAATATTGTAAGATGCCGATAGTCCATATCTCGGAAACTATAAGAGATAATGCAATTTGGCGATTGGCAACGTAATTAGCATGCCGAATATTACTTGGAATGTGAATTGGAACGAAATCGCTAATTCATAAGTCCATTTTACAATTTTGGCCCAACTAGAAACAGAGCCAATATTGTAAGATGCCGATAGTCCATATCTCGGAAACTATAAGAGATAATGCAATTTGGCAATTGTCAACGTAATTAGCATGCCGACTATTACTTGGAATGTGAATTGGAACGAAATTGCTAATTCATAAGACCATTTTAAAATTTTGGCCCAAGTAGAAGCAGAGCCAATATTGAAAGATGTCGATAGTCCATATCTCGGAAACTATAAGAGCTAATGCAATTTGGCAATCGGCAACGTAATTAGCATGCCGAGTATTACTTGGAATGTGAATTGGAACGAAATCGCTAATTCATAAGACCATTTTAAAATTTTGGCCCAAGTAGTAGCAGAGCCAACATTGAAAGATATCGATAGTCCATATCTCGGAAACTATAAGAGCTAATGCAATTTGGCAATCGGCAACGTAATTAGCATGCCGAATATTACTTGGAATGTGAATTGGAACGAAATCGCTAATTCATAAGACCATTTTACAATTTTGGCCCAAGTAGAAGCAAAGCCAATATTGTAAGATATCGATAGTCCATATCTCGGAAACTATAAGAGATAATGCAATTTGGCAATCGGCAACGTAATTAGCATGCCGAATATTACTTGGAATGTGAATTGGAACGAAATCGCTAATTCATAAGACCATTTTACAATTTTGGCCCAAGTAGAAGCAGAGCCAATATTGTAAGATGTCGATAGTCCATATCTCGGAATCTATAAGAGATAATGCAATTTGGCAATCGGCAACGTAATTAGCATGCCGAATATTACTTGGAATGTGAATTGGAACGAAATCGCTAATTCATAAGTCCATTTTACAATTTTGGCCCAACTAGAAACAGAGCCAATATTGTAAGATGCCGATAGTCCATATCTCGGAAACTATAAGAGATAATGCAATTTGGCAATTGTCAACGTAATTAGCATGCCGACTATTACTTGGAATGTGAATTGGAACGAAATTGCTAATTCATAAGACCATTTTAAAATTTTGGCCCAAGTAGAAGCAGAGCCAATATTGAAAGATGTCGGTAGTCCATATCTCGGAAACTATAAGAGCTAATGCAATTTGGCAATCGGCAGCGTAATTAGCATGCCGAATATTACTTGGAATGTGAATTGGAACGAAATCGCTAATTCATAAGACCATTTTAAAATTTTGGCCCAAGTAGTAGCAGAGCCAACATTGAAAGATATCGATAGTCCATATCTCGGAAACTATAAGAGCTAATGCAATTTGGCAATCGGCAACGTAATTAGCATGCCGAATATTACTTGGAATGTGAATTGGAACGAAATCGCTAATTCATAAGACCATTTTACAATTTTGGCCCAAGTAGAAGCAGAGCCAATATTATAAGATGCCGATAGTCCATATCTCGGAAACTATAAGAGATAATGCAATTTGGGAATCGGCAACGTAATTAGCATGCCGAATATTACTTGGAATGTGAATTGGAACGAAATCGCTAATTCATAAGACCATTTTACAATTTTGGCCCAAGTAGAAGCAAAGCCAATATTGTAAGATATCGATAGTCCATATCTCGGAAACTATAAGAGATAATGCAATTTGGCAATCGGCAACGTAATTAGCATGCCGAATATTACTTGGAATGTGAATTGGAACGAAATAGCTAATTCATAAGACCATTTTACAATTTCGGCCCAAGTAAAAGCAGAGCCAATATTGTAAGATGTCGATAGTCCATATCTCGGAAACTATAAGAGATAATGCAATTTGGCAATCGGCAACGTAATTAGCATGCCGAATATTACTTGGAATGTGAATTGGAACGAAATCGCTAATTCATAAGACCATTTTACAATTTTGGCCCAAGTTAGAAGCAGAGCCAATATTGTAAGATGCCGATAGTCCATATCTCGGAAACTATAAGAAATAATGCAATTTGGTAATTGGCAACGTAATTAGCATGCCGAATATTACTTGGAATGTGAATTGGAACGAAATCGCTAATTCATAAGACCATTTTACAATTTTGGCCCAAGTAGAAGCAGAGCCAATATTGTAAGATGCCGATAGTCCATATCTCGGAAACTAAAAGGGATAATGCAATTTGGCAATCGGCAACGTAATTAGCATGCCGAATATTACTTGGAATGTGAATTGGAACGAAATCGCTAATTCATAAGACCATTTTACAATTTTGGCCCAAGTAGAAGCAGAGCCAATATTGTAAGATGCCGATAGTCCATATCTCGGAAACTAAAAGGGATAATGCAATTTGGCAATCGGCAACGTAATTAGCATGCCGAATATTACTTGGAATGTGAATTGGAACGAAATCGCTAATTCATAAGACCATTTTACAATTTTGGCCCAAGTAGAAGCAGAGCCAATATTGTAAGATGTCGATAGTCCATATCTCGGAAACTATAAGAGATAATGCAATTTGGCAATCGGCAACGTAATTAGCATGCCGAATATTACTTGGAATGTGAATTGGAACGAAATCGCTAATTCATAAGACCATTTTACAATTTTGGCCCAAGTAGAAGCAGAGTCAATATTATAAGATGCCGGTAAACCATATCTCGGAAACTATAAGAGATAAGGCAATTTGGCAATCGGCAACGTAATAAGCATGCCGAATATTACTTGGAATGTGAATTGGAACGAAATCGCTAATTCATAAGACCATTTTACAATTTTGGCCCAAGTAGAAGCAGAGCCAATATTGTAAGATGCCGGTAGTCCATATCTCGGAAACTATAAGAGATAAGGCAATTTGGCAATCGGCAACGTAATTAGCATGCCGAATATTACTTGGAATGTGAATTGGAACGAAATCGCTAATTCATAAAACCATTTTACAATTTTGGCCCAAGTAAAAGCAGAGAAAATATTGTAAGATGTCGATAGTCCATATCTCGGAAACTATACGAGATAATGCAATTTGGCAATCGGCAACGTAATTAGCATGCCGAATATTACTTGGAATGTGAATTGGAACGAAATTGCTAATTCATAAGACCATTTTACAATTTTGGCCCTAGTAGAAGCAGAGACAACATTGTAAGATGCAGGTAGTCCATATCTCGGAAACTATAAGAGATAAGGCAATTTGGCAATCGGCAACGTAATTAGCATGCCGAATATTACTTGGAATGTGAATTGGAACGAAATCGCTAATTCATAAGACCATTTTACAATTTTGGCCCAAGTTAGAAGCAGAGCCAATATTGTAAGATGTCGATAGTCCATATCTCAGAAACTATAAGAGATAATGCAATTTGGCAATACGCAACGTAATTAGCATGCCAAATATTACTTGGAATGTGAATTGGAACGAAATCGCTAATTCATAAGACCATTTTACAATTTTGGCCCAAGTAGAAGCCGAGCCAATATTGTAAGATGCCGATAGTCCATATCTCGTAAACTATAAGAGATAATGCAATTTGGCAATCGGCAACGTAATTAGCATGCCGAATATTACTTGGAATGTGAATTGGAACGAAATCGCTAATTCATAAGACCATTTTACAATTTTGGCCCAAGTTAGAAGCAGAGCCAATATTGTAAGATGCCGATAGTCCATATCTCGGAAACTATAAGAGATAATGCAATTTGGTAATTGGCAACGTAATTAGCATGCCGAATATTACTTGGAATGTGAATTGGAACGAAATCGCTAATTCATAAGACCATTTTACAATTTTGGCCCAAGTAGAAGCAGAGCCAATATTGTAAGATGCCGATAGTCCATATCTCGGAAACTAAAAGGGATAATGCAATTTGGCAATCGGCAACGTAATTAGCATGCCGAATATTACTTGGAATGTGAATTGGAACGAAATCGCTAATTCATAAGACCATTTTACAATTTTGGCCCAAGTAGAAGCAGAGCCAATATTGTAAGATGCCGATAGTCCATATCTCGGAAACTAAAAGGGATAATGCAATTTGGCAATCGGCAACGTAATTAGCATGCCGAATATTACTTGGAATGTGAATTGGAACGAAATCGCTAATTCATAAGACCATTTTACAATTTTGGCCCAAGTAGAAGCAAAGCCAATATTGTAAGATATCGATAGTCCATATCTCGGAAACTATAAGAGATAATGCAATTTGGCAATCGGCAACGTAATTAGCATGCCGAATATTACTTGGAATGTTAATTGGAACGAAATCGCTTATTCATAAGACCATTTTACAATTTTGGCCCAAGTAGAAGCAGAGCCAATATTGTAAGATGTCGATAGTCCATATCTCGGAATCTATAAGAGATAATGCAATTTGGCAATCGGCAACGTAATTAGCATGCCGAATATTACTTGGAATGTGAATTGGAACGAAATCGCTAATTCATAAGACCATTTTACAATTTTTGCCCAAGTAGAAGCAGAGTCAATATTATAAGATGCCGGTAAACCATATCTCGGAAACTATAAGAGATAAGGCAATTTGGCAATCGGCAACGTAATAAGCATGCCGAATATTACTTGGAATGTGAATTGGAACGAAATCGCTAATTCATAAGACCATTTTACAATTTTGGCCCAAGTAGAAGCAGAGCCAATATTGTAAGATGCCGGTAGTCCATATCTCGGAAACTATAAGAGATAAGGCAATTTGGCAATCGGCAACGTAATTAGCATGCCGAATATTACTTGGAATGTGAATTGGAACGAAATCGCTAATTCATAAAACCATTTTACAATTTTGGCCCAAGTAAAAGCAGAGAAAATATTGTAAGATGTCGATAGTCCATATCTCGGAAACTATACGAGATAATGCAATTTGGCAATCGGCAACGTAATTAGCATGCCGAATATTACTTGGAATGTGAATTGGAACGAAATTGCTAATTCATAAGACCATTTTACAATTTTGGCCCTAGTAGAAGCAGAGACAACATTGTAAGATGCAGGTAGTCCATATCTCGGAAACTATAAGAGATAAGGCAATTTGGCAATCGGCAACGTAATTAGCATGCCGAATATTACTTGGAATGTGAATTGGAACGAAATCGCTAATTCATAAGACCATTTTACAATTTTGGCCCAAGTTAGAAGCAGAGCCAATATTGTAAGATGTCGATAGTCCATATCTCAGAAACTATAAGAGATAATGCAATTTGGCAATACGCAACGTAATTAGCATGCCAAATATTACTTGGAATGTGAATTGGAACGAAATCGCTAATTCATAAGACCATTTTACAATTTTGGCCCAAGTAGAAGCCGAGCCAATATTGTAAGATGCCGATAGTCCATATCTCGGAAACTATAAGAGATAATGCAATTTGGCAATCGGCAACGTAATTAGCATGCCGAATATTACTTATAATGTGAATTGGAAAGAAATCGCTAATTCATAAGACCATTTTACAATTTTGGCCCAAGTTAGAAGCAGAGCCAATATTGTAAGATGCCGATAGTCCATATCTCGGAAACTATAAGAGATAATGCAATTTGGCAATTGGCAGCGTAATTAGCATGCCGAATATTACTTGGAATGTGAATTGGAACGAAATCGCTAATTCATAAGACCATTTTACAATTTTGGCCCAAGTTAGAAGCAGAGCCAATATTGTAAGATGCCGATAGTCCATATCTCGGAAACTATAAGAGATAATGCAATTTGGCAATCGGCAACGTAAATAGCATGCCGAATATTACTTGGAATGTGAATTGGAACGAAATCGCTAATTCATAAGACCATTTTACAATTTTGGCCCAAGTTATAAGCAGAGCCAATATTGTAAGATGCCGATAGTCCATATCTCGTAAACTAAAAGAGATAATGTAATTTGGCAATCGGCAACGTAATTAGCATGCCGAATATTACTTGGAATGTGAAATGGAACGAAATCGCTAATTCATAAGACCATTTTACAATTTCGGCCCAAGTAGAAGCAGAGCCAATATTGTAAGATGCCGGTAGTCCATATCTCGGATACTATAAGAGATAAGGCAATTTGGCAATCGGCAACGTAATTAGCATGCCGAATATTACTTGGAATGTGAATTGGAACGAAATCGCTAATTCATAAGACCATTTTACAATTTTGGCACAAGTAAAAGCAGAGCCAATATTGTAAGATGTCGATAGTCCATATCTCGGAAACTATAAGAGATAATGCAATTTGGCAATCGGCAACGTAATTAGCATGCCGAATATTACTTGGAATGTGAATTGGAACGAAATCGCTAATTCATAAGACCATTTTACAATTTTGGCCCAAGTTAGAAGCAGAGCCAATATTGTAAGATGCCGATAGTCCATATCTCGGAAACTAAAAGAGATAATGCAATTTGGCAATCGGCAACGTAATTAGCATGCCGAATATTACTTGGAATGTGAATTGGAAAGAAATCGCTAATTCATAAGACCATTTTACAATTTTGGCCCAAATAGAAGCAGAGCCAATATTGTAAGATACCGATAGTCCATATCTCGGAAACTATAAGAGATAATGCGATTTGGCAATCGGCAACGTAATTAGCATGCCGAATATTACTTGGATTGTGAATTGGAACGAAATCGCTAATTCATAAGACCATTTTACAATTTTGGCCCAAGTTAGAAGCAGAGCCAATATTGTAAGATGCCGATAGTCCATATCTCGGAAACTAAAAGAGATAATGCAATTTGGCAATCGGCAACGTAATTAGCATGCCGAATATTACTTGGAATGTGAATTGGAACGAAATCGCTAATTCATAAGATCATTTTACAATTTTGGCCCAAGTAGAAGCAGAGCCAATATTGTAAGATGCCGGTAGTCCATATCTCGGAAACTATACGAGATAATGCAATTTGGCAATCGGCAACGTAATTAGCATGCCGAATATTACTTGGAATGTGAATTGGAACGAAATTGCTAATTCATAAGACCATTTTACAATTTTGGCCCTAGTAGAAGCAGAGACAATATTGTAAAATGCAGGTAGTCCATATCTCGGAAACTATAAGAGATAAGGCAATTTGGCAATCGGCAACGTAATTAGCATGCCGAATATTACTTGGAATGTGAATTGGAACGAAATTGCTAATTCATAAGACCATTTTACAATTTTGGCCCTAGTAGAAGCAGAGACAATATTGTAAAATGCAGGTAGTCCATATCTCGGAAACTATAAGAGATAAGGCAATTTGGCAATCGGCAACGTAATTAGCATGCCGAATATTACTTGGATTGTGAATTGGAACGAAATCGCTAATTCATAAGACCATTTTACAATTTCGGCCCAAGTAGAAGCAGAGCCAATATTGTAAGATGCCGGTAGTCCATATCTCGGATACTATAAGAGATAAGGCAATTTGGCAATCGGCAACGTAATTAGCATGCCGAATATTACTTGGAATGTTAATTGGAACGAAATCGCTAATTCATAAGACCATTTTACAATTTTGGCACAAGTAAAAGCAGAGCCAATATTGTAAGATGTCGATAGTCCATATCTCGGAAACTATAAGAGATAATGCAATTTGGCAATCGGCAACGTAATTAGCATGCCGAATATTACTTGGAATGTGAATTGGAACGAAATCGCTAATTCATAAGACCATTTTACAATTTTGGCCCAAGTTAGAAGCAGAGCCAATATTGTAAGATGCCGATAGTCCATATCTCGGAAACTAAAAGAGATAATGCAATTTGGCAATCGGCAACGTAATTAGCATGCCGAATATTACTTGGAATGTGAATTGGAACGAAATCGCTAATTCATAAGACCATTTTACAATTTTGGCCCAAATAGAAGCAGAGCCAATATTGTAAGATGCCGATAGTCCATATCTCGGAAACTATAAGAGATAATGCGATTTGGCAATCGGCAACGTAATTAGCATGCCGAATATTACTTGGATTGTGAATTGGAACGAAATCGCAAATTCATAAGACCATTTTACAATTTTGGCCCAAGTTAGAAGCAGAGCCAATATTGTAAGATGCCGATAGTCCATATCTCGGAAACTAAAAGAGATAATGCAATTTGGCAATCGGCAACGTAATTAGCATGCCGAATATTACTTGGAATGTGAATTGGAACGAAATCGCTAATTCATAAGACCATTTTACAATTTTGGCCCAAGTTAGAAGCAGAGCCAATATTGTAAGATGCCGATAGTCCATATCTCGGAAACTAAAAGAGATAATGCAATTTGGCAATCGGCAACGTAATTAGCATGCCGAATATTACTTGGAATGTGAATTGGAACGAAATCGCTAATTCATAAGACCATTTTACAATTTTGGCCCAAGTTAGAAGCAGAGCCAATATTGTAAGATGCCGATAGTCCATATCTCGGAAACTAAAAGAGATAATGCAACTTGGCAATCGGCAACGTAATTAGCATGCCGAATATTACTTGGAATGTGAATTGGAACGAAATCGCTAATTCATAAGACCATTTTACAATTTTGGCCCAAGTAGAAGCAGAGCCAATATTGTAAGATGCCGGTAGTCCATCTCTCGGAAACTATACGAGATAATGCAATTTGGCAATCGGCAACGTAATTAGCATGCCGAATATTACTTGGAATGTGAATTGGAACGAAGTTGCTAATTCATAAGACCATTTTACAATTTTGGCCCTAGTAGAAGCAGAGACAATATTATAAGATGCAGGTAGTCCATATCTCGGAAACTATAAGAGATAAGACAATTTGGCAATCGGCAACGTAATTAGCATGCCGAATATTACTTGGAATGTGAATTGGAACGAAATAGCTAATTCATAAGACCATTTTACAATTTCGGCCCAAGTAAAAGCAGAGCCAATATTGTAAGATGTCGATAGTCCATATCTCGGAAACTATAAGAGATAATGCAATTTGGCAATCGGCAACGTAATTAGCATGCCGAATATTACTTGGAATGTGAATTGGAACGAAATCGCTAATTCATAAGACCATTTTACAATTTTGGCCCAAGTTAGAAGCAGAGCCAATATTGTAAGATGCCGATAGTCCATATCTCGGAAACTATAAGAGATAATGCAATTTGGTAATTGGCAACGTAATTAGCATGCCGAATATTAGTTGGAATGTGAATTGGAACGAAATCGCTAATTCATAAGACCATTTTACAATTTTGGCCCAAGTTAGAAGCAGAGCCAATATTGTAAGATGCCGATAGTCCATATCTCGGAAACTAAAAGGGATAATGCAATTTGGCAATCGGCAACGTAATTAGCATGCCGAATATTACTTGGAATGTGAATTGGAACGAAATCGCTAATTCATAAGACCATTTTACAATTTTGGCCCAAGTAGAAGCAAAGCCAATATTGTAAGATATCGATAGTCCATATCTCGGAAACTATAAGAGATAATGCAATTTGGCAATCGGCAACGTAATTAGCATGCCGAATATTACTTGGAATGTGAATTGGAACGAAATCGCTAATTCATAAGACCATTTTACAATTTTGGCCCAAGTAGAAGCAGAGCCAATATTGTAAGATGTCGATAGTCCATATCTCGGAATCTATAAGAGATAATGCAATTTGGCAATCGGCAACGTAATTAGCATGCCGAATATTACTTGGAATGTGAATTGGAACGAAATCGCTAATTCATAAGAAAATTTTACAATTTTGGCCCAAGTAGAAGCAGAGTCAATATTATAAGATGCCAGTAAACCATATCTCGGAAACTATAAGAGATAAGGCAATTTGGCAATCGGCAACGTAATTAGCATGCCGAATATTACTTGGAATGTGAATTGGAACGAAATCGCTAATTCATAAGACCATTTTACAATTTTGGCCCAAGTAGAAGCAGAGCCAATATTGTAAGATGCCGGTAGTCCATATCTCGGAAACTATAAGAGATAAGGCAATTTGGCAATCGGCAACGTAATTAGCATGCCGAATATTACTTGGAATGTGAATTGGAACGAAATCGCTAATTCATAAGACCATTTTACAATTTTGGCCCAAGTAAAAGCAGAGCCAATATTGTAAGATGTCGATAGTCCATATCTCGGAAACTATAAGAGATAATGCAATTTGGCAATCGGCAACGTAATTAGCATGCCGAATATTACTTGGAATGTGAATTGGAACGAAATCGCTAATTCATAAGACCATTTTACAATTTTGGCCCAAGTAGAAGCAGAGTCAATATTATAAGATGCCAGTAAACCATATCTCGGAAACTATAAGAGATAAGGCAATTTGGCAATCGGCAACGTAATTAGCATGCGGAATATTACTTGGAATGTGAATTGGAACGAAATCGCTAATTCATAAGTCCATTTTACAATTTTGGCCCAAGTAGAAGCAGAGCCAATATTGTAAGATGCCGATAGTCCATATCTCGGAAACTATAAGAGATAATGCAATTTGGCAATTGGCAACGTAATTAGCATGCCGAATATTACTTCGAATGTGAATTGGAACGAAATCGCTAATTCATAAGACCATTTTAAAATTTTGGCCCAAGTAGAAGCAGAGCCAATATTGAAAGATGTCGTTAGTCCATATCTCGGAAACTATAAGAGATAATGCAATTTGGCAATCGGCAACGTAATTAGCATGCGGAATATTACTTGGAATGTGAATTGGAACGAAATCGCTAATTCATAAGTCCATTTTACAATTTTGGCCCAAGTAGAAGCAGAGCCAATATTGTAAGATGCCGATAGTCCATATCTCGGAAACTATAAGAGATAATGCAATTTGGCAATTGGCAACGTAATTAGCATGCCGAATATTACTTGGAATGTGAATTGGAACGAAATCGCTAATTCATAAGACCATTTTACAATTTTGGCCCAAATAGAAGCAGAGCCAATATTGTAAGATGCCGATAGTCCATATCTCGGAAACTATAAGAGCTAATGCAATTTGGCAATCGGCAACGTAATTAGCATGCGGAATATTACTTGGAATGTGAATTGGAACGAAATCGCTAATTCATAAGTCTATTTTACAATTTTGGCCCAAGTAGAAGCAGAGTCAATATTATAAGATGCCAGTAAACCATATCTCGGAAACTATAAGAGATAAGGCAATTTGGCAATCGGCAACGTAATTAGCATGCCGAATATTACTTGGAATGTGAATTGGAACGAAATCGCTAATTCATAAGACCATTTTACAATTTTGGCCCAAGTCAAAGCAGAGCCAATATTGTAAGATGTCGATAGTCCATATCTCGGAAACTATAAGAGATAATGCAATTTGGCAATCGGCAACGTAATTAGCATGCCGAATATTACTTGGAATGTGAATTGGAACGAAATCGCTAATTCATAAGACCATTTTACAATTTTGGCCCAAGTAGAAGCAGAGTCAATATTATAAGATGCCAGTAAACCATATCTCGGAAACTATAAGAGATAAGGCAATTTGGCAATCGGCAACGTAATTAGCATGCGGAATATTACTTGGAATGTGAATTGGAACGAAATCGCTAATTCATAAGTCCATTTTACAATTTTGGCCCAAGTAGAAGCAGAGCCAATATTGTAAGATGCCGATAGTCCATATCTCGGAAACTATAAGAGATAATGCAATTTGGCAATTGGCAACGTAATTAGCATGCCGAATATTACTTGGAATGTGAATTGGAACGAAATCGCTAATTCATAAGACCATTTTAAAATTTTGACCCAAGTAGAAGCAGAGCCAATATTGAAAGATGTCGGTAGTCCATATCTCGGAAACTATAAGAGCTAATGCAATTTGGCAATCGGCAACGTAATTAGCATGCGGAATATTACTTGGAATGTGAATTGGAACGAAATCGCTAATTCATAAGTCCATTTTACAATTTTGGCCCAAGTAGAAGCAGAGCCAATATTGTAAGATGCCGATAGTCCATATCTCGGAAACTATAAGAGATAATGCAATTTAGCAATTGGCAACGTAATTAGCATGCCGAATATTACTTGGAATGTGAATTGGAACGAAATCGCTAATTCATAAGACCATTTTACAATTTTGGCCCAAATAGAAGCAGAGCCAATATTGTAAGATGCCGATAGTCCATATCTCGGAAACTGTAAGAGATAATGCGATTTGGCAATCGGCAACGTAATTAGCATGCCGAATATTACTTGGATTGTGAATTGAAACGAAATCGCTAATTCATAAGACCATTTTACAATTTTGGGCCCAAGTAGAAGCAGAGCCAATATTGTAAGATGCCGGTAGTCCATATCTCGGAAACTATAAGAGATAATGCAATTTGGCAATTGGCAACGTAATTAGCATGCCGAATATTACTTGGAATGTGAATTGGAACGAAATCGCTAATTCATAAGACCATTTTACAATTTTGGCCCAAGTTAGAAGCAGAGCCAATATTGTAAGATGCCGATAGTCCATATCTCGGAAACTAAAAGAGATAATGCAATTTGGCAATCGGCAACGTAATTAGCATGCCGAATATTACTTGGAATGTGAATTGGAACGAAATCGCTAATTCATAAGACCATTTTACAATTTTGGCCCAAGTAGAAGCAGAGCCAATATTGTAAGATGCCGGTAGTCCATATCTCGGAAACTATACGAGATAATGCAATTTGGCAATCGGCAACGTAATTAGCATGCCGAATATTACTTGGAATGTGAATTGGAACGAAATTGCTAATTCATAAAACCATTTTACAATTTTGGCCCTAGTAGAAGCAGAGACAATATTGTAAAATGCAAGTAGTCCATATCTCGGAAACTATAAGAGATAAGGCAATTTGGCAATCGGCAACGTAATTAACATGCCGAATATTACTTGGAATGTGAATTGGAACGAAATCGCTAATTCACAAGACCATTTTACAATTTTGGGCGAAGTAGAAGCAGAGCCAATATTGTAAGATGTCGATAGTCCATATCTCGGAAACTATACGACATAATGCAATTTGGCAATCCGCAACGTAATTAGCATGCCAAATATTACTTGGAATGTGAATTGGAACGAAATCGCTAATTCATAAGATCATTTTATAATTTTGGCCCAAGTAAAAACAGAGCCAATATTGTAAGATGTCGATAGTCCATATCTCGGAAACTATAAGAGATAAGGCAATTTGGCAATCGGCAACGTAATTAGCATGCCGAATATTACTTGGAATGTGAATTGGAACGAAATCGCTAATTCATAAGACCATTTTACAATTTTGGCCCAAGTAGAAGCAGAGCCAATATTGTAAGATGCCGATAGTCCATATCTCGGAAACTAAAAGACATAATGCAATTTGGCAATCGGCAACGTAATTAGCATGCCGAATATTACTTGGAATGTGAATTGGAACGAAATCGCTAATTAATAAGGCCATTTTACAATTTTGGCCCATGTTAGAAGCAGAGCCAATATTGTAAGATGCCGATAGTCCATATCTCGGAAACTATACGAGATAATGCAATTTGGCAATCCGCAACGTAAATAGCATGCCAAATATTACTTGGAATGTGAATTGGAACGAAATCGCTAATTCATAAGACCATTTTACAATTTTGGCCCAAGTAGAAGCAGAGCCAATATTGTAAGATGCCGATAGTCCATATCTCGGAAACTAAAAGACATAATGCAATTTGGCAATCGGCAACGTAATTAGCATGCCGAATATTACTTGGAATGTGAATTGGAACGAAATCGCTAATTCATAAGACCATTTTACAATTTTGGCCAAAGTAAAAGCAGAGCCAATATTGTAAGATGTCGATAGTCCATATCTCGGAAACTATAAGAGATAATGCAATTTGGCAATCGGCAACGTAATTAGCATGCCGAATATTACTTGGAATGTGAATTGGAACGAAATCGCTAATTCATAAGACCATTTTACAATTTTGGCCCAAGTTAGAAGCAGGGCCAATATTGTAAGATGCCGATAGTCCATATCTCAGAAACTATAAGAGATAATGCAATTTTGCAATTGGCAACGTAATTAGCATGCCGAATATTACTCGGAATGTGAATTGGAACGAAATCGCTAATTCATAAGACCATTTTACAATTTTGGCCCAAGTTAGAAGCAGAGCCAATATTGTAAGATGCCGATAGTCCATATCTCGGAAACTATAAGAGATAATGCAATTTGGCAATCGGCAACGTAATTAGCATGCCGAATATTACTTGGAATGTGAATTGGAACGAAATCGCTAATTCATAAGACCATTTTACAATTTTGGCCCAAGTAGAATATTGTAAGATTGCCAATATTGTAAGATGCCGATAGTCCATATCTCGGAAACTAAAAGAGATAAAGCAATTTGGCAATCGGCAACGTAATTAGCATGCCGAATATTACTTGGAATGTGAATTGGAACGAAATCGCTAATTCATAAGACCATTTTACAATTTTGGCCCAAGTAGAAGCAAAGCCAATATTGTAAGATATCGATAGTCCATATCTTGGAAACTATAAGAGATAATGCAATTTGGCAATCGGCAACGTAATTAGCATGCCGAATATTACTTGGATTGTGAATTGAAACGAAATCGCTAATTCATAAGACCATTTTACAATTTTGGGCAAAGTAGAAGCAGAGCCAATATTGTAAGATGTCGATAGTCCATATCTCGGAAACTATACGACATAATGCAATTTGGCAATCCGCAACGTAATTAGCATGCCAAATATTACTTGGAATGTGAATTGGAACGAAATCGCTAATTCATAAGATCATTTTACAATTTTGGCCCAAGTAAAAGCAGAGCCAATATTGTAAGATGTCGATAGTCCATATCTCGGAAACTATAAGAGATAATGCAATTTGGCAATTGGCAACGTAATTAGCATGCCGAATATTACTTGGAATGTGAATTGGAACGAAATCGCTAATTCATAAGACCATTTTACAATTTTGGCCCAAGTTAGAAGCAGAGCCAATATTGTAAGATGCCGATAGTCCATATCTCGGAAACTATACGAGATAATGCAATTTGGCAATCCGCAACGTAATTAGCATGCCAAATATTACTTGGAATGTGAATTGGAACGAAATCGCTAATTCATAAGACCATTTTACAATTTTGGCCCAAGTAGAAGCAGAGCCAATATTGTAAGATGCCGGTAGTCCATATCTCGGAAACTATAAGAGATAAGGCAATTTGGCAATCGGCAACGTAATTAGCATGCCGAATATTACTTGGAATGTGAATTGGAACGAAATCGCTAATTCATAAGACCATTTTACAATTTCGGTCGAAGTTAGAAGCAGAGCCAATATTGTAAGATGCCGATAGTCCATATCTCGGAAACTATACGAGATAATGCAATTTGGCAATCGGCAACGTAATTAGCATGCCGAATATTACTTGGAATGTGAATTGGAACGAAATCGCTAATTCATAAGACCATTTTACAATTTTGGCCCAAGTAGAAGCAGAGCCAATATTGTAAGATGCCGGTAGTCCATATCTCGGAAACTATAAGAGATAAGGCAATTTGGCAATCGGCAACGTAATTAGCATGCCGAATATTACTTGGAATGTGAATTGGAACGAAATCGCTAAATCATAAGACCATTTTACAATTTTGGCCCAAGTTAGAAGCAGAGCCAATATTGTAAGATGCCGATAGTCCATATCTCGGAAACTATAAGAGATAATGCAATTTGGCAATCGGCAACGTAATTAGCATGCCGAATATTACTTGGAATGTGAATTGGAACGAAATCGCTAATTCATAAGACCATTTTACAATTTTGGCCCAAGTAGAAGCAGAGCCAATATTGTAAGATGCCGGTAGTCCATATCTCGGAAACTATACGAGATAATGCAATTTGGCAACCGGCAATGTAATTAGCATGCCGAATATTACTTGGAATGTGAATTGGAACGAAATTGCTAATTCATAAGACCATTTTACAATTTTGGCCCTAGTAGAAGCAGAGACAATATTGTAAAATGCAGGTAGTCCATATCTCGGAAACTATAAGGGATAAGGCAATTTGGCAATCGGCAACGTAATTAGCATGCCGAATATAACTTGGAATGTGAATTGGAACGAAATCGCTAATTCACAAGACCATTTTACAATTTTGGGCGAAGTAGAAGCAGAGCCAATATTGTAAGATGTCGATAGTCCATATCTCGGAAACTATACGACATAATGCAATTTGGCAATCCGCAACGTAATTAGCATGCCAAATATTACTTGGAATGTGAATTGGAACGAAATCGCTAATTCAAAAGATCATTTTATAATTTTGGCCCAAGTAAAAACAGAGCCAATATTGTAAGATGTCGATAGTCCATATCTCGGAAACTATAAGAGATAAGGCAATTTGGCAATCGGCAACGTAATTAGCATGCCGAATATTACTTGGAATGTGAATTGGAACGAAATCGCTAATTCATAAGACCAGTTTACAATTTTGGGCGAAGAAGAAGCAGAGCCAATATTGTAAGATGTCGATAGTCCATATCTCGGAAACTATACGACATAATGCAATTTGGCAATCCGCAACGTAATTAGCATGCCAAATATTACTTGGAATGTGAATTGGAACGAAATCGCTAATTCATAAGACCATTTTACAATTTTGGCCCAAGTAGAAGCAGAGCCAATATTGTAAGAT
This sequence comes from Rhynchophorus ferrugineus, assembly GCF_030347505.1. NCBI lineage: Eukaryota > Metazoa > Arthropoda > Insecta > Coleoptera > Curculionidae > Rhynchophorus > Rhynchophorus ferrugineus. Next base: position 22,706,302 of record NW_027472588.1, on the reverse strand, counting down.
GCCGATAGTCCATATCTCGGAAACTAAAAGACATAATGCAATTTGGCAATCGGCAACGTAATTAGCATGCCGAATATTACTTGGAATGTGAATTGGAACGAAATCGCTAATTCATAAGACCATTTTACAATTTTGGCCCAAGTAAAAGCAGAGCCAATATTGTAAGATGTCGATAGTCCATATCTCGGAAACTATACGAGATAATGCAATTTGGCAATCCGCAACGTAAATAGCATGCCAAATATTACTTGGAATGTGAATTGGAACGAAATCGCTAATTCATAAGACCATTTTACAATTTTGGCCCAAGTAGAAGCAGAGCCAATATTGTAAGATGCCGATAGTCCATATCTCGGAAACTAAAAGACATAATGCAATTTGGCAATCGGCAACGTAATTAGCATGCCGAATATTACTTGGAATGTGAATTGGAACGAAATCGCTAATTCATATGACCATTTTATAATTTTGGCCAAAGTAAAAGCAGAGCCAATATTGTAAGATGTCGATAGTCCATATCTCGGAAACTATAAGAGATAATGCAATTTGGCAATCGGCAACGTAATTAGCATGCCGAATATTACTTGGAATGTGAATTGGAACGAAATCGCTAATTCATAAGACCATTTTACAATTTTGGCCCAAGTAGAAGCAGAGCCAATATTGTAAGATGTCGATAGTCCATATCTCGGAAACTATAAGAGATAATGCAATTTGGCAATCGGCAACGTAATTAGCATGCCGAATATTACTTGGAATGGGAATTGGAACGAAATTGCTAATTCATAAGACCATTTTACAATTTTGGCCCAAGTAGAAGCAGAGCCAATATTGTAAGATGTCGATAGTCCATATCTCAGAAACTATAAGAGATAATGCAATTTGGCAATCGGCAACGTAATTAGCATGCCGAATATTACTTGGAATGTGAATTGGAACGAAATCGCTAATTCATAAGTCCATTTTACAATTTTGGCCCATGTAGAAGCAGAGCCAATATTGTAAGATGCCGATAGTCCATATCTCGGAAACTATAAGAGATAATGCAATTTGGCAATTGGCAACGTAATTAGCATGCCGAATATTACTTGGAATGTGAATTGGAACGAAATCGCTAATTCATAAGTCCATTTTACAATTTTGGCCCAACTAGAAGCAGAGCCAATATTGTAAGATTCCGATAGTCCATATCTCGGAAAATATAAGAGATAATGCAATTTGACAATTGTCAACGTAATTAGCATGCCGACTATTACTTGGAATGTGAATTGGAACGAAATAGCTAATTCATAAGACCATTTTAAAATTTTGGCCCAAGTAGTAGCAGAGCCAATATTGAAAGATATCGATAGTCCATATCTCGGAAACTATAAGAGCTAATGCAATTTGGCAATCGGCAACGTAATTAGCATGCCGAATATTACTTGGAATGTGAATTGGAACGAAATCGCTAATTCATAAGACCATTTTACAATTTTGGCCCAAGTAGAAGCAAAGCCAATATTGTAAGATATTGATAGTCGATATCTCGGAAACTATAAGAGATAATGCAATTTGGGAATCGGCAACGTAATTAGCATGCCGAATATTACTTGGAATGTGAATTGGAACGAAATCGCTAATTCATAAGACCATTTTACAATTTTGGCCCAAGTAGAAGCAAAGCCAATATTGTAAGATATTGATAGTCCATATCTCGGAAACTATAAGAGATAATGCAATTTGGCAATCGGCAACGTAATTAGCATGCCGAATATTACTTAGAATGTGAATTGGAACGAAATCGCTAATTCATAAGACCATTTTACAATTTTGGCCCAAGTAGAAGCAGAGCCAATATTGTAAGATGTCGATAGTCCATATCTCGGAATCTATAAGAGATAATGCAATTTGGCAACCGGCAATGTAATTAGCATGCCGAATATTACTTGGAATGTGAATTGGAACGAAATCGCTAATTCATAAGACCATTTTACAATTTTGGCCCAAGTAGAAGCAGAGTCAATATTATAAGATGCCGGTAAACCACATCTCGGAAACTATAAGAGATAAGGCAATTTGGCAATCGGCAACGTAATTAGCATGCCGAATATTACTTGGAATGTGAATTGGAACGAAATAGCTAATTCATAAGACCATTTTACAATTTCGGCCCAAGTAAAAGCAGAGCCAATATTGTAAGATGTCGATAGTCCATATCTCGGAAACTATAAGAGATAATGCAATTTGGCAATCGGCAACGTAATTAGCATGCCGAATATTACTTGGAATGTGAATCGGAACGAAATCGCTAATTCATAAGACCATTTTACAATTTTGGCCCAAGTTAGAAGCAGAGCCAATATTGTAAGATGCCGATAGTCCATATCTCGGAAACTATAAGAGATAATGCAATTTGGTAATTGGCAACGTAATTAGCATGCCGAATATTACTTGGAATGTGAATTGGAACGAAATCGCTAATTCATAAGACCATTTTACAATTTTGGCCCAAGTTAGAAGCAGAGCCAATATTGTAAGATGCCGATAGTCCATATCTCGGAAACTAAAAGGGATAATGCAATTTGGCAATCTTCAACGTAATTAGCATGCCGAATATTACTTGGAATGTGAATTGGAACGAAATCGCTAATTCATAAGACTATTTTACAATTTTGGCCCAAGTAGAAGCAGAGCCAATATTGTAAGATGCCGGTACTCCATATCTCGGAAAATATAAGAGATAAGGCAATTTGGCAATCGGCAACGTAATTGGCATGCCGAATATTACTTGGAATGTGAATAGGAACGAAATTGCTAATTTATAAGACCATTTTACAATTTTGGCACAAGTAGAAGCAGAGCCAATATTGTAAAATGTCGATAGTCCATATCTCGGAAACTAAAAGAGATAATGCAATTTGGCAATCGGCAACGTAATTAGCATGCCGAATATTACTTGGAATATGAATTGGAACGAAATCGCTAATTCATAAGACCATTTTACAATTTTGGCCCAAGTAGAAGCAAAGCCAATATTGTAAGATATCGATAGTCCATATCTCGGAAACTATAAGAGATAATGCAATTTGGCAATCGGCAACGTAATTAGCATGCCGAATATTACTTGGAATGTGAATTGGAACGAAATCGCTAATTCATAAGACCATTTTACAATTTTGGCCCAAGTAGAAGCAGAGCCAATATTGTAAGATGTCGATAGTCCATATCTCGGAATCTATAAGAGATAATGCAATTTGGCAATCGGCAACGTAATTAGCATGCCGAATATTACTTGGAATGTGAATTGGAACGAAATCGCTAATTCATAAGACCATTTTACAATTTTGGCCCAAGTAGAAGCAGAGTCAATATTATAAGATGCCGGTAAACCATATCTCGGAAACTATAAGAGATAAGGCAATTTGGCAATCGGCAACGTAATTAGCATGCCGATTATTACTTGGAATGTGAATTGGAACGAAATCGCTAATTCATAAGACCATTTTACAATTTTGGCCCAAGTAGAAGCAGAGCCAATATTGTAAGATGCCGATAGCCCATATCTCGGAAACTATAAGAGATAATGCAATTTGGCAATCGGCAACGTAATTAGCATGCCGAATATTACTTGGAATGTGAATTGGAACGAAATCGCTAATTCATAAGACCATTTTACAATTTTGGCCCAAGTTAGAAGCAGAGCCAATATTGTAAGATGCCGATAGTCCATATCTCGGAAACTATAAGAGGTAATGCAATTTGGCAATTGGCAGCGTAATTAGCATGCCGAATATTACTTGGAATGTGAATTGGAACGAAATCTCTAATGCATAAGACCATTTTACAATTTTGGCCCAAGTAGAAGCAGAGCCAATATTGTAAGATGTCGATAGTCCATATCTCGGAAACTAAAAGAGATAATGCAATTTGGCAATCGGCAACGTAATTAGCATGCCGAATATTACTTGGATTGTGAATTGAAACGAAATCGCTAATTCATAAGACTATTTTACAATTTTGGCCCAAGTAAAAGCAGAGCCAATATTGTAAGATGTCGATAACCCATATCTCGGAAACTATACGAGATAATGCAATTTGGCAATCCGCAACGTAATTAGCATGCCAAATATTACTTGGAATGTGAATTGGAACGAAATCGCTAATTCATAAGACCATTTAACAATTTTGGCCCAAGTAGAAGCAGAGCCAATATTGTAAGATGCCGATAGCCCATATCTCGGAAACTATAAGAGATAATGAAATTTGGCAATCGGCAACGTAATTAGCATGCCGAATATTACTTGGAATGTGAATTGGAACGAAATCGCTAATTCATAAGACCATTTTACAATTTTGGCCCAAGTTAGAAGCAGAGCCAATATTGTAAGATGCCGATAGTCCATATCTCGGAAACTATAAGAGGTAATGCAATTTGGCAATTGGCAGCGTAATTAGCATGCCGAATATTACTTGGAATGTGAATTGGAACGAAATCGCTAATGCATAAGACCATTTTACAATTTTGGCCCAAGTAGAAGCAGAGCCAATATTGTAAGATGTCGATAGTCCATATCTCGGAATCTATAAGAGATAATGCAATTTGGCAATCGGCAACGTAATTAGCATGCCGAATATTACTTGGAATGTGAATTGGAACGAAATCGCTAATTCATAAGACCATTTTACAATTTTGGCCCAAGTAGAAGCAGAGTCAATATTATAAGATGCCGGTAAACCATATCTCGGAAACTATAAGAGATAAGGCAATTTGGCAATCGGCAACGTAATTAGCATGCCGATTATTACTTGGAATGTGAATTGGAACGAAATCGCTAATTCATAAGACCATTTTACAATTTTGGCCCAAGTAGAAGCAGAGCCAATATTGTAAGATGCCGATAGCCCATATCTCGGAAACTATAAGAGATAATGCAATTTGGCAATCGGCAACGTAATTAGCATGCCGAATATTACTTGGAATGTGAATTGGAACGAAATCGCTAATTCATAAGACCATTTTACAATTTTGGCCCAAGTTAGAAGCAGAGCCAATATTGTAAGATGCCGATAGTCCATATCTCGGAAACTATAAGAGGTAATGCAATTTGGCAATTGGCAGCGTAATTAGCATGCCGAATATTACTTGGAATGTGAATTGGAACGAAATCTCTAATGCATAAGACCATTTTACAATTTTGGCCCAAGTAGAAGCAGAGCCAATATTGTAAGATGTCGATAGTCCATATCTCGGAAACTAAAAGAGATAATGCAATTTGGCAATCGGCAACGTAATTAGCATGCCGAATATTACTTGGATTGTGAATTGAAACGAAATCGCTAATTCATAAGACTATTTTACAATTTTGGCCCAAGTAAAAGCAGAGCCAATATTGTAAGATGTCGATAACCCATATCTCGGAAACTATACGAGATAATGCAATTTGGCAATCCGCAACGTAATTAGCATGCCAAATATTACTTGGAATGTGAATTGGAACGAAATCGCTAATTCATAAGACCATTTAACAATTTTGGCCCAAGTAGAAGCAGAGCCAATATTGTAAGATGCCGATAGCCCATATCTCGGAAACTATAAGAGATAATGCAATTTGGCAATCGGCAACGTAATTAGCATGCCGAATATTACTTGGAATGTGAATTGGAACGAAATCGCTAATTCATAAGACCATTTTACAATTTTGGCCCAAGTTAGAAGCAGAGCCAATATTGTAAGATGCCGATAGTCCATATCTCGGAAACTATAAGAGGTAATGCAATTTGGCAATTGGCAGCGTAATTAGCATGCCGAATATTACTTGGAATGTGAATTGGAACGAAATCGCTAATGCATAAGACCATTTTACAATTTTGGCCCAAGTAGAAGCAGAGCCAATATTGTAAGATGCCGATAGCCCATATCTCGGAAACTATAAGAGATAATGCAATTTGGCAATCGGCAACGTAATTAGCATGCCGAATATTACTTGGAATGTGAATTGGAACGAAATCGCTAATTCATAAGACCATTTTACAATTTTGGCCCAAGTAGAAGCAGAGCCAATATTGTAAGATGTCGATAGTCCATATCTCGGAATCTATAAGAGATAATGCAATTTGGCAATCGGCAACGTAATTAGCATGCCGAATATTACTTGGAATGTGAATTGGAACGAAATCGCTAATTCATAAGACCATTTTACAATTTTTGCCCAAGTAGAAGCAGAGTCAATATTATAAGATGCCGGTAAACCATATCTCGGAAACTATAAGAGATAAGGCAATTTGGCAATCGGCAACGTAATTAGCATGCCGAATATTACTTGGAATGTGAATTGGAACGAAATAGCTAATTCATAAGACCATTTTACAATTTCGGCCCAAGTAAAAGCAGAGCCAATATTGTAAGATGTCGATAGTCCATATCTCGGAAACTATAAGAGATAATGCAATTTGGCAATCGGCAACGTAATTAGCATGCCGAATATTACTTGGAATGTGAATTGGAACGAAATCGCTAATTCATAAGACCATTTTACAATTTTGGCCCAAGTTAGAAGCAGAGCCAATATTGTAAGATGCCGATAGTCCATATCTCGGAAACTATAAGAGATAATGCAATTTGGCAATCGGCAACGTAATTAGCATGCCGAATATGACTTGGAATGTGAATTGGAACGAAATCGCTAATTCATAAGACCATTTTACAATTTTGGCCCAAGTAGAAGCAGAGCCAATATTGTAAGATGCCGGTAGTCCATATCTCGGAAACTATAAGAGATAAGGCAATTTGGCAATCGGCAACGTAATTAGCATGCCGAATATTACTTGGAATGTGAATTGGAACGAAATCGCTAATGCATAAGACCATTTTACAATTTTGGCCCAAGTAGAAGCAGAGCCAATATTGTAAGATGTCGATAGTCCATATCTCGGAAACTATAAGAGATAATGCAATTTGGCAATCGGCAACGTAATTAGCATGCCGAATATTACTTGGAATGGGAATTGGAACGAAATTGCTAATTCATAAGACCATTTTACAATTTTGGCCCAAGTTAGAAGCAGAGCCAATATTGTAAGATGCCGATAGTCCATATCTCGGAAACTAAAAGGGATAATGCAATTTGGCAATCGGCAACGTAATTAGCATGCCGAATATTACTTGGAATGTGAATTGGAACGAAATCGCTAATTCATAAGACCATTTTACAATTTTGGCCCAAGTTAGAAGCAGAGCCAATATTGTAAGATGCCGATAGTCCATATCTCGGAAACTAAAAGGGATAATGCAATTTGGCAATCGGCAACGTAATTAGCATGCCGAATATTACTTGGAATGTGAATTGGAACGAAATCGCTAATTCATAAGACCATTTTACAATTTTGGCCCAAGTTAGAAGCAGAGCCAATATTGTAAGATGCCGATAGTCCATATCTCGGAAACTAAAAGGGATAATGCAATTTGGCAATCGGCAACGTAATTAGCATGCCGAATATTACTTGGAATGTGAATTGGAACGAAATCGCTAATTCATAAGACCATTTTACAATTTTGGCCCAAGTAGAAGCAGAGCCAATATTGTAAGATGCCGATAGTCCATATCTCGGAAACTATAAGAGATAAGGCAATTTGGCAATCGGCAACGTAATTGGCATGCCGAATATTACTTGGAATGTGAATAGGAACGAAATCGCTAATTTATAAGACCATTTTACAATTTTGGCCCAAGTAGAAGCAGAGCCAATATTGTAAGATGTCGATAGTCCATATCTCGGAAACTAAAAGAGATAATGCAATTTGGCAATCGGCAACGTAATTAGCATGCCGAATATTACTTGGAATGTGAATTGGAACGAAATCGCTAATTCATAAGACCATTTTACAATTTTGGCCCAAGTAGAAGCAAAGCCAATATTGTAAGATATCGATAGTCCATATCTCGGAATCTATAAGAGATAATGCAATTTTTCAATCGGCAACGTAATTAGCATGCCGAATATTACTTGGAATGTGAATTGGAACGAAATCGCTAATTCATAAGACCATTTTACAATTTTGGCCCAAGTAGAAGCAGAGCCAATATTGTAAGATGTCGATAGTCCATATCTCGGAATCTATAAGAGATAATGCAATTTGGCAATCGGCAACGTAATTAGCATGCCGAATATTACTTGGAATGCGAATTGGAACGAAATCGCTAATTCATAAGACCATTTTACAATTTTTGCCCAAGTAGAAGCAGAGTCAATATTATAAGATGCCGGTAAACCATATCTCGGAAACTATAAGAGATAAGGCAATTTGGCAATCGGCAACGTAATTAGCATGCCGAATATTACTTGGAATGTGAATTGGAACGAAATAGCTAATTCATAAGACCATTTTACAATTTCGGCCCAAGTAAAAGCAGAGCCAATATTGTAAGATGTCGATAGTCCATATCTCGGAAACTATAAGAGATAATGCAATTTGGCAATCGGCAACGTAATTAGCATGCCGAATATTACTTGGAATGTGAATTGGAACGAAATCGCTAATTCATAAGACCATTTTACAATTTTGGCCCAAGTTAGAAGCAGAGCCAATATTGTAAGATGCCGATAGTCCATATCTCGGAAACTATAAGAGATAATGCAATTTGGCATTCGGCAACGTAATTGGCATGCCGAATATTACTTGGAATGTGAATAGGAACGAAATCGCTAATTTATAAGACCATTTTACAATTTTGGCCCAAGTAGAAGCAGAGCCAATATTGTAAGATGTCGATAGTCCATATCTCGGAAACTATAAGAGATAATGCAATTTGGCAATCGGCAACGTAATTAGCATGCCGAATATTACTTGGAATGTGAATTGGAACGAAATCGCTAATTCATAAGACCATTTTACAATTTTGGCCCAAGTAGAAGCAGAGCCAATATTGTAAGATGTCGATAGTCCATATCTCGGAAACTATAAGAGATAATGCAATTTGGCAATCGGCAACGTAATTAGCATGCCGAATATTACTTGGAATGGGAATTGGAACGAAATTGCTAATTCATAAGACCATTTTACAATTTTGGCCCAAGTAGAAGCAGGGCCAATATTGTAAGATGTCGATAGTCCATATCTCAGAAACTATAAGAGATAATGCAATTTGGCAATCGGCAACGTAATTAGCATGCCGAATATTATTTGGAATGTGAATTGGAACGAAATCGCTAATTCATAAGTCCATTTTACAATTTTGGCCCAAGTAGAAGCAGAGCCAATATTGTAAGATGCCGATAGTCCATATCTCGGAAACTATAAGAGATAATGCAATTTGGCAATTGGCAACGTAATTAGTATGCCGAATATTACTTGGAATGTGAATTGGAACGAAATCGCTAATTCATAAGTCCATTTTACAATTTTGGCCCAACTAGAAGCAGAGCCAATATTGTAAGATGCCGATAGTCCATATCTCGGAAACTATAAGAGATAATGCAATTTGGCAATTGTCAACGTAATTAGCATGCCGACTATTACTTGGAATGTGAATTGGAACGAAATCGCTAATTCATAAGACCATTTTAAAACTTTGGCCCAAGTAGTAGCAGAGCCAATATTGAAAGATATCGATAGTCCATATCTCGGAAACTATAAGAGCTAATGCAATTTGGCAATCGGCAACGTAATTAGCATGCCGAATATTACTTGGAATGTGAATTGGAACGAAATCGCTAATTCATAAGACCATTTTACAATTTTGGCCCAAGTAGAAGCAAAGCCAATATTGTAAGATATCGATAGTCCATATCTCGGAAACTATAAGAGATAATGCAATTTGGCAATCGGCAACGTAATTAGCATGCCGAATATTACTTGGAATGTGAATTGGAACGAAATCGCTAATTCATAAGACCATTTTACAATTTTGGCCCAAGTTAGAAGCAGAGCCAATATTGTAAGATGCCGATAGTCCATATCTCGGAAACTATAAGAGATAATGCAATTTGGTAATTGGCAACGTAATTAGCATGCCGAATATTACTTGGAATGTGAATTGGAACGAAATAGCTAATTCATAAGACCATTTTACAATTTCGGCCCAAGTAAAAGCAGAGCCAATATTGTAAGATGTCGATAGTCCATATCTCGGAAACTATAAGAGATAATGCAATTTGGCAATCGGCAACGTAATTAGCATGCCGAATATTACTTGGAATGTGAATTGGAACGAAATCGCTAATTCATAAGACCATTTTACAATTTTGGCCCAAGTTAGAAGCAGAGCCAATATTGTAAGATGCCGATAGTCCATATCTCGGAAACTATAAGAGATAATGCAATTTGGTAATTGGCAACGTAATTAGCATGCCGAATATTACTTGGAATGAGAATTGGAACGAAATCGCTAATTCATAAGACCATTTTACAATTTTGGCCCAAGTTAGAAGCAGAGCCAATATTGTAAGATGCCGATAGTCCATATCTCGGAAACTAAAAGGGATAATGCAATTTGGCAATCGGCAACGTAATTAGCATGCCGAATATTACTTGGAATGTGAATTGGAACGAAATCGCTAATTCATAAGACCATTTTACAATTTTGGCCCAAGTTAGAAGCAGAGCCAATATTGTAAGATGCCGATAGTCCATATCTCGGAAACTATAAGAGATAATGCAATTTGGCAATCGGCAACGTAATTAGCATGCCGAATATTACTTGGAATGTGAATTGGAACGAAATCGCTAATTCATAAGACCATTTTACAATTTTGGCCCAAGTTAGAAGCAGAGCCAATATTGTAAGATGTCGATAGTCCATATCTCGGAAAATATAAGAGATAATGCAATTTGGCAATCGGCAACGTAATTAGCATGCCGAATATTACTTGGAATGTGAATTGGAACGAAATCGCTAATTCATAAGACCATTTTACAATTTTGGCCCAAGTTAGAAGCAGAGCCAATATTGTAAGATGCCGATAGTCCATATCTCGGAAACTATAAGAGATAATGCAATTTGGCAATCGGCAACGTAATTAGCATGCCGAATATTACTTGGAATGTGAATTGGAACGAAATCGCTAATTCATAAGACCATTTAACAATTTTGGCCCAAGTAGAAGCAGAGCCAATATTGTAAGATGTCGATAGTCCATATCTCGGAAACTAAAAGAGATAATGCAATTTGGCAATCGGCAACGTAATTAGCATGCCGAATATTACTTGGAATGTGAATTGGAACGAAATCGCTAATTCATAAGACCATTTTACAATTTTGGCCCAAGTAGAAGCAGAGCCAATATTGTAAGATGCAGGTAGTCCATATCTCGGAAACTATAAGAGATAAGGCAATTTGGGAATCGGCAACGTAATTAGCATGCCGAATATCACTTGGACTGTGAATTGGAACGAAATCGCTAATTTATAAGACCATTTTACAATTTTGGCCCAAGTTAGAAGCAGAGCCAATATTGTAAGATGCCGATAGTCCATATCTCGTAAACTAAAAGAGATAATGCAATTTGGCAATCGGCAACGTAATTAGCATGCGGAATATTACTTGGAATGTGAATTGGAACGAAATCGCTAATTCATAAGTCCATTTTACAATTTTGGCCCAAGTAGAAGCAAATCCAATATTGTAAGATGCCGGTAGTCCATATCTCGGAAACTATAAGAGATAAGGCAATTTGGCAATCAGCAACGTAATTAGCATGCCGAATATTACTTGGAATGTGAATTGGAACGAAATCGCTAATTCATAAGTCCATTTTACAATTTTGGCCCAAGTAGAAGCAAATCCAATATTGTAAGATGCCGGTAGTCCATATCTCGGAAACTATAAGAGATAAGGCAATTTGGCAATCGGCAACGTAATTAGCATGCCGAATATTACTTGGAATGTGAATTGGAACGAAATCGCTAATTCATAAGACCATTTTACAATTTTGGGCGAAGTAGAAACAGAGCCAATATTGTAAGATGTCGATAGTCCATATCTCGGAAACTATACGAGATAATGCAATTTGGCAATCCGCAACGTAATTAGCATGCCAAATATTACTTGGAATGTGAATTGGAACGAAATCGCTAATTAATAAGACCATTTTACAATTTTGGCCCAAGTAGAAGCAGAGCCAATATTGTAAGATGCCGATAGCCCATATCTCGGAAACTATAAGAGATAATGCAATTTGGCAATCGGCAACGTAATTAGCATGCCGAATATTACTTGGAATGTGAATTGGAACGAAATCGCTAATTCATAAGACCATTTTACAATTTTGGCCCAAGTTAGAAGCAGAGCCAATATTGTAAGATGCCGATAGTCCATATCTCGGAAACTATAAGAGGTAATGCAATTTGGCAATTGGCAGCGTAATTAGCATGCCGAATATTACTTGGAATGTGAATTGGAACGAAATCGCTAATGCATAAGACCATTTTACAATTTTGGCCCAAGTAGAAGCAGAGCCAATATTGTAAGATGTCGATAGTCCATATCTCGGAAACTATAAGAGATAATGCAATTTGGCAATCGGCAAAGTAATTAGCATGCCGAATATTACTTGGAATGGGAATTGGAACGAAATTGCTAATTCATAAGACCATTTTACAATTTTGGCCCAAGTAGAAGCAGAGCCAATATTGTAAGATGTCGATAGTCCATATCTCAGAAACTATAAGAGATAATGCAATTTGGCAATCGGCAACGTAATTAGCATGCCGAATATTACTTGGAATGTGAATTGGAACGAAATCGCTAATTCATAAGTCCATTTTACAATTTTGGCCCAAGTAGAAGCAGAGCCAATATTGTAAGATGCCGATAGTCCATATCTCGGAAACTATAAGAGATAATGCAATTTGGCAATTGGCAACGTAATTAGCATGCCGAATATTACTTGGAATGTGAATTGGAACGAAATCGCTAATTCATAAGTCCATTTTACAATTTTGGCCCAACTAGAAGCAGAGCCAATATTGTAAGATGCCGATAGTCCATATCTCGGAAACTATAAGAGATAATGCAATTTGGCAATTGTCAACGTAATTAGCATGCCGACTATTACTTGGAATGTGAATTGGAACGAAATCGCTAATTCATAAGACCATTTCAAAATTTTGGCCCAAGTAGTAGCAGAGCCAATATTGAAAGATATCGATAGTCCATATCTCGGAAACTATAAGAGCTAATGCAATTTGGCAATCGGCAACGTAATTAGCATGCCGAATATTACTTGGAATGTGAATTGGAACGAAATCGCTAATTCATAAGACCATTTTACAATTTTGGCCCAAGTAGAAGCCGAGCCAATATTATAAGATGCCGATAGTCCATATCTCGGAAACTATAAGAGATAATGCAATTTGGGAATCGGCAACGTAATTAGCATGCCGAATATTACTTGGAATGTGAATTGGAACGAAATCGCTAATTCATAAGACCATTTTACAATTTTGGCCCAAGTAGAAGCAAATCCAATATTGTAAGATATCGATAGTCCATATCTCGGAAACTATAAGAGATAATGCAATTTGGCAATCGGCAACGTAATTAGCATGCCGAATATTACTTGGAATGTGAATTGGAACGAAATCGCTAATTCATAAGACCATTTTACAATTTTGGCCCAAGTAGAAGCAAAGCCAATATTGTAAGATATCGATAGTCCATATCTCGGAAACTATAAGAGATAATGCAATTTGGCAATCGGCAACGTAATTAGCATGCCGAATATTACTTGGAATGTGAATTGGAACGAAATCGCTAATTCATAAGACCATTTTACAATTTTGGCCCAAGTAGAAGCAGAGTCAATATTATAAGATGCCGGTAAACCATATCTCGGAAACTATAAGAGATAAGGCAATTTGGCAATCGGCAACGTAATTAGCATGCCGAATATTACTTGGAATGTGAATTGGAACGAAATAGCTAATTCATAAGACCATTTTACAATTTCGGCCCAAGTAAAAGCAGAGCCAATATTGTAAGATGTCGATAGTCCATATCTCGGAAACTATAAGAGATAATGCAATTTGGCAATCGGCAACGTAATTAGCATGCCGAATACTACTTGGAATGTGAATTGGAACGAAATCGCTAATTCATAAGACCATTTTACAATTTTGGCCCAAGTTAGAAGCAGAGCCAATATTGTAAGATGCCGATAGTCCATATCTCGGAAACTATAAGAGATAATGCAATTTGGTAATTGGCAACGTAATTAGCATTCCGAATATTACTTGGAATGTGAATTGGAACGAAATCGCTAATTCATAAGTCCATTTAACAATTTTGGCCCAAGTAGAAGCAGAGTCAATATTATAAGATGCCGGTAGACCATATCTCGGAAACTATAAGAGATAAGGCAATTTGGCAATCGGCAACGTAATTAGCATGCCGAATATTACTTGGAATGTGAATTGGAACGAAATCGCTAATTCATAAGACCATTTTACAATTTTGGCCCAAGTAGAAGCAAATCCAATATTGTAAGATGCCGGTAGTCCATATCTCGGAAACTATAAGAGATAAGGCAATTTGGCAATCGGCAACGTAATTAGCATGCCGAATATTACTTGGAATGTGAATTGGAACGAAATCGCTAATTCATAAGACCATTTTACAATTTTGGGCGAAGTAGAAGCAGAGCCAATATTGTAAGATGTCGATAGTCCATATCTCGGAAACTATACGAGATAATGCAATTTGGCAATCCGCAACGTAATTAGCATGCCAAATATTACTTGGAATGTGAATTGGAACGAAATCGCTAATTCATAAGACCATTTTACAATTTTGGCCCAAGTAGAAGCAGAGCCAATATTGTAAGATGCCGATAGCCCATATCTCGGAAACTATAAGAGATAATGCAATTTGGCAATCGGCAACGTAATTAGCATGCCGAATATTACTTGGAATGTGAATTGGAACGAAATCGCTAATTCATAAGACCATTTTACAATTTTGGCCCAAGTTAGAAGCAGAGCCAATATTGTAAGATGCCGATAGTCCATATCTCGGAAACTATAAGAGGTAATGCAATTTGGCAATTGGCAGCGTAATTAGCATGCCGAATATTACTTGGAATGTGAATTGGAACGAAATCGCTAATGCATAAGACCATTTTACAATTTTGGCCCAAGTAGAAGCAGAGCCAATATTGTAAGATGTCGATAGTCCATAAGGAAACTATAAGAGATAATGCAATTTGGCAATCGGCAACGTAATTAGCATGCCGAATATTACTTGGAATGGGAATTGGAACGAAATTGCTAATTCATAAGACCATTTTACAATTTTGGCCCAAGTAGAAGCAGAGACAATATTGTAAGATGTCGATAGTCCATATCTCAGAAACTATAAGAGATAATGCAATTTGGCAATCGGCAACGTAATTAGCATGCCGAATATTACTTGGAATGTGAATTGGAACGAAATCGCTAATTCATAAGTCCATTTTACAATTTTGGCCCAAGTAGAAGCAGAGCCAATATTGTAAGATGCCGATAGTCCATATCTCGGAAACTATAAGAGATAATGCAATTTGGCAATTGGCAACGTAATTAGCATGCCGAATATTACTTGGAATGTGAATTGGAACGAAATCGCTAATTCATAAGTCCATTTTACAATTTTGGCCCAACTAGAAGCAGAGCCAATATTGTAAGATGCCGATAGTCCATATCTCGGAAACTATAAGAGATAATGCAATTTGGCAATTGTCAACCTAATTAGCATGCCGACTATTACTTGGAATGTGAATTGGAACGAAATCGCTAATTCATAAGACCATTTCAAAATTTTGGCCCAAGTAGTAGCAGAGCCAATATTGAAAGATATCGATAGTCCATATCTCGGAAACTAAAAGGGATAATGCAATTTGGCAATCGGCAACGTAATTAGCATGCCGAATATTACTTGGAATGTGAATTGGAACGAAATCGCTAATTCATAAGACCATTTTACAATTTTGGTCCAAGTAGAAGCAGAGCCAATATTGTAAGATGCCGGTAGTCCATATCTCGGAAACTATAAGAGATAAGGCAATTTGGCAATCGGCAACGTAATTGGCATGCCGAATATTACTTGGAATGTGAATAGGAACGAAATCGCTAATTTATAAGACCATTTTACAATTTTGGCCCAAGTAGAAACAGAGCCAATATTGTAAGATGTCGATAGTCCATATCTCGGAAACTAAAAGAGATAATGCAATTTGGCAATCGGCAACGTAATTAGCATGCCGAATATTACTTGGAATGTGAATTGGAACGAAATCGCTAATTCATAAGACCATTTTACAATTTTGGCCCAAGTAGAAGCAAAGCCAATATTGTAAGATATCGATAGTCCATATCTCGGAAACTATAAGAGATAATGCAATTTGGCAATCGGCAACGTAATTAGCATGCCGAATATTACTTGGAATGTGAATTGGAACGAAATCGCTAATTCATAAGACCATTTTACAATTTTGGCCCAAGTAGAAGCAGAGCCAATATTGTAAGATGTCGATAGTCCATATCTCGGAATCTATAAGAGATAATGCAATTTGGCAATCGGCAACGTAATTAGCATGCCGAATATTACTTGGAATGTGAATTGGAACGAAATCGCTAATTCATAAGACCATTTTACAATTTTGGCCCAACTTAGAAGCAGAGCCAATATTGTAAGATGCCGATAGTCCATATCTCGGAAACTATAAGAGGTAATGCAATTTGGCAATCGGCAACGTAATTAGCATGCCGAATATTACTTGGAATGTGAATTGGAACGAAATAGCTAATTCATAAGACCATTTTACAATTTCGGCCCAAGTAAAAGCAGAGCCAATATTGTAAGATGTCGATAGTCCATATCTCGGAAACTATAAGAGATAATGCAATTTGGCAATCGGCAACGTAATTAGCATGCCGAATATTACTTGGAATGTGAATTGGAACGAAATCGCTAATTCATAAGACCATTTTACAATTTTGGCCCAAGTTAGAAGCAGAGCCAATATTGTAAGATGCCGATAGTCCATATCTCGGAAACTATAAGAGATAATGCAATTTGGTAATTGGCAACGTAATTAGCATGCCGAATATTACTTGGAATGTGAATTGGAACGAAATCGCTAATTCATAAGACCATTTTACAATTTTGGCCCAAGTTAGAAGCAGAGCCAATATTGTAAGATGCCGATAGTCCATATCTCGGAAACTAAAAGGGATAATGCAATTTGGCAATCGGCAACGTAATTAGCATGCCGAATATTACTTGGAATGTGAATTGGAACGAAATCGCTAATTCATAAGACCATTTTACAATTTTGGTCCAAGTAGAAGCAGAGCCAATATTGTAAGATGCCGGTAGTCCATATCTCGGAAACTATAAGAGATAAGGCAATTTGGCAATCGGCAACGTAATTGGCATGCCGAATATTACTTGGAATGTGAATAGGAACGAAATCGCTAATTTATAAGACCATTTTACAATTTTGGCCCAAGTAGAAACAGAGCCAATATTGTAAGATGTCGATAGTCCATATCTCGGAAACTAAAAGAGATAATGCAATTTGGCAATCGGCAACGTAATTAGCATGCCGAATATTACTTGGAATGTGAATTGGAACGAAATCGCTAATTCATAAGACCATTTTACAATTTTGGCCCAAGTAGAAGCAAAGCCAATATTGTAAGATATCGATAGTCCATATCTCGGAAACTATAAGAGATAATGCAATTTGGCAATCGGCAACGTAATTAGCATGCCGAATATTACTTGGAATGTGAATTGGAACGAAATCGCTAATTCATAAGACCATTTTACAATTTTGGCCCAAGTAGAAGCAGAGCCAATATTGTAAGATGTCGATAGTCCATATCTCGGAATCTATAAGAGATAATGCAATTTGGCAATCGGCAACGTAATTAGCATGCCGAATATTACTTGGAATGTGAATTGGAACGAAATCGCTAATTCATAAGACCATTTTACAATTTTGGCCCAACTTAGAAGCAGAGCCAATATTGTAAGATGCCGATAGTCCATATCTCGGAAACTATAAGAGGTAATGCAATTTGGCAATTGGCAACGTAATTAGCATGCCGAATATTACTTGGATTGTGAATTGAAACGAAATCGCTAATTCATAAGACTATTTTACAATTTTGGCCCAAGTAAAAGCAGAGCCAATATTGTAAGATGTCGATAACCCATATCTCGGAAACTATACGAGATAATGCAATTTGGCAATCCGCAACGTAATTAGCATGCCAAATATTACTTGGAATGTGAATTGGAACGAAATCGCTAATTCATAAGACCATTTTACAATTTTGGCCCAACTTAGAAGCAGAGCCAATATTGTAAGATGCCGATAGTCCATATCTCGGAAACTATAAGAGGTAATGCAATTTGGCAATTGGCAACGTAATTAGCATGCCGAATATTACTTGGATTGTGAATTGAAACGAAATCGCTAATTCATAAGACTATTTTACAATTTTGGCCCAAGTAAAAGCAGAGCCAATATTGTAAGATGTCGATAACCCATATCTCGGAAACTATACGAGATAATGCAATTTGGCAATCCGCAACGTAATTAGCATGCCAAATATTACTTGGAATGTGAATTGGAACGAAATCGCTAATTCATAAGACCATTTTACAATTTTGGCCCAAGTAGAAGCAGAGCCAATATTGTAAGATGCCGATAGCCCATATCTCGGAAACTATAAGAGATAATGCAATTTGGCAATCGGCAACGTAATTAGCATGCCGAATATTACTTGGAATGTGAACTGGAGCGAAATCGCTAATTCATAAGACCAATTTACAATTTTGGCCCAAGTAGAAGCAGAGCCAATATTGTAAGATGTCGATAGTCCATATCTCGGAATCTATAAGAGATAATGCAATTTGGCAATTGGCAACGTAATTAGCATGCCGAATATTACTTGGAATGTGAATTGGAAGGAAATCGCTAATTCATAAGTCCATTTTACAATTTTGGCCCAACTAGAAGCAGAGCCAATATTGTAAGATGCCGATAGTCCATATCTCGGAAACTATAAGAGATAATGCAATTTGGCAATTGTCAACGTAATTAGCATGCCGACTATTACTTGGAATGTGAATTGGAACGAAATCGCTAATTCATAAGACCATTTTAAAATTTTGGCCCAAGTAGTAGCAGAGCCAATATTGAAAGATATCGATAGTCCATATCTCGGAAACTATAAGAACTAATGCAATTTGGCAATCGGCAACGTAATTAGCATGCCGAATATTACTTGGAATATGAATTGGAACGAAATCGCTAATTCATAAGACCATTTTACAATTTTGGCCCAAGTAGAAGCCGAGCCAATATTATAAGATGCCGATAGTCCATATCTCGGAAACTATAAGAGATAATGCAATTTGGGAATCGGCAACGTAATTAGCATGCCGAATATTACTTGGAATGTGAATTGGAACGAAATCGCTAATTCATAAGACCATTTTACAATTTTGGCCCAAGTAGATGCAAAGCCAATATTGTAAGATATCGATAGTCCATATCTCGGAAACTATAAGAGATAATGCAATTTGGCAATCGGCAACGTAATTAGCATGCCGAATATTACTTGGAATGTGAATTGGAACGAAATCGCTAATTCATAAGACCATTTTACAATTTTGGCCCAAGTAGAAGCAGAGTCAATATTATAAGATGCCGGTAAACCATATCTCGGAAACTATAAGAGATAAGGCAATTTGGCAATCGGCAACGTAATTAGCATGCCGAATATTACTTGGAATGTGAATTGGAACGAAATAGCTAATTCATAAGACCATTTTACAATTTTGGCCCAAGTAGAAGCAGAGCCAATATTGTAAGATGCAGGTAGTCCATATCTCGGAAACTATAAGAGATAAGGCAATTTGGCAATCGGCAACGTAATTAGCATGCCGAATATCACTTGGACTGTGAATTGGAACGAAATCGCTAATTTATAAGACCATTTTACAATTTTGGCCCAAGTTAGAAGCAGAGCCAATATTGTAAGATCCGATAGTCCATATCTCGTAAATTAAAAGAGATAATGCAATTTGGCAATCGGCAACGTAATTAGCATGCGGAATATTACTTGGAATGTGAATTGGAACGAAATCGCTAATTCATAAGTCCATTTAACAATTTTGGCCCAAGTAGAAGCAGAGTCAATATTATAAGATGCCGGTAGACCATATCTCGGAAACTATAAGAGATAAGGCAATTTGGCAATCGGCAACGTAATTAGCATGCCGAATATTACTTGGAATGTGAATTGGAACGAAATCGCTAATTCATAAGACCATTTTACAATTTTGGCCCAAGTAGAAGCAAATCCAATATTGTAAGATGCCGGTAGTCCATATCTCGGAAACTATAAGAGATAAGGCAATTTGGCAATCGGCAACGTAATTAGCATGCCGAATATTACTTGGAATGTGAATTGGAACGAAATCGCTAATTCATAAGACCATTTTACAATTTTGGGCGAAGTAGAAACAGAGCCAATATTGTAAGATGTCGATAGTCCATATCTCGGAAACTATACGACATAATGCAATTTGGCAATCCGCAACGTAATTAGCATGCCAAATATTACTTGGAATGTGAATTGGAACGAAATCGCTAATTCATAAGACCATTTTACAATTTTGGCCCAAGTAGAAGCAGAGCCAATATTGTAAGATGCCGATAGCCCATATCTCGGAAACTATAAGAGATAATGCAATTTGGCAATCGGCAACGTAATTAGCATGCCAAATATTACTTGGAATGTGAATTGGAACGAAATCGCTAATTCATAAGACCATTTTACAATTTTGGCCCAAGTAGAAGCAGAGCCAATATTGTAAGATGCCGATAGTCCATATCTCGGAAACTATAAGAGATAATGCAATTTGGCAATCGGCAACGTAATTAGCATGCCGAATATTACTTGGAATGTGAATTGGAACGAAATCGCTAATTCATAAGACCATTTTACAATTTTGGCCCAACTAGAAGCAGAGCCAATATTGTAAGATGCCGATAGTCCATATCTCGGAAACTATACGAGATAATGCAATTTGGCAATCCGCAACGTAATTAGCATGCCAAATATTACTTGGAATGTGAATTGGAACGAAATCGCTAATTCATAAGACCATTTTACAATTTTGGACCAAGTAGAAGCAGAGCCAATATTGTAAGATGCCGATAGCCCATATCTCGGAAACTATAAGAGATAATGCAATTTGGCAATCGGCAACGTAATTAGCATGCCGAATATTACTTGGAATGTGAATTGGAACGAAATCGCTAATTCATAAGTCCATTTTACAATTTTGGCCCAACTAGAAGCAGAGCCAATATTGTAAGATGCCGATAGTCCATATCTCGGAAACTATAAGAGATAATGCAATTTGGCAATTGTCAACGTAATTAGCATGCCGACTATTACTTGGAATGTGAATTGGAACGAAATCGCTAATTCATAAGACCATTTTAAAATTTTACCCCAAGTAGTAGCAGAGCCAATATTGAAAGATATCGATAGTCCATATCTCGGAAACTATAAGAGCTAATGCAATTTGGCAATCGGCAACGTAATTAGCATGCCGAATATTACTTGGAATGTTAATTGGAACGAAATCGCTAATTCATAAGACCATTTTACAATTTTGGCCCAAGTAGAAGCAGAGCCAATATTGTAAGATGCCGATAGCCCATATCTCGGAAACTATAAGAGATAATGCAATTTGGCAATCGGCAACGTAGTTAGCATGCCGAATATTACTTGGAATGTGAATTGGAACGAAATCGCTAATTCATAAGACCATTTTACAATTTTGGCCCAAGTTAGAAGCAGAGCCAATATTGTAAGATGCCGATAGTCCATATCTCGGAAACTATAAGAGGTAATGCAATTTGGCAATTGGCAGCGTAATTAGCATGCCGAATATTACTTGGAATGTGAATTGGAGCGAAATCGCTAATGCATAAGACCATTTTACAATTTTGGCCCAAGTAGAAGCAGAGCCAATATTGTAAGATGTCGATAGTCCATATCTCGGAAACTATAAGATATAATGCAATTTGGCAATCGGCAACGTAATTAGCATGCCGAATATTACTTGGAATGGGAATTGGAACGAAATTGCTAATTCATAAGACCATTTTACAATTTTGGCCCAAGTAGAAGCAGAGCCAATATTGTAAGATGTCGATAGTCCATATCTCAGAAACTATAAGAGATAATGCAATTTGGCAATCGGCAACGTAATTAGCATGCCGAATATTACTTGGAATGTGAATTGGAACGAAATCGCTAATTCATAAGACCATTTTACAATTTTGGCCCAAGTAGAAGCCGAGCCAATATTATAAGATGCCGATAGTCCATATCTCGGAAACTATAAGAGATAATGCAATTTGGGAATCGGCAACGTAATTAGCATGCCGAATATTACTTGGAATGTGAATTGGAACGAAATCGCTAATTCATAAGACCATTTTACAATTTTGGCCCAAGTAGAAGCAAAGCCAATATTGTAAGATATCGATAGTCCATATCTCGGAAACTATAAGAGATAATGCAATTTGGCAATCGGCAACGTAATTAGCATGCCGAATATTACTTGGAATGTGAATTGGAACGAAATCGCTAATTCATAAGACCATTTTACAATTTTGGCCCAAGTAGAAGCAGAGTCAATATTATAAGATGCCGGTAAACCATATCTCGGAAACTATAAGAGATAAGGCAATTTGGCAATCGGCAATGTAATTAGCATGCCGAATATTACTTGGAATGTTAATTGGAACGAAATAGCTAATTCATAAGACCATTTTACAATTTCGGCCCAAGTAAAAGCAGAGCCAATATTGTAAGATGTCGATAGTCCATATCTCGGAAACTATAAGAGATAATGCAATTTGGCAATCGGCAACGTAATTAGCATGCCGAATATTACTTGGAATGTGAATTGGAACGAAATCGCTAATTCATAAGACCATTTTACAATTTTGGCCCAAGTTAGAAGCAGAGCCAATATTGTAAGATGCCGATAGTCCATATCTCGGAAACTATAAGAGATAATGCAATTTGGTAATTGGCAACGTAATTAGCATGCCGAATATTACTTGGAATGTGAATTGGAACGAAATCGCTAATTCATAAGACCATTTTACAATTTTGGCCCAAGTTAGAAGCAGAGCCAATATTGTAAGATGCCGATAGTCCATATCTCGGAAACTAAAAGGGATAATGCAATTTGGCAATCGGCAACGTAATTAGCATGCCGAATATTACTTGGAATGTGAATTGGAACGCAATCGCTAATTCATAAGACCATTTTACAATTTTGGCCCAAGTAGAAGCAGAGCCAATATTGTAAGATGCCGGTAGTCCATATCTCGGAAACTATAAGAGATAAGGCAATTTGGCAATCGGCAACGTAATTGGCATGCCGAATATTACTTGGAATGTGAATAGGAACGAAATCGCTAATTTATAAGACCATTTTACAATTTTGGCCCAAGTAGAAGCAGAGCCAATATTGTAAGATGTCGATAGTCCATATCTCGGAAACTAAAAGAGATAATGCAATTTGGCAATCGGCAACGTAATTAGCATGCCGAATATTACTTGGAATGTGAATTGGAACGAAATCGCTAATTCGTAAGACCATTTTACAATTGTGGCCCATGTAGAAGCAGAGCCAATATTGTAAGATGCCGATAGCCCATATCTCGGAAACTATAAGAGATAATGCAATTTGGCAATCGGCAACGTAATTAGCATGCCGAATATTACTTGGAATGTGAATTGGAACGAAATCGCTAATTCATAAGACCATTTTACAATTTTGGCCCAAGTTAGAAGCAGAGCCAATATTGTAAGATGCCGATAGTCCATATCTCGGAAACTATAAGAGGTAATGCAATTTGGCAATTGGCAGCGTAATTAGCATGCCGAATATTACTTGGAATGTGAATTGGAACGAAATCGCTAATGCATAAGACCATTTTACAATTTTGGCCCAAGTAGAAGCAGAGCCAATATTGTAAGATGACGATAGTCCATATCTCGGAAACTAAAAGAGATAATGCAATTTGGCAATCGGCAACGTAATTAGCATGCCGAATATTACTTGGATTGTGAATTGAAACGAAATCGCTAATTCATAAGACTATTTTACAATTTTGGCCCAAGTAAAAGCAGAGCCAATATTGTAAGATGTCGATAACCCATATCTCGGAAACTATACGAGATAATGCAATTTGGCAATCCGCAACGTAATTAGCATGCCAAATATTACTTGGAATGTGAATTGGAACGAAATCGCTAATTCATAAGACCATTTTACAATTTTGGCCCAAGTAGAAGCAGAGCCAATATTGTAAGATGCCGATAGCCCATATCTCGGAAACTATAAGAGATAATGCAATTTGGCAATCGGCAACGTAATTAGCATGCCGAATATTACTTGGAATGTGAATTGGAACGAAATCGCTAATTCATAAGACCATTTTACAATTTTGGCCCAAGTAGAAGCAGAGCCAATATTGTAAGATGCAGGTAGTCCATATCTCGGAAACTATAAGAGATAAGGCAAATTGGCAATCGGCAACGTAATTAGCATGCCGAATATCACTTGGACTGTGAATTGGAACGAAATCGCTAATTTATAAGACCATTTTACAATTTTGGCCCAAGTTAGAAGCAGAGCCAATATTGTAAGATGCCGATAGTCCATATCTCGTAAACTAAAAGAGATAATGCAATTTGGCAATCGGCAACGTAATTAGCATGCGGAATATTACTTGGAATGTGAATTGGAACGAAATCGCTAATTCATAAGTCCATTTAACAATTTTGGCCCAAGTAGAAGCAAAGTCAATATTATAAGATGCCGGTAGACCATATCTCGGAAACTATAAGAGATAAGGCAATTTGGCAATCGGCAACGTAATTAGCATGCCGAATATTACTTGGAATGTGAATTGGAACGAAATCGCTAATTCATAAGACCATTTTACAATTTTGGCCCAAGTAGAAGCAAATCCAATATTGTAAGATGCCGGTAGTCCATATCTCGGAAACTATAAGAGATAAGGCAATTTGGCAATCGGCAACGTAATTAGCATGCCGAATATTACTTGGAATGTGAATTGGAACGAAATCGCTAATTCATAAGACCATTTTACAATTTTGGGCGAAGTAGAAACAGAGCCAATATTGTAAGATGTCGATAGTTCATATCTCGGAAACTATACGAGATAATGCAATTTGGCAATCCGCAACGTAATTAGCATGCCAAATATTACTTGGAATGTGAATTGGAACGAAATCGCTAATTCATAAGACCATTTTACAATTTTGGCCCAAGTAGAAGCAGAGCCAATATTGTAAGATGCCGATAGCCCATATCTCGGAAACTATAAGAGATAATGAAATTTGGCAATCGGCAACGTAATTAGCATGCCGAATATTACTTGGAATGTGAATTGGAACGAAATCGCTAATTCATAAGACCATTTTACAATTTTGGCCCAAGTTAGAAGCAGAGCCAATATTGTAAGATGCCGATAGTCCATATCTCGGAAACTATAAGAGGTAATGCAATTTGGCAATTGGCAGCGTAATTAGCATGCCGAATATTACTTGGAATGTGAATTGGAACGAAATCGCTAATTCATAAGTCCATTTTACAATTTTGGCCCAAGTAGAAGCAGAGCCAATATTGTAA
Source organism: Rhynchophorus ferrugineus (assembly GCF_030347505.1). Classification (NCBI taxonomy): domain Eukaryota; kingdom Metazoa; phylum Arthropoda; class Insecta; order Coleoptera; family Curculionidae; genus Rhynchophorus; species Rhynchophorus ferrugineus. The sequence goes on along the minus strand of NW_027472588.1, from coordinate 22,680,572 downwards.
GATGCCGATAGTCCATATCTCGGAAACTATAAGAGATAATGCAATTTGGCAATTGGCAACGTAATGAGCATGCCGAATATTACTTGGAATGTGAATTGGAACGAAATCGCTAATTCATAAGTCCATTTTACAATTTTGGCCCAACTAGAAGCAGAGCCAATATAGTAAGATGCCGATAGTCCATATCTCGGAAACTATAAGAGATAATGCAATTTGGCAATTGTCAACCTAATTAGCATGCCGACTATTACTTGGAATGTGAATTGGAACGAAATCGCCAATTCATAAGACCATTTTAAAATTTTGGCCCAAGTAGTAGCAGAGCCAATATTGAAAGATATCGATAGTCCATATCTCGGAAACTATAAGAGCTAATGCAATTTGGCAATCGGCAACGTAATTAGCATGCCGAATATTACTTGGAATGTGAATTGGAACGAAATCGCTAATTCATAAGACCATTTTACAATTTTGGCCCAAGTAGAAGCCGAGCCAATATTATAAGATGTCGATAGTCCATATTTCGGAAACTATAAGAGATAATGCAATTTGGCAATCGGCAACGTAATTAGCATGCCGAATATTACTTGGAATGTGAATTGGAACGAAATCGCTAATTCATAAGACCATTTTACAATTTTGGCCCAAGTAGAAGCTGAGCCAATATTGTAAGATGACGATACTCCATATCTCGGAATCTATAAGAGATAATACAATTTGGCAATCGGCAACGTAATTAGCATGCCGAATATTACTTGGAATGTGAATTGGAACGAAATCGCTAATTCATAAGACCATTTTACAATTTTGGCCCAAGTAGAAGCAGAGTCAATATTATAAGATGCCGGTAAACCATATCTCGGAAACTATAAGAGATAAGGCAATTTGGCAATCGGCAACGTAATTAGCATGCCGAATATTACTTGGAATGTGAATTGGAACGAAATAGCTAATTCATAAGACCATTTTACAATTTCGGCCCAAGTAAAAGCAGAGCCAATATTGTAAGATATCGATAGTCCATATCTCGGAAACTATAAGAGATAATGCAATTTGGCAATCGGCAACGTAATTAGCATGCCGAATATTACTTGGAATGTGAATTGGAACGAAATCGCTAATTCATAAGACCATTTTACAATTTTGGCCCAAGTTAGAAGCAGAGCCAATATTGTAAGATGCCGATAGTCCATATCTCGGAAACTATAAGAGATAATGCAATTTTTTAATTGGAAACGTAATTAGCATGCCGAATATTACTTGGAATGTGAATTGGAACGAAATCGCTAATTCATAAGACCATTTTACAATTTTGGCCCAAGTTAGAAGCAGAGCCAATATTGTAAGATGCCGATAGTCCATATCTCGGAAACTAAAAGGGATAATGCAATTTGGCAATCGGCAACGTAATTAGCATGCCGAATATTACTTGGAATGTGAATTGGAACGAAATCGCTAATTCATAAGACCATTTTACAATTTTGGCCCAAGTAGAAGCAGAGCCAATATTGTAAGATGCCGGTAGTCCATATCTCGGAAACTATAAGAGATAAGGCAATTTGGCAATCGGCAACGTAATTGGCATGCCGAATATTACTTGGAATGTGAATAGGAAGGAAATCGCTAATTTATAAGACCATTTTACAATTTTGGCCCAAGTAGAAGCAGAGCCAATATTGTAAGATGTCGATAGTCCATATCTCGGAAACTAAAAGAGATAATGCAATTTGGCAATCGGCAACGTAATTAGCATGCCGAATATTACTTGGAATGTGAATTGGAACGAAATCGCTAATTCATAAGACCATTTTACAATTTTGGCCCAAGTAGAAGCAAAGCCAATATTGTAAGATATCGATAGTCCATATCTCGGAAACTATAAGAGATAAGGCAATTTGGCAATCGGCAACGTAATTAGCGTGCCGAATATTACTTGGAATGTGAATTGGAACGAAATCGCTAATTCATAAGACCATTTTACAATTTTGGCCCAAGTAGAAGCAGAGCCAATATTGTAAGATGTCGATAGTCCATATCTCGGAATCTATAAGAGATAATGCAATTTGGCAATCGGCAACGTAATTAGCATGCCGAATATTACTTGGAATGTGAATTGGAACGAAATCGCTAATTCATAAGACCATTTTACAATTTTGGCCGAAGTAGAAGCAGAGTCAATATTATAAGATGCCGGTAAACCATATCTCGGAAACTATAAGAGATAAGGCAATTTGGCAATCGGCAACGTAATTAGCATGCCGAATATTACTTGGAATGTGAATTGGAACGAAATAGCTAATTTATAAGACCATTTTACAATTTCGGCCCAAGTAAAAGCAGAGCCAATATTGTAAGATGTCGATAGTCCATATCTCGGAAACTATAAGAGATAATGCAATTTGGCAATCGGCAACGTAATTAGCATGCCGAATATTACTTGGAATGTGAATTGGAACGAAATCGCTAATTCATAAGACCATTTTACAATTTTGGCCCAAGTAGAAGCAGAGCCAATATTGTAAGATGCCGATAGCCCATATCTCGGAAACTATAAGAGATAATGAAATTTGGCAATCGGCAACGTAATTAGCATGCCGAATATTACTTGGAATGTGAATTGGAACGAAATCGCTAATTCATAAGACCATTTTACAATTTTGGCCCAAGTTAGAAGCAGAGCCAATATTGTAAGATGCCGATAGTCCATATCTCGGAAACTATAAGAGGTAATGCAATTTGGCAATTGGCAGCGTAATTAGCATGCCGAATATTACTTGGAATGTGAATTGGAACGAAATCGCTAATGCATAAGACCATTTTACAATTTTGGCCCAAGTAGAAGCAGAGCCAATATTGTAAGATGTCGATAGTCCATATCTCGGAAACTATAAGAGATAATGCAATTTGGCAATCGGCAACGTAATTAGCATGCCGAATATTACTTGGAATGGGAATTGGAACGAAATTGCTAATTCATAAGACCATTTTACAATTTTGGCCCAAGTAGAAGCAGAGCCAATATTGTAAGATGTCGATAGTCCATATCTCAGAAACTATAAGAGATAATGCAATTTGGGAATCGGCAACGTAATTAGCATGCCGAATATTACTTGGAATGTGAATTGGAACGAAATCGCTAATTCATAAGACCATTTTACAATTTTGGCCCAAGTAGAAGCAAAGCCAATATTGTAAGATATCGATAGTCCATATCTCGGAAACTATAAGAGATAATGCAATTTGGCAATCGGCAACGTAATTAGCATGCCGAATATTACTTGGAATGTGAATTGGAACGAAATCGCTAATTCATAAGACCATTTTACAATTTTGGCCCAAGTAGAAGCTGAGCCAATATTGTAAGATGTCGATACTCCATATCTCGGAATCTATAAGAGATAATGCAATTTGGCAATCGGCAACGTAATTAGCATGCCGAATATTACTTGGAATGTGAATTGGAACGAAATCGCTAATTCATAAGACCATTTTACAATTTTGGCCCAAGTAGAAGCTGAGCCAATATTGTAAGATGTCGATACTCCATATCTCGGAATCTATAAGAGATAATGCAATTTGGCAATCGGCAACGTAATTAGCATGCCGAATATTACTTGGAATGTGAATTGGAACGAAATCGCTAATTCATAAGACCATTTTACAATTTTGGCCCAAGTAGAAGCAGAGTCAATATTATAAGATGCCGGTAAACCATATCTCGGAAACTATAAGAGATAAGGCAATTTGGCAATCGGCAACGTAATTAGCATGCCGAATATTACTTGGAATGTGAATTGGAACGAAATAGCTAATTTATAAGACCATTTTACAATTTCGGCCCAAGTAAAAGCAGAGCCAATATTGTAAGATGTCGATAGTCCATATCTCGGAAACTATAAGAGATAATGCAATTTGGCAATCGGCAACGTAATTAGCATGCCGAATATTACTTGGAATGTGAATTGGAACGAAATCGCTAATTCATAAGACCATTTTACAATTTTGGCCCAAGTAGAAGCAGAGCCAATATTGTAAGATGCCGATAGCCCATATCTCGGAAACTATAAGAGATAATGAAATTTGGCAATCGGCAACGTAATTAGCATGCCGAATATTACTTGGAATGTGAATTGGAACGAAATCGCTAATTCATAAGACCATTTTACAATTTTGGCCCAAGTTAGAAGCAGAGCCAATATTGTAAGATGCCGATAGTCCATATCTCGGAAACTATAAGAGGTAATGCAATTTGGCAATTGGCAGCGTAATTAGCATGCCGAATATTACTTGGAATGTGAATTGGAACGAAATCGCTAATGCATAAGACCATTTTACAATTTTGGCCCAAGTAGAAGCAGAGCCAATATTGTAAGATGTCGATAGTCCATATCTCGGAAACTATAAGAGATAATGCAATTTGGCAATCGGCAACGTAATTAGCATGCCGAATATTACTTGGAATGGGAATTGGAACGAAATTGCTAATTCATAAGACCATTTTACAATTTTGGCCCAAGTAGAAGCAGAGCCAATATTGTAAGATGTCGATAGTCCATATCTCAGAAACTATAAGAGATAATGCAATTTGGGAATCGGCAACGTAATTAGCATGCCGAATATTACTTGGAATGTGAATTGGAACGAAATCGCTAATTCATAAGACCATTTTACAATTTTGGCCCAAGTAGAAGCAAAGCCAATATTGTAAGATATCGATAGTCCATATCTCGGAAACTATAAGAGATAATGCAATTTGGCAATCGGAAACGTAATTAGCATGCCGAATATTACTTGGAATGTGAATTGGAACGAAATCGCTAATTCATAAGACCATTTTACAATTTTGGCCCAAGTTAGAAGCAGAGCCAATATTGTAAGATGCCGATAGTCCATATCTCGGAAACTATAAGAGATAATGCAATTTTTTAATTGGAAACGTAATTAGCATGCCGAATATTACTTGGAATGTGAATTGGAACGAAATCGCTAATTCATAAGACCATTTTACAATTTTGGCCCAAGTAGAAGCAGAGCCAATATTGTAAGATGCCGGTAGTCCATATCTCGGAAACTATAAGAGATAAGGCAATTTGGCAATCGGCAACGTAATTGGCATGCCGAATATTACTTGGAATGTGAATAGGAACGAAATCGCTAATTCATAAGACCATTTTACAATTTTGGCCCAAGTAGAAGCAAAGCCAATATTGTAAGATATCGATAGTCCATATCTCGGAAACTATAAGAGATAATGCAATTTGGCAATCGGCAACGTAATTAGCGTGCCGAATATTACTTGGAATGTGAATTGGAACGAAATCGCTAATTCATAAGACCATTTTACAATTTTGGCCCAAGTAGAAGCAAAGCCAATATTGTAAGATATCGATAGTCCATATCTCGGAAACTATAAGAGATAATGCAATTTGGCAATCGGCAACGTAATTAGCGTGCCGAATATTACTTGGAATGTGAATTGGAACGAAATCGCTAATTCATAAGACCATTTTACAATTTTGGCCCAAGTAGAAGCAGAGTCAATATTATAAGATGCCGGTAAACCATATCTCGGAAACTATAAGAGATAAGGCAATTTGGCAATCGGCAACGTAATTAGCATGCCGAATATTACTTGGAATGTGAATTGGAACGAAATAGCTAATTCATAAGACCATTTTACAATTTTGGCCCAAGTTAGAAGCAGAGCCAATATTGTAAGATGCCGATAGTCCATATCTCGGAAACTATAAGAGATAATGCAATTTTTTAATTGGAAACGTAATTAGCATGCCGAATATTACTTGGAATGTGAATTGGAACGAAATCGCTAATTCATAAGACCATTTTACAATTTTGGCCCAAGTTAGAAGCAGAGCCAATATTGTAAGATGCCGATAGTCCATATCTCGGAAACTAAAAGGGATAATGCAATTTGGCAATCGGCAACGTAATTAGCATGCCGAATATTACTTGGAATTTGAATTGGAACGAAATCGCTAATTCATAAGACCATTTTACAATTTTGGCCCAAGTAGAAGCAGAGCCAATATTGTAAGATGCCGGTAGTCCATATCTCGGAAACTATAAGAGATAAGGCAATTTGGCAATCGGCAACGTAATTGGCATGCCGAATATTACTTGGAATGTGAATAGGAACGAAATCGCTAATTTATAAGACCATTTTACAATTTTGGCCCAGGTAGAAGAAGAGCCAATATTGTAAGATGTCGATAGTCCATATCTCGGAAACTAAAAGAGATAATGCAATTTGGCAATCGGCAACGTAATTAGCATGCCGAATATTACTTGGAATGTGAATTGGAACGAAATCGCTAATTCATAAGACCATTTTACAATTTTGGCCCAAGTAGAAGCAAAGCCAATATTGTAAGATATCGATAGTCCATATCTCGGAAACTATAAGAGATAATGCAATTTGGCAATCGGCAACGTAATTAGCGTGCCGAATATTACTTGGAATGTGAATTGGAACGAAATCGCTAATTCATAAGACCATTTTACAATTTTGGCCCAAGTAGAAGCAGAGCCAATATTGTAAGATGTCGATAGTCCATATCTCGGAATCTATAAGAGATAATGCAATTTGGCAATCGGCAACGTAATTAGCTTGCCGAATATTACTTGGAATGTGAATTGGAACGAAATCGCTAATTCATAAGACCATTTTACAATTTTGGCCCAAGTAGAAGCAGAGTCAATATTATAAGATGCCGGTAAACCATATCTCGGAAACTATAAGAGATAAGGCAATTTGGCAATCGGCAACGTAATTAGCATGCCGAATATTACTTGGAATGTGAATTGGAACGAAATAGCTAATTTATAAGACCATTTTACAATTTCGGCCCAAGTAAAAGCAGAGCCAATATTGTAAGATGTCGATAGTCCATATCTCGGAAACTATAAGAGATAATGCAATTTGGCAATCGGCAACGTAATTAGCATGCCGAATATTACTTGGAATGTGAATTGGAACGAAATCGCTAATTCATAAGACAATTTTACAATATTGGCCCAAGTAGAAGCAGAGCCAATATTGTAAGATGCCGATAGCCCATATCTCGGAAACTATAAGAGATAATGAAATTTGGCAATCGGCAACGTAATTAGCATGCCGAATATTACTTGGAATGTGAATTGGAACGAAATCGCTAATTCATAAGACCATTTTACAATTTTGGCCCAAGTAGAAGCAGAGTCAATATTATAAGATGCCGGTAAACCATATCTCGGAAACTATAAGAGATAAGGCAATTTGGCAATCGGCAACGTAATTAGCATGCCGAATATTACTTGGAATGTGAATTGGAACGAAATAGCTAATTTATAAGACCATTTTACAATTTCGGCCCAAGTAAAAGCAGAGCCAATATTGTAAGATGTCGATAGTCCATATCTCGGAAACTATAAGAGATAATGCAATTTGGCAATCGGCAACGTAATTAGCATGCCGAATATTACTTGGAATGTGAATTGGAACGAAATCGCTAATTCATAAGACCATTTTACAATTTTGGCCCAAGTAGAAGCAGAGTCAATATTATAAGATGCCGGTAAACCATATCTCGGAAACTATAAGAGATAAGGCAATTTGGCAATCGGCAACGTAATTAGCATGCCGAATATTACTTGGAATGTGAATTGGAACGAAATAGCTAATTTATAAGACCATTTTACAATTTCGGCCCAAGTAAAAGCAGAGCCAATATTGTAAGATGTCGATAGTCCATATCTCGGAAACTATAAGAGATAATGCAATTTGGCAATCGGCAACGTAATTAGCGTGCCGAATATTACTTGGAATGTGAATTGGAACGAAATCGCTAATTCATAAGACCATTTTACAATTTTGGCCCAAGTAGAAGCAGAGCCAATATTGTAAGATGTCGATAATCCATATCTCGGAATCTATAAGAGATAATGCAATTTGGCAATCGGCAACGTAATTAGCTTGCCGAATATTACTTGGAATGTGAATTGGAACGAAATCGCTAATTCATAAGACCATTTTACAATTTTGGCCCAAGTAGAAGCAGAGTCAATATTATAAGATGCCGGTAAACCATATCTCGGAAACTATAAGAGATAAGGCAATTTGGCAATCGGCAACGTAATTAGCATGCCGAATATTACTTGGAATGTGAATTGGAACGAAATAGCTAATTTATAAGACCATTTTACAATTTCGGCCCAAGTAAAAGCAGAGCCAATATTGTAAGATGTCGATAGTCCATATCTCGGAAACTATAAGAGATAATGCAATTTGGCAATCGGCAACGTAATTAGCATGCCGAATATTACTTGGAATGTGAATTGGAACGAAATCGCTAATTCATAAGACAATTTTACAATATTGGCCCAAGTAGAAGCAGAGCCAATATTGTAAGATGCCGATAGCCCATATCTCGGAAACTATAAGAGATAATGAAATTTGGCAATCGGCAACGTAATTAGCATGCCGAATATTACTTGGAATGTGAATTGGAACGAAATCGCTAATTCATAAGACCATTTTACAATTTTGGCCCAAGTTAGAAGCAGAGCCAATATTGTAAGATGCCGATAGTCCATATCTCGGAAACTATAAGAGATAATGCAATTTTTTAATTGGAAACGTAATTAGCATGCCGAATATTACTTGGAATGTGAATTGGAACGAAATCGCTAATTCATAAGACCATTTTACAATTTTGGCCCAAGTAGAAGCAGAGCCAATATTGTAAGATGCCGGTAGTCCATATCTCGGAAACTATAAGAGATAAGGCAATTTGGCAATCGGCAACGTAATTGGCATGCCGAATATTACTTGGAATGTGAATAGGAACGAAATCGCTAATTCATAAGACCATTTTACAATTTTGGCCCAAGTAGAAGCAAAGCCAATATTGTAAGATATCGATAGTCCATATCTCGGAAACTATAAGAGATAATGCAATTTGGCAATCGGCAACGTAATTAGCGTGCCGAATATTACTTGGAATGTGAATTGGAACGAAATCGCTAATTCATAAGACCATTTTACAATTTTGGCCCAAGTAGAAGCAAAGCCAATATTGTAAGATATCGATAGTCCATATCTCGGAAACTATAAGAGATAATGCAATTTGGCAATCGGCAACGTAATTAGCGTGCCGAATATTACTTGGAATGTGAATTGGAACGAAATCGCTAATTCATAAGACCATTTTACAATTTTGGCCCAAGTAGAAGCAGAGTCAATATTATAAGATGCCGGTAAACCATATCTCGGAAACTATAAGAGATAAGGCAATTTGGCAATCGGCAACGTAATTAGCATGCCGAATATTACTTGGAATGTGAATTGGAACGAAATAGCTAATTCATAAGACCATTTTACAATTTTGGCCCAAGTTAGAAGCAGAGCCAATATTGTAAGATGCCGATAGTCCATATCTCGGAAACTATAAGAGATAATGCAATTTTTTAATTGGAAACGTAATTAGCATGCCGAATATTACTTGGAATGTGAATTGGAACGAAATCGCTAATTCATAAGACCATTTTACAATTTTGGCCCAAGTTAGAAGCAGAGCCAATATTGTAAGATGCCGATAGTCCATATCTCGGAAACTAAAAGGGATAATGCAATTTGGCAATCGGCAACGTAATTAGCATGCCGAATATTACTTGGAATTTGAATTGGAACGAAATCGCTAATTCATAAGACCATTTTACAATTTTGGCCCAAGTAGAAGCAGAGCCAATATTGTAAGATGCCGGTAGTCCATATCTCGGAAACTATAAGAGATAAGGCAATTTGGCAATCGGCAACGTAATTGGCATGCCGAATATTACTTGGAATGTGAATAGGAACGAAATCGCTAATTTATAAGACCATTTTACAATTTTGGCCCAGGTAGAAGAAGAGCCAATATTGTAAGATGTCGATAGTCCATATCTCGGAAACTAAAAGAGATAATGCAATTTGGCAATCGGCAACGTAATTAGCATGCCGAATATTACTTGGAATGTGAATTGGAACGAAATCGCTAATTCATAAGACCATTTTACAATTTTGGCCCAAGTAGAAGCAAAGCCAATATTGTAAGATATCGATAGTCCATATCTCGGAAACTATAAGAGATAATGCAATTTGGCAATCGGCAACGTAATTAGCGTGCCGAATATTACTTGGAATGTGAATTGGAACGAAATCGCTAATTCATAAGACCATTTTACAATTTTGGCCCAAGTAGAAGCAGAGCCAATATTGTAAGATGTCGATAGTCCATATCTCGGAATCTATAAGAGATAATGCAATTTGGCAATCGGCAACGTAATTAGCTTGCCGAATATTACTTGGAATGTGAATTGGAACGAAATCGCTAATTCATAAGACCATTTTACAATTTTGGCCCAAGTAGAAGCAGAGTCAATATTATAAGATGCCGGTAAACCATATCTCGGAAACTATAAGAGATAAGGCAATTTGGCAATCGGCAACGTAATTAGCATGCCGAATATTACTTGGAATGTGAATTGGAACGAAATAGCTAATTTATAAGACCATTTTACAATTTCGGCCCAAGTAAAAGCAGAGCCAATATTGTAAGATGTCGATAGTCCATATCTTGGAAACTATAAGAGATAATGCAATTTGGCAATCGGCAACGTAATTAGCATGCCGAATATTACTTGGAATGTGAATTGGAACGAAATCGCTAATTCATAAGACAATTTTACAATATTGGCCCAAGTAGAAGCAGAGCCAATATTGTAAGATGCCGATAGCCCATATCTCGGAAACTATAAGAGATAATGAAATTTGGCAATCGGCAACGTAATTAGCATGCCGAATATTACTTGGAATGTGAATTGGAACGAAATCGCTAATTCATAAGACCATTTTACAATTTTGGCCCAAGTTAGAAGCAGAGCCAATATTGTAAGATGCCGATAGTCCATATCTCGGAAACTATAAGAGGTAATGCAATTTGGCAATTGGCAGCGTAATTAGCATGCCGAATATTACTTGGAATGTGAATTGGAACGAAATCGCTAATGCATAAGACCATTTTACAATTTTGGCCCAAGTAGAAGCAGAGCCAATATTGTAAGATGTCGATAGTCCATATCTCGGAAACTATAAGAGATAATGCAATTTGGCAATCGGCAACGTAATTAGCATGCCGAATATTACTTGGAATGGGAATTGGAACGAAATTGCTAATTCATAAGACCATTTTACAATTTTGGCCCAAGTAAAAGCAGAGCCAATATTGTAAGATGTCGATAGTCCATATCTCAGAAACTATAAGAGATAATGCAATTTGGCAATCGGCAACGTAATTAGCATGCCGAATATTACTTGGAATGTGAATTGGAACAAAATCGCTAATTCATAAGTCCATTTTACAATTTTGGCCCAAGTAGAAGCAGAGCCAATATTGTAAGATGCCGATAGTCCATATCTCGGAAACTATAAGAGATAATGCAATTTGGCAATTGGCAACGTAATTAGCTTGCCGAATATTACTTGGAATGTGAATTGGAACGAAATCGCTAATTCATAAGTCCATTTTACAATTTTGGCCCAACTAGAAGCAGAGCCAATATTGTAAGATGCCGATAGTCCATATCTCGGAAACTATAAGAGATAATGCAATTTGGCAATTGTCAACGTAATTAGCATGCCGACTATTACTTGGAATGTGAATTGGAACGAAATCGCCAATTCATAAGACCATTTTAAAATTTTGGCCCAAGTAGTAGCAGAGCCAATATTGAAAGATATCGATAGTCCATATCTCGGAAACTATAAGAGCTAATGCAATTTGGCAATCGTCAACGTAATTAGCATGCCGAATATTACTTGGAATGTGAATTGGAACGAAATCGCTAATTCATAAGACCATTTTACAATTTTGGCCCAAGTAGAAGCCGAGCCAATATTATAAGATGCCGATAGTCCATATCTCGGAAACTATAAGAGATAATGCAATTTGGGAATCGGCAACGTAATTAGCATGCCGAATATTACTTGGAATGTGAATTGGAATGAAATCGCTAATTCATAAGACCATTTTACAATTTTGGCCCAAGTAGAAGCAAAGCCAATATTGTAAGATATCGATAGTCCATATCTCGGAAACTATAAGAGATAATGCAATTTGGCAATCGGCAACGTAATTAGCATGCCGAATATTACTTGGAATGTGAATTGGAACGAAATCGCTAATTCATAAGACCATTTTACAATTTTGGCCCAAGTAGAAGCTGAGCCAATATTGTAAGATGTCGATACTCCATATCTCGGAATCTATAAGAGATAATGCAATTTGGCAATCGGCAACGTAATTAGCATGCCGAATATTACTTGTAATGTGAATTGGAACGAAATCGCTAATTCATAAGACCATTTTACAATTTTGGCCCAAGTAGAAGCAGAGTCAATATTATAAGATGCCGGTAAACCATATCTCGGAAACTATAAGAGATAAGGCAATTTGGCAATCGGCAACGTAATTAGCATGCCGAATATTACTTGGAATGTGAATTGGAACGAAATAGCTAATTCATAAGACCATTTTACAATTTCGGCCCAAGTAAAAGCAGAGCCAATATTGTAAGATATCGATAGTCCATATCTCGGAAACTATAAGAGATAATGCAATTTGGCAATCGGCAACGTAATTAGCATGCCGAATATTACTTGGATTGTGAATTGGAACGAAATCGCTAATTCATAAGACCATTTTACAATTTTGGCCCAAGTTAGAAGCAGAGCCAATATTGTAAGATGCCGATAGTCCATATCTCGGAAACTATAAGAGATAATGCAATTTTTTAATTGGCAACGTAATTAGCATGCCGAATATTACTTGGAATGTGAATTGGAACGAAATCGCTAATTCATAAGACCATTTTACAATTTTGGCCCAAGTTAGAAGCAGAGCCAATATTGTAAGATGCCGATAGTCCATATCTCGGAAACTATAAGAGATAAGGCAATTTGGCAATCGGCAACGTAATTGGCATGCCGAATATTACTTGGAATGTGAATAGGAACGAAATCGCTAATTTATAAGACCATTTTACAATTTTGGCCCAAGTAGAAGCAGAGCCAATATTGTAAGATGTCGATAGTCCATATCTCGGAAACTAAAAGAGATAATGCAATTTGGCAATCGGCAACGTAATTAGCATGCCGAATATTACTTGGAATGTGAATTGGAACGAAATCGCTAATTCATAAGACCATTTTACAATTTTGGCCCAAGTAGAAGCAAAGCCAATATTGTAAGATGCCGGTAGTCCATATCTCGGAAACTATAAGAGATAAGGCAATTTGGCAATCGGCAACGTAATTGGCATGCCGAATATTACTTGGAATGTGAATAGGAACGAAATCGCTAATTTATAAGACCATTTTACAATTTTGGCCCAAGTAGAAGCAGAGCCAATATTGTAAGATGTCGATAGTCCATATCTCGGAAACTAAAAGAGATAATGCAATTTGGCAATCGGCAACGTAATTAGCATGCCGAATATTACTTGGAATGTGAATTGGAACGAAATCGCTAATTCATAAGACCATTTTACAATTTTGGCCCAAGTAGAAGCAAAGCCAATATTGTAAGATATCGATAGTCCATATCTCGGAAACTATAAGAGATAATGCAATTTGGCAATCGGCAACGTAATTAGCGTGCCGAATATTACTTGGAATGTGAATTGGAACGAAATCGCTAATTCATAAGACCATTTTACAATTTTGGCCCAAGTAGAAGCAGAGCCAATATTGTAAGATGTCGATAGTCCATATCTCGGAATCTATAAGAGATAATGCAATTTGGCAATCGGCAACGTAATTAGCATGCCGAATATTACTTGGAATGTGAATTGGAACGAAATCGCTAATTCATAAGACCATTTTACAATTTTGGCCCAAGTAGAAGGAGAGTCAATATTATAAGATGCCGGTAAACCATATCTCGGAAACTATAAGAGATAAGGCAATTTGGCAATCGGCAACGTAATTAGCATGCCGAATATTACTTGGAATGTGAATTGGAACGAAATAGCTAATTTATAAGACCATTTTACAATTTCGGCCCAAGTAAAAGCAGAGCCAATATTGTAAGATGTCGATAGTCCATATCTCGGAGACTATAAGAGATAATGCAATTTGGCAATCGGCAACGTAATTAGCATGCCGAATATTACTTGGAATGTGAATTGGAACGAAATCGCTAATTCATAAGACCATTTTACAATTTTGGCCCAAGTTAGAAGCAGAGCCAATATTGTAAGATGCCGATAGTCCATATCTCGGAAACTATAAGAGATAATGCAATTTGGTAATTGGTAACGTAATTAGCATGCCGAATATTACTTGGAATGTGAATTGGAACGAAATCGCTAATTCATAAGACCATTTTACAATTTTGGCCCAAGTTAGAAGCAGAGCCAATATTGTAAGATGCCGATAGTCCATATCTCGGAAACTAAAAGAGATAATGCAATTTGGCAATCGGCAACGTAATTAGCATGCCGAATATTACTTGGAATGTGAATTGGTACGAAATCGCTAATTCATAAGACCATTTTACAATTTTGGCCCAAGTAGAAGCAGAGCCAATATTGTAAGATGCCGGTAGTCCATATCTCGGAAACTATAAGAGATAAGGCAATTTGGCAATCGGCAACGTAATTGGCATGCCGAATATTACTTGGAATGTGAATAGGAACGAAATCGCTAATTTATAAGACCATTTTACAATTTTGGCCCAAGTAGAAGCAGAGCCAATATTGTAAGATGTCGATAGTCCATATCTCGGAAACTAAAAGAGATAATGCAATTTGGCAATCGGCAACGTAATTCGCATGCCGAATATTACTTGGAATGTGAATTGGAACGAAATCGCTAATTCATAAGACCATTTTACAATTTTGGCACAAGTAGAAGCAGAGCCAATATTGTAAGATGCAGGTAGTCCATATCTCGGAAACTATAAGAGATAAGGCAATTTGGCAATAGGCAACGTAATTAGCATGCCGAATATTACTTGGACTGTGAATTGGAACGAAATCGCTAATTTATAAGACCATTTTACAATTTTGGCACAAGTTAGAAGCAGAGCCAATATTGTAAGATGCCGATAGTCCATATCTCGTAAATTAAAAGAGATAATGCAATTTGGCAATCGGCAACGTAATTAGCATGCGGAATATTACTTGGAATGTGAATTGGAACGAGATCGCTAATTCATAAGTCCATTTAACAATTTTGGCCCAAGTAGAAGCAGAGTCAATATTATAAGATGCCGGTAGACCATATCTCGGAAACTATAAGAGATAAGGCAATTTGGCAATCGGCAACGTAATTAGCATGCCGAATATTACTTGGAATGTGAATTGGAACAAAATCGCTAATTCATAAGACCATTTTACAATTTTGGCCCAAGTAGAAGCAAATCCAATATTGTAAGATGCCGGTAGTCCATATCTCGGAAACTATAAGAGATAAGGCAATTTGGCAATCGGCAACGTAATTAGCATGCCGAATATTACTTGGAATGTGAATTGGAACGAAATCGCTAATTCATAAGACCATTTTACAATTTTGGGCGAAGTAGAAACAGAGCCAATATTGTAAGATGTCGATAGTCCATATCTCGGAAACTATACGAGATAATGCAATTTGGCAATCCGCAACGTAATTAGTATGCCAAATATTACTTGGAATGTGAATTGGAACGAAATCGCTAATTCATAAGACCATTTTACAATTTTGGCCCAAGTAGAAGCAGAGCCAATATTGAAGATGCCGGTAGTCCATATCTCGGAAACTATAAGAGATAAGGCAATTTGGCAATCGGCAACGTAATTAGCATGCCGAATATTACTTGGAATGTGAATTGGAACGAAATCGCTAATTCATAAGACCATTTTACAATTTTGGCCCAAGTAGAAGCAGAGCCAATATTGAAGATGCCGGTAGTCCATATCTCGGAAACTATACGAGATAATGCAATTTGGCAATCGGCAACGTAATTAGCATGCCGAATATTACTTGGAATGTGAATTGGAACGAAATCGCTAATTCATAAGACCATTTTACAATTTTGGGCGAAGTAGAAACAGAGCCAATATTGTAAGATGCCGATAGCCCATATCTCGGAAACTATAAGAGATAATGCAATTTGGCAATCGGCAACGTAATTAGCATGCCGAATATTACTTGGAATGTGAATTGGAACGAAATCGCTAATTCATAAGACCATTTTACAATTTTGGCCCAAGTTAGAAGCAGAGCCAATATTGTAAGATGCCGATAGTCCATATCTCGGAAACTATAAGAGGGAATGCAATTTGGCAATTGGCAGCGTAATTAGCATGCCGAATATTACTTGGAATGTGAATTGGAACGAAATCGCTAATGCATAAGACCATTTTACAATTTTGGCCCAAGTAGAAGCAGAGCCAATATTGTAAGATGTCGATAGTCCATGTCTCGGAAACTATAAGAGATAATGCAATTTGACAATCGGCAACGTAATTAGCATGCCGAATATTACTTGGAATGTGAATTGGAACGAAATCGCTAATTCATAAGTCCATTTTACAATTTTGGCCCAAGTAGAAGCAGAGCCAATATTGTAAGATGCCGATAGTCCATATCTCGGAAACTATAAGAGATAATGCAATTTGGCAATTGGCAACGTAATTAGCATGCCGAATATTACTTGGAATGTGAATTGGAACGAAATCGCTAATTCATAAGTCCATTTTACAATTTTGGCCCAACTAGAAACAGAGCCAATATTGTAAGATGCCGATAGTCCATATCTCGGAAACTATAAGAGATAATGCAATTTGGCAATTGTCAACGTAATTAGCATGCCGACTATTACTTGGAATGTGAATTGGAACGAAATTGCTAATTCATAAGACCATTTTAAAATTTTGGCCCAAGTAGAAGCAGAGCCAATATTGAAAGATGTCGATAGTCCATATCTCGGAAACTATAAGAGCTAATGCAATTTGGCAATCGGCAACGTAATTAGCATGCCGAATATTACTTGGAATGTGAATTGGAACGAAATCGCTAATTCATAAGACCATTTTAAAATTTTGGCCCAAGTAGTAGCAGAGCCAACATTGAAAGATATCGATAGTCCATATCTCGGAAACTATAAGAGCTAATGCAATTTGGCAATCGGCAACGTAATTAGCATGCGGAATATTACTTGGAATATGAATTGGAACGAAATCGCTAATTCATAAGACCATTTAACAATTTTGGCCCAAGCAGAAGCAGAGCCAATATTGTAAGACGTCGATAGTCCATATCTCGGAATCTATAAGAGATAATGCAATTTGGCAATCGGCAACGTAATTAGCATGCCGAATATTACTTGGAATGTGAATTGGAACGAAATCGCTAATTCATAAGTCCATTTTACAATATTGGCCCAACTAGAAACAGAGCCAATATTGTAAGATGCCGATAGTCCATATCTCGGAAACTATAAGAGATAATGCAATTTGGCAATTGTCAACGTAATTAGCATGCCGACTATTACTTGGAATGTGAATTGGAACGAAATTGCTAATTCATAAGACCATTTTAAAATTTTGGCCCAAGTAGAAGCAGAGCCAATATTGAAAGATGTCGATAGTCCATATCTCGGAAACTATAAGAGCTAATGCAATTTGGCAATCGGCAACGTAATTAGCATGCCGAATATTACTTGGAATGTGAATTGGAACGAAATCGCTAATTCATAAGACCATTTTAAAATTTTGGCCCAAGTAGTAGCAGAGCCAACATTGAAAGATATCGATAGTCCATATCTCGGAAACTATAAGAGCTAATGCAATTTGGCAATCGGCAACGTAATTAGCATGCCGAATATTACTTGGAATGTGAATTGGAACGAAATCGCTAATTCATAAGACCATTTTACAATTTTGGCACAAGTAGAAGCAGAGCCAATATTGTAAGATATCGATAGTCCATATCTCGGAAACTATAAGAGATAATGCAATTTGGCAATCGGCAACGTAATTAGCATGCCGAATATTACTTGGAATGTGAATTGGAACGAAATCGCTAATTCATAAGACCATTTTACAGTTTTGGCCCAAGTAGAAGCAGAGCCAATATTGAAAGATGTCGATAGTCCATATCTCGGAAACTATAAGAGCTAATGCAATTTGGCAATCGGCAACGTAATTAGCATGCCGAATATTACTTGGAATGTGAATTGGAACGAAATCGCTAATTCATAAGACCATTTTACAATTTTGGCCCAAGTAGAAGCAGAGTCAATATTATAAGATGCCGGTAAACCATATCTCGGAAACTATAAGAGATAAGGCAATTTGGCAATCGGCAACGTAATTAGCATGCCGAATATTACTTGGAATGTGAATTGGAGCGAAATAGCTAATTCATAAGACCATTTTACAATTTCGGCCCAAGTAAAAGCAGAGCCAATATTGTAAGATGTCGATAGTCCATATCTCGGAAACTATAAGAGATAATGCAATTTGGCAATCGGCAACGTAATTAGCATGCCGAATATTACTTGGAATGTGAATTGGAACGAAATCGCTAATTCATAAGACCATTTTACAATTTTGGCCCAAGTTAGAAGCAGAGCCAATCTTGTAAGATGCCGATAGTCCATATCTCGGAAACTATAAGAGATAATGCAATTTGGTAATTGGCAACGTAATTAGCATGCCGAATATTACTTGGAATGTGAATTGGAACGAAATCGCTAATTCATAAGGCCATTTAACAATTTTGGCCCAAGTTAGAAGCAGAGCCAATATTGTAAGATGCCGATAGTCCATATCTCGGAAACTAAAAGAGATAATGCAATTTGGCAATCGGCAACGTAATTAGCATGCCGAATATTACTTGGAATGTGAATTGGAACGAAATCGCTAATTCATAAGACCATTTTACAATTTTGGCCCAAGTAGAAGCAGAGCCAATATTGTAAGATGTCGATAGTCCATATCTCGGAAACTAAAAGAGATAATGCAATTTGGCAATCGGCAACGTAATTAGCATGCCGAATATTACTTGGAATGTGAATTGGAACGAAATCGCTAATTCATAAGACCATTTTACAATTTTGGCCCAAGTAGAAGCAGAGCCAATATTGTAAGATGCAGGTAGTCCATATCTCGGAAACTATAAGAGATAAGGCAATTTGGCAATCGGCAACGTAATTAGCATGCCGAATATTACTTGGACTGTGAATTGGAACGAAATCGCTAATTTATAAGACCATTTTACAATTTTGGCCCAAGTTAGAAGCAGAGCCAATATTGTAAGATGCCGATAGTCCATATCTCGTAAATTAAAAGAGATAATGCAATTTGGCAATCGGCAACGTAATTAGCATGCGGAATATTACTTGGAATGTGAATTGGAACGAAATCGCTAATTCATAAGTCCATTTAACAATTTTGGCCCAAGTAGAAGCAGAGTCAATATTATAAGATGCCGGTAGACCATATCTCGGAAACTACAAGAGATAAGGCAATTTGGCAATCGGCAACGTAATTAGCATGCCGAATATTACTTGGAATGTGAATTGGAACGAAATCGCTAATTCATAAGACCATTTTACAATTTTGGGCGAAGTAGAAGCAGAGCCAATATTGTAAGATGTCGATAGTCCATATCTCGGAAACTATACGAGATAATGCAATTTGGCAATCCGCAACGTAATTAGCATGCCAAATATTACTTGGAATGTGAATTGGAACGAAATCGCTAATTCATAAGACCATTTTACAATTTTGGCCCAAGTAGAAGCAGAGCCAATATTGTAAGATGCCGATAGTCCATATCTCGGAAACTATAAGAGATAATGCAATTTGGCAATCGGCAACGTAATTAGCATGCCGAATATTACTTGGAATGTGAATTGGAACGAAATCGCTAATTCATAAGTCCATTTTACAATTTTGGCCCAACTAGAAACAGAGCCAATATTGTAAGATGCCGATAGTCCATATCTCGGAAACTATAAGAGATAATGCAATTTGGCAATTGTCAACGTAATTAGCATGCCGACTATTACTTGGAATGTGAATTGGAACGAAATCGCTAATTCATAAGTCCATTTTACAATTTTGGCCCAACTAGAAACAGAGCCAATATTGTAAGATGCCGATAGTCCATATCTCGGAAACTATAAGAGATAATGCAATTTGGCAATTGTCAACGTAATTAGCATGCCGACTATTACTTGGAATGTGAATTGGAACGAAATCGCTAATTCATAAGACCATTTTACAATTTTGGCCCAAGTAGAAGCAGAGCCAATATTGTAAGATGTCGATAGTCCATATCTCGGAAACTAAAAGAGATAATGCAATTTGGCAATCGGCCACGTAATTAGCATGCCGAATATTACTTGGAATGTGAATTGGAACGAAATCGCTAATTCATAAGACCATTTTACAATTTTGGCACAAGTAGAAGCAGAGCCAATATTGTAAGATGCAGGTAGTCCATATCTCGGAAACTATAAGAGATAAGGCAATTTGGCAATAGGCAACGTAATTAGCATGCCGAATATTACTTGGACTGTGAATTGGAACGAAATCGCTAATTTATAAGACCATTTTACAATTTTGGCACAAGTTAGAAGCAGAGCCAATATTGTAAGATGCCGATAGTCCATATCTCGTAAATTAAAAGAGATAATGCAATTTGGCAATCGGCAACGTAATTAGCATGCGGAATATTACTTGGAATGTGAATTGGAACGAGATCGCTAATTCATAAGTCCATTTAACAATTTTGGCCCAAGTAGAAGCAGAGTCAATATTATAAGATGCCGGTAGACCATATCTCGGAAACTATAAGAGATAAGGCAATTTGGCAATCGGCAACGTAATTAGCATGCCGAATATTACTTGGAATGTGAATTGGAACAAAATCGCTAATTCATAAGACCATTTTACAATTTTGGCCCAAGTAGAAGCAAATCCAATATTGTAAGATGCCGGTAGTCCATATCTCGGAAACTATAAGAGATAAGGCAATTTGGCAATCGGCAACGTAATTAGCATGCCGAATATTACTTGGAATGTGAATTGGAACGAAATCGCTAATTCATAAGACCATTTTACAATTTTGGGCGAAGTAGAAACAGAGCCAATATTGTAAGATGTCGATAGTCCATATCTCGGAAACTATACGACATAATGCAATTTGGCAATCCGCAACGTAATTAGTATGCCAAATATTACTTGGAATGTGAATTGGAACGAAATCGCTAATTCATAAGACCATTTTACAATTTTGGCCCAAGTAGAAGCAGAGCCAATATTGAAGATGCCGGTAGTCCATATCTCGGAAACTATAAGAGATAAGGCAATTTGGCAATCGGCAACGTAATTAGCATGCCGAATATTACTTGGAATGTGAATTGGAACGAAATCGCTAATTCATAAGACCATTTTACAATTTTGGCCCAAGTAGAAGCAGAGCCAATATTGAAGATGCCGGTAGTCCATATCTCGGAAACTATACGAGATAATGCAATTTGGCAATCGGCAACGTAATTAGCATGCCGAATATTACTTGGAATGTGAATTGGAACGAAATCGCTAATTCATAAGACCATTTTACAATTTTGGGCGAAGTAGAAACAGAGCCAATATTGTAAGATGCCGATAGCCCATATCTCGGAAACTATAAGAGATAATGCAATTTGGCAATCGGCAACGTAATTAGCATGCCGAATATTACTTGGAATGTGAATTGGAACGAAATCGCTAATTCATAAGACCATTTTACAATTTTGGCCCAAGTTAGAAGCAGAGCCAATATTGTAAGATGCCGATAGTCCATATCTCGGAAACTATAAGAGGGAATGCAATTTGGCAATTGGCAGCGTAATTAGCATGCCGAATATTACTTGGAATGTGAATTGGAACGAAATCGCTAATGCATAAGACCATTTTACAATTTTGGCCCAAGTAGAAGCAGAGCCAATATTGTAAGATGTCGATAGTCCATGTCTCGGAAACTATAAGAGATAATGCAATTTGACAATCGGCAACGTAATTAGCATGCCGAATATTACTTGGAATGTGAATTGGAACGAAATCGCTAATTCATAAGTCCATTTTACAATTTTGGCCCAAGTAGAAGCAGAGCCAATATTGTAAGATGCCGATAGTCCATATCTCGGAAACTATAAGAGATAATGCAATTTGGCAATTGTCAACGTAATTAGCATGCCGACTCTTACTTGGAATGTGAATTGGAACGAAATCGCTAATTCATAAGACCATTTTAAAATTTTGGCCCAAGTAGAAGCAGAGCCAATATTGAAAGATGTCGATAGTCCATATCTCGGAAACTATAAGAGCTAATGCAATTTGGCAATCGGCAACGTAATTAGCATGCCGAATATTACTTGGAATGTGAATTGGAACGAAATCGCTAATTCATAAGACCATTTTAAAATTTTGGCCCAAGTAGTAGCAGAGCCAACATTGAAAGATATCGATAGTCCATATCTCGGAAACTATAAGAGCTAATGCAATTTGGCAATCGGCAACGTAATTAGCAAGCCGAATATTACTTGGAATGTGAATTGGAACGAAATCGCTAATTCATAAGACCATTTTACAATTTTGGCCCAAGTAGAAGCAGAGCCAATATTGTAAGATGTCGATAGTCCATATCTCGGAAACTATAAGAGATAATGCAATTTGGCAATCGGCAACGTAATTAGCATGCCGAATATTACTTGGAATGTGAATTGGAACGAAATCGCTAATTCATAAGTCCATTTTACAATTTTGGCCCAACTAGAAACAGAGCCAATATTGTAAGATGCCGATAGTCCATATCTCGGAAACTATAAGAGATAATGCAATTTGGCAATTGTCAACGTAATTAGCATGCCGACTATTACTTGGAATGTGAATTGGAACGAAATTGCTAATTCATAAGACCATTTTAAAATTTTGGCCCAAGTAGAAGCAGAGCCAATATTGAAAGATGTCGATAGTCCATATCTCGGAAACTATAAGAGCTAATGCAATTTGGCAATCGGCAACGTAATTAGCATGCCGAATATTACTTGGAATGTGAATTGGAACGAAATCGCTAATTCATAAGACCATTTTAAAATTTTGGCCCAAGTAGTAGCAGAGCCAACATTGAAAGATATCGATAGTCCATATCTCGGAAACTATAAGAGCTAATGCAATTTGGCAATCGGCAACGTAATTAGCATGCCGAATATTACTTGGAATGTGAATTGGAACGAAATCGCTAATTCATAAGACCATTTTACAGTTTTGGCCCAAGTAGAAGCAGAGCCAATATTGAAAGATGTCGATAGTCCATATCTCGGAAACTATAAGAGATAATGCAATTTGGCAATCGGCAACGTAATTAGCATGCCGAATATTACTTGGAATGTGAATTGGAACGAAATCGCTAATTCATAAGACCATTTTACAATTTTGGCCCAAGTAGAAGCAGAGTCAATATTATAAGATGCCGGTAAATCATATCTCGGAAACTATAAGAGATAAGGCAATTTGGCAATCGGCAACGTAATTAGCATGCCGAATATTACTTGGAATGTGAATTGGAGCGAAATTGCTAATTCATAAGACCATTTTACAATTTTGGCCCAAGTAGAAGCAGAGCCAATATTGAAAGATGTCGATAGTCCATATCTCGGAAACTATAAGAGCTAATGCAATTTGGCAATCGGCAACGTAATTAGCATGCCGAATATTACTTGGAATGTGAATTGGAACGAAATCGCTAATTCATAAGACCATTTTAAAATTTTGGCCCAAGTAGTAGCAGAGCCAACATTGAAAGATATCGATAGTCCATATCTCGGAAACTATAAGAGCTAATGCAATTTGGCAATCGGCAACGTAATTAGCATGCCGAATATTACTTGGAATGTGAATTGGAACGAAATCGCTAATTCATAAGACCATTTTACAGTTTTGGCCCAAGTTAGAAGCAGAGCCAATATTGAAAGATGTCGATAGTCCATATCTCGGAAACTATAAGAGATAATGCAATTTGGCAATCGGCAACGTAATTAGCATGCCGAAT
This sequence comes from Rhynchophorus ferrugineus, assembly GCF_030347505.1. Taxonomy (NCBI): domain Eukaryota; kingdom Metazoa; phylum Arthropoda; class Insecta; order Coleoptera; family Curculionidae; genus Rhynchophorus; species Rhynchophorus ferrugineus. Next base: position 22,656,451 of record NW_027472588.1, on the reverse strand, counting down.
ATTACTTGGAATGTGAATTGGAACGAAATCGCTAATTCATAAGACCATTTTACAATTTTGGCCCAAGTAGAAGCAGAGTCAATATTGAAAGATGCCGATAGTCCATATCTCGGAAACTATAAGAGGGAATGCAATTTGGCAATTGGCAGCGTAATTAGCATGCCGAATATTACTTGGAATGTGAATTGGAACGAAATCGCTAATGCATAAGACCATTTTACAATTTTGGCCCAAGTAGAAGCAGAGCCAATATTGTAAGATGTCGATAGTCCATGTCTCGGAAACTATAAGAGATAATGCAATTTGACAATCGGCAACGTAATTAGCATGCCGAATATTACTTGGAATGTGAATTGGAACGAAATCGCTAATTCATAAGTCCATTTTACAATTTTGGCCCAAGTAGAAGCAGAGCCAATATTGTAAGATGCCGATAGTCCATATCTCGGAAACTATAAGAGATAATGCAATTTGGCGATTGGCAACGTAATTAGCATGCCGAATATTACTTGGAATGTGAATTGGAACGAAATCGCTAATTCATAAGTCCATTTTACAATTTTGGCCCAACTAGAAACAGAGCCAATATTGTAAGATGCCGATAGTCCATATCTCGGAAACTATAAGAGATAATGCAATTTGGCAATTGTCAACGTAATTAGCATGCCGACTCTTACTTGGAATGTGAATTGGAACGAAATTGCTAATTCATAAGACCATTTAAAAATTTTGGCCCAAGTAGAAGCAGAGCCAATATTGAAAGATGTCGATAGTCCATATCTCGGAAACTATAAGAGCTAATGCAATTTGGCAATCGGCAACGTAATTAGCATGCCGAATATTACTTGGATTGTGAATTGGAACGAAATCGCTAATTCATAAGACCATTTTAAAATTTTGGCCCAAGTAGTAGCAGAGCCAACATTGAAAGATATCGATAGTCCATATCTCGGAAACTATAAGAGCTAATGCAATTTGGCAATCGGCAACGTAATTAGCAAGCCGAATATTACTTGGAATGTGAATTGGAACGAAATCGCTAATTCATAAGACCATTTTACAATTTTGGCCCAAGTAGAAGCAGAGCCAATATTGTAAGATGTCGATAGTCCATATCTCGGAATCTATAAGAGATAATGCAATTTGGCAATCGGCAACGTAATTAGCATGCCGAATATTACTTGGAATGTGAATTGGAACGAAATCGCTAATTCATAAGTCCATTTTACAATTTTGGCCCAACTAGAAACAGAGCCAATATTGTAAGATGCCGATAGTCCATATCTCGGAAACTATAAGAGATAATGCAATTTGGCAATTGTCAACGTAATTAGCATGCCGACTATTACTTGGAATGTGAATTGGAACGAAATTGCTAATTCATAAGACCATTTTAAAATTTTGGCCCAAGTAGAAGCAGAGCCAATATTGAAAGATGTCGATAGTCCATATCTCGGAAACTATAAGAGCTAATGCAATTTGGCAATCGGCAACGTAATTAGCATGCCGAATATTACTTGGAATGTGAATTGGAACGAAATCGCTAATTCATAAGACCATTTTAAAATTTTGGCCCAAGTAGTAGCAGAGCCAACATTGAAAGATATCGATAGTCCATATCTCGGAAACTATAAGAGCTAATGCAATTTGGCAATCGGCAACGTAATTAGCATGCCGAATATTACTTGGAATGTGAATTGGAACGAAATCGCTAATTCATAAGACCATTTTACAGTTTTGGCCCAAGTAGAAGCAGAGCCAATATTGAAAGATGTCGATAGTCCATATCTCGGAAACTATAAGAGATAATGCAATTTGGCAATCGGCAACGTAATTAGCATGCCGAATATTACTTGGAATGTGAATTGGAACGAAATCGCTAATTCATAAGACCATTTTACAATTTTGGCCCAAGTAGAAGCAGAGTCAATATTATAAGATGCCGGTAAATCATATCTCGGAAACTATAAGAGATAAGGCAATTTGGCAATCGGCAACGTAATTAGCATGCCGAATATTACTTGGAATGTGAATTGGAGCGAAATAGCTAATTCATAAGACCATTTTACAATTTCGGCCCAAGTAAAAGCAGAGCCAATATTGTAAGATGTCGATAGTCCATATCTCGGAAACTATAAGAGATAATGCAATTTGGCAATCGGCAACGTAATTAGCATGCCGAATATTACTTGGAATGTGAATTGGAACGAAATCGCTAATTCATAAGACCATTTTACAATTTTGGCCCAAGTAGAAGCAGAGCCAATATTGTAAGATGCCGATAGTCCATATCTCGGAAACTATAAGATTTAATGCAATTTGGTAATTGGCAACGTAATTAGCATGCCGAATATTACTTGGAATGTGAATTGGAACGAAATCGCTAATTCATAAGACCATTTAACAATTTTGGCCCAAGTTAGAAGCAGAGCCAATATTGTAAGATGCCGATAGTCCATATCTCGGAAACTAAAAGAGATAATGCAATTTGGCAATCGGCAACGTAATTAGCATGCCGAATATTACTTGGAATGTGAATTGGAACGAAATCGCTAATTCATAAGACCATTTTACAATTTTGGCCCAAGTAGAAGCAGAGCCAATATTGTAAGATGTCGATAGTCCATATCTCGGAAACTAAAAGAGATAATGCAATTTGGCAATCGGCAACGTAATTAGCATGCCGAATATTACTTGGAATGTGAATTGGAACGAAATCGCTAATTCATAAGACCATTTTACAATTTTGGCCCAAGTAGAAGCAGAGCCAATATTGTAAGATGCAGGTAGTCCATATCTCGGAAACTATAAGAGATAAGGCAATTTGGCAATCGGCAACGTAATTAGCATGCCGAATATTACTTGGACTGTGAATTGGAACGAAATCGCTAATTTATAAGACCATTTTACAATTTTGGCCCAAGTTAGAAGCAGAGCCAATATTGTAAGATGCCGATAGTCCATATCTCGTAAATTAAAAGAGATAATGCAATTTGGCAATCGGCAACGTAATTAGCATGCGGAATATTACTTGGAATGTGAATTGGAACGAAATCGCTAATTCATAAGTCCATTTAACAATTTTGGCCCAAGTAGAAGCAGAGTCAATATTATAAGATGCCGGTAGACCATATCTCGGAAACTACAAGAGATAAGGCAATTTGGCAATCGGCAACGTAATTAGCATGCCGAATATTACTTGGAATGTGAATTGGAACGAAATCGCTAATTCATAAGACCATTTTACAATTTTGGGCGAAGTAGAAGCAGAGCCAATATTGTAAGATGTCGATAGTCCATATCTCGGAAACTATACGAGATAATGCAATTTGGCAATCCGCAACGTAATTAGCATGCCAAATATTACTTGGAATGTGAATTGGAACGAAATCGCTAATTCATAAGACCATTTTACAATTTTGGCCCAAGTAGAAGCAGAGCCAATATTGTAAGATGCCGATAGTCCATATCTCGGAAACTATAAGAGATAATGCAATTTGGCAATCGGCGACGTAATTAGCATGCCGAATATTACTTGGAATGTGAGTTGGAACGAAATCGCTAATTCATAAGTCCATTTTACAATTTTGGCCCAACTAGAAACAGAGCCAATATTGTAAGATGCCGATAGTCCATATCTCGGAAACTATAAGAGATAATGCAATTTGGCAATTGTCAACGTAATTAGCATGCCGACTATTACTTGGAATGTGAATTGGAACGAAATCGCTAATTCATAAGTCCATTTTACAATTTTGGCCCAACTAGAAACAGAGCCAATATTGTAAGATGCCGATAGTCCATATCTCGGAAACTATAAGAGATAATGCAATTTGGCAATTGTCAACGTAATTAGCATGCCGAATATTACTTGGAATGTGAATTGGAACGAAATCGCTAATTCATAAGACCATTTTAAAATTTTGGCCCAAGTAGAAGCAGAGCCAATATTGAAAGATGTCGATAGTCCATATCTCGGAAACTATAAGAGCTAATGCAATTTGGCAATCGGCAACGTAATTAGCATGCCGAATATTACTTGGAATGTGAATTGGAACGAAATCGCTAATTCATAAGACCATTTTACAATTTTGGCCCAAGTAGAAGCAGAGCCAATATTATAAGATGCCGATAGTCCATATCTCGGAAACTATAAGAGATAATGCGATTTGGCAATCGGCAACGTAATTAGCATGCCGAATATTACTTGGAATGTGAATTGGAACGAAATCGCTAATTCATAAGACCATTTTACAATTTTGGCCCAAGTAGAAGCCGAGCCAATATTATAAGATGCAGATAGTCCATATCTCGGAAACTATAAGAGATAATGCAATTTGGGAATCGGCAACGTAATTAGTATGCCGAATATTACTTGGAATGTGAATTGGAACGAAATCGCTAATTCATAAGACCATTTTACAATTTTGGCCCAAGTAGAAGCAAAGCCAATATTGTAAGATATCGATAGTCCATATCTCGGAAACTGTAAGAGATAATGCAATTTGGCAATCGGCAATGTAATTAGCATGCCGAATATTACTTGGAATGTGAGTTGGAACGAAATCGCTAATTCATAAGACCATTTTACAATTTTGGCCCAAGTTAGAAGCAGAGCCAATATTGTAAGATGCCGATTGTCCATATCTCGGAAACTAAAAGAGATAATGCAATTTGGCAATCGGCAACGTAATTAGCATGCCGAATATTACTTGGAATGTGAATTGGAACGAAATCGCTAATTCATAAGACCATTTTACAATTTTGGCCCAAGTTAGAAGCAGAGCCAATATTGTAAGATGTCGATAGTCCATATCTCGGAAACTATAAGAGATAATGCAATTTGACAATCGGCAACGTAATTAGCATGCCGAATATTACTTGGAATGTGAATTGGAACGAAATCGTTAATTCATAAGTCCATTTTACAATTTTGGCCCAAGTAGAAGCAGAGCCAATATTGTAAGATGCCGATAGTCCATATCTCGGAAACTATAAGAGATAATGCAATTTGGCGATTGGCAACGTAATTAGCATGCCGAATATTACTTGGAATGTGAATTGGAACGAAATCGCTAATTCATAAGTCCATTTTACAATTTTGGCCCAACTAGAAACAGAGCCAATATTGTAAGATGCCGATAGTCCATATCTCTGAAACTATAAGAGATAATGCAATTTGGCAATCGGCAACGTAATTAGCATGCCGAATATTACTTGGAATGTGAATTGGAACGAAATCGCTAATTCATAAGACCATTTTACAATTTTGGCCCAAGTAGAAGCCGAGCCAATATTATAAGATGCAGATAGTCCATATCTCGGAAACTATAAGAGATAATGCAATTTGGGAATCGGCCACGTAATTAGTATGCCGAATATTACTTGGAATGTGAATTGGAACGAAATCGCTAATTCATAAGACCATTTTACAATTTTGGCCCAAGTAGAAGCAAAGCCAATATTGTAAGATATCGATAGTCCATATCTCGGAAACTATAAGAGATAATGCAATTTGGCAACCGGCAATGTAATTAGCATGCCGAATATTACTTGGAATGTGAATTGGAACGAAATCGCTAATTCATAAGACCATTTTACAATTTTGGCCCAAGTAGAAGCAGAGCCAATATTGTAAGATGTCGATAGTCCATATCTCGGAAACTATAAGAGATAATGCAATTTGGCAATCGGCAACGTAATTAGCATGCCGAATATTAGTTGGAATGTGAATTGGAACGAAATCGCTAATTCATAAGACCATTTTACAATTTTGGCCCAAGTAGAAGCAGAGCCAATATTGTAAGATGTCGATAGTCCATATCTCGGAAACTATACGAGATAATTCAATTTGGCAATCGGCAACGTAATTAGCATGCCGAATATTACTTGGAATGTGAATTGGAACGAAATCGCTAATTCATAAGACCATTTTACAATTTTTTCACAAGTAGAAGCAGAGCCAATATTGTAAGATGCAGGTAGTCCATATCTCGGAAACTATAAGAGATAAGGCAATTTGGCAATCGGCAACGTAATTAGCATGCCGAATATTACTTGGACTGTGAATTGGAACGAAATCGCTAATTCATAAGACCATTTTACAATTTTGGCCCAAGTTAGAAGCAGAGCCAATATTGTAAGATGCCGATTGTCCATATCTCGGAAACTAAAAGAGATAATGCAATTTGGCAACCGGCAATGTAATTAGCATGCCGAATATTACTTGGAATGTGAATTGGAACGAAATCGCTAATTCATAAGACCATTTTACAATTTTGGCCCAAGTAGAAGCAGAGCCAATATTGTAAGATGCCGATAGTCCATATCTCGGAAACTAAAAGAGATAATGCAATTTGGCAATCGGCAACGTAATTAGCATGCCGAATATTACTTGGAATGTGAATTGGAACGAAATCGCTAATTCATAAGACCATTTTACAATTTTGGCCCAAGTTAGAAGCAGGGCCAATATTGTAAGATGCCGATAGTCCATACCTCGGAAACTATAAGAGATAAGGCAATTTGGCAATCGGCAACGTAATTAGCATGCCGAATATTACTTGGAATATGAATTGGAACGAAACCGCTAATTCATAAGACCATTTTACAATTTTGGCCAAAGTAAAAGCAGAGCCAATATTGTAAGATGCCGATAGTCCATATCTCGGAAACTAAAAGAGATAATGCAATTTGGCAATCGGCAACGTAATTAGCATGCCGAATATTACTTGGAATGTGAATTGGAACGAAATCGCTAATTCATAAGACCATTTTACAATTTTGGCCCAAGTTAGAAGCAGGGCCAATATTGTAAGATGCCGATAGTCCATATCTCGGAAACTATAAGAGATAATGCAATTTTGCAATTGGCAACGTAATTAGCATGCCGAATATTACTCGGAATGTGAATTGGAACGAAATCGCTAATTCATAAGACCATTTTACAATTTTGGCCCAAGTTAGAAGCAGAGCCAATATTGTAAGATGCCGATAGTCCATATCTCGGAAACTATAAGAGATAATGCAATTTGGCAATCGGCAACGTAATTAGCATGCCGAATATTACTTGGAATGTGAATTGGAACGAAATCGCTAATTCATAAGACCATTTTACAATTTTGGCCCAAGTAGAAGCAAAGCCAATATTGTAAGATATCGATAGTCCATATCTCGGAAACTATAAGAGATAATGCAATTTGGCAATCGGCAACGTAATTAGCATGCCGAATATTACTTGGAATGTGAATTGGAACGAAATCGCTAATTCATAAGACCATTTTACAATTTTGGCCCAAGTAGAAGCAGAGCCAATATTGTAAGATGTCGATAATCGAAATCTCGGAAACTAAAAGAGATAATGCAATTTGGCAATCGGCAACGCAATTAGCATGCCGAATATTACTTGGATTGTGAATTGAAACGAAATCGCTAATTCATAAGACTATTTTACAATTTTGGCCCAAGTAAAAGCAGAGCCAATATTGTAAGATGTCGATAGTCCATATCTCGGAAACTATAAGAGATAATGCAATTTGGCAATCGGCAACGTAATTAGCATGCCGAATATAACTTTGATTGTGAATTGAAACGAAATCGCTAATTCATAAGACCATTTTACAATTTTGGGCCCAAGTAGAAGCAGAGACAATATTGTAAGATGTCGATAGTCCATATCTCGGAAACTATAAGAGATAATACAATTTGGCAATCGGCAACATAATTAGCATGCCGAATATTACTTGGAATGTGAATTGGAACGAAATCGCTAATTCATAAGACCATTTTACAATTTTGGCCCAAGTAGAAGCAGATCCAATATTGTAAGATGCCAGTAGTCCATATCTCGGAAACTATAAGAGATAAGGCAATTTGGCAATCGGCAACGTAATTAGCATGCCGAATATTACTTGGAATGTGAATTGGAACGAAATCGCTAATTCATAAGACCATTTCACAATTTTGGGCGAAGTAGAAGCAGAGCCAATATTGTAAGATGTCGATAGTCCATATCTCGGAAACTATACGAGATAATGCAATTTGGCAATCCGCAACGTAATTAGCATGCCAAATATTACTTGGAATGTGAATTGGAACGAAATCGCTAATTCATAAGACCATTTTACAATTTTGGCCCAAGTAGAAGCAGAGCCAATATTGTAAGATGCCGATAGCCCATATCTCGGAAACTATAAGAGATAATGCAATTTGGCAATCGGCAACGTAATTAGCATGCCGAATATTACTTGGAGTGTGAATTGGAACGAAATCGCTAATTCATAAGACCATTTTACAATTTTGGCACAAGTTAGAAGCAGAGCCAATATTGTAAGATGCTGATAGTCCATATCTCGGAAACTATAAGAGATAATGCAATTTGGCAATTGGCAGCGTAATTAGCATGCCGAATATTACTTGGAATGTGAATTGGAACGAAATCGCTAATGCATAAGACCATTTTACAATTTTGGCCCAAGTAGAAGCAGAGCCAATATTGTAAGATGTCGATAGTCCATATCTCGGAAACTAAAAGAGATAATGCAATTTGGCAATCGGCAACGTAATTAGCATGCCGAATATTACTTGGATTGTGAATTGAAACGAAATCGCTAATTCATAAGACTATTTTACAATTTTGGCCCAAGTAAAAGCAGAGCCAATATTGTAAGATGTCGATAACCCATATCTCGGAAACTATACGAGATAATGCAATTTGGCAATCCGCAACGTAATTAGCATGCCAAATATTACTTGGAATGTGAATTGGAACGAAATCGCTAATTCATAAGACCATTTTACAATTTTGGCCCAAGTAGAAGCAGAGCCAATATTGTAAGATGCCGATAGCCCATATCTCGGAAACTATAAGAGATAATGCAATTTGGCAATCGGCAACGTAATTAGCATGCCGAATATTACTTGGAATGTGAATTGGAACGAAATCGCTAATTCATAAGACCATTTTACAATTTTGGCCCAAGTTAGAAGCAGAGCCAATATTGTAAGATGCCGATAGTCCATATCTCGGAAACTATAAGAGGTAATGCAATTTGGCAATTGGCAGCGTAATTAGCATGCCGAATATTACTTGGAATGTGAATTGGAACGAAATCGCTAATGCATAAGACCATTTTACAATTTTGGCCCAAGTAGAAGCAGAGCCAATATTGTAAGATGTCGATAGTCCATATCTCGGAAACTATAAGAGATAATGCAATTTGGCAATCGGCAACGTAATTAGCATGCCGAATATTACTTGGAATGGGAATTGGAACGAAATTGCTAATTCATAAGACCATTTTACAATTTTGGCCCAAGTAGAAGCAGAGCCAATATTGTAAGATGTCGATAGTCCATATCTCAGAAACTATAAGAGATAATGCAATTTGGCAATCGGCAACGTAATTAGCATGCGGAATATTACTTGGAATGTGAATTGGAACGAAATCGCTAATTCATAAGTCCATTTTACAATTTTGGCCCAAGTAGAAGCAGAGCCAATATTGTAAGATGCCGATAGTCCATATCTCGGAAACTATAAGAGATAGTGCAATTTGGCAATTGGCAACGTAATTAGCATGCCGAATATTACTTGGAATGTGAATTGGAACGAAATCGCTAATTCATAAGACCATTTTAAAATTTTGACCCATGTAGAAGCAGAGCCAATATTGAAAGATGTCGATAGTCCATATCTCGGAAACTATAAGAGCTAATGCAATTTGGCAATCGGCAACGTAATTAGCATGCCGAATATTACTTGGAATGTGAATTGGAACGAAATCGCTAATTCATAAGACCATTTTACAATTTTGGCCCAAGTAGAAGCCGAGCCAATATTATAAGATGCCGATAGTCCATATCTCGGAAACTATAAGAGATAATGCAATTTGGGAATCGGCAACGTAATTAGCATGCCGAATATTACTTGGAATGTGAATTGGAACGAAATCGCTAATTCATAAGACCATTTTACAATTTTGGCCCAAGTAGAAGCAAAGCCAATATTGTAAGATATCGATAGTCTATATCTCGGAAACTATAAGAGATAATGCAATTTGGCAATCGGCAACGTAATTAGCATGCCGAATATTACTTGGTATGTGAATTGGAACGAAATCGCTAATTCATAAGACCATTTTACAATTTTGGCCCAAGTAGAAGCTGAGCCAATATTGTAAGATGTCGATAGTCCATATCTCGGAAACTATAAGAGCTAATGCAATTTGGCAATCGGCAACGTAATTAGCATGCCGAATATTACTTGGAATGTGAATTGGAACGAAATCGCTAATTCATAAGACCATTTTACAATTTTGGCCCAAGTAGAAGCCGAGCCAATATTATAAGATGCCGATAGTCCATATCTCGGAAACTATAAGAGATAATGCAATTTGGGAATCGGCAACGTAATTAGCATGCCGAATATTACTTGGAATGTGAATTGGAACGAAATCGCTAATTCATAAGACCATTTTACAATTTTGGCCCAAGTAGAAGCAAAGCCAATATTGTAAGATATCGATAGTCTATATCTCGGAAACTATAAGAGATAATGCAATTTGGCAATCGGCAACGCAATTAGCATGCCGAATATTACTTGGATTGTGAATTGAAACGAAATCGCTAATTCATAAGACTATTTTACAATTTTGGCCCAAGTAAAAGCAGAGCCAATATTGTAAGATGTCGATAGTCCATATCTCGGAAACTATAAGAGATAATGCAATTTGGCAATCGGCAACGTAATTAGCATGCCGAATATAACTTTGATTGTGAATTGAAACGAAATCGCTAATTCATAAGACCATTTTACAATTTTGGGCCCAAGTAGAAGCAGAGACAATATTGTAAGATGTCGATAGTCCATATCTCGGAAACTATAAGAGATAATACAATTTGGCAATCGGCAACATAATTAGCATGCCGAATATTACTTGGAATGTGAATTGGAACGAAATCGCTAATTCATAAGACCATTTTACAATTTTGGCCCAAGTAGAAGCAGATCCAATATTGTAAGATGCCGGTAGTCCATATCTCGGAAACTATAAGAGATAAGGCAATTTGGCAATCGGCAACGTAATTAGCATGCCGAATATTACTTGGAATGTGAATTGGAACGAAATCGCTAATTCATAAGACCATTTCACAATTTTGGGCGAAGTAGAAGCAGAGCCAATATTGTAAGATGTCGATAGTCCATATCTCGGAAACTATACGAGATAATGCAATTTGGCAATCCGCAACGTAATTAGCATGCCAAATATTACTTGGAATGTGAATTGGAACGAAATCGCTAATTCATAAGACCATTTTACAATTTTGGCCCAAGTAGAAGCAGAGCCAATATTGTAAGATGCCGATAGCCCATATCTCGGAAACTATAAGAGATAATGCAATTTAGCAATCGGCAACGTAATTAGCATGCCGAATATTACTTGGAATGTGAATTGGAACGAAATCGCTAATTCATAAGACCATTTTACAATTTTGGCACAAGTTAGAAGCAGAGCCAATATTGTAAGATGCTGATAGTCCATATCTCGGAAACTATAATAGATAATGCAATTTGGCAATTGGCAGCGTAATTAGCATGCCGAATATTACTTGGAATGTGAATTGGAACGAAATCGCTAATGCATAAGACCATTTTACAATTTTGGCCCAAGTAGAAGCAGAGCCAATATTGTAAGATGTCGATAGTCCATATCTCGGAAACTAAAAGAGATAATGCAATTTGGCAATCGGCAACGTAATTAGCATGCCGAATATTACTTGGATTGTGAATTGAAACGAAATCGCTAATTCATAAGACTATTTTACAATTTTGGCCCAAGTAAAAGCAGAGCCAATATTGTAAGATGTCGATAACCCATATCTCGGAAACTATACGAGATAATGCAATTTGGCAATCCGCAACGTAATTAGCATGCCAAATATTACTTGGAATGTGAATTGGAACGAAATCGCTAATTCATAAGACCATTTTACAATTTTGGCCCAAGTAGAAGCAGAGCCAATATTGTAAGATGCCGATAGCCCATATCTCGGAAACTATAAGAGATAATGCAATTTGGCAATCGGCAACGTAATTAGCATGCCGAATATTACTTGGAATGTGAATTGGAACGAAATCGCTAATTCATAAGACCATTTTACAATTTTGGCCCAAGTTAGAAGCAGAGCCAATATTGTAAGATGCCGATAGTCCATATCTCGGAAACTATAAGAGGTAATGCAATTTGGCAATTGGCAGCGTAATTAGCATGCCGAATATTACTTGGAATGTGAATTGGAACGAAATCGCTAATGCATAAGACCATTTTACAATTTTGGCCCAAGTAGAAGCAGAGCCAATATTGTAAGATGTCGATAGTCCATATCTCGGAAACTATAAGAGATAATGCAATTTGGCAATCGGCAACGTAATTAGCATGCCGAATATTACTTGGAATGGGAATTGGAACGAAATTGCTAATTCATAAGACCATTTTACAATTTTGGCCCAAGTAGAAGCAGAGCCAATATTGTAAGATGTCGATAGTCCATATCTCAGAAACTATAAGAGATAATGCAATTTGGCAATCGGCAACGTAATTAGCATGCCGAATATTACTTGGAATGTGAATTGGAACGAAATCGCTAATTCATAAGTCCATTTTACAATTTTGGCCCAAGTAGAAGCAGAGCCAATATTGTAAGATGCCGATAGTCCATATCTCGGAAACTATAAGAGATAGTGCAATTTGGCAATTGGCAACGTAATTAGCATGCCGAATATTACTTGGAATGTGAATTGGAACGAAAACGCTAATTCATAAGACCATTTTAAAATTTTGGCCCAAGTAGTAGCAGAGCCAATATTGAAAGATATCGATAGTCCATATCTCGGAAACTATAAGAGCTAATGCAATTTGGCAATCGGCAACGTAATTAGCATGCCGAATATTACTTGGAATGTGAATTGGAACGAAATCGCTAATTCATAAGACCATTTTACAATTTTGGCCCAAGTAGAAGCCGAGCCAATATTATAAGATGCCGATAGTCCATATCTCGGAAACTATAAGAGATAATGCAATTTGGGAATCGGCAACGTAATTAGCATGCCGAATATTACTTGGAATGTGAATTGGAACGAAATCGCTAATTCATAAGACCATTTTACAATTTTGGCCCAAGTAGAAGCAAAGCCAATATTGTAAGATATCGATAGTCTATATCTCGGAAACTATAAGAGATAATGCAATTTGGCAATCGGCAACGTAATTAGCATGCCGAATATTACTTGGTATGTGAATTGGAACGAAATCGCTAATTCATAAGACCATTTTACAATTTTGGCCCAAGTAGAAGCTGAGCCAATATTGTAAGATGTCGATAGTCCATATCTCGGAATCTATAAGAGATAATGCAATTTGGCAATCGGCAACGTAATTAGCATGCCGAATATTACTTGGAATGTGAATTGGAACGAAATCGCTAATTCATAAGACCATTTTACAATTTTGGCCCAAGTAGAAGCAGAGTCAATATTATAAGATGCCGGTAAACCATATCTCGGAAACTATAAGAGATAAGGCAATATGGCAATCGGCAACGTAATTAGCATGCCGAATATTACTTGGAATGTGAATTGGAACGAAATAGCTAATTCATAAGACCATTTTACAATTTTGGCCCAAGTAAATGCAGAGCCAATATTGTAAGATGTCGATAGTCCATATCTCGGAAACTATAAGAGATAATGCAATTTGGCAATCGGCAACGTAATTAGCATGCCGAATATTACTTGGACTGTGAATTGGAACGAAATCGCTAATTCATAAGACCATTTTACAATTTTGGCCCAAGTTAGAAGCAGAGCCAATATTGTAAGATGCCGATAGTCCATATCTCGGAAACTATAAGAGATAAGGCAATTTGGCAATCGGCAACGTAATTAGCATGCCGAATATTACTTGGACTGTGAATTGGAACGAAATCGCTAATTCATAAGACCATTTTACAATTTTGGCCCAAGTTAGAAGCAGAGCCAATATTGTAAGATGCCGATTGTCCATATCTCGGAAACTAAAAGAGATAATGCAATTTGGCAATCGGCAACGTAATTAGCATGCCGAATATTACTTGGAATGTGAATTGGAACGAAATCGCTAATTCATAAGACCATTTTACAATTTTGGCCCAAGTAGAAGCAAAGCCAATATTGTAAGATATCGATAGTCCATATCTTGGAAACTATAAGAGATAATGCAATTTGGCAATCGGCAACGTAATTAGCATGCCGAATATTACTTGGATTGTGAATTGAAACGAAATCGCTAATTCATAAGACCATTTTACAATTTTGGCCCAAGTAGAAGCAAAGCCAATATTGTAAGATATCGATAGTCCATATCTTGGAAACTATAAGAGATAATGCAATTTGGCAATCGGCAACGTAATTAGCATGCCGAATATTACTTGGAATGTGAATTGGAACGAAATCGCTAATTCATAAGACCATTTTACAATTTTGGCCCAAGTAGAAGCAAAGCCAATATTGTAAGATATCAATAGTCCATATCTTGGAAACTATAAGAGATAATGCAATTTGGCAATCGGCAACGTAATTAGCATGCCGAATATTACTTGGATTGTGAATTGAAACGAAATCGCTAATTCATAAGACCATTTTACAATTTTGGGCCCAAGTAGAAGCAGAGCCAATATTGTAAGATGTCGATAGTCCATATCTCGGAAACTATAAGAGATAATGCAATTTGGTAATCGGCAACGTAATTAGCATGCCGAATATTACTTGGAATGTGAATTGGAACGGAATCGCTAATTCATAAGACCATTTTACAATTTTGGCCAAAGTAAAAGCAGAGCCAATATTGTAAGATGTCGATAGTCCATATCTCGGAAACTATAAGAGATAATGCAATTTGGCAATTGGCAACGTAATTAGCATGCCGAATATTACTCGGAATGTGAATTGGAACGAAATCGCTAATTCATAAGACCATTTTACAATTTTGGCCCAAGTTAGAAGCAGGGCCAATATTGTAAGATGCCGATAGTCCATATCTCGGAAACTATAAGAGATAATGCAATTTTGCAATTGGCAACGTAATTAGCATGCCGAATATTACTCGGAATGTGAATTGGAACGAAATCGCTAATTCATAAGACCATTTTACAATTTTGGCCCAAGTTAGAAGCAGAGCCAATATTGTAAGATGCCGATAGTCCATATCTCGGAAACTATAAGAGATAATGCAATTTGGCAATCGGCAACGTAATTAGCATGCCGAATATTACTTGGAATGTGAATTGGAACGAAATCGCTAATTCATAAGACCATTTTACAATTTTTTCCCAAGTAGAAGCAAAGCCAATATTGTAAGATATCGATAGTCCATATCTCGGAAACTATAAGAGATAATGCAATTTGGCAATCGGCAACGTAATTAGCATGCCGAATATTACTTGGAATGTGAATTGGAACGAAATGGCTAATTCATAAGACCATTTTACAATTTTGGCCCAAGTAGAAGCAGAGCCAATATTGTAAGATGTCGATAGTCCATATCTCGGAAAGTAAAAGAGATAATGCAATTTGGCAATCGGCAACGCAATTAGCATGCCGAATATTACTTGGATTGTGAATTGAAACGAAATCGCTAATTCATAAGACCATTTTACAATTTTGGGCCCAAGTAGAAGCAGAGACAATATTGTAAGATGTCGATAGTCCATATTTCGGAAACTATAAGAGATAATACAATTTGGCAATCGGCAACATAATTAGCATGCCGAATATTACTTGGAATGTGAATTGGAACGAAATCGCTAATTCATAAGACCATTTTACAATTTTGGCCCAAGTAGAAGCAGATCCAATATTGTAAGATGCCGGTAGTCCATATCTCGGAAACTATAAAAGATAAGGCAATTTGGCAATCGGCAACGCAATTAGCATGCCGAATATTACTTGGAATGTGAATTGGAACGAAATCGCTAATTCATAAGACCATTTTACAATTTTGGGCGAAGTAGAAGCAGAGCCAATATTGTAAGGTGTCGATAGTCCATATCTCGGAAACTATACGAGATAATGCAATTTGGCAATCCGCAACGTAATTAGCATGCCAAATATTACTTGGAATGTGAATTGGAACGAAATCGCTAATTCATAAGACCATTTTACAATTTTGGCCCAAGTAGAAGCAGAGCCAATATTGTAAGATGCCGATTGCCCATATCTCGGAAACTATAAGAGATAATGCAATTTGGCAATCGGCAACGTAATTAGCATGCCGAATATTACTTGGAATGTGAATTGGAACGAAATCGCTAATTCATAAGACCATTTTACAATTTTGGCCCAAGTTAGAAGCAGAGCCAATATTGTAAGATGCCGATAGTCCATATCTCGGAAACTATAAGAGGTAATGCAATTTGGCAATTGGCAGCGTAATTATCATGCCGAATATTACTTGGAATGTGAATTGGAACGAAATCGCTAATGCATAAGACCATTTTACAATTTTGGCCCAAGTAGAAGCAGAGCCAATATTGTAAGATGTCGATAGTCCATATCTCGGAAACTATAAGAGATAATGCAATTTGGCAATCGGCAACGTAATTAGCATGCCGAATATTACTTGGAATGGGAATTGGAACGAAATTGCTAATTCATAAGACCATTTTACAATTTTGGCCCAAGTAGAAGCAGAGCCAATATTGTAAGATGTCGATAGTCCATATCTCAGAAACTATAAGAGATAATGCAATTTGGCAATCGGCAACGTAATTAGCATGCCGAATATTACTTGGAATGTGAATTGGAACGAAATCGCTAATTCATAAGCCCATTTTACAATTTTGGCCCAAGTAGAAGCAGAGCCAATATTGTAAGATGCCGATAGTCCATATCTCGGAAACTATAAGAGATAATGCAATTTGGCAATTGGCAACGTAATTAGCATGCCGAATATTACTTGGAATGTGAATTGGAACGAAATCGCTAATTCATAAGTCCATTTTACAATTTTGGCCCAACTAGAAGCAGAGCCAATATTGTAAGATGCCGATAGTCCATATCTCGGAAACGATAAGAGATAATGCAAATTGGCAATTGTCAACGTAATTAGCATGCCGACTATTACTTGGAATGTGAATTGGAACGAAATCGCTAATTCATAAGACCATTTTAAAATTTTGGCCCAAGTAGTAGCAGAGCCAATATTGAAAGATATCGATAGTCCATATCTCGGAAACTATAAGAGCTAATGCAATTTGTCAATCGGCAACGTAATTAGCATGCCGAATATTACTTGGAATGTGAATTGGAACGAAATCGTTAATTCATAAGACCATTTTACAATTTTGGCCCAAGTAGAAGCCGAGCCAATATTATAAGATGCCGATAGTCCATATCTCGGAAACTATAAGAGATAATGCAATTTGGGAATCGGCAACGTAATTAGCATGCCGAATATTACTTGGAATGTGAATTGGAACGAAATCGCTAATTCATAAGACCATTTTACAATTTTGGCCCAAGTAGAAGCAAAGCCAATATTGTAAGATATCGATAGTCCATATCTCGGAAACTATAAGAGATAATGCAATTTGGCAATCGGCAACGTAATTAGCATGCCGAATATTACTTGGAATGTGAATTGGAACGAAATCGCTAATTCATAAGACCATTTTACAATTTTGGCCCAAGTAGAAGCTGAGCCAAATTGTAAGATATCGATACTCCATATCTCGGAATCTATAAGAGATAATGCAATTTGGCAATCGGCAACGTAATTAGCATGCCGAATATTACTTGGAATGTGAATTGGAACGAAATCGCTAATTCATAAGTCCATTTTACAATTTTGGCCCAAGTAGTAGCAGAGTCAATATTATAAGATGCCGGTAAACCATATCTCGGAAACTATAAGAGATAAGGCAATTTGGCAATCGGCAACGTAATTAGCATGCCGAATATTACTTGGAATGTGAATTGGAACGAAATAGCTAATTCATAAGACCATTTTACAATTTCGGCCCAAGTAAAAGCAGAGCCAATATTGTAAGATGTCGATAGTCCATATCTCGGAAACTATAAGAGATAATGCAATTTGGCAATCGGCAACGTAATTAGCATGCCGAATATTACTTGGAATGTGAATTGGAACGAAATCGCTAATTCATAAGACCATTTTACAATTTTGGCCCAAGTTAGAAGCAGAGCCAATATTGTAAGATGCCGATAGTCCATATCTCGGAAACTATAAGAGATAATGCAATTTGGTAATTGGCAACGTAATTAGCATGCCGAATATTACTTGGAATGTGAATTGGAACGAAATCGCTAATTCATAAGACCATTTTACAATTTTGGCCCAAGTTAGAAGCAGAGCCAATATTGTAAGATGCCGATAGTCCATATCTCGGAAACTAAAAGGGATAATGCAATTTGGCAATCGGCAACGTAATTAGCATGCCGAATATTACTTGGAATGTGAATTGGAACGAAATCGCTAATTCATAAGACCATTTTACAATTTTGGCCCAAGTAGAAGCAGAGCCAATATTGTAAGATGCCGGTAGTCCATATCTCGGAAACTATAAGAGATAAGGCAATTTGGCATTCGGCAACGTAATTGGCATGCCGAATATTACTTGGAATGTGAATAGGAACGAAATCGCTAATTTATAAGACCATTTTACAATTTTGGCCCAAGTAGAAGCAGAGCCAATATTGTAAGATGTCGATAGTCCATATCTCGGAAACTAAAAGAGATAATGCAATTTGGCAATCGGCAACGTAATTAGCATGCCGAATATTACTTGGAATGTGAATTGGAACGAAATCGCTAATTCATAAGACCATTTTACAATTTTGGCCCAAGTAGAAGCAAAGCCAATATTGTAAGATATCGATAGTCCATATCTCGGAAACTATAAGAGATAATGCAATTTGGCAATCGGCAACGTAATTAGCATGCCGAATATTACTTGGAATGTGAATTGGAACGAAATCGCTAATTCATAAGACCATTTTACAATTTTGGCCCAAGTAGAAGCAGAGCCAATATTGTAAGATGTCGATAGTCCATATCTCGGAATCTATAAGAGTTAATGCAATTTGGCAATCGGCAACGTAATTAGCATGCCGAATATTACTTGGAATGTGAATTGGAACGAAATCGCTAATTCATAAGATCATTTTACAATTTTGGCCCATGTAGAAGCAGAGTCAATATTATAAGATGCCGGTAAACCATATCTCGGAAACTATAAGAGATAAGGCAATTTGGCAATCGGCAACGTAATTAGCATGCCGAATATTACTTGGAATGTGAATTGGATCGAAATCGCTAATGCATAAGACCATTTTACAATTTTGGCCCAAGTAGAACCAGAGCCAATATTGTAAGATGTCGATAGTCCATATCTCGGAAACTAAAAGAGATAATGCAATTTGGCAATCGGCAACGTAATTAGCATGCCGAATATTACTTGGATTGTGAATTGAAACGAAATCGCTAATTCATAAGACTATTTTACAATTTTGGCCCAAGTAAAAGCAGAGCCAATATTGTAAGATGTCGATAACCCATATCTCGGAAACTATACGAGATAATGCAATTTGGCAATCCGCAACGTAATTAGCATGCCAAATATTACTTGGAATGTGAATTGGAACGAAATCGCTAATTCATAAGACCATTTTACAATTTTGGCCCAAGTAGAAGCAGAGCCAATATTGTAAGATGCCGATAGCCCATATCTCGGAAACTATAAGAGATAATGCAATTTGGCAATCGGCAACGTAATTAGCATGCCGAATATTACTTGGAATGTGAATTGGAACGAAATCGCTAATTCATAAGACCATTTTACAATTTTGGCCCAAGTTAGAAGCAGAGCCAATATTGTAAGAAGCCGATAGTCCATATCTCGGAAACTATAAGAGGTAATGCAATTTGGCAATTGGCAGCGTAATTAGCATGCCGAATATTACTTGGAATGTGAATTGGAACGAAATCGCTAATGCATAAGACCATTTTACAATTTTGGCCCAAGTAGAAGCAGAGCCAATATTGTAAGATGTCGATAGTCCATATCTCGGAAACTATAAGAGATAATGCAATTTGGCAATCGGCAACATAATTAGCATGCCGAATATTACTTGGAATGGGAATTGGAACGAAATTGCTAATTCATAAGACCATTTTACAATTTTGGCCCAAGTAGAAGCAGAGCCAATATTGTAAGATGTCGATAGTCCATATCTCAGAAACTATAAGAGATAATGCAATTTGGCAATCGGCAACGTAATTAGCATGCCGAATATTACTTGGAATGTGAATTGGAACGAAATCGCTAATTCATAAGCCCATTTTACAATTTTGGCCCAAGTAGAAGCAGAGCCAATATTGTAAGATGCCGATAGTCCATATCTCGGAAACTATAAGAGATAATGCAATTTGGCAATTGGCAACGTAATTAGCATGCCGAATATTACTTGGAATGTGAATTGGAACGAAATCGCTAATTCATAAGTCCATTTTACAATTTTGGCCCAACTAGAAGCAGAGCCAATATTGTAAGATGCCGATAGTCCATATCTCGGAAACTATAAGAGATAATGCAAATTGGCAATTGTCAACGTAATTAGCATGCCGACTATTACTTGGAATGTGAATTGGAACGAAATCGCTAATTCATAAGACCATTTTAAAATTTTGGCCCAAGTAGTAGCAGAGCCAATATTGAAAGATATCGATAGTCCATATCTCGGAAACTATAAGAGCTAATGCAATTTGGCAATCGGCAACGTAATTAGCATGCCGAATATTACTTGGAATGTGAATTGGAACGAAATCGCTAATTCATAAGACCATTTTACAATTTTGGCCCAAGTAGAAGCCGAGCCAATATTATAAGATGCCGATAGTCCATATCTCGGAAACTATAAGAGATAATGCAATTTGGGAATCGGCAACGTAATTAGCATGCCGAATATTACTTGGAATGTGAATTGGAACGAAATCGCTAATTCATAAGACCATTTTACAATTTTGGCCCAAGTAGAAGCAAAGCCAATATTGTAAGATATCGATAGTCCATATCTCGGAAACTATAAGGGATAATGCAATTTGGCAATCGGCAACGTAATTAGCATGCCGAATATTACTTGGAATGTGAATTGGAACGAAATCGCTAATTCATAAGACCATTTTACAATTTTGGCCCAAGTAGAAGCTGAGCCAATATTGTAAGATATCGATACTCCATATCTCGGAATCTATAAGAGATAATGCAATTTGGCAATCGGCAACGTAATTAGCATGCCGAATATTACTTGGAATGTGAATTGGAACGAAATCGCTAATTCATAAGTCCATTTTACAATTTTGGCCCAAGTAGAAGCAGAGTCAATATTATAAGATGCCGGTAAACCATATCTCGGAAACTATAAGAGATAAGGCAATTTGGCAATCGGCAACGTAATTAGCATGCCGAATATTACTTGGAATGTGAATTGGAACGAAATAGCTAATTCATAAGACCATTTTACAATTTCGGCCCAAGTAAAAGCAGAGCCAATATTGTAAGATGTCGATAGTCCATATCTCGGAAACTATAAGAGATAATGCAATTTGGCAATCGGCAACGTAATTAGCATGCCGAATATTACTTGGAATGTGAATTGGAACGAAATCGCTAATTCATAAGACCATTTTACAATTTTGGCCCAAGTTAGAAGCAGAGCCAATATTGTAAGATGCCGATAGTCCATATCTCGGAAACTATAAGAGATAATGCAATTTGGTAATTGGCAACGTAATTAGCATGCCGAATATTACTTGGAATGTGAATTGGAACGAAATCGCTAATTCATAAGACCATTTTACAATTTTGGCCCAAGTTAGAAGCAGAGCCAATATTGTAAGATGCCGATAGTCCATATCTCGGAAACTAAAAGGGATAATGCAATTTGGCAATCGGCAACGTAATTAGCATGCCGAATATTACTTGGAATGTGAATTGGAACGAAATCGCTAATTCATAAGACCATTTTACAATTTTGGCCCAAGTAGAAGCAGAGCCAATATTGTAAGATGCCGGTAGTCCATATCTCGGAAACTATAAGAGATAAGGCAATTTGGCATTCGGCAACGTAATTGGCATGCCGAATATTACTTGGAATGTGAATAGGAACGAAATCGCTAATTTATAAGACCATTTTACAATTTTGGCCCAAGTAGAAGCAGAGCCAATATTGTAAGATGTCGATAGTCCATATCTCGGAAACTAAAAGAGATAATGCAATTTGGCAATCGGCAACGTAATTAGCATGCCGAATATTACTTGGAATGTGAATTGGAACGAAATCGCTAATTCATAAGACCATTTTACAATTTTGGCCCAAGTAGAAGCAAAGCCAATATTGTAAGATATCGATAGTCCATATCTCGGAAACTATAAGAGATAATGCAATTTGGCAATCGGCAACGTAATTAGCATGCCGAATATTACTTGGAATGTGAATTGGAACGAAATCGCTAATTCATAAGACCATTTTACAATTTTGGCCCAAGTAGAAGCAGAGACAATATTGTAAGATGTCGATAGTCCATATCTCGGAATCTATAAGAGTTAATGCAATTTGGCAATCGGCAACGTAATTAGCATGCCGAATATTACTTGGAATGTGAATTGGAACGAAATCGCTAATTCATAAGATCATTTTACAATTTTGGCCCAAGTAGAAGCAGAGTCAATATTATAAGATGCCGGTAAACCATATCTCGGAAACTATAAGAGATAAGGCAATTTGGCAATCGGCAACGTAATTAGCATGCCGAATATTACTTGGAATGTGAATTGGAACGAAATAGCTAATTCATAAGACCATTTTACAATTTCGGCCCAAGTAAAAGCAGAGCCAATATTGTAAGATGTCGATAGTCCATATCCCGGAAACTATAAGAGATAATGCAATTTGGCAATCGGCAACGTAATTAGCATGCCGAATATTACTTGGAATGTGAATTGGAACGAAATCGCTAATTCATAAGACCATTTTACAATTTTGGCCCAAGTTAGAAGCAGAGCCAATATTGTAAGATGCCGATAGTCCATATCTCGGAAACTATAAGATATAATGCAATTTGGTAATTGGCAACGTAATTAGCATGCCGAATATTACTTGGAATGTGAATTGGAACGAAATCGCTAATTCATAAGACCATTTTACAATTTTGGCCCAAGTTAGAAGCAGAGCCAATATTGTAAGATGCCGATAGTCCATATCTCGGAAACTAAAAGAGATGATGCAATTTGGCAATCGGCAACGTAATTAGCATGCCGAATATTACTTGGAATGTGAATTGGAACGAAATCGCTAATTCATAAGACCATTTTACAATTTTGGCCCAAGTAGAAGCAGAGCCAATATTGTAAGATGCCGGTAGTCCATATCTCGGAAACTATAAGAGATAAGGCAATTTGGCAATCGGCAACGTAATTGGCATGCCGAATATTACTTGGAATGTGAATAGGAACGAAATCGCTAATTTAAAAGACCATTTTACAATTTTGGCCCAAGTAGAAGCAGAGCCAATATTGTAAGATGTCGATAGTCCATATCTCGGAAACTAAAAGAGATAATGCAATTTGGCAATCGGCAACGTAATTAGCATGCCGAATATTACTTGGAATGTGAATTGGAACGAAATCGCTAATTCATAAGACCATTTTACAATTTTGGCCCAAGTAGAAGCAGAGACAATATTGTAAGATGCAGGTAGTCCATATCTCGGAAACTATAAGAGATAAGGCAATTTGGCAATCGGCAACGTAATTAGCATGCCGAATATTACTTGGACTGTGAATTGGAACGAAATCGCTAATTTATAAGACCATTTTACAATTTTGGCCCAAGTTAGAAGCAGAGCCAATATTGTAAGATGCCGATAGTCCACATCTCGTAAATTAAAAGAGATAATGCAATTTGGCAATCGGCAACGTAATTAGCATGCGGAATATTACTTGGAATGTGAATTGGAACGAAATCGCTAATTCATAAGTCCATTTAACAATTTTGGCCCAAGTAGAAGCAGAGTCAATATTATAAGATGCCGGTAGACCATATCTCGGAAACTATAAGAGATAAGGCAATTTGGCAATCGGCAACGCAATTAGCATGCCGAATATTACTTGGAATGTGAATTGGAACGAAATCGCTAATTCATAAGACCATTTTACAATTTTGGCCCAAGTAGAAGCAAATCCAATATTGTAAGATGCCGGTAGTCCATATCTCGGAAACTATAAGAGATAAGGCAATTTGGCAATCGGCAACGTAATTAGCATGCCGAATATTACTTGGAATGTGAATTGGAACGAAATCGCTAATTCATAAGACCATTTTACAATTTTGGGCGAAGTAGAAACAGAGCCAATATTGTAAGATGTCGATAGTCCATATCTCGGAAACTATACGAGATAATGCAATTTGGCAATCCGCAACGTAATTAGCATGCCAAATATTACTTGGAATGTGAATTGGAACGAAATCGCTAATTCATAAGACCATTTTACAATTTTGGCCCAAGTAGAAGCAGAGCCAATATTGTAAGATGCCGATAGCCCATATCTCGGAAACTATAAGAGATAATGCAATTTGGCAATCGGCAACGTAATTAGCATGCCGAATATTACTTGGAATGTGAATTGGAACGAAATCGCTAATTCATAAGACCATTTTACAATTTTGGCCCAAGTTAGAAGCAGAGCCAATATTGTAAGATGCCGATAGTCCATATCTCGGAAACTATAAGAGGTAATGCAATTTGTCAATTGGCAGCGTAATTAGCATGCCGAATATTACTTGGAATGTGAATTGGAACGAAATCGCTAATGCATAAGACCATTTTACAATTTTGGCCCAAGTAGAAGCAGAGCCAATATTGTAAGATGTCGATAGTCCATATCTCGGAAACTATAAGAGATAATGCAATTTGACAATAGGCAACGTAATTAGCATGCCGAATATTACTTGGAATGGGAATTGGAACGAAATTGCTAATTCATAAGACCATTTTACAATTTTGGCCCAAGTAGAAGCAGAGCCAATATTGTAAGATGCCGATAGCCCATATCTCGGAAACTATAAGAGATAATGAAATTTGGCAATCGGCAACGTAATTAGCATGCCGAATATTACTTGGAATGTGAATTGGAACGAAATCGCTAATTCATAAGACCATTTTACAATTTTGGCCCAAGTTAGAAGCAGAGCCAATATTGTAAGATGCCGATAGTCCATATCTCGGAAACTATAAGAGGTAATGCAATTTGGCAATTGGCAGCGTAATTAGCATGCCGAATATTACTTGGAATGTGAATTGGAACGAAATCGCTAATGCATAAGACCATTTTACAATTTTGGCCCAAGTAGAAGCAGAGCCAATATTGTAAGATGTCGATAGTCCATATCTCGGAAACTATAAGAGATAATGCAATTTGGCAATCGGCAACGTAATTAGCATGCCGAATATTACTTGGAATGGGAATTGGAACGAAATTGCTAATTCATAAGACCATTTTACAATTTTGGCCCAAGTAAAAGCAGAGCCAATATTGTAAGATGTCGATAGTCCATATCTCAGAAACTATAAGAGATAATGCAATTTGGCAATCGGCAACGTAATTAGCATGCCGAATATTACTTGGAATGTGAATTGGAACAAAATCGCTAATTCATAAGTCCATTTTACAATTTTGGCCCAAGTAGAAGCAGAGCCAATATTGTAAGATGCCGATAGTCCATATCTCGGAAACTATAAGAGATAATGCAATTTGGCAATTGGCAACGTAATTAGCTTGCCGAATATTACTTGGAATGTGAATTGGAACGAAATCGCTAATTCATAAGTCCATTTTACAATTTTGGCCCAACTAGAAGCAGAGCCAATATTGTAAGATGCCGATAGTCCATATCTCGGAAACTATAAGAGATAATGCAATTTGGCAATTGTCAACGTAATTAGCATGCCGACTATTACTTGGAATGTGAATTGGAACGAAATCGCCAATTCATAAGACCATTTTAAAATTTTGGCCCAAGTAGTAGCAGAGCCAATATTGAAAGATATCGATAGTCCATATCTCGGAAACTATAAGAGCTAATGCAATTTGGCAATCGTCAACGTAATTAGCATGCCGAATATTACTTGGAATGTGAATTGGAACGAAATCGCTAATTCATAAGACCATTTTACAATTTTGGCCCAAGTAGAAGCCGAGCCAATATTATAAGATGCCGATAGTCCATATCTCGGAAACTATAAGAGATAATGCAATTTGGGAATCGGCAACGTAATTAGCATGCCGAATATTACTTGGAATGTGAATTGGAATGAAATCGCTAATTCATAAGACCATTTTACAATTTTGGCCCAAGTAGAAGCAAAGCCAATATTGTAAGATATCGATAGTCCATATCTCGGAAACTATAAGAGATAATGCAATTTGGCAATCGGCAACGTAATTAGCATGCCGAATATTACTTGGAATGTGAATTGGAACGAAATCGCTAATTCATAAGACCATTTTACAATTTTGGCCCAAGTAGAAGCTGAGCCAATATTGTAAGATGTCGATACTCCATATCTCGGAATCTATAAGAGATAATGCAATTTGGCAATCGGCAACGTAATTAGCATGCCGAATATTACTTGTAATGTGAATTGGAACGAAATCGCTAATTCATAAGACCATTTTACAATTTTGGCCCAAGTAGAAGCAGAGTCAATATTATAAGATGCCGGTAAACCATATCTCGGAAACTATAAGAGATAAGGCAATTTGGCAATCGGCAACGTAATTAGCATGCCGAATATTACTTGGAATGTGAATTGGAACGAAATAGCTAATTCATAAGACCATTTTACAATTTCGGCCCAAGTAAAAGCAGAGCCAATATTGTAAGATATCGATAGTCCATATCTCGGAAACTATAAGAGATAATGCAATTTGGCAATCGGCAACGTAATTAGCATGCCGAATATTACTTGGATTGTGAATTGGAACGAAATCGCTAATTCATAAGACCATTTTACAATTTTGGCCCAAGTTAGAAGCAGAGCCAATATTGTAAGATGCCGATAGTCCATATCTCGGAAACTATAAGAGATAATGCAATTTTTTAATTGGCAACGTAATTAGCATGCCGAATATTACTTGGAATGTGAATTGGAACGAAATCGCTAATTCATAAGACCATTTTACAATTTTGGCCCAAGTTAGAAGCAGAGCCAATATTGTAAGATGCCGATAGTCCATATCTCGGAAACTATAAGAGATAAGGCAATTTGGCAATCGGCAACGTAATTGGCATGCCGAATATTACTTGGAATGTGAATAGGAACGAAATCGCTAATTTATAAGACCATTTTACAATTTTGGCCCAAGTAGAAGCAGAGCCAATATTGTAAGATGTCGATAGTCCATATCTCGGAAACTAAAAGAGATAATGCAATTTGGCAATCGGCAACGTAATTAGCATGCCGAATATTACTTGGAATGTGAATTGGAACGAAATCGCTAATTCATAAGACCATTTTACAATTTTGGCCCAAGTAGAAGCAAAGCCAATATTGTAAGATGCCGGTAGTCCATATCTCGGAAACTATAAGAGATAAGGCAATTTGGCAATCGGCAACGTAATTGGCATGCCGAATATTACTTGGAATGTGAATAGGAACGAAATCGCTAATTTATAAGACCATTTTACAATTTTGGCCCAAGTAGAAGCAGAGCCAATATTGTAAGATGTCGATAGTCCATATCTCGGAAACTAAAAGAGATAATGCAATTTGGCAATCGGCAACGTAATTAGCATGCCGAATATTACTTGGAATGTGAATTGGAACGAAATCGCTAATTCATAAGACCATTTTACAATTTTGGCCCAAGTAGAAGCAAAGCCAATATTGTAAGATATCGATAGTCCATATCTCGGAAACTATAAGAGATAATGCAATTTGGCAATCGGCAACGTAATTAGCGTGCCGAATATTACTTGGAATGTGAATTGGAACGAAATCGCTAATTCATAAGACCATTTTACAATTTTGGCCCAAGTAGAAGCAGAGCCAATATTGTAAGATGTCGATAGTCCATATCTCGGAATCTATAAGAGATAATGCAATTTGGCAATCGGCAACGTAATTAGCATGCCGAATATTACTTGGAATGTGAATTGGAACGAAATCGCTAATTCATAAGACCATTTTACAATTTTGGCCCAAGTAGAAGGAGAGTCAATATTATAAGATGCCGGTAAACCATATCTCGGAAACTATAAGAGATAAGGCAATTTGGCAATCGGCAACGTAATTAGCATGCCGAATATTACTTGGAATGTGAATTGGAACGAAATAGCTAATTTATAAGACCATTTTACAATTTCGGCCCAAGTAAAAGCAGAGCCAATATTGTAAGATGTCGATAGTCCATATCTCGGAGACTATAAGAGATAATGCAATTTGGCAATCGGCAACGTAATTAGCATGCCGAATATTACTTGGAATGTGAATTGGAACGAAATCGCTAATTCATAAGACCATTTTACAATTTTGGCCCAAGTTAGAAGCAGAGCCAATATTGTAAGATGCCGATAGTCCATATCTCGGAAACTATAAGAGATAATGCAATTTGGTAATTGGTAACGTAATTAGCATGCCGAATATTACTTGGAATGTGAATTGGAACGAAATCGCTAATTCATAAGACCATTTTACAATTTTGGCCCAAGTTAGAAGCAGAGCCAATATTGTAAGATGCCGATAGTCCATATCTCGGAAACTAAAAGAGATAATGCAATTTGGCAATCGGCAACGTAATTAGCATGCCGAATATTACTTGGAATGTGAATTGGAACGAAATCGCTAATTCATAAGACCATTTTACAATTTTGGCCCAAGTAGAAGCAGAGCCAATATTGTAAGATGCCGGTAGTCCATATCTCGGAAACTATAAGAGATAAGGCAATTTGGCAATCGGCAACGTAATTGGCATGCCGAATATTACTTGGAATGTGAATAGGAACGAAATCGCTAATTTATAAGACCATTTTACAATTTTGGCCCAAGTAGAAGCAGAGCCAATATTGTAAGATGTCGATAGTCCATATCTCGGAAACTAAAAGAGATAATGCAATTTGGCAATCGGCAACGTAATTAGCATGCCGAATATTACTTGGAATGTGAATTGGAACGAAATCGCTAATTCATAAGACCATTTTACAATTTTGGCACAAGTAGAAGCAGAGCCAATATTGTAAGATGCAGGTAGTCCATATCTCGGAAACTATAAGAGATAAGGCAATTTGGCAATAGGCAACGTAATTAGCATGCCGAATATTACTTGGACTGTGAATTGGAACGAAATCGCTAATTTATAAGACCATTTTACAATTTTGGCACAAGTTAGAAGCAGAGCCAATATTGTAAGATGCCGATAGTCCATATCTCGTAAATTAAAAGAGATAATGCAATTTGGCAATCGGCAACGTAATTAGCATGCGGAATATTACTTGGAATGTGAATTGGAACGAGATCGCTAATTCATAAGTCCATTTAACAATTTTGGCCCAAGTAGAAGCAGAGTCAATATTATAAGATGCCGGTAGACCATATCTCGGAAACTATAAGAGATAAGGCAATTTGGCAATCGGCAACGTAATTAGCATGCCGAATATTACTTGGAATGTGAATTGGAACAAAATCGCTAATTCATAAGACCATTTTACAATTTTGGCCCAAGTAGAAGCAAATCCAATATTGTAAGATGCCGGTAGTCCATATCTCGGAAACTATAAGAGATAAGGCAATTTGGCAATCGGCAACGTAATTAGCATGCCGAATATTACTTGGAATGTGAATTGGAACGAAATCGCTAATTCATAAGACCATTTTACAATTTTGGGCGAAGTAGAAACAGAGCCAATATTGTAAGATGTCGATAGTCCATATCTCGGAAACTATACGAGATAATGCAATTTGGCAATCCGCAACGTAATTAGTATGCCAAATATTACTTGGAATGTGAATTGGAACGAAATCGCTAATTCATAAGACCATTTTACAATTTTGGCCCAAGTAGAAGCAGAGCCAATATTGAAGATGCCGGTAGTCCATATCTCGGAAACTATAAGAGATAAGGCAATTTGGCAATCGGCAACGTAATTAGCATGCCGAATATTACTTGGAATGTGAATTGGAACGAAATCGCTAATTCATAAGACCATTTTACAATTTTGGCCCAAGTAGAAGCAGAGCCAATATTGAAGATGCCGGTAGTCCATATCTCGGAAACTATACGAGATAATGCAATTTGGCAATCGGCAACGTAATTAGCATGCCGAATATTACTTGGAATGTGAATTGGAACGAAATCGCTAATTCATAAGACCATTTTACAATTTTGGGCGAAGTAGAAACAGAGCCAATATTGTAAGATGCCGATAGCCCATATCTCGGAAACTATAAGAGATAATGCAATTTGGCAATCGGCAACGTAATTAGCATGCCGAATATTACTTGGAATGTGAATTGGAACGAAATCGCTAATTCATAAGACCATTTTACAATTTTGGCCCAAGTTAGAAGCAGAGCCAATATTGTAAGATGCCGATAGTCCATATCTCGGAAACTATAAGAGGGAATGCAATTTGGCAATTGGCAGCGTAATTAGCATGCCGAATATTACTTGGAATGTGAATTGGAACGAAATCGCTAATGCATAAGACCATTTTACAATTTTGGCCCAAGTAGAAGCAGAGCCAATATTGTAAGATGTCGATAGTCCATGTCTCGGAAACTATAAGAGATAATGCAATTTGACAATCGGCAACGTAATTAGCATGCCGAATATTACTTGGAATGTGAATTGGAACGAAATCGCTAATTCATAAGTCCATTTTACAATTTTGGCCCAAGTAGAAGCAGAGCCAATATTGTAAGATGCCGATAGTCCATATCTCGGAAACTATAAGAGATAATGCAATTTGGCGATTGGCAACGTAATTAGCATGCCGAATATTACTTGGAATGTGAATTGGAACGAAATCGCTAATTCATAAGTCCATTTTACAATTTTGGCCCAACTAGAAACAGAGCCAATATTGTAAGATGCCGATAGTCCATATCTCGGAAACTATAAGAGATAATGCAATTTGGCAATTGTCAACGTAATTAGCATGCCGACTATTACTTGGAATGTGAATTGGAACGAAATTGCTAATTCATAAGACCATTTTAAAATTTTGGCCCAAGTAGAAGCAGAGCCAATATTGAAAGATGTCGATAGTCCATATCTCGGAAACTATAAGAGCTAATGCAATTTGGCAATCGGCAACGTAATTAGCATGCCGAATATTACTTGGAATGTGAATTGGAACGAAATCGCTAATTCATAAGACCATTTTAAAATTTTGGCCCAAGTAGTAGCAGAGCCAACATTGAAAGATATCGATAGTCCATATCTCGGAAACTATAAGAGCTAATGCAATTTGGCAATCGGCAACGTAATTAGCATGCCGAATATTACTTGGAATGTGAATTGGAACGAAATCGCTAATTCATAAGACCATTTTACAATTTTGGCCCAAGTAGAAGCAGAGCCAATATTGTAAGATGTCGATAGTCCATATCTCGGAAACTATAAGAGATAATGCAATTTGGCAATCGGCAACGTAATTAGCATGCCGAATATTACTTGGAATGTGAATTGGAACGAAATCGCTAATTCATAAGTCCATTTTACAATTTTGGCCCAACTAGAAACAGAGCCAATATTGTAAGATGCCGATAGTCCATATCTCGGAAACTATAAGAGATAATGCAATTTGGCAATTGTCAACGTAATTAGCATGCCGACTATTACTTGGAATGTGAATTGGAACGAAATTGCTAATTCATAAGACCATTTTAAAATTTTGGCCCAAGTAGAAGCAGAGCCAATATTGAAAGATGTCGATAGTCCATATCTCGGAAACTATAAGAGCTAATGCAATTTGGCAATCGGCAACGTAATTAGCATGCCGAATATTACTTGGAATGTGAATTGGAACGAAATCGCTAATTCATAAGACCATTTTAAAATTTTGGCCCAAGTAGTAGCAGAGCCAACATTGAAAGATATCGATAGTCCATATCTCGGAAACTATAAGAGCTAATGCAATTTGGCAATCGGCAACGTAATTAGCATGCCGAATATTACTTGGAATGTGAATTGGAACGAAATCGCTAATTCATAAGACCATTTTACAATTTTGGCACAAGTAGAAGCAGAGCCAATATTGTAAGATATCGATAGTCCATATCTCGGAAACTATAAGAGATAATGCAATTTGGCAATCGGCAACGTAATTAGCATGCCGAATATTACTTGGAATGTGAATTGGAACGAAATCGCTAATTCATAAGACCATTTTACAGTTTTGGCCCAAGTAGAAGCAGAGCCAATATTGAAAGATGTCGATAGTCCATATCTCGGAAACTATAAGAGATAATGCAATTTGGCAATCGGCAACGTAATTAGCATGCCGAATATTACTTGGAATGTGAATTGGAACGAAATCGCTAATTCATAAGACCATTTTACAATTTTGGCCCAAGTAGAAGCAGAGTCAATATTATAAGATGCCGGTAAACCATATCTCGGAAACTATAAGAGATAAGGCAATTTGGCAATCGGCAACGTAATTAGCATGCCGAATATTACTTGGAATGTGAATTGGAGCGAAATAGCTAATTCATAAGACCATTTTACAATTTCGGCCCAAGTAAAAGCAGAGCCAATATTGTAAGATGTCGATAGTCCATATCTCGGAAACTATAAGAGATAATGCAATTTGGCAATCGGCAACGTAATTAGCATGCCGAATATTACTTGGAATGTGAATTGGAACGAAATCGCTAATTCATAAGACCATTTTACAATTTTGGCCCAAGTTAGAAGCAGAGCCAATCTTGTAAGATGCCGATAGTCCATATCTCGGAAACTATAAGAGATAATGCAATTTGGTAATTGGCAACGTAATTAGCATGCCGAATATTACTTGGAATGTGAATTGGAACGAAATCGCTAATTCATAAGTCCATTTTACAATTTTGGCCCAACTAGAAACAGAGCCAATATTGTAAGATGCCGATAGTCCATATCTCGGAAACTATAAGAGCTAATGCAATTTGGCAATCGGCAACATAATTAGCATGCCGAATATTACTTGGAATGTGAATTG
This sequence comes from Rhynchophorus ferrugineus, assembly GCF_030347505.1. Classification (NCBI taxonomy): domain Eukaryota; kingdom Metazoa; phylum Arthropoda; class Insecta; order Coleoptera; family Curculionidae; genus Rhynchophorus; species Rhynchophorus ferrugineus. The sequence continues at coordinate 22,623,132 of NW_027472588.1, read as the reverse complement.
GAACGAAATCGCTAATTCATAAGACCATTTTAAAATTTTGGCCCAAGTAGTAGCAGAGCCAACATTGAAAGATATCGATAGTCCATATCTCGGAAACTATAAGAGCTAATGCAATTTGGCAATCGGCAACGTAATTAGCATGCCGAATATTACTTGGAATGTGAATTGGAACGAAATCGCTAATTCATAAGACCATTTTACAATTTTGGCCCAAGTAGAAGCAGAGCCAATATTGTAAGATGTCGATAGTCCATATCTCGGAATCTATAAGAGATAATGCAATTTGGCAATCGGCAACGTAATTAGCATGCCGAATATTACTTGGAATGTGAATTGGAACGAAATCGCTAATTCATAAGTCCATTTTACAATTTTGGCCCAACTAGAAACAGAGCCAATATTGTAAGATGCCGATAGTCCATATCTCGGAAACTATAAGAGATAATGCAATTTGGCAATTGTCAACGTAATTAGCATGCCGACTATTACTTGGAATGTGAATTGGAACGAAATTGCTAATTCATAAGACCATTTTAAAATTTTGGCCCAAGTAGAAGCAGAGCCAATATTGAAAGATGTCGATAGTCCATATCTCGGAAACTATAAGAGCTAATGCAATTTGGCAATCGGCAACGTAATTAGCATGCCGAATATTACTTGGAATGTGAATTGGAACGAAATCGCTAATTCATAAGACCATTTTAAAATTTTGGCCCAAGTAGTAGCAGAGCCAACATTGAAAGATATCGATAGTCCATATCTCGGAAACTATAAGAGCTAATGCAATTTGGCAATCGGCAACGTAATTAGCATGCCGAATATTACTTGGAATGTGAATTGGAACGAAATCGCTAATTCATAAGACCATTTTACAATTTTGGCACAAGTAGAAGCAGAGCCAATATTGTAAGATATCGATAGTCCATATCTCGGAAACTATAAGAGATAATGCAATTTGGCAATCGGCAACGTAATTAGCATGCCGAATATTACTTGGAATGTGAATTGGAACGAAATCGCTAATTCATAAGACCATTTTACAGTTTTGGCCCAAGTAGAAGCAGAGCCAATATTGAAAGATGTCGATAGTCCATATCTCGGAAACTATAAGAGATAATGCAATTTGGCAATCGGCAACGTAATTAGCATGCCGAATATTACTTGGAATGTGAATTGGAACGAAATCGCTAATTCATAAGACCATTTTACAATTTTGGCCCAAGTAGAAGCAGAGTCAATATTATAAGATGCCGGTAAACCATATCTCGGAAACTATAAGAGATAAGGCAATTTGGCAATCGGCAACGTAATTAGCATGCCGAATATTACTTGGAATGTGAATTGGAGCGAAATAGCTAATTCATAAGACCATTTTACAATTTCGGCCCAAGTAAAAGCAGAGCCAATATTGTAAGATGTCGATAGTCCATATCTCGGAAACTATAAGAGATAATGCAATTTGGCAATCGGCAACGTAATTAGCATGCCGAATATTACTTGGAATGTGAATTGGAACGAAATCGCTAATTCATAAGACCATTTTACAATTTTGGCCCAAGTTAGAAGCAGAGCCAATCTTGTAAGATGCCGATAGTCCATATCTCGGAAACTATAAGAGATAATGCAATTTGGTAATTGGCAACGTAATTAGCATGCCGAATATTACTTGGAATGTGAATTGGAACGAAATCGCTAATTCATAAGACCATTTAACAATTTTGGCCCAAGTTAGAAGCAGAGCCAATATTGTAAGATGCCGATAGTCCATATCTCGGAAACTAAAAGAGATAATGCAATTTGGCAATCGGCAACGTAATTAGCATGCCGAATATTACTTGGAATGTGAATTGGAACGAAATCGCTAATTCATAAGACCATTTTACAATTTTGGCCCAAGTAGAAGCAGAGCCAATATTGTAAGATGTCGATAGTCCATATCTCGGAAACTAAAAGAGATAATGCAATTTGGCAATCGGCAACGTAATTAGCATGCCGAATATTACTTGGAATGTGAATTGGAACGAAATCGCTAATTCATAAGACCATTTTACAATTTTGGCCCAAGTAGAAGCAGAGCCAATATTGTAAGATGCAGGTAGTCCATATCTCGGAAACTATAAGAGATAAGGCAATTTGGCAATCGGCAACGTAATTAGCATGCCGAATATTACTTGGACTGTGAATTGGAACGAAATCGCTAATTTATAAGACCATTTTACAATTTTGGCCCAAGTTAGAAGCAGAGCCAATATTGTAAGATGCCGATAGTCCATATCTCGTAAATTAAAAGAGATAATGCAATTTGGCAATCGGCAACGTAATTAGCATGCGGAATATTACTTGGAATGTGAATTGGAACGAAATCGCTAATTCATAAGTCCATTTAACAATTTTGGCCCAAGTAGAAGCAGAGTCAATATTATAAGATGCCGGTAGACCATATCTCGGAAACTACAAGAGATAAGGCAATTTGGCAATCGGCAACGTAATTAGCATGCCGAATATTACTTGGAATGTGAATTGGAACGAAATCGCTAATTCATAAGACCATTTTACAATTTTGGGCGAAGTAGAAGCAGAGCCAATATTGTAAGATGTCGATAGTCCATATCTCGGAAACTATACGAGATAATGCAATTTGGCAATCCGCAACGTAATTAGCATGCCAAATATTACTTGGAATGTGAATTGGAACGAAATCGCTAATTCATAAGACCATTTTACAATTTTGGCCCAAGTAGAAGCAGAGCCAATATTGTAAGATGCCGATAGTCCATATCTCGGAAACTATAAGAGATAATGCAATTTGACAATCCGCAACGTAATTAGCATGCCGAATATTACTTGGAATGTGAATTGGAACGAAAACGCTAATTCATAAGACCAGTTTACAATTTTGGCCCAAGTAGAAACAGAGCCAATATTGTAAGATGCCGATAGTCCATATCTCGGAAACTATAAGAGATAATGCAATTTGGCAATTGTCAACGTAATTAGCATGCCGACTATTACTTGGAATGTGAATTGGAACGAAATCGCTAATTCATAAGTCCATTTTACAATTTTGGCCCAACTAGAAACAGAGCCAATATTGTAAGATGCCGATAGTCCATATCTCGGAAACTATAAGAGATAATGCAATTTGGCAATTGTCAACGTAATTAGCATGCCGACTATTACTTGGAATGTGAATTGGAACGAAATCGCTAATTCATAAGACCATTTTACAATTTTGGCCCAAGTAGAAGCAGAGCCAATATTGTAAGATGTCGATAGTCCATATCTCGGAAACTAAAAGAGATAATGCAATTTGGCAATCGGCAACGTAATTAGCATGCCGAATATTACTTGGAATGTGAATTGGAACGAAATCGCTAATTCATAAGACCATTTTACAATTTTGGCACAAGTAGAAGCAGAGCCAATATTGTAAGATGCAGGTAGTCCATATCTCGGAAACTATAAGAGATAAGGCAATTTGGCAATAGGCAACGTAATTAGCATGCCGAATATTACTTGGACTGTGAATTGGAACGAAATCGCTAATTTATAAGACCATTTTACAATTTTGGCACAAGTTAGAAGCAGAGCCAATATTGTAAGATGCCGATAGTCCATATCTCGTAAATTAAAAGAGATAATGCAATTTGGCAATCGGCAACGTAATTAGCATGCGGAATATTACTTGGAATGTGAATTGGAACGAGATCGCTAATTCATAAGTCCTTTTAACAATTTTGGCCCAAGTAGAAGCAGAGTCAATATTATAAGATGCCGGTAGACCATATCTCGGAAACTATAAGAGATAAGGCAATTTGGCAATGGGCAACGTAATTAGCATGCCGAATATTACTTGGAATGTGAATTGGAACAAAATCGCTAATTCATAAGACCATTTTACAATTTTGGCCCAAGTAGAAGCAAATCCAATATTGTAAGATGCCGGTAGTCCATATCTCGGAAACTATAAGAGATAAGGCAATTTGGCAATCGGCAACGTAATTAGCATGCCGAATATTACTTGGAATGTGAATTGGAACGAAATCGCTAATTCATAAGACCATTTTACAATTTTGGGCGAAGTAGAAACAGAGCCAATATTGTAAGATGTCGATAGTCCATATCTCGGAAACTATACGAGATAATGCAATTTGGCAATCCGCAACGTAATTAGTATGCCAAATATTACTTGGAATGTGAATTGGAACGAAATCGCTAATTCATAAGACCATTTTACAATTTTGGCCCAAGTAGAAGCAGAGCCAATATTGAAGATGCCGGTAGTCCATATCTCGGAAACTATAAGAGATAAGGCAATTTGGCAATCGGCAACGTAATTAGCATGCCGAATATTACTTGGAATGTGAATTGGAACGAAATCGCTAATTCATAAGACCATTTTACAATTTTGGCCCAAGTAGAAGCAGAGCCAATATTGAAGATGCCGGTAGTCCATATCTCGGAAACTATACGAGATAATGCAATTTGGCAATCGGCAACGTAATTAGCATACCGAATATTACTTGGAATGTGAATTGGAACGAAATCGCTAATTCATAAGACCATTTTACAATTTTGGGCGAAGTAGAAACAGAGCCAATATTGTAAGATGCCGATAGCCCATATCTCGGAAACTATAAGAGATAATGCAATTTGGCAATCGGCAACGTAATTAGCATGCCGAATATTACTTGGAATGTGAATTGGAACGAAATCGCTAATTCATAAGACCATTTTACAATTTTGGCCCAAGTTAGAAGCAGAGCCAATATTGTAAGATGCCGATAGTCCATATCTCGGAAACTATAAGAGGGAATGCAATTTGGCAATTGGCAGCGTAATTAGCATGCCGAATATTACTTGGAATGTGAATTGGAACGAAATCGCTAATGCATAAGACCATTTTACAATTTTGGGCCAAGTAGAAGCAGAGCCAATATTGTAAGATGTCGATAGTCCATGTCTCGGAAACTATAAGAGATAATGCAATTTGACAATCGGCAACGTAATTAGCATGCCGAATATTACTTGGAATATGAATTGGAACGAAATCGCTAATTCATAAGTCCATTTTACAATTTTGGCCCAAGTAGAAGCAGAGCCAATATTGTAAGATGCCGATAGTCCATATCTCGGAAACTATAAGAGATAATGCAATTTGGCGATTGGCAACGTAATTAGCATGCCGAATATTACTTGGAATGTGAATTGGAACGAAATCGCTAATTCATAAGTCCATTTTACAATTTTGGCCCAACTAGAAACAGAGCCAATATTGTAAGATGCCGATAGTCCATATCTCGGAAACTATAAGAGATAATGCAATTTGGCAATTGTCAACGTAATTAGCATGCCGACTATTACTTGGAATGTGAATTGGAACGAAATTGCTAATTCATAAGACCATTTTAAAATTTTGGCCCAAGTAGAAGCAGAGCCAATATTGAAAGATGTCGATAGTCCATATCTCGGAAACTATAAGAGCTAATGCAATTTGGCAATCGGCAACGTAATTAGCATGCCGAATATTACTTGGAATGTGAATTGGAACGAAATCGCTACTTCATAAGACCATTTTAAAATTTTGGCCCAAGTAGTAGCAGAGCCAACATTGAAAGATATCGATAGTCCATATCTCGGAAACTATAAGAGCTAATGCAATTTGGCAATCGGCAACGTAATTAGCAAGCCGAATATTACTTGGAATGTGAATTGGAACGAAATCGCTAATTCATAAGACCATTTTACAATTTTGGCCCAAGTAGAAGCAGAGCCAATATTGTAAGATGTCGATAGTCCATATCTCGGAAACTATAAGAGATAATGCAATTTGGCAATCGGCAACGTAATTAGCATGCCGAATATTACTTGGAATGTGAATTGGAACGAAATCGCTAATTCATAAGTCCATTTTACAATTTTGGCCCAACTAGAAACAGAGCCAATATTGTAAGATGCCGATAGTCCATATCTCGGAAACTATAAGAGATAATGCAATTTGGCAATTGTCAACGTAATTAGCATGCCGACTATTACTTGGAATGTGAATTGGAACGAAATTGCTAATTCATAAGACCATTTTAAAATTTTGACCCAAGTAGAAGCAGAGCCAATATTGAAAGATGTCGATAGTCCATATCTCGGAAACTATAAGAGCTAATGCAATTTGGCAATCGGCAACGTAATTAGCATGCCGAATATTACTTGGAATGTGAATTGGAACGAAATCGCTAATTCATAAGACCATTTTAAAATTTTGGCCCAAGTAGTAGCAGAGCCAACATTGAGAGATATCGATAGTCCATATCTCGGAAACTATAAGAGCTAATGCAATTTGGCAATCGGCAACGTAATTAGCATGCCGAATATTACTTGGAATGTGAATTGGAACGAAATCGCTAATTCATAAGACCATTTTACAATTTTGGCAAAAGTAGAAGCAGAGCCAATATTGTAAGATATCGATAGTCCATATCTCGGAAACTATAAGAGATAATGCAATTTGGCAATCGGCAACGTAATTAGCATGCCGAATATTACTTGGAATGTGAATTGGAACGAAATCGCTAATTCATAAGACCATTTTACAGTTTTGGCCCAAGTAGAAGCAGAGCCAATATTGAAAGATGTCGATAGTCCATATCTCGGAAACTATAAGAGCTAATGCAATTTGGCAATCGGCAACGTAATTAGCATGCCGAATATTACTTGGAATGTGAATTGGAACGAAATCGCTAATTCATAAGACCATTTTACAATTTTGGCCCAAGTAGAAGCAGAGTCAATATTATAAGATGCCGGTAAACCATATCTCGGAAACTATAAGAGATAAGGCAATTTGGCAATCGGCAACGTAATTAGCATGCCGAATATTACTTGGAATGTGAATTGGAGCGAAATAGCTAATTCATAAGACCATTTTACAATTTCGGCCCAAGTAAAAGCAGAGCCAATATTGTAAGATGTCGATAGTCCATATCTCGGAAACTATAAGAGATAATGCAATTTGGCAATCGGCAACGTAATTAGCATGCCGAATATTACTTGGAATGTGAATTGGAACGAAATCGCTAATTCATAAGACCATTTTACAATTTTGGCCCAAGTTAGAAGCAGAGCCAATATTGTAAGATGCCGATAGTCCATATCTCGGAAACTAAAAGAGATATTGCAATTTGGTAATTGGCAACGTAATTAGCATGCCGAATATTACTTGGAATGTGAATTGGAACGAAATCGCTAATTCATAAGGCCATTTAACAATTTTGGCCCAAGTTAGAAGCAGAGCCAATATTGTAAGATGCCGATAGTCCATATCTCGGAAACTAAAAGAGATAAGGCAATTTGGCAATCGGCAACGTAATTAGCATGCCGAATATTACTTGGAATGTGAATTGGAACGAAATCGCTAATTCATAAGACCATTTTACAATTTTGGCCCAAGTAGAAGCAGAGCCAATATTGTAAGATGTCGATAGTCCATATCTCGGAAACTAAAAGAGATAATGCAATTTGGCAATCGGCAACGTAATTAGCATGCCGAATATTACTTGGAATGTGAATTGGAACGAAATCGCTAATTCATAAGACCATTTTACAATTTTGGCCCAAGTAGAAGCAGAGCCAATATTGTAAGATGCAGGTAGTCCATATCTCGGAAACTATAAGAGATAAGGCAATTTGGCAATCGGCAACGTAATTAGCATGCCGAATATTACTTGGACTGTGAATTGGAACGAAATCGCTAATTTATAAGACCATTTTACAATTTTGGCCCAAGTTAGAAGCAGAGCCAATATTGTAAGATGCCGATAGTCCATATCTCGTAAATTAAAAGAGATAATGCAATTTGGCAATCGGCAAAGTAATTAGCATGCGGAATATTACTTGGAATGTGAATTGGAACGAAATCGCTAATTCATAAGTCCATTTAACAATTTTGGCCCAAGTAGAAGCAGAGTCAATATTATAAGATGCCGGTAGACCATATCTCGGAAACTACAAGAGATAAGGCAATTTGGCAATCGGCAACGTAATTAGCATGCCGAATGTTACTTGGAATGTGAATTGGAACGAAATCGCTAATTCATAAGACCATTTTACAATTTTGGGCGAAGTAGAAGCAGAGCCAATATTGTAAGATGTCGATAGTCCATATCTCGGAAACTATACGACATAATGCAATTTGGCAATCCGCAACGTAATTAGCATGCCAAATATTACTTGGAATGTGAATTGGAACGAAATCGCTAATTCATAAGACCATTTTACAATTTTGGCCCAAGTAGAAGCAGAGCCAATATTGTAAGATGCCGATAGCCCATATCTCGGAAACTATAAGAGATTATGCAATTTGGCAATCGGCAACGTAATTAGCATGCCGAATATTACTTGGAATGTGAATTGGAACGAAATCGCTAATTCATAAGTCCATTTTACAATTTTGGCCCAACTAGAAACAGAGCCAATATTGTAAGATGCCGATAGTCCATATCTCGGAAACTATAAGAGATAATGCAATTTGGCAATTGTCAACGTAATTAGCATGCCGACTATTACTTGGAATGTGAATTGGAACGAAATCGCTAATTCATAAGTCCATTTTACAATTTTGGCCCAACTAGAAACAGAGCCAATATTGTAAGATGCCGATAGTCCATATCTCGGAAACTATAAGAGATAATGCAATTTGGCAATTGTCAACGTAATTAGCATGCCGACTATTACTTGGAATGTGAATTGGAACGAAATCGCTAATTCATAAGACCATTTTAAAATTTTGGCCCAAGTAGAAGCAGAGCCAATATTGAAAGATGTCGATAGTCCATATCTCGGAAACTATAAGAGCTAATGCAATTTGGCAATCGGCAACGTAATTAGCATGCCGAATATTACTTGGAATGTGAATTGGAACGAAATCGCTAATTCATAAGACCATTTTACAATTTTGGCCCAAGTAGAAGCAGAGCCAATATTATAAGATGCCGATAGACCATATCTCTGAAACTATAAGAGATAATGCAATTTGGCAATCGGCAACGTAATTAGCATGCCGAATATTACTTGGAATGTGAATTGGAACGAAATCGCTAATTCATAAGACCATTTTACAATTTTGGCCCAAGTAGAAGCCGAGCCAATATTATAAGATGCAGATAGTCCATATCTCGGAAACTATAAGAGATAATGCAATTTGGGAATCGGCAACGTAATTAGTATGCCGAATATTACTTGGAATGTGAATTGGAACGAAATCGCTAATTCATAAGACCATTTTACAATTTTGGCCCAAGTAGAAGCAAAGCCAATATTGTAAGATATCGATAGTCCATATCTCGGAAACTGTAAGAGATAATGCAATTTGGCAATCGGCAATGTAATTAGCATGCCGAATATTACTTGGAATGTGAGTTGGAACGAAATCGCTAATTCATAAGACCATTTTACAATTTTGGCCCAAGTAGAAGCAGAGCCAATATTGTAAGATGTCGATAGTCCATATCTCGGAAACTATAAGAGATAATGCAATTTGGCAATCGGCAACGTAATTAGCATGCCGAATATTAGTCGGAATGTGAATTGGAACGAAATCGCTAATTCATAAGACCATTTTACAATTTTGGCCCAAGTAGAAGCAGAGCCAATATTGTAAGATGTCGATAGTCCATATCTCGGAAACTATACGAGATAATTCAATTTGGCAATCGGCAACATAATTAGCATGCCGAATATTACTTGGAATGTGAATTGGAACGAAATCGCTAATTCATAAGACCATTTTACAATTTTGGCACAAGTAGAAGCAGAGCCAATATTGTAAGATGCAGGTAGTCCATATCTCGGAAACTATAAGAGATAAGGCAATTTGGCAATCGTCAACGTAATTAGCATGCCGAATATTACTTGGACTGTGAATTGGAACGAAATCGCTAATTCATAAGACCATTTTACAATTTTGGCCCAAGTTAGAAGCAGAGCCAATATTGTAAGATGCCGATTGTCCATATCTCGGAAACTAAAAGAGATATTGCAATTTGGTAATCGGCAACGTAATTAGCATGCCGAATATTACTTGGAATGTGAATTGGAACGAAATCGCTAATTCATAAGACCATTTTACAATTTTGGCCCAAGTAAGAAGCAGAGCCAATATTGTAAGATGTCGATAGTCCATATCTCGGAAACTATAAGAGATAATGCAATTTGACAATCGGCAACGTAATTAGCATGCCGAATATTACTTGGAATGTGAATTGGAACGAAATCGTTAATTCATAAGTCCATTTTACAATTTTGGCCCAAGTAGAAGCAGAGCCAATATTGTAAGATGCCGATAGTCCATATCTCGGAAACTATAAGAGATAATGCAATTTGGCGATTGGCAACGTAATTAGCATGCCGAATATTACTTGGAATGTGAATTGGAACGAAATCGCTAATTCATAAGTCCATTTTACAATTTTGGCCCAACTAGAAACAGAGCCAATATTGTAAGATGCCGATAGTCCATATCTCTGAAACTATAAGAGATAATGCAATTTGGCAATCGGCAACGTAATTAGCATGCCGAATATTACTTGGAATGTGAATTGGAACGAAATCGCTAATTCATAAGACCATTTTACAATTTTGGCCCAAGTAGAAGCCGAGCCAATATTATAAGATGCAGATAGTCCATATCTCGGAAACTATAAGAGATAATGCAATTTGGGAATCGGCCACGTAATTAGTATGCCGAATATTACTTGGAATGTGAATTGGAACGAAATCGCTAATTCATAAGACCATTTTACAATTTTGGCCCAAGTAGAAGCAAAGCCAATATTGTAAGATATCGATAGTCCATATCTCGGAAACTATAAGAGATAATGCAATTTGGCAACCGGCAATGTAATTAGCATGCCGAATATTACTTGGAATGTGAATTGGAACGAAATCGCTAATTCATAAGACCATTTTACAATTTTGGCCCAAGTAGAAGCAGAGCCAATATTGTAAGATGTCGATAGTCCATATCTCGGAAACTATAAGAGATAATGCAATTTGGCAATCGGCAACGTAATTAGCATGCCGAATATTAGTTGGAATGTGAATTGGAACGAAATCGCTAATTCATAAGACCATTTTACAATTTTGGCCCAAGTAGAAGCAGAGCCAATATTGTAAGATGTCGATAGTCCATATCTCGGAAACTATACGAGATAATTCAATTTGGCAATCGGCAACGTAATTAGCATGCCGAATATTACTTGGAATGTGAATTGGAACGAAATCGCTAATTCATAAGACCATTTTACAATTTTTTCACAAGTAGAAGCAGAGCCAATATTGTAAGATGCAGGTAGTCCATATCTCGGAAACTATAAGAGATAAGGCAATTTGGCAATCGGCAACGTAATTAGCATGCCGAATATTACTTGGAATGTGAATTGGAACGAAATCGCTAATTCATAAGACCATTTTACAATTTTGGCCCAAGTTAGAAGCAGAGCCAATATTGTAAGATGCCGATTGTCCATATCTCGGAAACTAAAAGAGATAATGCAATTTGGCAATCGGCAACGTAATTAGCATGCCGAATATTACTTGGAATGTGAATTGGAACGAAATCGCTAATTCATAAGACCATTTTACAATTTTGGCCCAAGTAGAAGCAGAGCCAATATTGTAAGATGCCGATAGTCCATATCTCGGAAACTAAAAGAGATAATGCAATTTGGCAATCGGCAACGTAATTAGCATGCCGAATATTACTTGGAATGTGAATTGGAACGAAATCGCTAATTCATAAGACCATTTTACAATTTTGGCCCAAGTTAGAAGCAGGGCCAATATTGTAAGATGCCGATAGTCCATACCTCGGAAACTATAAGAGATAAGGCAATTTGGCAATCGGCAACGTAATTAGCATGCCGAATATTACTTGGAATATGAATTGGAACGAAATCGCTAATTCATAAGACCATTTTACAATTTTGGCCAAAGTAAAAGCAGAGCCAATATTGTAAGATGCCGATAGTCCATATCTCGGAAACTAAAAGAGATAATGCAATTTGGCAATCGGCAACGTAATTAGCATGCCGAATATTACTTGGAATGTGAATTGGAACGAAATCGCTAATTCATAAGACCATTTTACAATTTTGGCCCAAGTTAGAAGCAGGGCCAATATTGTAAGATGCCGATAGTCCATATCTCGGAAACTATAAGAGATAATGCAATTTTGCAATTGGCAACGTAATTAGCATGCCGAATATTACTCGGAATGTGAATTGGAACGAAATCGCTAATTCATAAGACCATTTTACAATTTTGGCCCAAGTTAGAAGCAGAGCCAATATTGTAAGATGCCGATAGTCCATATCTCGGAAACTATAAGAGATAATGCAATTTGGCAATCGGCAACGTAATTAGCATGCCGAATATTACTTGGAATGTGAATTGGAACGAAATCGCTAATTCATAAGACCATTTTACAATTTTGGCCCAAGTAGAAGCAAAGCCAATATTGTAAGATATCGATAGTCCATATCTCGGAAACTATAAGAGATAATGCAATTTGGCAATCGGCAACGTAATTAGCATGCCGAATATTACTTGGAATGTGAATTGGAACGAAATCGCTAATTCATAAGACCATTTTACAATTTTGGCCCAAGTAGAAGCAGAGCCAATATTGTAAGATGTCGATAGTCCATATCTCGGAAACTAAAAGAGATAATGCAATTTGGCAATCGGCAACGCAATTAGCATGCCGAATATTACTTGGATTGTGAATTGAAACGAAATCGCTAATTCATAAGACTATTTTACAATTTTGGCCCAAGTAAAAGCAGAGCCAATATTGTAAGATGTCGATAGTCCATATCTCGGAAACTATAAGAGATAATGCAATTTGGCAATCGGCAACGTAATTAGCATGCCGAATATAACTTTGATTGTGAATTGAAACGAAATCGCTAATTCATAAGACCATTTTACAATTTTGGGCCCAAGTAGAAGCAGAGACAATATTGTAAGATGTCGATAGTCCATATCTCGGAAACTATAAGAGATAATACAATTTGGCAATCGGCAACATAATTAGCATGCCGAATATTACTTGGAATGTGAATTGGAACGAAATCGCTAATTCATAAGACCATTTTACAATTTTGGCCCAAGTAGAAGCAGATCCAATATTGTAAGATGCCGGTAGTCCATATCTCGGAAACTATAAGAGATAAGGCAATTTGGCAATCGGCAACGTAATTAGCATGCCGAATATTACTTGGAATGTGAATTGGAACGAAATCGCTAATTCATAAGACCATTTCACAATTTTGGGCGAAGTAGAAGCAGAGCCAATATTGTAAGATGTCGATAGTCCATATCTCGGAAACTATACGAGATAATGCAATTTGGCAATCCGCAACGTAATTAGCATGCCAAATATTACTTGGAATGTGAATTGGAACGAAATCGCTAATTCATAAGACCATTTTACAATTTTGGCCCAAGTAGAAGCAGAGCCAATATTGTAAGATGCCGATAGCCCATATCTCGGAAACTATAAGAGATAATGCAATTTGGCAATCGGCAACGTAATTAGCATGCCGAATATTACTTGGAATGTGAATTGGAACGAAATCGCTAATTCATAAGACCATTTTACAATTTTGGCACAAGTTAGAAGCAGAGCCAATATTGTAAGATGCTGATAGTCCATATCTCGGAAACTATAAGAGATAATGCAATTTGGCAATTGGCAGCGTAATTAGCATGCCGAATATTACTTGGAATGTGAATTGGAACGAAATCGCTAATGCATAAGACCATTTTACAATTTTGGCCCAAGTAGAAGCAGAGCCAATATTGTAAGATGTCGATAGTCCATATCTCGGAAACTAAAAGAGATAATGCAATTTGGCAATCGGCAACGTAATTAGCATGCCGAATATTACTTGGATTGTGAATTGAAACGAAATCGCTAATTCATAAGACTATTTTACAATTTTGGCCCAAGTAAAAGCAGAGCCAATATTGTAAGATGTCGATAACCCATATCTCGGAAACTATACGAGATAATGCAATTTGGCAATCCGCAACGTAATTAGCATGCCAAATATTACTTGGAATGTGAATTGGAACGAAATCGCTAATTCATAAGACCATTTTACAATTTTGGCCCAAGTAGAAGCAGAGCCAATATTGTAAGATGCCGATAGCCCATATCTCGGAAACTATAAGAGATAATGCAATTTGGCAATCGGCAACGTAATTAGCATGCCGAATATTACTTGGAATGTGAATTGGAACGAAATCGCTAATTCATAAGACCATTTTACAATTTTGGCCCAAGTTAGAAGCAGAGCCAATATTGTAAGATGCCGATAGTCCATATCTCGGAAACTATAAGAGGTAATGCAATTTGGCAATTGGCAGCGTAATTAGCATGCCGAATATTACTTGGAATGTGAATTGGAACGAAATCGCTAATGCATAAGACCATTTTACAATTTTGGCCCAAGTAGAAGCAGAGCCAATATTGTAAGATGTCGATAGTCCATATCTCGGAAACTATAAGAGATAATGCAATTTGGCAATCGGCAACGTAATTAGCATGCCGAATATTACTTGGAATGGGAATTGGAACGAAATTGCTAATTCATAAGACCATTTTACAATTTTGGCCCAAGTAGAAGCAGAGCCAATATTGTAAGATGTCGATAGTCCATATCTCAGAAACTATAAGAGATAATGCAATTTGGCAATCGGCAACGTAATTAGCATGCCGAATATTACTTGGAATGTGAATTGGAACGAAATCGCTAATTCATAAGTCCATTTTACAATTTTGGCCCAAGTAGAAGCAGAGCCAATATTGTAAGATGCCGATAGTCCATATCTCGGAAACTATAAGAGATAGTGCAATTTGGCAATTGGCAACGTAATTAGCATGCCGAATATTACTTGGAATGTGAATTGGAACGAAATCGCTAATTCATACGACCATTTTAAAATTTTGGCCCAAGTAGTAGCAGAGCCAATATTGAAAGATATCGATAGTCCATATCTCGGAAACTATAAGAGCTAATGCAATTTGGCAATCGGCAACGTAATTAGCATGCCGAATATTACTTGGAATGTGAATTGGAACGAAATCGCTAATTCATAAGACCATTTTACAATTTTGGCCCAAGTAGAAGCCGAGCCAATATTATAAGATGCCGATAGTCCATATCTCGGAAACTATAAGAGATAATGCAATTTGGGAATCGGCAACGTAATTAGCATGCCGAATATTACTTGGAATGTGAATTGGAACGAAATCGCTAATTCATAAGACCATTTTACAATTTTGGCCCAAGTAGAAGCAGAGCCAATATTGGAAGATGTCGATAGTCCATATCTCGGAAACTATAAGAGCTAATGCAATTTGGCAATCGGCAACGTAATTAGCATGCCGAATATTACTTGGAATGTGAATTGGAACGAAATCGCTAATTCATAAGACCATTTTACAATTTTGGCCCAAGTAGAAGCCGAGCCAATATTATAAGATGCCGATAGTCCATATCTCGGAAACTATAAGAGATAATGCAATTTGGGAATCGGCAACGTAATTAGCATGCCGAATGTTACTTGGTATGTGAATTGGAACGAAATCGCTAATTCATAAGACCATTTTACAATTTTGGCCCAAGTAGAAGCTGAGCCAATATTGGAAGATGTCGATAGTCCATATCTCGGAAACTATAAGAGCTAATGCAATTTGGCAATCGGCAACGTAATTAGCATGCCGAATATTACTTGGAATGTGAATTGGAACGAAATCGCTAATTCATAAGACCATTTTACAATTTTGGCCCAAGTAGAAGCCGAGCCAATATTATAAGATGCCGATAGTCCATATCTCGGAAACTATAAGAGATAATGCAATTTGGGAATCGGCAACGTAATTAGCATGCCGAATATTACTTGGAATGTGAATTGGAACGAAATCGCTAATTCATAAGACCATTTTACAATTTTGGCCCAAGTAGAAGCAAAGCCAATATTGTAAGATATCGATAGTCTATATCTCGGAAACTATAAGAGATAATGCAATTTGGCAATCGGCAACGCAATTAGCATGCCGAATATTACTTGGATTGTGAATTGAAACGAAATCGCTAATTCATAAGACTATTTTACAATTTTGGCCCAAGTAAAAGCAGAGCCAATATTGTAAGATGTCGATAGTCCATATCTCGGAAACTATAAGAGATAATGCAATTTGGCAATCGGCAACGTAATTAGCATGCCGAATATAACTTTGATTGTGAATTGAAACGAAATCGCTAATTCATAAGACCATTTTACAATTTTGGGCCCAAGTAGAAGCAGAGACAATATTGTAAGATGTCGATAGTCCATATCTCGGAAACTATAAGAGATAATACAATTTGGCAATCGGCAACATAATTAGCATGCCGAATATTACTTGGAATGTGAATTGGAACGAAATCGCTAATTCATAAGACCATTTTACAATTTTGGCCCAAGTAGAAGCAGAGCCAATATTGTAAGATGCCGGTAGTCCATATCTCGGAAAATATAAGAGATAAGGCAATTTGGCAATCGGCAACGTAATTAGCGTGCCGAATATTACTTGGAATGTGAATTGGAACGAAATCGCTAATTCATAAGACCATTTTACAATTTTGGCCCAAGTAGAAGCCGAGCCAATATTATAAGATGCAGATAGTCCATATCTCGGAAACTATAAGAGATAATGCAATTTGGGAATCGGCCACGTAATTAGTATGCCGAATATTACTTGGAATGTGAATTGGAACGAAATCGCTAATTCATAAGACCATTTTACAATTTTGGCCCAAGTAGAAGCAAAGCCAATATTGTAAGATATCGATAGTCCATATCTCGGAAACTATAAGAGATAATGCAATTTGGCAACCGGCAATGTAATTAGCATGCCGAATATTACTTGGAATGTGAATTGGAACGAAATCGCTAATTCATAAGACCATTTTACAATTTTGGCCCAAGTAGAAGCAGAGCCAATATTGTAAGATGTCGATAGTCCATATCTCGGAAACTATAAGAGATAATGCAATTTGGCAATCGGCAACGTAATTAGCATGCCGAATATTAGTTGGAATGTGAATTGGAACGAAATCGCTAATTCATAAGACCATTTTACAATTTTGGCCCAAGTAGAAGCAGAGCCAATATTGTAAGATGTCGATAGTCCATATCTCGGAAACTATACGAGATAATTCAATTTGGCAATCGGCAACGTAATTAGCATGCCGAATATTACTTGGAATGTGAATTGGAACGAAATCGCTAATTCATAAGACCATTTTACAATTTTTTCACAAGTAGAAGCAGAGCCAATATTGTAAGATGCAGGTAGTCCATATCTCGGAAACTATAAGAGATAAGGCAATTTGGCAATCGGCAACGTAATTAGCATGCCGAATATTACTTGGACTGTGAATTGGAACGAAATCGCTAATTCATAAGACCATTTTACAATTTTGGCCCAAGTTAGAAGCAGAGCCAATATTGTAAGATGCCGATTGTCCATATCTCGGAAACTAAAAGAGATAATGCAATTTGGCAATCGGCAACGTAATTAGCATGCCGAATATTACTTGGAATGTGAATTGGAACGAAATCGCTAATTCATAAGACCATTTTACAATTTTGGCCCAAGTAGAAGCAGAGCCAATATTGTAAGATGCCGATAGTCCATATCTCGGAAACTAAAAGAGATAATGCAATTTGGCAATCGGCAACGTAATTAGCATGCCGAATATTACTTGGAATGTGAATTGGAACGAAATCGCTAATTCATAAGACCATTTTACAATTTTGGCCCAAGTTAGAAGCAGGGCCAATATTGTAAGATGCCGATAGTCCATACCTCGGAAACTATAAGAGATAAGGCAATTTGGCAATCGGCAACGTAATTAGCATGCCGAATATTACTTGGAATATGAATTGGAACGAAATCGCTAATTCATAAGACCATTTTACAATTTTGGCCAAAGTAAAAGCAGAGCCAATATTGTAAGATGCCGATAGTCCATATCTCGGAAACTAAAAGAGATAATGCAATTTGGCAATCGGCAACGTAATTAGCATGCCGAATATTACTTGGAATGTGAATTGGAACGAAATCGCTAATTCATAAGACCATTTTACAATTTTGGCCCAAGTTAGAAGCAGGGCCAATATTGTAAGATGCCGATAGTCCATATCTCGGAAACTATAAGAGATAATGCAATTTTGCAATTGGCAACGTAATTAGCATGCCGAATATTACTCGGAATGTGAATTGGAACGAAATCGCTAATTCATAAGACCATTTTACAATTTTGGCCCAAGTTAGAAGCAGAGCCAATATTGTAAGATGCCGATAGTCCATATCTCGGAAACTATAAGAGATAATGCAATTTGGCAATCGGCAACGTAATTAGCATGCCGAATATTACTTGGAATGTGAATTGGAACGAAATCGCTAATTCATAAGACCATTTTACAATTTTGGCCCAAGTAGAAGCAAAGCCAATATTGTAAGATATCGATAGTCCATATCTCGGAAACTATAAGAGATAATGCAATTTGGCAATCGGCAACGTAATTAGCATGCCGAATATTACTTGGAATGTGAATTGGAACGAAATCGCTAATTCATAAGACCATTTTACAATTTTGGCCCAAGTAGAAGCAGAGCCAATATTGTAAGATGTCGATAGTCCATATCTCGGAAACTAAAAGAGATAATGCAATTTGGCAATCGGCAACGCAATTAGCATGCCGAATATTACTTGGATTGTGAATTGAAACGAAATCGCTAATTCATAAGACTATTTTACAATTTTGGCCCAAGTAAAAGCAGAGCCAATATTGTAAGATGTCGATAGTCCATATCTCGGAAACTATAAGAGATAATGCAATTTGGCAATCGGCAACGTAATTAGCATGCCGAATATAACTTTGATTGTGAATTGAAACGAAATCGCTAATTCATAAGACCATTTTACAATTTTGGGCCCAAGTAGAAGCAGAGACAATATTGTAAGATGTCGATAGTCCATATCTCGGAAACTATAAGAGATAATACAATTTGGCAATCGGCAACATAATTAGCATGCCGAATATTACTTGGAATGTGAATTGGAACGAAATCGCTAATTCATAAGACCATTTTACAATTTTGGCCCAAGTAGAAGCAGATCCAATATTGTAAGATGCCGGTAGTCCATATCTCGGAAACTATAAGAGATAAGGCAATTTGGCAATCGGCAACGTAATTAGCATGCCGAATATTACTTGGAATGTGAATTGGAACGAAATCGCTAATTCATAAGACCATTTCACAATTTTGGGCGAAGTAGAAGCAGAGCCAATATTGTAAGATGTCGATAGTCCATATCTCGGAAACTATACGAGATAATGCAATTTGGCAATCCGCAACGTAATTAGCATGCCAAATATTACTTGGAATGTGAATTGGAACGAAATCGCTAATTCATAAGACCATTTTACAATTTTGGCCCAAGTAGAAGCAGAGCCAATATTGTAAGATGCCGATAGCCCATATCTCGGAAACTATAAGAGATAATGCAATTTGGCAATCGGCAACGTAATTAGCATGCCGAATATTACTTGGAATGTGAATTGGAACGAAATCGCTAATTCATAAGACCATTTTACAATTTTGGCACAAGTTAGAAGCAGAGCCAATATTGTAAGATGCTGATAGTCCATATCTCGGAAACTATAAGAGATAATGCAATTTGGCAATTGGCAGCGTAATTAGCATGCCGAATATTACTTGGAATGTGAATTGGAACGAAATCGCTAATGCATAAGACCATTTTACAATTTTGGCCCAAGTAGAAGCAGAGCCAATTTTGTAAGATGTCGATAGTCCATATCTCGGAAACTAAAAGAGATAATGCAATTTGGCAATCGGCAACGTAATTAGCATGCCGAATATTACTTGGATTGTGAATTGAAACGAAATCGCTAATTCATAAGACTATTTTACAATTTTGGCCCAAGTAAAAGCAGAGCCAATATTGTAAGATGTCGATAACCCATATCTCGGAAACTATACGAGATAATGCAATTTGGCAATCCGCAACGTAATTAGCATGCCAAATATTACTTGGAATGTGAATTGGAACGAAATCGCTAATTCATAAGACCATTTTACAATTTTGGCCCAAGTAGAAGCAGAGCCAATATTGTAAGATGCCGATAGCCCATATCTCGGAAACTATAAGAGATAATGCAATTTGGCAATCGGCAACGTAATTAGCATGCCGAATATTACTTGGAATGTGAATTGGAACGAAATCGCTAATTCATAAGACCATTTTACAATTTTGGCCCAAGTTAGAAGCAGAGCCAATATTGTAAGATGCCGATAGTCCATATCTCGGAAACTATAAGAGGTAATGCAATTTGGCAATTGGCAGCGTAATTAGCATGCCGAATATTACTTGGAATGTGAATTGGAACGAAATCGCTAATGCATAAGACCATTTTACAATTTTGGCCCAAGTAGAAGCAGAGCCAATATTGTAAGATGTCGATAGTCCATATCTCGGAAACTATAAGAGATAATGCAATTTGGCAATCGGCAACGTAATTAGCATGCCGAATATTACTTGGAATGGGAATTGGAACGAAATTGCTAATTCATAAGACCATTTTACAATTTTGGCCCAAGTAGAAGCAGAGCCAATATTGTAAGATGTCGATAGTCCATATCTCAGAAACTATAAGAGATAATGCAATTTGGCAATCGGCAACGTAATTAGCATGCCGAATATTACTTGGAATGTGAATTGGAACGAAATCGCTAATTCATAAGTCCATTTTACAATTTTGGCCCAAGTAGAAGCAGAGCCAATATTGTAAGATGCCGATAGTCCATATCTCGGAAACTATAAGAGATAGTGCAATTTGGCAATTGGCAACGTAATTAGCATGCCGAATATTACTTGGAATGTGAATTGGAACGAAATCGCTAATTCATACGACCATTTTAAAATTTTGGCCCAAGTAGTAGCAGAGCCAATATTGAAAGATATCGATAGTCCATATCTCGGAAACTATAAGAGCTAATGCAATTTGGCAATCGGCAACGTAATTAGCATGCCGAATATTACTTGGAATGTGAATTGGAACGAAATCGCTAATTCATAAGACCATTTTACAATTTTGGCCCAAGTAGAAGCCGAGCCAATATTATAAGATGCCGATAGTCCATATCTCGGAAACTATAAGAGATAATGCAATTTGGGAATCGGCAACGTAATTAGCATGCCGAATATTACTTGGAATGTGAATTGGAACGAAATCGCTAATTCATAAGACCATTTTACAATTTTGGCCCAAGTAGAAGCAAAGCCAATATTGTAAGATATCGATAGTCTATATCTCGGAAACTATAAGAGATAATGCAATTTGGCAATCGGCAACGTAATTAGCATGCCGAATATTACTTGGTATGTGAATTGGAACGAAATCGCTAATTCATAAGACCATTTTACAATTTTGGCCCAAGTAGAAGCTGAGCCAATATTGTAAGATGTCGATAGTCCATATCTCGGAAACTATAAGAGCTAATGCAATTTGGCAATCGGCAACGTAATTAGCATGCCGAATATTACTTGGAATGTGAATTGGAACGAAATCGCTAATTCATAAGACCATTTTACAATTTTGGCCCAAGTAGAAGCCGAGCCAATATTATAAGATGCCGATAGTCCATATCTCGGAAACTATAAGAGATAATGCAATTTGGGAATCGGCAACGTAATTAGCATGCCGAATATTACTTGGAATGTGAATTGGAACGAAATCGCTAATTCATAAGACCATTTTACAATTTTGGCCCAAGTAGAAGCAAAGCCAATATTGTAAGATATCGATAGTCTATATCTCGGAAACTATAAGAGATAATGCAATTTGGCAATCGGCAACGCAATTAGCATGCCGAATATTACTTGGATTGTGAATTGAAACGAAATCGCTAATTCATAAGACTATTTTACAATTTTGGCCCAAGTAAAAGCAGAGCCAATATTGTAAGATGTCGATAGTCCATATCTCGGAAACTATAAGAGATAATGCAATTTGGCAATCGGCAACGTAATTAGCATGCCGAATATAACTTTGATTGTGAATTGAAACGAAATCGCTAATTCATAAGACCATTTTACAATTTTGGGCCCAAGTAGAAGCAGAGACAATATTGTAAGATGTCGATAGTCCATATCTCGGAAACTATAAGAGATAATACAATTTGGCAATCGGCAACATAATTAGCATGCCGAATATTACTTGGAATGTGAATTGGAACGAAATCGCTAATTCATAAGACCATTTTACAATTTTGGCCCAAGTAGAAGCAGATCCAATATTGTAAGATGCCGGTAGTCCATATCTCGGAAACTATAAGAGATAAGGCAATTTGGCAATCGGCAACGTAATTAGCATGCCGAATATTACTTGGAATGTGAATTGGAACGAAATCGCTAATTCATAAGACCATTTCACAATTTTGGGCGAAGTAGAAGCAGAGCCAATATTGTAAGATGTCGATAGTCCATATCTCGGAAACTATACGAGATAATGCAATTTGGCAATCCGCAACGTAATTAGCATGCCAAATATTACTTGGAATGTGAATTGGAACGAAATCGCTAATTCATAAGACCATTTTACAATTTTGGCCCAAGTAGAAGCAGAGCCAATATTGTAAGATGCCGTTAGCCCATATCTCGGAAACTATAAGAGATAATGCAATTTGGCAATCGGCAACGTAATTAGCATGCCGAATATTACTTGGAATGTGAATTGGAACGAAATCGCTAATTCATAAGACCATTTTACAATTTTGGCACAAGTTAGAAGCAGAGCCAATATTGTAAGATGCTGATAGTCCATATCTCGGAAACTATAAGAGATAATGCAATTTGGCAATTGGCAGCGTAATTAGCATGCCGAATATTACTTGGAATGTGAATTGGAACGAAATCGCTAATGCATAAGACCATTTTACAATTTTGGCCCAAGTAGAAGCAGAGCCAATATTGTAAGATGTCGATAGTCCATATCTCGGAAACTAAAAGAGATAATGCAATTTGGCAATCGGCAACGTAATTAGCATGCCGAATATTACTTGGATTGTGAATTGAAACGAAATCGCTAATTCATAAGACTATTTTACAATTTTGGCCCAAGTAAAAGCAGAGCCAATATTGTAAGATGTCGATAACCCATATCTCGGAAACTATACGAGATAATGCAATTTGGCAATCCGCAACGTAATTAGCATGCCAAATATTACTTGGAATGTGAATTGGAACGAAATCGCTAATTCATAAGACCATTTTACAATTTTGGCCCAAGTAGAAGCAGAGCCAATATTGTAAGATGCCGATAGCCCATATCTCGGAAACTATAAGAGATAATGCAATTTGGCAATCGGCAACGTAATTAGCATGCCGAATATTACTTGGAATGTG
Organism: Rhynchophorus ferrugineus; assembly: GCF_030347505.1. Classification (NCBI taxonomy): domain Eukaryota; kingdom Metazoa; phylum Arthropoda; class Insecta; order Coleoptera; family Curculionidae; genus Rhynchophorus; species Rhynchophorus ferrugineus. The sequence goes on along the minus strand of NW_027472588.1, from coordinate 22,599,592 downwards.
AATTGGAACGAAATCGCTAATTCATAAGACCATTTTACAATTTTGGCCCAAGTTAGAAGCAGAGCCAATATTGTAAGATGCCGATAGTCCATATCTCGGAAACTATAAGAGGTAATGCAATTTGGCAATTGGCAGCGTAATTAGCATGCCGAATATTACTTGGAATGTGAATTGGAACGAAATCGCTAATGCATAAGACCATTTTACAATTTTGGCCCAAGTAGAAGCAGAGCCAATATTGTAAGATGTCGATAGTCCATATCTCGGAAACTATAAGAGATAATGCAATTTGGCAATCGGCAACGTAATTAGCATGCCGAATATTACTTGGAATGGGAATTGGAACGAAATTGCTAATTCATAAGACCATTTTACAATTTTGGCCCAAGTAGAAGCAGAGCCAATATTGTAAGATGTCGATAGTCCATATCTCAGAAACTATAAGAGATAATGCAATTTGGCAATCGGCAACGTAATTAGCACGCCGAATATTACTTGGAATGTGAATTGGAACGAAATCGCTAATTCATAAGTCCATTTTACAATTTTGGCCCAAGTAGAAGCAGAGCCAATATTGTAAGATGCCGATAGTCCATATCTCGGAAACTATAAGAGATAATGCAATTTGGCAATTGGCAACGTAATTAGCATGCCGAATATTACTTGGAATGTGAATTGGAACGAAATCGCTAATTCATAAGACCATTTTAAAATTTTGGCCCAAGTAGAAGCAGAGCCAATATTGAAAGATGTCGATAGTCCATATCTCGGAAACTATAAGAGCTAATGCAATTTGGCAATCGGCAACGTAATTAGCATGCCGAATATTACTTGGAATGTGAATTGGAACGAAATCGCTAATTCATAAGACCATTTTACAATTTTGGCCCAAGTAGAAGCCGAGCCAATATTATAAGATGCCGATAGTCCATATCTCGGAAACTATAAGAGATAATGCAATTTGGGAATCGGCAACGTAATTAGCATGCCGAATATTACTTGGAATGTGAATTGGAACGAAATCGCTAATTCATAAGACCATTTTACAATTTTGGCCCAAGTAGAAGCAAAGCCAATATTGTAAGATATCGATAGTCTATATCTCGGAAACTATAAGAGATAATGCAATTTGGAAATCGGCAACGTAATTAGCATGCCGAATATTACTTGGTATGTGAATTGGAACGAAATCGCTAATTCATAAGACCATTTTACAATTTTGGCCCAAGTAGAAGCTGAGCCAATATTGTAAGATGTCGATAGTCCATATCTCGGAATCTATAAGAGATAATGCAATTTGGCAATCGGCAACGTAATTAGCATGCCGAATATTACTTGGAATGTGAATTGGAACGAAATCGCTAATTCATAAGACCATTTTACAATTTTGGCCCAAGTAGAAGCAGAGTCAATATTATAAGATGCCGGTAAACCATATTTCGGAAACTATAAGAGATAAGGCAATATGGCAATCGGCAACGTAATTAGCATGCCGAATATTACTTGGAATGTGAATTGGAACGAAATAGCTAATTCATAAGACCATTTTACAATTTTGGCCCAAGTAAATGCAGAGCCAATATTGTAAGATGTCGATAGTCCATATCTCGGAAACTATAAGAGATAATGCAATTTGGCAATCGGCAACGTAATTAGCATGCCGAATATTACTTGGACTGTGAATTGGAACGAAATCGCTAATTCATAAGACCATTTTACAATTTTGGCCCAAGTTAGAAGCAGAGCCAATATTGTAAGATGCCGATAGTCCATATCTCGGAAACTATAAGAGATAAGGCAATTTGGCAATCGGCAACGTAATTAGCATGCCGAATATTACTTGGACTGTGAATTGGAACGAAATCGCTAATTCATAAGACCATTTTACAATTTTGGCCCAAGTTAGAAGCAGAGCCAATATTGTAAGATGCCGATTGTCCATATCTCGGAAACTAAAAGAGATAATGCAATTTGGCAATCGGCAACGTAATTAGCATGCCGAATATTACTTGGAATGTGAATTGGAACGAAATCGCTAATTCATAAGACCATTTTACAATTTTGGCCCAAGTAGAAGCAAAGCCAATATTGTAAGATATCGATAGTCCATATCTTGGAAACTATAAGAGATAATGCAATTTGGCAATCGGCAACGTAATTAGCATGCCGAATATTACTTGGATTGTGAATTGAAACGAAATCGCTAATTCATAAGACCATTTTACAATTTTGGCCCAAGTAGAAGCAAAGCCAATATTGTAAGATATCGATAGTCCATATCTTGGAAACTATAAGAGATAATGCAATTTGGCAATCGGCAACGTAATTAGCATGCCGAATATTACTTGGAATGTGAATTGGAACGAAATCGCTAATTCATAAGACCATTTTACAATTTTGGCCCAAGTAGAAGCAAAGCCAATATTGTAAGACATCAATAGTCCATATCTTGGAAACTATAAGAGATAATGCAATTTGGCAATCGGCAACGTAATTAGCATGCCGAATATTACTTGGATTGTGAATTGAAACGAAATCGCTAATTCATAAGACCATTTTACAATTTTGGGCCCAAGTAGAAGCAGAGCCAATATTGTAAGATGTCGATAGTCCATATCTCGGAAACTATAAGAGATAATGCAATTTGGTAATCGGCAACGTAATTAGCATGCCGAATATTACTTGGAATGTGAATTGGAACGGAATCGCTAATTCATAAGACCATTTTACAATTTTGGCCAAAGTAAAAGCAGAGCCAATATTGTAAGATGTCGATAGTCCATATCTCGGAAACTATAAGAGATAATGCAATTTGGCAATTGGCAACGTAATTAGCATGCCGAATATTACTCGGAATGTGAATTGGAACGAAATCGCTAATTCATAAGACCATTTTACAATTTTGGCCCAAGTTAGAAGCAGGGCCAATATTGTAAGATGCCGATAGTCCATATCTCGGAAACTATAAGAGATAATGCAATTTTGCAATTGGCAACGTAATTAGCATGCCGAATATTACTCGGAATGTGAATTGGAACGAAATCGCTAATTCATAAGTCCATTTTACAATTTTGGCCCAAGTTAGAAGCAGAGCCAATATTGTAAGATGCCGATAGTCCATATCTCGGAAACTATAAGAGATAATGCAATTTGGCAATCGGCAACGTAATTAGCATGCCGAATATTACTTGGAATGTGAATTGGAACGAAATCGCTAATTCATAAGACCATTTTACAATTTTTTCCCAAGTAGAAGCAAAGCCAATATTGTAAGATATCGATAGTCCATATGTCGGAAACTATAAGAGATAATGCAATTTGGCAATCGGCAACGTAATTAGCATGCCGAATATTACTTGGAATGTGAATTGGAACGAAATGGCTAATTCATAAGACCATTTTACAATTTTGGCCCAAGTAGAAGCAGAGCCAATATTGTAAGATGTCGATAGTCCATATCTCGGAAAGTAAAAGAGATAATGCAATTTGGCAATCGGCAACGCAATTAGCATGCCGAATATTACTTGGATTGTGAATTGAAACGAAATCGCTAATTCATAAGACCATTTTACAATTTTGGGCCCAAGTAGAAGCAGAGACAATATTGTAAGATGTCGATAGTCCATATTTCGGAAACTATAAGAGATAATACAATTTGGCAATCGGCAACATAATTAGCATGCCGAATATTACTTGGAATGTGAATTGGAACGAAATCGCTAATTCATAAGACCATTTTACAATTTTGGCCCAAGTAGAAGCAGATCCAATATTGTAAGATGCCGGTAGTCCATATCTCGGAAACTATAAAAGATAAGGCAATTTGGCAATCGGCAACGCAATTAGCATGCCGAATATTACTTGGAATGTGAATTGGAACGAAATCGCTAATTCATAAGACCATTTTACAATTTTGGGCGAAGTAGAAGCAGAGCCAATATTGTAAGGTGTCGATAGTCCATATCTCGGAAACTATACGAGATAATGCAATTTGGCAATCCGCAACGTAATTAGCATGCCAAATATTACTTGGAATGTGAATTGGAACGAAATCGCTAATTCATAAGACCATTTTACAATTTTGGCCCAAGTAGAAGCAGAGCCAATATTGTAAGATGCCGATTGCCCATATCTCGGAAACTATAAGAGATAATGCAATTTGGCAATCGGCAACGTAATTAGCATGCCGAATATTACTTGGAATGTGAATTGGAACGAAATCGCTAATTCATAAGACCATTTTACAATTTTGGCCCAAGTTAGAAGCAGAGCCAATATTGTAAGATGCCGATAGTCCATATCTCGGAAACTATAAGAGGTAATGCAATTTGGCAATTGGCAGCGTAATTATCATGCCGAATATTACTTGGAATGTGAATTTGAACGAAATCGCTAATGCATAAGACCATTTTACAATTTTGGCCCAAGTAGAAGCAGAGCCAATATTGTAAGATGTCGATAGTCCATATCTCGGAAACTATAAGAGATAATGCAATTTGGCAATCGGCAACGTAATTAGCATGCCGAATATTACTTGGAATGGGAATTGGAACGAAATTGCTAATTCATAAGACCATTTTACAATTTTGGCCCAAGTAGAAGCAGAGCCAATATTGTAAGATGTCGATAGTCCATATCTCAGAAACTATAAGAGATAATGCAATTTGGCAATCGGCAACGTAATTAGCATGCCGAATATTACTTGGAATGTGAATTGGAACGAAATCGCTAATTCATAAGCCCATTTTACAATTTTGGCCCAAGTAGAAGCAGAGCCAATATTGTAAGATGCCGATAGTCCATATCTCGGAAACTATAAGAGATAATGCAATTTGGCAATTGGCAACGTAATTAGCATGCCGAATATTACTTGGAATGTGAATTGGAACGAAATCGCTAATTCATAAGTCCATTTTACAATTTTGGCCCAACTAGAAGCAGAGCCAATATTGTAAGATGCCGATAGTCCATATCTCGGAAACGATAAGAGATAATGCAAATTGGCAATTGTCAACGTAATTAGCATGCCGACTATTACTTGGAATGTGAATTGGAACGAAATCGCTAATTCATAAGACCATTTTAAAATTTTGGCCCAAGTAGTAGCAGAGCCAATATTGAAAGATATCGATAGTCCATATCTCGGAAACTATAAGAGCTAATGCAATTTGTCAATCGGCAACGTAATTAGCATGCCGAATATTACTTGGAATGTGAATTGGAACGAAATCGTTAATTCATAAGACCATTTTACAATTTTGGCCCAAGTAGAAGCCGAGCCAATATTATAAGATGCCGATAGTCCATATCTCGGAAACTATAAGAGATAATGCAATTTGGGAATCGGCAACGTAATTAGCATGCCGAATATTACTTGGAATGTGAATTGGAACGAAATCGCTAATTCATAAGACCATTTTACAATTTTGGCCCAAGTAGAAGCAAAGCCAATATTGTAAGATATCGATAGTCCATATCTCGGAAACTATAAGAGATAATGCAATTTGGCAATCGGCAACGTAATTAGCATGCCGAATATTACTTGGAATGTGAATTGGAACGAAATCGCTAATTCATAAGACCATTTTACAATTTTGGCCCAAGTAGAAGCTGAGCCAAATTGTAAGATATCGATACTCCATATCACGGAATCTATAAGAGATAATGCAATTTGGCAATCGGCAACGTAATTAGCATGCCGAATATTACTTGGAATGTGAATTGGAACGAAATCGCTAATTCATAAGTCCATTTTACAATTTTGGCCCAAGTAGTAGCAGAGTCAATATTATAAGATGCCGGTAAACCATATCTCGGAAACTATAAGAGATAAGGCAATTTGGCAATCGGCAACGTAATTAGCATGCCGAATATTACTTGGAATGTGAATTGGAACGAAATAGCTAATTCATAAGACCATTTTACAATTTCGGCCCAAGTAAAAGCAGAGCCAATATTGTAAGATGTCGATAGTCCATATCTCGGAAACTATAAGAGATAATGCAATTTGGCAATCGGCAACGTAATTAGCATGCCGAATATTACTTGGAATGTGAATTGGAACGAAATCGCTAATTCATAAGACCATTTTACAATTTTGGCCCAAGTTAGAAGCAGAGCCAATATTGTAAGATGCCGATAGTCCATATCTCGGAAACTATAAGAGATAATGCAATTTGGTAATTGGCAACGTAATTAGCATGCCGAATATTACTTGGAATGTGAATTGGAACGAAATCGCTAATTCATAAGACCATTTTACAATTTTGGCCCAAGTTAGAAGCAGAGCCAATATTTTAAGATGCCGATAGTCCATATCTCGGAAACTAAAAGGGATAATGCAATTTGGCAATCGGCAACGTAATTAGCATGCCGAATATTACTTGGAATGTGAATTGGAACGAAATCGCTAATTCATAAGACCATTTTACAATTTTGGCCCAAGTAGAAGCAGAGCCAATATTGTAAGATGTCGATAGTCCATATCTCGGAAACTAAAAGAGATAATGCAATTTGGCAATCAGCAACGTAATTAGCATGCCGAATATTACTTGGAATGTGAATTGGAACGAAATCGCTAATTCATAAGACCATTTTACAATTTTGGCCCAAGTAGAAGCAAAGCCAATATTGTAAGATATCGATAGTCCATATCTCGGAAACTATAAGAGATAATGCAATTTGGCAATCGGCAACGTAATTAGCATGCCGAATATTACTTGGAATGTGAATTGGAACGAAATCGCTAATTCATAAGACCATTTTACAATTTTGGCCCAAGTAGAAGCAGAGCCAATATTGTAAGATGTCGATAGTCCATATCTCGGAATCTATAAGAGTTAATGCAATTTGGCAATCGGCAACGTAATTAGCATGCCGAATATTACTTGGAATGTGAATTGGAACGAAATCGCTAATTCATAAGATCATTTTACAATTTTGGCCCAAGTAGAAGCAGAGTCAATATTATAAGATGCCGGTAAACCATATCTCGGAAACTATAAGAGATAAGGCAATTTGGCAATCGGCAACGTAATTAGCATGCCGAATATTACTTGGAATGTGAATTGGAACGAAATCGCTAATTCATAAGACCATTTTACAATTTTGGGCGAAGTAGAAGCAGAGCCAATATTGTAAGGTGTCGATAGTCCATATCTCGGAAACTATACGACATAATGCAATTTGGCAATCCGCAACGTAATTAGCATGCCAAATATTACTTGGAATGTGAATTGGAACGAAATCGCTAATTCATAAGACCATTTTACAATTTTGGCCCAAGTAGAAGCAGAGCCAATATTGTAAGATGCCGATTGCCCATATCTCGGAAACTATAAGAGATAATGCAATTTGGCAATCGGCAACGTAATTAGCATGCCGAATATTACTTGGAATGTGAATTGGAACGAAATCGCTAATTCATAAGACCATTTTACAATTTTGGCCCAAGTTAGAAGCAGAGCCAATATTGTAAGATGCCGATAGTCCATATCTCGGAAACTATAAGAGGTAATGCAATTTGGCAATTGGCAGCGTAATTATCATGCCGAATATTACTTGGAATGTGAATTGGAACGAAATCGCTAATGCATAAGACCATTTTACAATTTTGGCCCAAGTAGAAGCAGAGCCAATATTGTAAGATGTCGATAGTCCATATCTCGGAAACTATAAGAGATAATGCAATTTGGCAATCGGCAACGTAATTAGCATGCCGAATATTACTTGGAATGGGAATTGGAACGAAATTGCTAATTCATAAGACCATTTTACAATTTTGGCCCAAGTAGAAGCAGAGCCAATATTGTAAGATGTCGATAGTCCATATCTCAGAAACTATAAGAGATAATGCAATTTGGCAATCGGCAACGTAATTAGCATGCCGAATATTACTTGGAATGTGAATTGGAACGAAATCGCTAATTCATAAGCCCATTTTACAATTTTGGCCCAAGTAGAAGCAGAGCCAATATTGTAAGATGCCGATAGTCCATATCTCGGAAACTATAAGAGATAATGCAATTTGGCAATTGGCAACGTAATTAGCATGCCGAATATTACTTGGAATGTGAATTGGAACGAAATCGCTAATTCATAAGTCCATTTTACAATTTTGGCCCAACTAGAAGCAGAGCCAATATTGTAAGATGCCGATAGTCCATATCTCGGAAACGATAAGAGATAATGCAAATTGGCAATTGTCAACGTAATTAGCATGCCGACTATTACTTGGAATGTGAATTGGAACGAAATCGCTAATTCATAAGACCATTTTAAAATTTTGGCCCAAGTAGTAGCAGAGCCAATATTGAAAGATATCGATAGTCCATATCTCGGAAACTATAAGAGCTAATGCAATTTGTCAATCGGCAACGTAATTAGCATGCCGAATATTACTTGGAATGTGAATTGGAACGAAATCGTTAATTCATAAGACCATTTTACAATTTTGGCCCAAGTAGAAGCCGAGCCAATATTATAAGATGCCGATAGTCCATATCTCGGAAACTATAAGAGATAATGCAATTTGGGAATCGGCAACGTAATTAGCATGCCGAATATTACTTGGAATGTGAATTGGAACGAAATCGCTAATTCATAAGACCATTTTACAATTTTGGCCCAAGTAGAAGCAAAGCCAATATTGTAAGATATCGATAGTCCATATCTCGGAAACTATAAGAGATAATGCAATTTGGCAATCGGCAACGTAATTAGCATGCCGAATATTACTTGGAATGTGAATTGGAACGAAATCGCTAATTCATAAGACCATTTTACAATTTTGGCCCAAGTAGAAGCTGAGCCAAATTGTAAGATATCGATACTCCATATCTCGGAATCTATAAGAGATAATGCAATTTGGCAATCGGCAACGTAATTAGCATGCCGAATATTACTTGGAATGTGAATTGGAACGAAATCGCTAATTCATAAGTCCATTTTACAATTTTGGCCCAAGTAGTAGCAGAGTCAATATTATAAGATGCCGGTAAACCATATCTCGGAAACTATAAGAGATAAGGCAATTTGGCAATCGGCAACGTAATTAGCATGCCGAATATTACTTGGAATGTGAATTGGAACGAAATAGCTAATTCATAAGACCATTTTACAATTTCGGCCCAAGTAAAAGCAGAGCCAATATTGTAAGATGTCGATAGTCCATATCTCGGAAACTATAAGAGATAATGCAATTTGGCAATCGGCAACGTAATTAGCATGCCGAATATTACTTGGAATGTGAATTGGAACGAAATCGCTAATTCATAAGACCATTTTACAATTTTGGCCCAAGTTAGAAGCAGAGCCAATATTGTAAGATGCCGATAGTCCATATCTCGGAAACTATAAGAGATAATGCAATTTGGTAATTGGCAACGTAATTAGCATGCCGAATATTACTTGGAATGTGAATTGGAACGAAATCGCTAATTCATAAGACCATTTTACAATTTTGGCCCAAGTTAGAAGCAGAGCCAATATTGTAAGATGCCGATAGTCCATATCTCGGAAACTAAAAGGGATAATGCAATTTGGCAATCGGCAACGTAATTAGCATGCCGAATATTACTTGGAATGTGAATTGGAACGAAATCGCTAATTCATAAGACCATTTTACAATTTTGGCCCAAGTAGAAGCAGAGCCAATATTGTAAGATGCCGGTAGTCCATATCTCGGAAACTATAAGAGATAAGGCAATTTGGCATTCGGCAACGTAATTGGCATGCCGAATATTACTTGGAATGTGAATAGGAACGAAATCGCTAATTTATAAGACCATTTTACAATTTTGGCCCAAGTAGAAGCAGAGCCAATATTGTAAGATGTCGATAGTCCATATCTCGGAAACTAAAAGAGATAATGCAATTTGGCAATCGGCAACGTAATTAGCATGCCGAATATTACTTGGAATGTGAATTGGAACGAAATCGCTAATTCATAAGACCATTTTACAATTTTGGCCCAAGTAGAAGCAAAGCCAATATTGTAAGATATCGATAGTCCATATCTCGGAAACTATAAGAGATAATGCAATTTGGCAATCGGCAACGTAATTAGCATGCCGAATATTACTTGGAATGTGAATTGGAACGAAATCGCTAATTCATAAGACCATTTTACAATTTTGGCCCAAGTAGAAGCAGAGCCAATATTGTAAGATGTCGATAGTCCATATCTCGGAATCTATAAGAGTTAATGCAATTTGGCAATCGGCAACGTAATTAGCATGCCGAATATTACTTGGAATGTGAATTGGAACGAAATCGCTAATTCATAAGATCATTTTACAATTTTGGCCCAAGTAGAAGCAGAGTCAATATTATAAGATGCCGGTAAACCATATCTCGGAAACTATAAGAGATAAGGCAATTTGGCAATCGGCAACGTAATTAGCATGCCGAATATTACTTGGAATGTGAATTGGATCGAAATCGCTAATGCATAAGACCATTTTACAATTTTGGCCCAAGTAGAACCAGAGCCAATATTGTAAGATGTCGATAGTCCATATCTCGGAAACTAAAAGAGATAATGCAATTTGGCAATCGGCAACGTAATTAGCATGCCGAATATTACTTGGATTGTGAATTGAAACGAAATCGCTAATTCATAAGACTATTTTACAATTTTGGCCCAAGTAAAAGCAGAGCCAATATTGTAAGATGTCGATAACCCATATCTCGGAAACTATACGAGATAATGCAATTTGGCAATCCGCAACGTAATTAGCATGCCAAATATTACTTGGAATGTGAATTGGAACGAAATCGCTAATTCATAAGACCATTTTACAATTTTGGCCCAAGTAGAAGCAGAGCCAATATTGTAAGATGCCGATAGCCCATATCTCGGAAACTATAAGAGATAATGCAATTTGGCAATCGGCAACGTAATTAGCATGCCGAATATTACTTGGAATGTGAATTGGAACGAAATCGCTAATTCATAAGACCATTTTACAATTTTGGCCCAAGTTAGAAGCAGAGCCAATATTGTAAGAAGCCGATAGTCCATATCTCGGAAACTATAAGAGGTAATGCAATTTGGCAATTGGCAGCGTAATTAGCATGCCGAATATTACTTGGAATGTGAATTGGAACGAAATCGCTAATGCATAAGACCATTTTACAATTTTGGCCCAAGTAGAAGCAGAGCCAATATTGTAAGATGTCGATAGTCCATATCTCGGAAACTATAAGAGATAATGCAATTTGGCAATCGGCAACATAATTAGCATGCCGAATATTACTTGGAATGGGAATTGGAACGAAATTGCTAATTCATAAGACCATTTTACAATTTTGGCCCAAGTAGAAGCAGAGCCAATATTGTAAGATGTCGATAGTCCATATCTCAGAAACTATAAGAGATAATGCAATTTGGCAATCGGCAACGTAATTAGCATGCCGAATATTACTTGGAATGTGAATTGGAACGAAATCGCTAATTCATAAGCCCATTTTACAATTTTGGCCCAAGTAGAAGCAGAGCCAATATTGTAAGATGCCGATAGTCCATATCTCGGAAACTATAAGAGATAATGCAATTTGGCAATTGGCAACGTAATTAGCATGCCGAATATTACTTGGAATGTGAATTGGAACGAAATCGCTAATTCATAAGTCCATTTTACAATTTTGGCCCAACTAGAAGCAGAGCCAATATTGTAAGATGCCGATAGTCCATATCTCGGAAACTATAAGAGATAATGCAAATTGGCAATTGTCAACGTAATTAGCATGCCGACTATTACTTGGAATGTGAATTGGAACGAAATCGCTAATTCATAAGACCATTTTAAAATTTTGGCCCAAGTAGTAGCAGAGCCAATATTGAAAGATATCGATAGTCCATATCTCGGAAACTATAAGAGCTAATGCAATTTGGCAATCGGCAACGTAATTAGCATGCCGAATATTACTTGGAATGTGAATTGGAACGAAATCGCTAATTCATAAGACCATTTTACAATTTTGGCCCAAGTAGAAGCCGAGCCAATATTATAAGATGCCGATAGTCCATATCTCGGAAACTATAAGAGATAATGCAATTTGGGAATCGGCAACGTAATTAGCATGCCGAATATTACTTGGAATGTGAATTGGAACGAAATCGCTAATTCATAAGACCATTTTACAATTTTGGCCCAAGTAGAAGCAAAGCCAATATTGTAAGATATCGATAGTCCATATCTCGGAAACTATAAGGGATAATGCAATTTGGCAATCGGCAACGTAATTAGCATGCCGAATATTACTTGGAATGTGAATTGGAACGAAATCGCTAATTCATAAGACCATTTTACAATTTTGGCCCAAGTAGAAGCTGAGCCAATATTGTAAGATATCGATACTCCATATCTCGGAATCTATAAGAGATAATGCAATTTGGCAATCGGCAACGTAATTAGCATGCCGAATATTACTTGGAATGTGAATTGGAACGAAATCGCTAATTCATAAGTCCATTTTACAATTTTGGCCCAAGTAGAAGCAGAGTCAATATTATAAGATGCCGGTAAACCATATCTCGGAAACTATAAGAGATAAGGCAATTTGGCAATCGGCAACGTAATTAGCATGCCGAATATTACTTGGAATGTGAATTGGAACGAAATAGCTAATTCATAAGACCATTTTACAATTTCGGCCCAAGTAAAAGCAGAGCCAATATTGTAAGATGTCGATAGTCCATATCTCGGAAACTATAAGAGATAATGCAATTTGGCAATCGGCAACGTAATTAGCATGCCGAATATTACTTGGAATGTGAATTGGAACGAAATCGCTAATTCATAAGACCATTTTACAATTTTGGCCCAAGTTAGAAGCAGAGCCAATATTGTAAGATGCCGATAGTCCATATCTCGGAAACTATAAGAGATAATGCAATTTGGTAATTGGCAACGTAATTAGCATGCCGAATATTACTTGGAATGTGAATTGGAACGAAATCGCTAATTCATAAGACCATTTTACAATTTTGGCCCAAGTTAGAAGCAGAGCCAATATTGTAAGATGCCGATAGTCCATATCTCGGAAACTAAAAGGGATAATGCAATTTGGCAATCGGCAACGTAATTAGCATGCCGAATATTACTTGGAATGTGAATTGGAACGAAATCGCTAATTCATAAGACCATTTTACAATTTTGGCCCAAGTAGAAGCAGAGCCAATATTGTAAGATGCCGGTAGTCCATATCTCGGAAACTATAAGAGATAAGGCAATTTGGCATTCGGCAACGTAATTGGCATGCCGAATATTACTTGGAATGTGAATAGGAACGAAATCGCTAATTTATAAGACCATTTTACAATTTTGGCCCAAGTAGAAGCAGAGCCAATATTGTAAGATGTCGATAGTCCATATCTCGGAAACTAAAAGAGATAATGCAATTTGGCAATCGGCAACGTAATTAGCATGCCGAATATTACTTGGAATGTGAATTGGAACGAAATCGCTAATTCATAAGACCATTTTACAATTTTGGCCCAAGTAGAAGCAAAGCCAATATTGTAAGATATCGATAGTCCATATCTCGGAAACTATAAGAGATAATGCAATTTGGCAATCGGCAACGTAATTAGCATGCCGAATATTACTTGGAATGTGAATTGGAACGAAATCGCTAATTCATAAGACCATTTTACAATTTTGGCCCAAGTAGAAGCAGAGACAATATTGTAAGATGTCGATAGTCCATATCTCGGAATCTATAAGAGTTAATGCAATTTGGCAATCGGCAACGTAATTAGCATGCCGAATATTACTTGGAATGTGAATTGGAACGAAATCGCTAATTCATAAGATCATTTTACAATTTTGGCCCAAGTAGAAGCAGAGTCAATATTATAAGATGCCGGTAAACCATATCTCGGAAACTATAAGAGATAAGGCAATTTGGCAATCGGCAACGTAATTAGCATGCCGAATATTACTTGGAATGTGAATTGGAACGAAATAGCTAATTCATAAGACCATTTTACAATTTCGGCCCAAGTAAAAGCAGAGCCAATATTGTAAGATGTCGATAGTCCATATCCCGGAAACTATAAGAGATAATGCAATTTGGCAATCGGCAACGTAATTAGCATGCCGAATATTACTTGGAATGTGAATTGGAACGAAATCGCTAATTCATAAGACCATTTTACAATTTTGGCCCAAGTTAGAAGCAGAGCCAATATTGTAAGATGCCGATAGTCCCTATCTCGGAAACTATAAGATATAATGCAATTTGGTAATTGGCAACGTAATTAGCATGCCGAATATTACTTGGAATGTGAATTGGAACGAAATCGCTAATTCATAAGACCATTTTACAATTTTGGCCCAAGTTAGAAGCAGAGCCAATATTGTAAGATGCCGATAGTCCATATCTCGGAAACTAAAAGAGATGATGCAATTTGGCAATCGGCAACGTAATTAGCATGCCGAATATTACTTGGAATGTGAATTGGAACGAAATCGCTAATTCATAAGACCATTTTACAATTTTGGCCCAAGTAGAAGCAGAGCCAATATTGTAAGATGCCGGTAGTCCATATCTCGGAAACTATAAGAGATAAGGCAATTTGGCAATCGGCAACGTAATTGGCATGCCGAATATTACTTGGAATGTGAATAGGAACGAAATCGCTAATTTAAAAGACCATTTTACAATTTTGGCCCAAGTAGAAGCAGAGCCAATATTGTAAGATGTCGATAGTCCATATCTCGGAAACTAAAAGAGATAATGCAATTTGGCAATCGGCAACGTAATTAGCATGCCGAATATTACTTGGAATGTGAATTGGAACGAAATCGCTAATTCATAAGACCATTTTACAATTTTGGCCCAAGTAGAAGCAGAGACAATATTGTAAGATGCAGGTAGTCCATATCTCGGAAACTATAAGAGATAAGGCAATTTGGCAATCGGCAACGTAATTAGCATGCCGAATATTACTTGGACTGTGAATTGGAACGAAATCGCTAATTTATAAGACCATTTTACAATTTTGGCCCAAGTTAGAAGCAGAGCCAATATTGTAAGATGCCGATAGTCCACATCTCGTAAATTAAAAGAGATAATGCAATTTGGCAATCGGCAACGTAATTAGCATGCGGAATATTACTTGGCATGTGAATTGGAACGAAATCGCTAATTCATAAGTCCATTTAACAATTTTGGCCCAAGTAGAAGCAGAGTCAATATTATAAGATGCCGGTAGACCATATCTCGGAAACTATAAGAGATAAGGCAATTTGGCAATCGGCAACGCAATTAGCATGCCGAATATTACTTGGAATGTGAATTGGAACGAAATCGCTAATTCATAAGACCATTTTACAATTTTGGCCCAAGTAGAAGCAAATCCAATATTGTAAGATGCCGGTAGTCCATATCTCGGAAACTATAAGAGATAAGGCAATTTGGCAATCGGCAACGTAATTAGCATGCCGAATATTACTTGGAATGTGAATTGGAACGAAATCGCTAATTCATAAGACCATTTTACAATTTTGGGCGAAGTAGAAACAGAGCCAATATTGTAAGATGTCGATAGTCCATATCTCGGAAACTATACGAGATAATGCAATTTGGCAATCCGCAACGTAATTAGCATGCCAAATATTACTTGGAATGTGAATTGGAACGAAATCGCTAATTCATAAGACCATTTTACAATTTTGGCCCAAGTAGAAGCAGAGCCAATATTGTAAGATGCCGATAGCCCATATCTCGGAAACTATAAGAGATAATGCAATTTGGCAATCGGCAACGTAATTAGCATGCCGAATATTACTTGGAATGTGAATTGGAACGAAATCGCTAATTCATAAGACCATTTTACAATTTTGGCCCAAGTTAGAAGCAGAGCCAATATTGTAAGATGCCGATAGTCCATATCTCGGAAACTATAAGAGGTAATGCAATTTGTCAATTGGCAGCGTAATTAGCATGCCGAATATTACTTGGAATGTGAATTGGAACGAAATCGCTAATGCATAAGACCATTTTACAATTTTGGCCCAAGTAGAAGCAGAGCCAATATTGTA
Organism: Rhynchophorus ferrugineus; assembly: GCF_030347505.1. Lineage (NCBI taxonomy): Eukaryota > Metazoa > Arthropoda > Insecta > Coleoptera > Curculionidae > Rhynchophorus > Rhynchophorus ferrugineus. The sequence goes on along the minus strand of NW_027472588.1, from coordinate 22,583,540 downwards.
AGATGTCGATAGTCCATATCTCGGAAACTATAAGAGATAATGCAATTTGACAATAGGCAACGTAATTAGCATGCCGAATATTACTTGGAATGGGAATTGGAACGAAATTGCTAATTCATAAGACCATTTTACAATTTTGGCCCAAGTAGAAGCAGAGCCAATATTGTAAGAGGTCGATAGTCCATATCTCAGAAACTATAAGAGATAATGCAATTTGGCAATCGGCAACGTAATTAGCATGCCGAATATTACTTGGAATGTGAATTGGAACGAAATCGCTAATTCATAAGTCCATTTTACAATTTTGGCCCAAGTAGAAGCAGAGCCAATATTGTAAGATGCCGATAGTCCATATCTCGGAAACTATAAGAGATAATGCAATTTGGCAATTGTCAACGTAATTAGCATGCCGAATATTACTTGGAATGTGCATTGGAACGAAATCGCTAATTCATAAGACCATTTTAAAATTTTGGCCCAAGTAGTAGCAGAGCCAATATTGAAAGATATCGATAGTCCTTATCTCGGAAACTATAAGAGCTAATGCAGTTTGGCAATCGGCAACGTAATTAGCATGCCGAATATTACTTGGAATGTGAATTGGAACGAAATCGCTAATTCATAAGACCATTTTACAATTTTGGCCCAAGTAGAAGCCGAGCCAATATTATAAGATGCCGATAGTCCATATCTCGGAAACTATAAGAGATAATGCAATTTGGGAATCGGCAACGTAATTAGCATGCCGAATATTACTTGGAATGTGAATTGGAACGAAACCGCTAATTCATAAGACCATTTTACAATTTTGGCCCAAATAGAAGCAAAGCCAATATTGTAAGATATCGATAGTCCATATCTCGGAAACTATAAGAGATAATGCAATTTGGCAATCGGCAACGTAATTAGCATGCCGAATATTACTTGGAATGTGAATTGGAACGAAATCGCTAATTCATAAGACCATTTTACAATTTTGGCCCAAGTAGAAGCTGAGCCAATATTGTAAGATGTCGATACTCCATATCTCGGAATCTATAAGAGATAATACAATTTGGCAATCGGCAACGTAATTAGCATGCCGAGTGTTACTTGGAATGTGAATTGGAACGAAATCGCTAATTCATAAGACCATTTTACAATTTTGGCCCAAGTAGAAGCAGAGTCAATATTATAAGATGCCGGTAAACCATATCTCGGAAACTATAAGAGATAAGGCAATTTGGCAATCGGCAACGTAATTAGCATGCCGAATATTACTTGGAATGTGAATTGGAACGAAATCGCTAATTCATAAGACCATTTTACAATTTTGGCCCAAGTAGAAGCAGAGTCAATATTATAAGATGCCGGTAAACCATATCTCGGAAACTATAAGAGATAAGGCAATTTGGCAATCGGCAACGTAATTAGCATGCCGAATATTACTTGGAATGTGAATTGGAACGAAATCGCTAATTCATAAGACCATTTTACAATTTTGGCCCAAGTAGAAGCAGAGTCAATATTGTAAGATGCCGATAATCCATATCTCGGAAACTATAAGAGATAATGCAATTTGGCAATCGGCAACGTAATTAGCATGCCGAATATTACTTGGAATGTGAATTGGAACGAAATAGCTAATTCATAAGACCATTTTACAATTTCGGCCCAAGTAAAAGCAGAGCCAATATTGTAAGATGCCGATAGTCCATATCTCGGAAACTATAAGAGATAATGCAATTTGGTAATTGGCAACGTAATTAGCATGCCGAATATTACTTGGAATGTGAATTGGAACGAAATCGCTAATTCATAAGACCATTTTACAATTTTGGCCCAAGTAGAAGCAGAGCCAATATTGTAAGATGCCGATAGTCCATATCTCGGAAACTAAAAGGGATAATGCAATTTGGCAATCGGCAACGTAATTAGCATGCCGAATATTACTTGGAATGTGAATTGGAATGAAATCGCTAATTCATAAGACCATTTTACAATTTTGGCCCAAGTAGAAGCAGAGCCAATATTGTAAGATGCCGGTAGTCCATATCTCGGAAACTATAAGAGATAAGGCAATTTGGCAATCGGCAACGTAATTGGCATGCCGAATATTACTTGGAATGTGAATAGGAACGAAATCGCTAATTCATAAGACCATTTTACAATTTTGGCCCAAGTAGAAGCAGAGCCAATATTGTAAGATGTCGATAGTCCATATCTCGGAAACTAAAAGAGATAATGCAATTTGGCAATCGGCAACGTAATTAGCATGCCGAATATTACTTGGAATGTGAATTGGAACGAAATCGCTAATTCATAAGACCATTTTACAATTTTGGCCCAAGTAGAAGCAGAGCCAATATTGTAAGATGTCGATAGTCCATATCTCGGAATCTATAAGAGATAATGCAATTTGGCAATCGGCAACGTAATTAGCATGCCGAATATTACTTGGAATGTGAATTGGAACGAAATCGCTAATTCATAAGACCATTTTACAATTTTGGCCCAAGTAGAAGCAGAGCCAATATTGTAAGATGCCGATAGCCCATATCTCGGAAACTATAAGAGATAATGCAATTTGGCAATCGGCAACGTAATTAGCATGCCGAATATTACTTGGAATGTGAATTGGAACGAAATCGCTAATTCATAAGACCATTTTACAATTTTGGCCCAAGTTAGAAGCAGAGCCAATATTGTAAAATGCCGATAGTCCATATCTCGGAAACTATAAGAGGTAATGCAATTTGGCAATTGGCAGTGTAATTAGCATGCCGAATATTACTTGGAATGTGAATTGGAACGAAATCGCTAATGCATAAGACCATGTTACAATTTTGGCCCAAGTAGAAGCAGAGCCAATATTGTAAGATGTCGATAGTCCATATCTCGGAAACTAAAAGAGATAATGCAATTTGGCAATCGGCAACGTAATTAGCATGCCGAATATTACTTGGATTGTGAATTGAAACGAAATCGCTAATTCATAAGACTATTTTACAATTTTGGCCCAAGTAAAAGCAGAGCCAATATTGTAAGATGTCGATAACCCATATCTCGGAAACTATACGAGATAATGCAATTTGGCAATCCGCAACGTAATTAGCATGCCAAATATTACTTGGAATGTGAATTGGAACGAAATCGCTAATTCATAAGACCATTTTACAATTTTGGCCCAAGTAGAAGCAGAGCCAATATTGTAAGATGCCGATAGCCCATATCTCGGAAACTATAAGAGATAATGCAATTTGGCAATCGGCAACGTAATTAGCATGCCGAATATTACTTGGAATGTGAATTGGAACGAAATCGCTAATTCATAAGACAATTTTACAATTTTGGCCCAAGTTAGAAGCAGAGCCAATATTGTAAGATGCCGATAGTCCATATCTCGGAAACTATAAGAGGTAATGCAATTTGGCAATTGGCAGCGTAATTAGCATGCCGAATATTACTTGGAATGTGAATTGGAACGAAATCGCTAATGCATAAGACCATTTTACAATTTTGGCCCAAGTAGAAGCAGAGCCAATATTGTAAGATGTCGATAGTCCATATCTCGGAAACTATAAGAGATAATGCAATTTGGCAATCGGCAACGTAATTAGCATGCCGAATATTACTTGGAATGGGAATGGGAACGAAATTGCTAATTCATAAGACCATTTTACAATTTTGGCCCAAGTAGAAGCAGAGCCAATATTGTAAGATGTCGATAGTCCATATCTCAGAAACTATAAGAGATAATGCAATTTGGCAATCGGCAACGTAATTAGCATGCCGAATATTACTTGGAATGTGAATTGGAACGAAATCGCTAATTCATAAGTCCATTTTACAATTTTGGCCCAAGTAGAAGCAGAGCCAATATTGTAAGATGCCGATAGTCCATATCTCGGAAACTATAAGAGATAATGCAATTTGGCAATTGGCAACGTAATTAGCATGCCGAATATTACTTGGAATGTGAATTGGAACGAAATCGCTAATTCATAAGTCCATTTTACAATTTTGGCCCAACTAGAAGCAGAGCCAATATTGTAAGATGCCGATAGTCCATATCTCGGAAACTATAAGAGATAATACAATTTGGCAATTGTCAACGTAATTAGCATGCCGACTATTACTTGGAATGTGAATTGGAACGAAATCGCTAATTCATAAGACCATTTTAAAATTTTGGCCCAAGTAGTAGCAGAGCCAATATTGAAAGATATCGATAGTCCATATCTCGGAAACTATAAGAGCTAATGCAATTTGGCAATCGGCAACGTAATTAGCATGCCGAATATTACTTGGAATGTGAATTGGAACGAAATCGCTAATTCATAAGACCATTTTACAATTTTGGCCCAAGTAGAAGCCGAGCCAATATTATAAGATGCCGATAGTCCATATCTCGGAAACTATAAGAGATAATGCAATTTGGGAATCGGCAACGTAATTAGCATGCCGAATATTACTTGGAATGTGAATTGGAACGAAATCGCTAATTCATAAGACCATTTTACAATTTTGGCCCAAGTAGAAGCAAAGCCAATATTGTAAGATATCGATAGTCCATATCTCGGAAACTATAAGAGATAATGCAATTTGGCAATCGGCAACGTAATTAGCATGCCGAATATTACTTGGAATGTGAATTGGAACGAAATCGCTAATTCATAAGACCATTTTACAATTTTGGCCCAAGTAGAAGCAGAGTCAATATTGTAAGATGCCGATAATCCATATCTCGGAAACTATAAGAGATAATGCAATTTGGCAATCGGCAACGTAATTAGCATGCCGAATATTACTTGGAATGTGAATTGGAACGAAATCGCTAATTCATAAGACCATTTTACAATTTTGGCCCAAGTAGAAGCAGAGTCAATATTATAAGATGCCGGTAAACCATATCTCGGAAACTATAAGAGATAAGGCAATTTGGCAATCGGCAACGTAATTAGCATGCCGAATATTACTTGGAATGTGAATTGGAACGAAATAGCTAATTCATAAGACCATTTTACAATTTCGGCCCAAGTAAAAGCAGAGCCAATATTGTAAGATGTCGATAGTCCATATCTCGGAAACTATAAGAGATAATGCAATTTGGCAATCGGCAACGTAATTAGCATGCCGAATATTACTTGGAATGTGAATTGGAACGAAATCGCTAATTCATAAGACCATTTTACAATTTTGGCCCAAGTTAGAAGCAGAGCCAATATTGTAAGATGCCGATAGTCCATATCTCGGAAACTATAAGAGATAATGCAATTTGGTAATTGGCAACGTAATTAGCATGCCGAATATTACTTGGAATGTGAATTGGAACGAAATCGCTAATTCATAAGACCATTTTACAATTTTGGCCCAAGTTAGAAGCAGAGCCAATATTGTAAGATGCCGATAGTCCATATCTCGGAAACTAAAAGGGATAATGCAATTTGGCAATCGGCAACGTAATTAGCATGCCGAATATTACTTGGAATGTGAATTGGAACGAAATCGCTAATTCATAAGACCATTTTACAATTTTGGCCCAAGTAGAAGCAGAGCCAATATTGTAAGATGCCGATAGTCCATATCTCGGAAACTATAAGAGATAAGGCAATTTGGCAATCGGCAACGTAATTGGCATGCCGAATATTACTTGGAATGTGAATAGGAACGAAATCGCTAATTTATAAGACCATTTTACAATTTTGGCCCAAGTAGAAGCAGAGCCAATATTGTAAGATGTCGATAGTCCATATCTCGGAAACTAAAAGAGATAATGCAATTTGGCAATCGGCAACGTAATTAGCATGCCGAATATTACTTGGAATGTGAATTGGAACGAAATCGCTAATTCATAAGACCATTTTACAATTTTGGCCCAAGTAGAAGCAAAGCCAATATTGTAAGATATCGATAGTCCATATCTCGGAAACTATAAGAGATAATGCAATTTGGCAATCGGCAACGTAATTAGCATGCCGAATATTACTTGGAATGTGAATTGGAACGAAATCGCTAATTCATAAGACCATTTTACAATTTTGGCCCAAGTAGAAGCAGAGCCAATATTGTAAGATGTCGATAGTCCATATCTCGGAATCTATAAGAGATAATGCAATTTGGCAATCGGCAACGTAATTAGCATGCCGAATATTACTTGGAATGTGAATTGGAACGAAATCGCTAATTCATAAGACCATTTTACAATTTTTGCCCAAGTAGAAGCAGAGTCAATATTATAAGATGCCGGTAAACCATATCTCGGAAACTATAAGAGATAAGGCAATTTGGCAATCGGCAACGTAATTAGCATGCCGAATATTACTTGGAATGTGAATTGGAACGAAATAGCTAATTCATAAGACCATTTTACAATTTCGGCCCAAGTAAAAGCAGAGCCAATATTGTAAGATGTCGATAGTCCATATCTCGGAAACTATAAGAGATAATGCAATTTGGCAATCGGCAACGTAATTAGCATGCCGAATATTACTTGGAATGTGAATTGGAACGAAATCGCTAATTCATAAGACCATTTTACAATTTTGGCCCAAGTTAGAAGCAGAGCCAATATTGTAAGATGCCGATAGTCCATATCTCGGAAACTATAAGAGATAATGCAATTTGGCAATCGGCAACGTAATTAGCATGCCGAATATTACTTGGAATGTGAATTGGAACGAAATCGCTAATTCATAAGACCATTTTACAATTTTGGCCCAAGTAGAAGCAGAGCCAATATTGTAAGATGCCGGTAGTCCATATCTCGGAAACTATAAGAGATAAGGCAATTTGGCAATCGGCAACGTAATTGGCATGCCGAATATTACTTGGAATGTGAATAGGAACGAAATCGCTAATTTATAAGACCATTTTACAATTTTGGCCCAAGTAGAAGCAGAGCCAATATTGTAAGATGTCGATAGTCCATATCTCGGAAACTAAAAGAGATAATGCAATTTGGCAATCGGCAACGTAATTAGCATGCCGAATATTACTTGGAATGTGAATTGGAACGAAATCGCTAATGCATAAGACAATTTTACAATTTTGGCCCAAGTAGAAGCAGAGCCAATATTGTAAGATGTCGATAGTCCATATCTCGGAAACTATAAGAGATAATGCAATTTGGCAATCGGCAACGTAATTAGCATGCCGAATATTACTTGGAATGGGAATTGGAACGAAATTGCTAATTCATAAGACCATTTTACAATTTTGGCCCAAGTTAGAAGCAGAGCCAATATTGTAAGATGCCGATAGTCCATATCTCGGAAACTAAAAGGGATAATGCAATTTGGCAATCGGCAACGTAATTAGCATGCCGAATATTACTTGGAATGTGAATTGGAACGAAATCGCTAATTCATAAGACCATTTTACAATTTTGGCCCAAGTTAGAAGCAGAGCCAATATTGTAAGATGCCGATAGTCCATATCTCGGAAACTAAAAGGGATAATGCAATTTGGCAATCGGCAACGTAATTAGCATGCCGAATATTACTTGGAATGTGAATTGGAACGAAATCGCTAATTCATAAGACCATTTTACAATTTTGGCCCAAGTTAGAAGCAGAGCCAATATTGTAAGATGCCGATAGTCCATATCTCGGAAACTAAAAGGGATAATGCAATTTGGCAATCGGCAACGTAATTAGCATGCCGAATATTACTTGGAATGTGAATTGGAACGAAATCGCTAATTCATAAGACCATTTTACAATTTTGGCCCAAGTAGAAGCAGAGCCAATATTGTAAGATGCCGATAGTCCATATCTCGGAAACTATAAGAGATAAGGCAATTTGGCAATCGGCAACGTAATTGGCATGCCGAATATTACTTGGAATGTGAATAGGAACGAAATCGCTAATTTATAAGACCATTTTACAATTTTGGCCCAAGTAGAAGCAGAGCCAATATTGTAAGATGTCGATAGTCCATATCTCGGAAACTAAAAGAGATAATGCAATTTGGCAATCGGCAACGTAATTAGCATGCCGAATATTACTTGGAATGTGAATTGGAACGAAATCGCTAATTCATAAGACCATTTTACAATTTTGGCCCAAGTAGAAGCAAAGCCAATATTGTAAGATATCGATAGTCCATATCTCGGAAACTATAAGAGATAATGCAATTTGGCAATCGGCAACGTAATTGGCATGCCGAATATTACTTGGAATGTGAATAGGAACGAAATCGCTAATTTATAAGACCATTTTACAATTTTGGCCCAAGTAGAAGCAGAGCCAATATTGTAAGATGCCGGTAGTCCATATCTCGGAAACTATAAGAGATAAGGCAATTTGGCAATCGGCAACGTAATTGGCATGCCGAATATTACTTGGAATGTGAATAGGAACGAAATCGCTAATTTATAAGACCATTTTACAATTTTGGCCCAAGTAGAAGCAGAGCCAATATTGTAAGATGCCGATAGTCCATATCTCGGAAACTATAAGAGGTAATGCAATTTGGCAATTGGCAGCGTGATTAGCATGCCGAATATTACTTGGAATGTGAATTGGAACGAAATCGCTAATGCATAAGACCATTTTACAATTTTGGCCCAAGTAGAAGCAGAGCCAATATTGTAAGATGTCGATAGTCCATATCTCGGAAACTATAAGAGATAATGCAATTTGACAATAGGCAACGTAATTAGCATGCCAAATATTACTTGGAATGGGAATTGGAACGAAATTGCTAATTCATAAGACCATTTTACAATTTTGGCCCAAGTAGAAGCAGAGCCAATATTGTAAGAGGTCGATAGTCCATATCTCAGAAACTATAAGAGATAATGCAATTTGGCAATCGGCAACGTAATTAGCATGCCGAATATTACTTGGAATGTGAATTGGAACGAAATCGCTAATTCATAAGTCCATTTTACAATTTTGGCCCAAGTAGAAGCAGAGCCAATATTGTAAGATGCCGATAGTCCATATCTCGGAAACTATAAGAGATAATGCAATTTGGCAATCGGCAACGTAATTAGCATGCCGAATATTACTTGGAATGTGAATTGGAACGAAATCGCTAATTCATAAGTCCATTTTACAATTTTGGCCCAAGTAGAAGCAGAGCCAATATTGTAAGATGTCGATAGTCCATATCTCGGAAACTAAAAGAGATAATGCAATTTGGCAATCGGCAACGTAATTAGCATGCCGAATATTACTTGGATTGTGAATTGAAACGAAATCGCTAATTCATAAGACTATTTTACAATTTTGGCCCAAGTAAAAGCAGAGCCAATATTGTAAGATGTCGATAACCCATATCTCGGAAACTATACGAGATAATGCAATTTGGCAATCCGCAACGTAATTAGCATGCCAAATATTACTTGGAATGTGAATTGGAACGAAATCGCTAATTCATAAGACCATTTTACAATTTTGGCCCAAGTAGAAGCAGAGCCAATATTGTAAGATGCCGATAGCCCATATCTCGGAAACTATAAGAGATAATGCAATTTGGCAATCGGCAACGTAATTAGCATGCCGAATATTACTTGGAATGTGAATTGGAACGAAATCGCTAATTCATAAGACAATTTTACAATTTTGGCCCAAGTTAGAAGCAGAGCCAATATTGTAAGATGCCGATAGTCCATATCTCGGAAACTATAAGAGGTAATGCAATTTGGCAATTGGCAGCGTAATTAGCATGCCGAATATTACTTGGAATGTGAATTGGAACGAAATCGCTAATGCATAAGACCATTTTACAATTTTGGCCCAAGTAGAAGCAGAGCCAATATTGTAAGATGTCGATAGTCCATATCTCGGAAACTATAAGAGATAATGCAATTTGGCAATCGGCAACGTAATTAGCATGCCGAATATTACTTGGAATGGGAATGGGAACGAAATTGCTAATTCATAAGACCATTTTACAATTTTGGCCCAAGTAGAAGCAGAGCCAATATTGTAAGATGTCGATAGTCCATATCTCAGAAACTATAAGAGATAATGCAATTTGGCAATCGGCAACGTAATTAGCATGCCGAATATTACTTGGAATGTGAATTGGAACGAAATCGCTAATTCATAAGTCCATTTTACAATTTTGGCCCAAGTAGAAGCAGAACCAATATTGTAAGATGCCGATAGTCCATATCTCGGAAACTATAAGAGATAATGCAATTTGGCAATTGGCAACGTAATTAGCATGCCGAATATTACTTGGAATGTGAATTGGAACGAAATCGCTAATTCATAAGTCCATTTTACAATTTTGGCCCAACTAGAAGCAGAGCCAATATTGTAAGATGCCGATAGTCCATATCTCGGAAACTATAAGAGATAATACAATTTGGCAATTGTCAACGTAATTAGCATGCCGACTATTACTTGGAATGTGAATTGGAACGAAATCGCTAATTCATAAGACCATTTTAAAATTTTGGCCCAAGTAGTAGCAGAGCCAATATTGAAAGATATCGATAGTCCATATCTCGGAAACTATAAGAGCTAATGCAATTTGGCAATCGGCAACGTAATTAGCATGCCGAATATTACTTGAAATGTGAATTGGAACGAAATCGCTAATTCATAAGACCATTTTACAATTTTGGCCCAAGTAGAAGCCGAGCCAATATTATAAGATGCCGATAGTCCATATCTCGGAAACTATAAGAGATAATGCAATTTGGGAATCGGCAACGTAATTAGCATGCCGAATATTACTTGGAATGTGAATTGGAACGAAATCGCTAATTCATAAGACCATTTTACAATTTTGGCCCAAGTAGAAGCAAAGCCAATATTGTAAGATATCGATAGTCCATATCTCGGAAACTATAAGAGATAATGCAATTTGGCAATCGGCAACGTAATTAGCATGCCGAATATTACTTGGAATCTGAATTGGAACGAAATCGCTAATTCATAAGACCATTTTACAATTTTGGCCCAAGTAGAAGCTGAGCCAATATTGTAAGATGTCGATACTCCATATCTCGGAATCTATAAGAGATAATGCAATTTGGCAATCGGCAACGTAATTAGCATGCCGAATATTACTTGGAATGTGAATTGGAACGAAATCGCTAATTCATAAGACCATTTTACAATTTTGGCCCAAGTAGAAGCAGAGTCAATATTATAAGATGCCGGTAAACCATATCTCGGAAACTATAAGAGATAAGGCAATTTGGCAATCGGCAACGTAATTAGCATGCCGAATATTACTTGGAATGTGAATTGGAACGAAATAGCTAATTCATAAGACCATTTTACAATTTCGGCCCAAGTAAAAGCAGAGCCAATATTGTAAGATGTCGATAGTCCATATCTCGGAAACTATAAGAGATAATGCAATTTGGCAATCGGCAACGTAATTAGCATGCCGAATATTACTTGGAATGTGAATTGGAACGAAATCGCTAATTCATAAGACCATTTTGCAATTTTGGCCCAAGTTAGAAGCAGAGCCAATATTGTAAGATGCCGATAGTCCATATCTCGGAAACTATAAGAGATAATGCAATTTGGTAATTGGCAACGTAATTAGCATGCCGAATATTACTTGGAATGTGAATTGGAACGAAATCGCTAATTCATAAGACCATTTTACAATTTTGGCCCAAGTTAGAAGCAGAGCCAATATTGTAAGATGCCGATAGTCCATATCTCGGAAACTAAAAGGGATAATGCAATTTGGCAATCGGCAACGTAATTAGCATGCCGAATATTACTTGGAATGTGAATTGGAACGAAATCGCTAATTCATAAGACCATTTTACAATTTTGGCCCAAGTAGAAGCAGAGCCAATATTGTAAGATGCCGATAGTCCATATCTCGGAAACTATAAGAGATAAGGCAATTTGGCAATCGGCAACGTAATTGGCATGCCGAATATTACTTGGAATGTGAATAGGAACGAAATCGCTAATTTATAAGACCATTTTACAATTTTGGCCCAAGTAGAAGCAGAGCCAATATTGTAAGATGTCGATAGTCCATATCTCGGAAACTAAAAGAGATAATGCAATTTGGCAATCGGCAACGTAATTAGCATGCCGAATATTACTTGGAATGTGAATTGGAACGAAATCGCTAATTCATAAGACCATTTTACAATTTTGGCCCAAGTAGAAGCAAAGCCAATATTGTAAGATATCGATAGTCCATATCTCGGAAACTATAAGAGATAATGCAATTTGGCAATCGGCAACGTAATTAGCATGCCGAATATTACTTGGAATGTGAATTGGAACGAAATCGCTAATTCATAAGACCATTTTACAATTTTGGCCCAAGTAGAAGCAGAGCCAATATTGTAAGATGTCGATAGTCCATATCTCGGAATCTATAAGAGATAATGCAATTTGGCAATCGGCAACGTAATTAGCATGCCGAATATTACTTGGAATGTGAATTGGAACGAAATCGCTAATTCATAAGACCATTTTACAATTTTGGCCCAAGTAGAAGCAGAGCCAATATTGTAAGATGCCGGTAGTCCATATCTCGGAAACTATAAGAGATAAGGCAATTTGGCAATCGGCAACGTAATTGGCATGCCGAATATTACTTGGAATGTGAATAGGAACGAAATCGCTAATTTATAAGACCATTTTACAATTTTGGCCCAAGTAGAAGCAGAGCCAATATTGTAAGATGTCGATAGTCCATATCTCGGAAACTAAAAGAGATAATGCAATTTGGCAATCGGCAACGTAATTAGCATGCCGAATATTACTTGGAATGTGAATTGGAACGAAATCGCTAATGCATAAGACAATTTTACAATTTTGGCCCAAGTAGAAGCAGAGCCAATATTGTAAGATGTCGATAGTCCATATCTCGGAAACTATAAGAGATAATGCAATTTGGCAATCGGCAACGTAATTAGCATGCCGAATATTACTTGGAATGGGAATTGGAACGAAATTGCTAATTCATAAGACCATTTTACAATTTTGGCCCAAGTTAGAAGCAGAGCCAATATTGTAAGATGCCGATAGTCCATATCTCGGAAACTAAAAGGGATAATGCAATTTGGCAATCGGCAACGTAATTAGCATGCCGAATATTACTTGGAATGTGAATTGGAACGAAATCGCTAATTCATAAGACCATTTTACAATTTTGGCCCAAGTTAGAAGCAGAGCCAATATTGTAAGATGCCGATAGTCCATATCTCGGAAACTAAAAGGGATAATGCAATTTGGCAATCGGCAACGTAATTAGCATGCCGAATATTACTTGGAATGTGAATTGGAACGAAATCGCTAATTCATAAGACCATTTTACAATTTTGGCCCAAGTTAGAAGCAGAGCCAATATTGTAAGATGCCGATAGTCCATATCTCGGAAACTAAAAGGGATAATGCAATTTGGCAATCGGCAACGTAATTAGCATGCCGAATATTACTTGGAATGTGAATTGGAACGAAATCGCTAATTCATAAGACCATTTTACAATTTTGGCCCAAGTAGAAGCAGAGCCAATATTGTAAGATGCCGATAGTCCATATCTCGGAAACTATAAGAGATAAGGCAATTTGGCAATCGGCAACGTAATTGGCATGCCGAATATTACTTGGAATGTGAATAGGAACGAAATCGCTAATTTATAAGACCATTTTACAATTTTGGCCCAAGTAGAAGCAGAGCCAATATTGTAAGATGTCGATAGTCCATATCTCGGAAACTAAAAGAGATAATGCAATTTGGCAATCGGCAACGTAATTAGCATGCCGAATATTACTTGGAATGTGAATTGGAACGAAATCGCTAATTCATAAGACCATTTTACAATTTTGGCCCAAGTAGAAGCAAAGCCAATATTGTAAGATATCGATAGTCCATATCTCGGAAACTATAAGAGATAATGCAATTTGGCAATCGGCAACGTAATTGGCATGCCGAATATTACTTGGAATGTGAATAGGAACGAAATCGCTAATTTATAAGACCATTTTACAATTTTGGCCCAAGTAGAAGCAGAGCCAATATTGTAAGATGCCGGTAGTCCATATCTCGGAAACTATAAGAGATAAGGCAATTTGGCAATCGGCAACGTAATTGGCATGCCGAATATTACTTGGAATGTGAATAGGAACGAAATCGCTAATTTATAAGACCATTTTACAATTTTGGCCCAAGTAGAAGCAGAGCCAATATTGTAAGATGCCGATAGTCCATATCTCGGAAACTATAAGAGGTAATGCAATTTGGCAATTGGCAGCGTAATTAGCATGCCGAATATTACTTGGAATGTGAATTGGAACGAAATCGCTAATGCATAAGACCATTTTACAATTTTGGCCCAAGTAGAAGCAGAGCCAATATTGTAAGATGTCGATAGTCCATATCTCGGAAACTATAAGAGATAATGCAATTTGACAATAGGCAACGTAATTAGCATGCCGAATATTACTTGGAATGGGAATTGGAACGAAATTGCTAATTCATAAGACCATTTTACAATTTTGGCCCAAGTAGAAGCAGAGCCAATATTGTAAGAGGTCGATAGTCCATATCTCAGAAACTATAAGAGATAATGCAATTTGGCAATCGGCAACGTAATTAGCATGCCGAATATTACTTGGAATGTGAATTGGAACGAAATCGCTAATTCATAAGTCCATTTTACAATTTTGGCCCAAGTAGAAGCAGAGCCAATATTGTAAGATGCCGATAGTCCATATCTCGGAAACTATAAGAGATAATGCAATTTGGCAATTGTCAACGTAATTAGCATGCCGAATATTACTTGGAATGTGCATTGGAACGAAATCGCTAATTCATAAGACCATTTTAAAATTTTGGCCCAAGTAGTAGCAGAGCCAATATTGAAAGATATCGATAGTCCTTATCTCGGAAACTATAAGAGCTAATGCAGTTTGGCAATCGGCAACGTAATTAGCATGCCGAATATTACTTGGAATGTGAATTGGAACGAAATCGCTAATTCATAAGACCATTTTACAATTTTGGCCCAAGTAGAAGCCGAGCCAATATTATAAGATGCCGATAGTCCATATCTCGGAAACTATAAGAGATAATGCAATTTGGGAATCGGCAACGTAATTAGCATGCCGAATATTACTTGGAATGTGAATTGGAACGAAACCGCTAATTCATAAGACCATTTTACAATTTTGGCCCAAGTAGAAGCAAAGCCAATATTGTAAGATATCGATAGTCCATATCTCGGAAACTATAAGAGATAATGCAATTTGGCAATCGGCAACGTAATTAGCATGCCGAATATTACTTGGAATGTGAATTGGAACGAAATCGCTAATTCATAAGACCATTTTACAATTTTGGCCCAAGTAGAAGCTGAGCCAATATTGTAAGATGTCGATACTCCATATCTCGGAATCTATAAGAGATAATACAATTTGGCAATCGGCAACGTAATTAGCATGCCGAATATTACTTGGAATGTGAATTGGAACGAAATCGCTAATTCATAAGACCATTTTACAATTTTGGCCCAAGTAGAAGCAGAGTCAATATTATAAGATGCCGGTAAACCATATCTCGGAAACTATAAGAGATAAGGCAATTTGGCAATCGGCAACGTAATTAGCATGCCGAATATTACTTGGAATGTGAATTGGAACGAAATAGCTAATTCATAAGACCATTTTACAATTTCGGCCCAAGTAAAAGCAGAGCCAATATTGTAAGATGCCGATAGTCCATATCTCGGAAACTATAAGAGATAATGCAATTTGGTAATTGGCAACGTAATTAGCATGCCGAGTGTTACTTGGAATGTGAATTGGAACGAAATCGCTAATTCATAAGACCATTTTACAATTTTGGCCCAAGTTAGAAGCAGAGCCAATATTGTAAGATGCCGATAGTCCATATCTCGGAAACTAAAAGGGATAATGCAATTTGGCAATCGGCAACGTAATTAGCATGCCGAATATTACTTGGAATGTGAATTGGAACGAAATCGCTAATTCATAAGACCATTTTACAATTTTGGCCCAAGTAGAAGCAGAGCCAATATTGTAAGATGCCGGTAGTCCATATCTCGGAAACTATAAGAGATAAGGCAATTTGGCAATCGGCAACGTAATTGGCATGCCGAATATTACTTGGAATGTGAATAGGAACGAAATCGCTAATTTATAAGACCATTTTACAATTTTGGCCCAAGTAGAAGCAGAGCCAATATTGTAAGATGTCGATAGTCCATATCTCGGAAACTAAAAGAGATAATGCAATTTGGCAATCGGCAACGTAATTAGCATGCCGAATATTACTTGGAATGTGAATTGGAACGAAATCGCTAATTCATAAGACCATTTTACAATTTTGGCCCAAGTAGAAGCAAAGCCAATATTGTAAGATATCGATAGTCCATATCTCGGAAACTATAAGAGATAATGCAATTTGGCAATCGGCAACGTAATTAGCATGCCGAATATTACTTGGAATGTGAATTGGAACGAAATCGCTAATTCATAAGACCATTTTACAATTTTGGCCCAAGTAGAAGCAGAGCCAATATTGTAAGATGTCGATAGTCCATATCTCGGAATCTATAAGAGATAATGCAATTTGGCAATCGGCAACGTAATTAGCATGCCGAATATTACTTGGAATGTGAATTGGAACGAAATCGCTAATTCATAAGACCATTTTACAATTTTTACCCAAGTAGAAGCAGAGCCAATATTGTAAGATGCCGATAGCCCATATCTCGGAAACTATAAGAGATAATGCAATTTGGCAATCGGCAACGTAATTAGCATGCCGAATATTACTTGGAATGTGAATTGGAACGAAATCGCTAATTCATAAGACCATTTTACAATTTTGGCCCAAGTTAGAAGCAGAGGCAATATTGTAAGATGCCGATAGTCCATATCTCGGAAACTATAAGAGGTAATGCAATTTGGCAATTGGCAGTGTAATTAGCATGCCGAATATTACTTGGAATGTGAATTGGAACGAAATCGCTAATGCATAAGACCATGTTACAATTTTGGCCCAAGTAGAAGCAGAGCCAATATTGTAAGATGTCGATAGTCCATATCTCGGAAACTAAAAGAGATAATGCAATTTGGCAATCGGCAACGTAATTAGCATGCCGAATATTACTTGGATTGTGAATTGAAACGAAATCGCTAATTCATAAGACTATTTTACAATTTTGGCCCAAGTAAAAGCAGAGCCAATATTGTAAGATGTCGATAACCCATATCTCGGAAACTATACGAGATAATGCAATT
The DNA here is from genome assembly GCF_030347505.1 of Rhynchophorus ferrugineus. Lineage (NCBI taxonomy): Eukaryota > Metazoa > Arthropoda > Insecta > Coleoptera > Curculionidae > Rhynchophorus > Rhynchophorus ferrugineus. Next base: position 22,566,341 of record NW_027472588.1, on the reverse strand, counting down.
TGGCAATCCGCAACGTAATTAGCATGCCAAATATTACTTGGAATGTGAATTGGTACGAAATCGTTAATTCATAAGACCATTTTACAATTTTGGCCCAAGTTAGAAGCAGAGCCAATATTGTAAGATGCCGATAGCCCATATCTCGGAAACTATAAGAGATAATGCAATTTGGCAATCGGCAACGTAATTAGCATGCCGAATATTACTTGGAATGTGAATTGGAACGAAATCGCTAATTCATAAGACAATTTTACAATTTTGGCCCAAGTAGAAGCAGAGCCAATATTGTAAGATGCCGATAGTCCATATCTCGGAAACTATAAGAGGTAATGCAATTTGGCAATTGGCAGCGTAATTAGCATGCCGAATATTACTTGGAATGTGAATTGGAACGAAATCGCTAATGCATAAGACCATTTTACAATTTTGGCCCAAGTAGAAGCAGAGCCAATATTGTAAGATGTCGATAGTCCATATCTCGGAAACTATAAGAGATAATGCAATTTGGCAATCGGCAACGTAATTAGCATGCCGAATATTACTTGGAATGGGAATGGGAACGAAATTGCTAATTCATAAGACCATTTTACAATTTTGGCCCAAGTAGAAGCAGAGCCAATATTGTAAGATGTCGATAGTCCATATCTCAGAAACTATAAGAGATAATGCAATTTGGCAATCGGCAACGTAATTAGCATGCCGAATATTACTTGGAATGTGAATTGGAACGAAATCGCTAATTCATAAGTCCATTTTACAATTTTGGCCCAAGTAGAAGCAGAGCCAATATTGTAAGATGCCGATAGTCCATATCTCGGAAACTATAAGAGATAATGCAATTTGGCAATTGGCAACGTAATTAGCATGCCGACTATTACTTGGAATGTGAATTGGAACGAAATCGCTAATTCATAAGACCATTTTAAAATTTTGGCCCAAGTAGTAGCAGAGCCAATATTGAAAGATATCGATAGTCCATATCTCGGAAACTATAAGAGCTAATGCAATTTGGCAATCGGCAATGTAATTAGCATGCCGAATATTACTTGGAATGTGAATTGGAACGAAATCGCTAATTCATAAGACCATTTTACAATTTTGGCCCAAGTAGAAGCCGAGCCAATATTATAAGATGCCGATAGTCCATATCTCGGAAACTATAAGAGATAATGCAATTTGGGAATCGGCAACGTAATTAGCATGCCGAATATTACTTGGAATGTGAATTGGAACGAAATCGCTAATTCATAAGACCATTTTACAATTTTGGCCCAAGTAGAAGCAAAGCCAATATTGTAAGATATCGATAGTCCATATCTCGGAAACTATAAGAGATAATGCAATTTGGCAATCGGCAACGTAATTAGCATGCCGAATATTACTTGGAATCTGAATTGGAACGAAATCGCTAATTCATAAGACCATTTTACAATTTTGGCCCAAGTAGAAGCTGAGCCAATATTGTAAGATGTCGATACTCCATATCTCGGAATCTATAAGAGATAATGCAATTTGGCAATCGGCAACGTAATTAGCATGCCGAATATTACTTGGAATGTGAATTGGAACGAAATCGCTAATTCATAAGACCATTTTACAATTTTGGCCCAAGTAGAAGCAGAGTCAATATTATAAGATGCCGGTAAACCATATCTCGGAAACTATAAGAGATAAGGCAATTTGGCAATCGGCAACGTAATTAGCATGCCGAATATTACTTGGAATGTGAATTGGAACGAAATAGCTAATTCATAAGACCATTTTACAATTTCGGCCCAAGTAAAAGCAGAGCCAATATTGTAAGATATCGATAGTCCATATCTCGGAAACTATAAGAGATAATGCAATTTGGCAATCGGCAACGTAATTAGCATGCCGAATATTACTTGGAATGTGAATTGGAACGAAATCGCTAATTCATAAGACCATTTTACAATTTTGGCCCAAGTTAGAAGCAGAGCCAATATTGTAAGATGCCGATAGTCCATATCTCGGAAACTATAAGAGATAATGCAATTTGGTAATTGGCAACTTAATTAGCATGCCGAATATTACTTGGAATGTGAATTGGAACGAAATCGCTAATTCATAAGACCATTTTACAATTTTGGCCCAAGTTAGAAGCAGAGCCAATATTGTAAGATGCCGATAGTCCATATCTCGGAAACTAAAAGGGATAATGCAATTTGGCAATCGGCAACGTAATTAGCATGCCGAATATTACTTGGAATGTGAATTGGAACGAAATCGCTAATTCATAAGACCATTTTACAATTTTGGCCCAAGTAGAAGCAGAGCCAATATTGTAAGATGCCGATAGTCCATATCTCGGAAACTATAAGAGATAAGGCAATTTGGCAATCGGCAACGTAATTGGCATGCCGAATATTACTTGGAATGTGAATAGGAACGAAATCGCTAATTTATAAGACCATTTTACAATTTTGGCCCAAGTAGAAGCAGAGCCAATATTGTAAGATGTCGATAGTCCATATCTCGGAAACTAAAAGAGATAATGCAATTTGGCAATCGGCAACGTTATTAGCATGCCGAATATTACTTGGAATGTGAATTGGAACGAAATCGCTAATTCATAAGACCATTTTACAATTTTGGCCCAAGTAGAAGCAAAGCCAATATTGTAAGATATCGATAGTCCATATCTCGGAAACTATAAGAGATAATGCAATTTGGCAATCGGCAACGTAATTAGCATGCCGAATATTACTTGGAATGTGAATTGGAACGAAATCGCTAATTCATAAGACCATTTTACAATTTTGGCCCAAGTAGAAGCAGAGCCAATATTGTAAGATGTCGATAGTCCATATCTCGGAATCTATAAGAGATAATGCAATTTGGCAATCGGCAACGTAATTAGCATGCCGAATATTACTTGGAATGTGAATTGGAACGAAATCGCTAATTCATAAGACCATTTTACAATTTTTGCCCAAGTAGAAGCAGAGTCAATATTATAAGATGCCGGTAAACCATATCTCGGAAACTATAAGAGATAAGGCAATTTGGCAATCGGCAACGTAATTAGCATGCCGAATATTACTTGGAATGTGAATTGGAACGAAATAGCTAATTCATAAGACCATTTTACAATTTCGGCCCAAGTAAAAGCAGAGCCAATATTGTAAGATGTCGATAGTCCATATCTCGGAAACTATAAGAGATAATGCAATTTGGCAATCGGCAACGTAATTAGCATGCCGAATATTACTTGGAATGTGAATTGGAACGAAATCGCTAATTCATAAGACCATTTTACAATTTTGGCCCAAGTTAGAAGCAGAGCCAATATTGTAAGATGCCGATAGTCCATATCTCGGAAACTATAAGAGATAATGCAATTTGGCAATCGGCAACGTAATTAGCATGCCGAATATTACTTGGAATGTGAATTGGAACGAAATCGCTAATTCATAAGACCATTTTACAATTTTGGCCCAAGTAGAAGCAGAGCCAATATTGTAAGATGCCGGTAGTCCATATCTCGGAAACTATAAGAGATAAGGCAATTTGGCAATCGGCAACGTAATTGGCATGCCGAATATTACTTGGAATGTGAATAGGAACGAAATCGCTAATTTATAAGACCATTTTACAATTTTGGCCCAAGTAGAAGCAGAGCCAATATTGTAAGATGTCGATAGTCCATATCTCGGAAACTAAAAGAGATAATGCAATTTGGCAATCGGCAACGTAATTAGCATGCCGAATATTACTTGGAATGTGAATTGGAACGAAATCGCTAATGCATAAGACCATTTTACAATTTTGGCCCAAGTAGAAGCAGAGCCAATATTGTAAGATGTCGATAGTCCATATCTCGGAAACTATAAGAGATAATGCAATTTGGCAATCGGCAACGTAATTAGCATGCCGAATATTACTTGGAATGGGAATTGGAACGAAATTGCTAATTCATAAGACCATTTTACAATTTTGGCCCAAGTTAGAAGCAGAGCCAATATTGTAAGATGCCGATAGTCCATATCTCGGAAACTAAAAGGGATAATGCAATTTGGCAATCGGCAACGTAATTAGCATGCCGAATATTACTTGGAATGTGAATTGGAACGAAATCGCTAATTCATAAGACCATTTTACAATTTTGGCCCAAGTTAGAAGCAGAGCCAATATTGTAAGATGCCGATAGTCCATATCTCGGAAACTAAAAGGGATAATGCAATTTGGCAATCGGCAACGTAATTAGCATGCCGAATATTACTTGGAATGTGAATTGGAACGAAATCGCTAATTCATAAGACCATTTTACAATTTTGGCCCAAGTTAGAAGCAGAGCCAATATTGTAAGATGCCGATAGTCCATATCTCGGAAACTAAAAGGGATAATGCAATTTGGCAATCGGCAACGTAATTAGCATGCCGAATATTACTTGGAATGTGAATTGGAACGAAATCGCTAATTCATAAGACCATTTTACAATTTTGGCCCAAGTAGAAGCAGAGCCAATATTGTAAGATGCCGATAGTCCATATCTCGGAAACTATAAGAGATAAGGCAATTTGGCAATCGGCAACGTAATTGGCATGCCGAATATTACTTGGAATGTGAATAGGAACGAAATCGCTAATTTATAAGACCATTTTACAATTTTGGCCCAAGTAGAAGCAGAGCCAATATTGTAAGATGTCGATAGTCCATATCTCGGAAACTAAAAGAGATAATGCAATTTGGCAATCGGCAACGTAATTAGCATGCCGAATATTACTTGGAATGTGAATTGGAACGAAATCGCTAATTCATAAGACCATTTTACAATTTTGGCCCAAGTAGAAGCAAAGCCAATATTGTAAGATATCGATAGTCCATATCTCGGAAACTATAAGAGATAATGCAATTTGGCAATCGGCAACGTAATTAGCATGCCGAATATTACTTGGAATGTGAATTGGAACGAAATCGCTAATTCATAAGACCATTTTACAATTTTGGCCCAAGTAGAAGCAGAGCCAATATTGTAAGATGTCGATAGTCCATATCTCGGAATCTATAAGAGATAATGCAATTTGGCAATCGGCAACGTAATTAGCATGCCGAATATTACTTGGAATGTGAATTGGAACGAAATCGCTAATTCATAAAACCATTTTACAATTTTTGCCCAAGTAGAAGCAGAGTCAATATTATAAGATGCCGGTAAACCATATCTCGGAAACTATAAGAGATAAGGCAATTTGGCAATCGGCAACGTAATTAGCATGCCGAATATTACTTGGAATGTGAATTGGAACGAAATAGCTAATTCATAAGACCATTTTACAATTTCGGCCCAAGTAAAAGCAGAGCCAATATTGTAAGATGTCGATAGTCCATATCTCGGAAACTATAAGAGATAATGCAATTTGGCAATCGGCAACGTAATTAGCATGCCGAATATTACTTGGAATGTGAATTGGAACGAAATCGCTAATTCATAAGACCATTTTACAATTTTGGCCCAAGTTAGAAGCAGAGCCAATATTGTAAGATGCCGATAGTCCATATCTCGGAAACTATAAGAGATAATGCAATTTGGCAATCGGCAACGTAATTAGCATGCCGAATATTACTTGGAATGTGAATTGGAACGAAATCGCTAATTCATAAGACCATTTTACAATTTTGGCCCAAGTAGAAGCAGAGCCAATATTGTAAGATGCCGGTAGTCCATATCTCGGAAACTATAAGAGATAAGGCAATTTGGCAATCGGCAACGTAATTGGCATGCCGAATATTACTTGGAATGTGAATAGGAACGAAATCGCTAATTTATAAGACCATTTTACAATTTTGGCCCAAGTAGAAGCAGAGCCAATATTGTAAGATGTCGATAGTCCATATCTCGGAAACTAAAAGAGATAATGCAATTTGGCAATCGGCAACGTAATTAGCATGCCGAATATTACTTGGAATGTGAATTGGAACGAAATCGCTAATGCATAAGACCATTTTACAATTTTGGCCCAAGTAGAAGCAGAGCCAATATTGTAAGATGTCGATAGTCCATATCTCGGAAACTATAAGAGATAATGCAATTTGGCAATCGGCAACGTAATTAGCATGCCGAATATTACTTGGAATGGGAATTGGAACGAAATTGCTAATTCATAAGACCATTTTACAATTTTGGCCCAAGTAGAAGCAGAGCCAATATTGTAAGATGTCGATAGTCCATATCTCAGAAACTATAAGAGATAATGCAATTTGGCAATCGCCAACGTAATTAGCATGCCGAATATTACTTGGAATGTGAATTGGAACGAAATCGCTAATTCATAAGTCCATTTTACAATTTTGGCCCAAGTAGAAGCAGAGCCAATATTGTAAGATGCCGATAGTCCATATCTCGGAAACTATAAGAGATAATGCAATTTGGCAATTGGCAACGTAATTAGCATGCCGAATATTACTTGGAATGTGAATTGGAACGAAATCGCTAATTCATAAGTCCATTTTACAATTTTGGCCCAACTAGAAGCAGAGCCAATATTGTAAGATGCCGATAGTCCATATCTCGGAAACTATAAGAGATAATGCAATTTGGCAATTGTCAACGTAATTAGCATGCCGACTATTACTTGGAATGTGAATTGGAACGAAATCGCTAATTCATAAGACCATTTTAAAACTTTGGCCCAAGTAGTAGCAGAGCCAATATTGAAAGATATCGATAGTCCATATCTCGGAAACTATAAGAGCTAATGCAATTTGGCAATCGGCAACGTAATTAGCATGCCGAATATTACTTGGAATGTGAATTGGAACGAAATCGCTAATTCATAAGACCATTTTACAATTTTGGCCCAAGTAGAAGCAAAGCCAATATTGTAAGATATCGATAGTCCATATCTCGGAAACTATAAGAGATAATGCAATTTGGCAATCGGCAACGTAATTAGCATGCCGAATATTACTTGGAATGTGAATTGGAACGAAATCGCTAATTCATAAGACCATTTTACAATTTTGGCCCAAGTTAGAAGCAGAGCCAATATTGTAAGATGCCGATAGTCCATATCTCGGAAACTATAAGAGATAATGCAATTTGGTAATTGGCAACGTAATTAGCATGCCGAATATTACTTGGAATGTGAATTGGAACGAAATAGCTAATTCATAAGAGCATTTTACAATTTCGGCCCAAGTAAAAGCAGAGCCAATATTGTGAGATGTCGATAGTCCATATCTCGGAAACTATAAGAGATAATGCAATTTGGCAATCGGCAACGTAATTAGCATGCCGAATATTACTTGGAATGTGAATTGGAACGAAATCGCTAATTCATAAGACCATTTTACAATTTTGGCCCAAGTTAGAAGCAGAGCCAATATTGTAAGATGCCGATAGTCCATATCTCGGAAACTATAAGAGATAATGCAATTTGGTAATTGGCAACGTAATTAGCATGCCGAATATTACTTGGAATGTGAATTGGAACGAAATCGCTAATTCATAAGACCATTTTACAATTTTGGCCCAAGTTAGAAGCAGAGCCAATATTGTAAGATGCCGATAGTCCATATCTCGGAAACTATAAGGGATAATGCAATTTGGCAATCGGCAACGTAATTAGCATGCCGAATATTACTTGGAATGTGAATTGGAACGAAATCGCTAATTCATAAGACCATTTTACAATTTTGGCCCAAGTTAGAAGCAGAGCCAATATTGTAAGATGCCGATAGTCCATATCTCGGAAACTATAAGAGATAATGCAATTTGGCAATCGGCAACGTAATTAGCATGCCGAATATTACTTGGAATGTGAATTGGAACGAAATCGCTAATTCATAAGACCATTTTACAATTTTGGCCCAAGTTAGAAGCAGAGCCAATATTGTAAGATGTCGATAGTCCATATCTCGGAAACTATAAGAGATAATGCAATTTGGCAATCGGCAACGTAATTAGCATGCCGAATATTACTTGGAATGTGAATTGGAACGAAATCGCTAATTCATAAGACCATTTTACAATTTTGGCCCAAGTTAGAAGCAGAGCCAATATTGTAAGATGCCGATAGTCCATATCTCGGAAACTATAAGAGATAATGCAATTTGGCAATCGGCAACGTAATTAGCATGCCGAATATTACTTGGAATGTGAATTGGAACGAAATCGCTAATTCATAAGACCATTTTACAATTTTGGCCCAAGTAGAAGCAGAGCCAATATTGTAAGATGCCGGTAGTCCATATCTCGGAAAATATAAGAGATAAGGCAATTTGGCAATCGGCAACGTAATTGGCATGCCGAATATTACTTGGAATGTGAATAGGAACGAAATCGCTAATTTATAAGACCATTTTACAATTTTGGCCCAAGTAGAAGCAGAGCCAATATTGTAAGATGTCGATAGTCCATATCTCGGAAACTAAAAGAGATAATGCAATTTGGCAATCGGCAACGTAATTAGCATGCCGAATATTACTTGGAATGTGAATTGGAACGAAATCGCTAATTCATAAGACCATTTTACAATTTTGGCCCAAGTAGAAGCAGAGCCAATATTGTAAGATGCAGGTAGTCCATATCTCGGAAACTATAAGAGATAAGGCAATTTGGCAATCGGCAACGTAATTAGCATGCCGAATATCACTTGGACTGTGAATTGGAACGAAATCGCTAATTTATAAGACCATTTTACAATTTTGGCCCAAGTTAGAAGCAGAGCCAATATTGTAAGATGCCGATAGTCCATATCTCGTAAACTAAAAGAGATAATGCAATTTGGCAATCGGCAACGTAATTAGCATGCGGAATATTACTTGGAATGTGAATTGGAACGAAATCGCTAATTCATAAGTCCATTTTACAATTTTGGCCCAAGTAGAAGCAAATCCAATATTGTAAGATGCCGGTAGTCCATATCTCGGAAACTATAAGAGATAAGGCAATTTGGCAATCGGCAACGTAATTAGCATGCCGAATATTACTTGGAATGTGAATTGGAACGAAATCGCTAATTCATAAGTCCATTTTACAATTTTGGCCCAAGTAGAAGCAAATCCAATATTGTAAGATGCCGGTAGTCCATATCTCGGAAACTATAAGAGATAAGGCAATTTGGCAATCGGCAACGTAATTAGCATGCCGAATATTACTTGGAATGTGAATTGGAACGAAATCGCTAATTCATAAGACCATTTTACAATTTTGGGCGAAGTAGAAACAGAGCCAATATTGTAAGATGTCGATAGTCCATATCTCGGAAACTATACGAGATAATGCAATTTGGCAATCCGCAACGTAATTAGCATGCCAAATATTACTTGGAATGTGAATTGGAACGAAATCGCTAATTCATAAGACCATTTTACAATTTTGGCCCAAGTAGAAGCAGAGCCAATATTGTAAGATGCCGATAGCCCATATCTCGGAAACTATAAGAGATAATGCAATTTGGCAATCGGCAACGTAATTAGCATGCCGAATATTACTTGGAATGTGAATTGGAACGAAATCGCTAATTCATAAGACCATTTTACAATTTTGGCCCAAGTTAGAAGCAGAGCCAATATTGTAAGATGCCGATAGTCCATATCTCGGAAACTATAAGAGGTAATGCAATTTGGCAATTGGCAGCGTAATTAGCATGCCGAATATTACTTGGAATGTGAATTGGAACGAAATCGCTAATGCATAAGACCATTTTACAATTTTGGCCCAAGTAGAAGCAGAGCCAATATTGTAAGATGTCGATAGTCCATATCTCGGAAACTATAAGAGATAATGCAATTTGGCAATCGGCAAAGTAATTAGCATGCCGAATATTACTTGGAATGGGAATTGGAACGAAATTGCTAATTCATAAGACCATTTTACAATTTTGGCCCAAGTAGAAGCAGAGCCAATATTGTAAGATGTCGATAGTCCATATCTCAGAAACTATAAGAGATAATGCAATTTGGCAATCGGCAACGTAATTAGCATGCCGAATATTACTTGGAATGTGAATTGGAACGAAATCGCTAATTCATAAGTCCATTTTACAATTTTGGCCCAAGTAGAAGCAGAGCCAATATTGTAAGATGCCGATAGTCCATATCTCGGAAACTATAAGAGATAATGCAATTTGGCAATTGGCAACGTAATTAGCATGCCGAATATTACTTGGAATGTGAATTGGAACGAAATCGCTAATTCATAAGTCCATTTTACAATTTTGGCCCAACTAGAAGCAGAGCCAATATTGTAAGATGCCGATAGTCCATATCTCGGAAACTATAAGAGATAATGCAATTTGGGAATCGGCAACGTAATTAGCATGCCGAATATTACTTGGAATGTGAATTGGAACGAAATCGCTAATTCATAAGACCATTTTACAATTTTGGCCCAAGTAGAAGCAAAGCCAATATTGTAAGATATCGATAGTCCATATCTCGGAAACTATAAGAGATAATGCAATTTGGCAATCGGCAACGTAATTAGCATGCCGAATATTACTTGGAATGTGAATTGGAACGAAATCGCTAATTCATAAGACCATTTTACAATTTTGGCCCAAGTAGAAGCAAAGCCAATATTGTAAGATATCGATAGTCCATATCTCGGAAACTATAAGAGATAATGCAATTTGGCAATCGGCAAAGTAATTAGCATGCCGAATATTACTTGGAATGGGAATTGGAACGAAATTGCTAATTCATAAGACCATTTTACAATTTTGGCCCAAGTAGAAGCAGAGCCAATATTGTAAGATGTCGATAGTCCATATCTCAGAAACTATAAGAGATAATGCAATTTGGCAATCGGCAACGTAATTAGCATGCCGAATATTACTTGGAATGTGAATTGGAACGAAATCGCTAATTCATAAGACCATTTCAAAATTTTGGCCCAAGTAGTAGCAGAGCCAATATTGAAAGATATCGATAGTCCATATCTCGGAAACTATAAGAGCTAATGCAATTTGGCAATCGGCAACGTAATTAGCATGCCGAATATTACTTGGAATGTGAATTGGAACGAAATCGCTAATTCATAAGACCATTTTACAATTTTGGCCCAAGTAGAAGCCGAGCCAATATTATAAGATGCCGATAGTCCATATCTCGGAAACTATAAGAGATAATGCAATTTGGGAATCGGCAACGTAATTAGCATGCCGAATATTACTTGGAATGTGAATTGGAACGAAATCGCTAATTCATAAGACCATTTTACAATTTTGGCCCAAGTAGAAGCAAAGCCAATATTGTAAGATATCGATAGTCCATATCTCGGAAACTATAAGAGATAATGCAATTTGGCAATCGGCAACGTAATTAGCATGCCGAATATTACTTGGAATGTGAATTGGAACGAAATCGCTAATTCATAAGACCATTTTACAATTTTGGCCCAAGTAGAAGCAAAGCCAATATTGTAAGATATCGATAGTCCATATCTCGGAAACTATAAGAGATAATGCAATTTGGCAATCGGCAACGTAATTAGCATGCCGAATATTACTTGGAATGTGAATTGGAACGAAATCGCTAATTCATAAGACCATTTTACAATTTTGGCCCAAGTAGAAGCAGAGTCAATATTATAAGATGCCGGTAAACCATATCTCGGAAACTATAAGAGATAAGGCAATTTGGCAATCGGCAACGTAATTAGCATGCCGAATATTACTTGGAATGTGAATTGGAACGAAATAGCTAATTCATAAGACCATTTTACAATTTCGGCCCAAGTAAAAGCAGAGCCAATATTGTAAGATGTCGATAGTCCATATCTCGGAAACTATAAGAGATAATGCAATTTGGCAATCGGCAACGTAATTAGCATGCCGAATATTACTTGGAATGTGAATTGGAACGAAATCGCTAATTCATAAGACCATTTTACAATTTTGGCCCAAGTTAGAAGCAGAGCCAATATTGTAAGATGCCGATAGTCCATATCTCGGAAACTATAAGAGATAATGCAATTTGGTAATTGGCAACGTAATTAGCATGCCGAATATTACTTGGAATGTGAATTGGAACGAAATCGCTAATTCATAAGTCCATTTAACAATTTTGGCCCAAGTAGAAGCAGAGTCAATATTATAAGATGCCGGTAGACCATATCTCGGAAACTATAAGAGATAAGGCAATTTGGCAATCGGCAACGTAATTAGCATGCCGAATATTACTTGGAATGTGAATTGGAACGAAATCGCTAATTCATAAGACCATTTTACAATTTTGGCCCAAGTAGAAGCAAATCCAATATTGTAAGATGCCGGTAGTCCATATCTCGGAAACTATAAGAGATAAGGCAATTTGGCAATCGGCAACGTAATTAGCATGCCGAATATTACTTGGAATGTGAATTGGAACGAAATCGCTAATTCATAAGACCATTTTACAATTTTGGGCGAAGTAGAAACAGAGCCAATATTGTAAGATGTCGATAGTCCATATCTCGGAAACTAAACGAGATAATGCAATTTGGCAATCCGCAACGTAATTAGCATGCCAAATATTACTTGGAATGTGAATTGGAACGAAATCGCTAATTCATAAGACCATTTTACAATTTTGGCCCAAGTAGAAGCAGAGCCAATATTGTAAGATGCCGATAGCCCATATCTCGGAAACTATAAGAGATAATGCAATTTGGCAATCGGCAACGTAATTAGCATGCCGAATATTACTTGGAATGTGAATTGGAACGAAATCGCTAATTCATAAGACCATTTTACAATTTTGGCCCAAGTTAGAAGCAGAGCCAATATTGTAAGATGCCGATAGTCCATATCTCGGAAACTATAAGAGGTAATGCAATTTGGCAATTGGCAGCGTAATTAGCATGCCGAATATTACTTGGAATGTGAATTGGAACGAAATCGCTAATGCATAAGACCATTTTACAATTTTGGCCCAAGTAGAAGCAGAGCCAATATTGTAAGATGTCGATAGTCCATAAGGAAACTATAAGAGATAATGCAATTTGGCAATCGGCAACGTAATTAGCATGCCGAATATTACTTGGAATGTGAATTGGAACGAAATCGCTAATTCATAAGACCATTTTACAATTTTGGCCCAAGTAGAAGCAAATCCAATATTGTAAGATGCCGGTAGTCCATATCTCGGAAACTATAAGAGATAAGGCAATTTGGCAATCGGCAACGTAATTAGCATGCCGAATATTACTTGGAATGTGAATTGGAACGAAATCGCTAATTCATAAGACCATTTTACAATTTTGGGCGAAGTAGAAACAGAGCCAATATTGTAAGATGTCGATAGTCCATATCTCGGAAACTATACGAGATAATGCAATTTGGCAATCCGCAACGTAATTAGCATGCCAAATATTACTTGGAATGTGAATTGGAACGAAATCGCTAATTCATAAGACCATTTTACAATTTTGGCCCAAGTAGAAGCAGAGCCAATATTGTAAGATGCCGATAGCCCATATCTCGGAAACTATAAGAGATAATGCAATTTGGCAATCGGCAACGTAATTAGCATGCCGAATATTACTTGGAATGTGAATTGGAACGAAATCGCTAATTCATAAGACCATTTTACAATTTTGGCCCAAGTTAGAAGCAGAGCCAATATTGTAAGATGCCGATAGTCCATATCTCGGAAACTATAAGAGGTAATGCAATTTGGCAATTGGCAGCGTAATTAGCATGCCGAATATTACTTGGAATGTGAACTGGAACGAAATCGCTAATGCATAAGACCATTTTACAATTTTGGCCCAAGTAGAAGCAGAGCCAATATTGTAAGATGTCGATAGTCCATAAGGAAACTATAAGAGATAATGCAATTTGGCAATCGGCAACGTAATTAGCATGCCGAATATTACTTGGAATGGGAATTGGAACGAAATTGCTAATTCATAAGACCATTTTACAATTTTGGCCCAAGTAGAAGCAAAGCCAATATTGTAAGATGTCGATAGTCCATATCTCAGAAACTATAAGAGATAATGCAATTTGGCAATCGGCAACGTAATTAGCATGCCGAATATTACTTGGAATGTGAATTGGAACGAAATCGCTAATTCATAAGACCATTTTACAATTTTGGCCCAAGTAGAAGCAGAGTCAATATTATAAGATGCCGGTAAACCATATCTCGGAAACTATAAGAGATAAGGCAATTTGGCAATCGGCAACGTAATTAGCATGCCGAATATTACTTGGAATGTGAATTGGAACGAAATAGCTAATTCATAAGACCATTTTACAATTTCGGCCCAAGTAAAAGCAGAGCCAATATTGTAAGATGTCGATAGTCCATATCTCGGAAACTATAAGAGATAATGCAATTTGGCAATCGGCAACGTAATTAGCATGCCGAATATTACTTGGAATGTGAATTGGAACGAAATCGCTAATTCATAAGACCATTTTACAATTTTGGCCCAAGTTAGAAGCAGAGCCAATATTGTAAGATGCCGATAGTCCATATCTCGGAAACTATAAGAGATAATGCAATTTGGTAATTGGCAACGTAATTAGCATGCCGAATATTACTTGGAATGTGAATTGGAACGAAATCGCTAATTCATAAGACCATTTTACAATTTTGGCCCAAGTTAGAAGCAGAGCCAATATTGTAAGATGCCGATAGTCCATATCTCGGAAACTAAAAGGGATAATGCAATTTGGCAATCGGCAACGTAATTAGCATGCCGAATATTACTTGGAATGTGAATTGGAACGAAATCGCTAATTCATAAGACCATTTTACAATTTTGGTCCAAGTAGAAGCAGAGCCAATATTGTAAGATGCCGGTAGTCCATATCTCGGAAACTATAAGAGATAAGGCAATTTGGCAATCGGCAACGTAATTGGCATGCCGAATATTACTTGGAATGTGAATAGGAACGAAATCGCTAATTTATAAGACCATTTTACAATTTTGGCCCAAGTAGAAACAGAGCCAATATTGTAAGATGTCGATAGTCCATATCTCGGAAACTAAAAGAGATAATGCAATTTGGCAATCGGCAACGTAATTAGCATGCCGAATATTACTTGGAATGTGAATTGGAACGAAATCGCTAATTCATAAGACCATTTTACAATTTTGGCCCAAGTAGAAGCAAAGCCAATATTGTAAGATATCGATAGTCCATATCTCGGAAACTATAAGAGATAATGCAATTTGGCAATCGGCAACGTAATTAGCATGCCGAATATTACTTGGAATGTGAATTGGAACGAAATCGCTAATTCATAAGACCATTTTACAATTTTGGCCCAAGTAGAAGCAGAGCCAATATTGTAAGATGTCGATAGTCCATATCTCGGAAACTATAAGAGATAATGCTATTTGGCAATCGGCAACGTAATTAGCATGCCGAATATTACTTGGAATGTGAATTGGAACGAAATCGCTAATTCATAAGACCATTTTACAATTTTGGCCCAACTTAGAAGCAGAGCCAATATTGTAAGATGCCGATAGTCCATATCTCGGAAACTATAAGAGGTAATGCAATTTGGCAATTGGCAGCGTAATTAGCATGCCGAATATTACTTGGAATGTGAATTGGAACGAAATCGCTAATGCATAAGACCATTTTACAATTTTGGCCCAAGTAGAAGCAGAGCCAATATTGTAAGATGACGATAGTCCATATCTCGGAAAGTAAAAGAGATAATGCAATTTGGCAATCGGCAACGTAATTAGCATGCCGAATATTACTTGGATTGTGAATTGAAACGAAATCGCTAATTCATAAGACTATTTTACAATTTTGGCCCAAGTAAAAGCAGAGCCAATATTGTAAGATGTCGATAACCCATATCTCGGAAACTATACGAGATAATGCAATTTGGCAATCCGCAACGTAATTAGCATGCCAAATATTACTTGGAATGTGAATTGGAACGAAATCGCTAATTCATAAGACCATTTTACAATTTTGGCCCAAGTAGAAGCAGAGCCAATATTGTAAGATGCCGATAGCCCATATCTCGGAAACTATAAGAGATAATGCAATTTGGCAATCGGCAACGTAATTAGCATGCCGAATATTACTTGGAATGTGAACTGGAGCGAAATCGCTAATTCATAAGACCAATTTACAATTTTGGCCCAAGTAGAAGCAGAGCCAATATTGTAAGATGTCGATAGTCCATATCTCGGAATCTATAAGAGATAATGCAATTTGGCAATCGGCAACGTAATTAGCATGCCGAATATTACTTGGAATGTGAATTGGAACGAAATCGCTAATTCATAAGACCATTTTACAATTTTGGCCCAAGTAGAAGCAGAGCCAATATTGTAAGATGTCGATAACCCATATCTCGGAAACTATACGAGATAATGCAATTTGGCAATCCGCAACGTAATTAGCATGCCAAATATTACTTGGAATGTGAATTGGAACGAAATCGCTAATTCATAAGACCATTTTACAATTTTGGCCCAAGTAGAAGCAGAGCCAATATTGTAAGATGCCGATAGCCCATATCTCGGAAACTATAAGTGATAATGCAATTTGGCAATCGGCAACGTAATTAGCATGCCGAATATTACTTGGAATGTGAATTGGAACGAAATCGCTAATGCATAAGACCATTTTACAATTTTGGCCCAAGTAGAAGCAGAGCCAATATTGTAAGATGTCGATAGTCCATATCTCGGAAACTATAAGAGATAATGCAATTTGGCAATCGGCAACGTAATTAGCATGCCGAATATTACTTGGAATGGGAATTGGAACGAAATTGCTAATTCATAAGACCATTTTACAATTTTGGCCCAAGTAGAAGCAGAGCCAATATTGTAAGATGTCGATAGTCCATATCTCAGAAACTATAAGAGATAATGCAATTTGGCAATCGGCAACGTAATTAGCATGCCGAATATTACTTGGAATCTGAATTGGACCGAAATCGCTAATACATAAGTCCATTTTACAATTTTGGCCCAAGTAGAAGCAGAGCCAATATTGTAAGATGCCGATAGTCCATATCTCGGAAACTATAAGAGATAATGCAATTTGGCAATTGGCAACGTAATTAGCATGCCGAATATTACTTGGAATGTGAATTGGAACGAAATCGCTAATTCATAAGTCCATTTTACAATTTTGGCCCAACTAGAAGCAGAGCCAATATTGTAAGATGCCGATAGTCCATATCTCGGAAACTATAAGAGATAATGCAATTTGGCAATTGTCAACGTAATTAGCATGCCGACTATTAATTGGAATGTGAATTGGAACGAAATCGCTAATTCATAAGACCATTTTAAAATTTTGGCCCAAGTAGTAGCAGAGCCAATATTGAAAGATATCGATAGTCCATATCTCGGAAACTATAAGAACTAATGCAATTTGGCAATCGGCAACGTAATTAGCATGCCGAATATTACTTGGAATATGAATTGGAACGAAATCGCTAATTCATAAGACCATTTTACAATTTTGGCCCAAGTAGAAGCCGAGCCAATATTATAAGATGCCGATAGTCCATATCTCGGAAACTATAAGAGATAATGCAATTTGGGAATCGGCAACGTAATTAGCATGCCGAATATTACTTGGAATGTGAATTGGAACGAAATCGCTAATTCATAAGACCATTTTACAATTTTGGCCCAAGTAGATGCAAAGCCAATATTGTAAGATATCGATTGTCCATATCTCGGAAACTATAAGAGATAATGCAATTTGGCAATCGGCAACGTAATTAGCATGCCGAATATTACTTGGAATGTGAATTGGAACGAAATCGCTAATTCATAAGACCATTTTACAATTTTGGCCCAAGTAGAAGCTGAGCCAATATTGTAAGATGTCGATACTCCATATCTCGGAATCTATAAGAGATAATGCAATTTGGCAATCGGCAACGTAATTAGCATGCCGAATATTACTTGGAATGTGAATTGGAACGAAATCGCTAATTCATAAGACCATTTTACAATTTTGGCCCAAGTAGAAGCAGAGTCAATATTATAAGATGCCGGTAAACCATATCTCGGAAACTATAAGAGATAAGGCAATTTGGCAATCGGCAACGTAATTAGCATGCCGAATATTACTTGGAATGTGAATTGGAACGAAATAGCTAATTCATAAGACCATTTTACAATTTTGGCCCAAGTAGAAGCAGAGCCAATATTGTAAGATGCAGGTAGTCCATATCTCGGAAACTATAAGAGATAAGGCAATTTGGCAATCGGCAACGTAATTAGCATGCCGAATATCACTTGGACTGTGAATTGGAACGAAATCGCTAATTTATAAGACCATTTTACAATTTTGGCCCAAGTTAGAAGCAGAGCCAATATTGTAAGATCCGATAGTCCATATCTCGTAAATTAAAAGAGATAATGCAATTTGGTAATCGGCAACGTAATTAGCATGCGGAATATTACTTGGAATGTGAATTGGAACGAAATCGCTAATTCATAAGTCCATTTAACAATTTGGCCCAAGTAGAAGCAGAGTCAATATTATAAGATGCCGGTAGACCATATCTCGGAAACTATAAGAGATAAGGCAATTTGGCAATCGGCAACGTAATTAGCATGCCGAATATTACTTGGAATGTGAATTGGAACGAAATCGCTAATTCATAAGACCATTTTACAATTTTGGCCCAAGTAGAAGCAAATCCAATATTGTAAGATGCCGGTAGTCCATATCTCGGAAACTATAAGAGATAAGGCAATTTGGCAATCGGCAACGTAATTAGCATGCCGAATATTACTTGGAATGTGAATTGGAACGAAATCGCTAATTCATAAGACCATTTTACAATTTTGGGCGAAGTAGAAACAGAGCCAATATTGTAAGATGTCGATAGTCCATATCTCGGAAACTATACGAGATAATGCAATTTGGCAATCCGCAACGTAATTAGCATGCCAAATATTACTTGGAATGTGAATTGGAACGAAATCGCTAATTCATAAGACCATTTTACAATTTTGGCCCAAGTAGAAGCAGAGCCAATATTGTAAGATGCCGATAGCCCATATCTCGGAAACTATAAGAGATAATGCAATTTGGCAATCGGCAACGTAATTAGCATGCCAAATATTACTTGGAATGTGAATTGGAACGAAATCGCTAATTCATAAGACCATTTTACAATTTTGGCCCAAGTAGAAGCAGAGCCAATATTGTAAGATGCCGATAGCCCATATCTCGGAAACTATAAGAGATAATGCAATTTGGCAATCGGCAACGTAATTAGCATGCCGAATATTACTTGGAATGTGAATTGGAACGAAATCGCTAATTCATAAGACCATTTTACAATTTTGGCCCAACTAGAAGCAGAGCCAATATTGTAAGATGCCGATAGTCCATATCTCGGAAACTATACGAGATAATGCAATTTGGCAATCCGCAACGTAATTAGCATGCCAAATATTACTTGGAATGTGAATTGGAACGAAATCGCTAATTAATAAGACCATTTTACAATTTTGGCCCAAGTAGAAGCAGAGCCAATATTGTAAGATGCCGATAGCCCATATCTCGGAAACTATAAGAGATAATGCAATTTGGCAATCGGCAACGTAATTAGCATGCCGAATATTACTTGGAATGTGAATTGGAACGAAATCGCTAATTCATAAGTCCATTTTACAATTTTGGCCCAACTAGAAGCAGAGCCAATATTGTAAGATGCCGATAGTCCATATCTCGGAAACTATAAGAGATAATGCAATTTGGCAATTGTCAACGTAATTAGCATGCCGACTATTACTTGGAATGTGAATTGGAACGAAATCGCTAATTCATAAGACCATTTTAAAATTTTGGCCCAAGTAGTAGCAGAGCCAATATTGAAAGATATCGATAGTCCATATCTCGGAAACTATAAGAGCTAATGCAATTTGGCAATCGGCAACGTAATTAGCATGCCGAATATTACTTGGAATGTTAATTGGAACGAAATCGCTAATTCATAAGACCATTTTACAATTTTGGCCCAAGTAGAAGCAGAGCCAATATTGTAAGATGCCGATAGCCCATATCTCGGAAACTATAAGAGATAATGCAATTTGGCAATCGGCAACGTAGTTAGCATGCCGAATATTACTTGGAATGTGAATTGGAACGAAATCGCTAATTCATAAGACCATTTTACAATTTTGGCCCAAGTTAGAAGCAGAGCCAATATTGTAAGATGCCGATAGTCCATATCTCGGAAACTATAAGAGGTAATGCAATTTGGCATTTGGCAGCGTAATTAGCATGCCGAATATTACTTGGAATGTGAATTGGAACGAAATCGCTAATGCATAAGACCATTTTACAATTTTGGCCCAAGTAGAAGCAGAGCCAATATTGTAAGATGTCGATAGTCCATATCTCGGAAACTATAAGAGATAATGCAATTTGGCAATCGGCAACGTAATTAGCATGCCGAATATTACTTGGAATGGGAATTGGAACGAAATTGCTAATTCATAAGACCATTTTACAATTTTGGCCCAAGTAGAAGCAGAGCCAATATTGTAAGATGTCGATAGTCCATATCTCAGAAACTATAAGAGATAATGCAATTTGGCAATCGGCAACGTAATTAGCATGCCGAATATTACTTGGAATGTGAATTGGAACGAAATCGCTAATTCATAAGACCATTTTACAATTTTGGCCCAAGTAGAAGCCGAGCCAATATTATAAGATGCCGATAGTCCATATCTCGGAAACTATAAGAGATAATGCAATTTGGGAATCGGCAACGTAATTAGCATGCCGAATATTACTTGGAATGTGAATTGGAACGAAATCGCTAATTCATAAGACCATTTTACAATTTTGGCCCAAGTAGAAGCAAAGCCAATATTGTAAGATATCGATATTCCATATCTCGGAAACTATAAGAGATAATGCAATTTGGCAATCGGCAACGTAATTAGCATGCCGAATATTACTTGGAATGTGAATTGGAACGAAATCGCTAATTCATAAGACCATTTTACAATTTTGGCCCAAGTAGAAGCAGAGTCAATATTATAAGATGCCGGTAAACCATATCTCGGAAACTATAAGAGATAAGGCAATTTGGCAATCGGCAATGTAATTAGCATGCCGAATATTACTTGGAATGTGAATTGGAACGAAATAGCTAATTCATAAGACCATTTTACAATTTCGGCCCAAGTAAAAGCAGAGCCAATATTGTAAGATGTCGATAGTCCATATCTCGGAAACTATAAGAGATAATGCAATTTGGCAATCGGCAACGTAATTAGCATGCCGAATATTACTTGGAATGTGAATTGGAACGAAATCGCTAATTCATAAGACCATTTTACAATTTTGGCCCAAGTTAGAAGCAGAGCCAATATTGTAAGATGCCGATAGTCCATATCTCGGAAACTATAAGAGATAATGCAATTTGGTAATTGGCAACGTAATTAGCATGCCGAATATTACTTGGAATGTGAATTGGAACGAAATCGCTAATTCATAAGACCATTTTACAATTTTGGCCCAAGTTAGAAGCAGAGCCAATATTGTAAGATGCCGATAGTCCATATCTCGGAAACTAAAAGGGATAATGCAATTTGGCAATCGGCAACGTAATTAGCATGCCGAATATTACTTGGAATGTGAATTGGAACGCAATCGCTAATTCATAAGACCATTTTACAATTTTGGCCCAAGTAGAAGCAGAGCCAATATTGTAAGATGCCGGTAGTCCATATCTCGGAAACTATAAGAGATAAGGCAATTTGGCAATCGGCAACGTAATTGGCATGCCGAATATTACTTGGAATGTGAATAGGAACGAAATCGCTAATTTATAAGACCATTTTACAATTTTGGCCCAAGTAGAAGCAGAGCCAATATTGTAAGATGTCGATAGTCCATATCTCGGAAACTAAAAGAGATAATGCAATTTGGCAATCGGCAACGTAATTAGCATGCCGAATATTACTTGGAATGTGAATTGGAACGAAATCGCTAATTCGTAAGACCATTTTACAATTGTGGCCCATGTAGAAGCAGAGCCAATATTGTAAGATGCCGATAGCCAATATCTCGGAAACTATAAGAGATAATGCAATTTGTCAATCGGCAACGTAATTAGCATGCCGAATATTACTTGGAATGTGAATTGGAACGAAATCGCTAATTCATAAGACCATTTTACAATTTTGGCCCAAGTTAGAAGCAGAGCCAATATTGTAAGATGCCGATAGTCCATATCTCGGAAACTATAAGAGGTAATGCAATTTGGCAATTGGCAGCGTAATTAGCATGCCGAATATTACTTGGAATGTGAATTGGAACGAAATCGCTAATGCATAAGACCATTTTACAATTTTGGCCCAAGTAGAAGCAGAGCCAATATTGTAAGATGACGATAGTCCATATCTCGGAAACTATAAGAGGTAATGCAATTTGGCAATTGGCAGCGTAATTAGCATGCCGAATATTACTTGGATTGTGAATTGAAACGAAATCGCTAATTCATAAGACTATTTTACAATTTTGGCCCAAGTAAAAGCAGAGCCAATATTGTAAGATGTCGATAACCCATATCTCGGAAACTATACGAGATAATGCAATTTGGCAATCCGCAACGTAATTAGCATGCCAAATATTACTTGGAATGTGAATTGGAACGAAATCGCTAATTCATAAGACCATTTTACAATTTTGGCCCAAGTAGAAGCAGAGCCAATATTATAAGATGCCGATAGTCCATATCTCGGAAACTATAAGAGATAATGCAATTTGGCAATCGGCAACGTAATTAGCATGCCGAATATTACTTGGAATGTGAATTGGAACGAAATCGCTAATTCATAAGACCATTTTACAATTTTGGCCCAAGTAGAAGCAGAGCCAATATTGTAAGATGCAGGTAGTCCATATCTCGGAAACTATAAGAGATAAGGCAATTTGGCAATCGGCAACGTAATTAGCATGCCGAATATTACTTGGAATGTGAATTGGAACGAAATCGCTAATTCACAAGACCATTTTACAATTTTGGCCCAAGTAGAAGCAAATCCAATATTGTAAGATGCCGGTAGTCCATATCTCGGAAACTATAAGAGATAAGGCAATTTGGCAATCGGCAACGTAATTAGCATGCCGAATATTACTTGGAATGTGAATTGGAACGAAATCGCTAATTCATAAGACCATTTTACAATTTTGGGCGAAGTAGAAGCAGAGCCAATATTGTAAGATGTCGATAGTCCATATCTCGGAAACTATACGACATAATGCAATTTGGCAATCCGCAACGTAATTAGCATGCCAAATATTACTTGGAATGTGAATTGGAACGAAATCGCTAATTCATAAGACCATTTTACAATTTTGGCCCAAGTAGAAGCAGAGCCAATATTGTAAGATGCCGATAGTCCATATCTCGGAAACTATAAGAGATAATGCAATTTGGCAATCGGCAACGTAATTAGCATGCCGAATATTACTTGGAATGTGAATTGGAACGAAATCGCTAATTCATAAGACCATTTTACAATTTTGGCCCAAGTTAGAAGCAGAGCCAATATTGTAAGATGCCGATAGTCCATATCTCGGAAACTATAAGAGGTAATGCAATTTGGCAATTGGCAGCGTAATTAGCATGCCGAATATTACTTGGAATGTGAATTGGAACGAAATCGCTAATTCATAAGTCCATTTTACAATTTTGGCCCAAGTAGAAGCAGATCCAATATTGTAAGATGCCGATAGTCCATATCTCGGAAACTATAAGAGATAATGCAATTTGGCAATTGGCAACGTAATTAGCATGCCGAATATTACTTGGAATGTGAATTGGAACGAAATCGCTAATTCATAAGTCCATTTTACAATTTTGGCCCAACTAGAAGCAGAGCCAATATAGTAAGATGCCGATAGTCCATATCTCGGAAACTATAAGAGCTAATGCAATTTGGCAATCGGCAACGTAATTAGCATGCCGAATATTACTTGGAATGTGAATTGGAACGAAATCGCTAATTCATAAGACCATTTTACAATTTTGGCCCAAGTAGAAGCCGAGCCAATATTATAAGATGCCGATAGTCCATATCTCGGAAACTATAAGAGATAATGCAATTTGGGAATCGGCAACGTAATTAGCATGCCGAATATTACTTGGAATGTGAATTGGAACGAAATCGCTAATTCATAAGACCATTTTACAATTTTGGCCCAAGTAGAAGCAAAGCCAATATTGTAAGATATCGATAGTCCATATCTCGGAAACTATAAGAGATAATGCAATTTGGCAATCGGCAACGTAATTAGCATGCCGAATATTACTTGGAATGTGAATTGGAACGAAATCGCTAATTCATAAGACCATTTTACAATTTTGGCCCAAGTAGAAGCTGAGCCAATATTGTAAGATGTCGATACTCCATATCTCGGAATCTATAAGAGATAATACAATTTGGCAATCGGCAACGTAATTAGCATGCCGAATATTACTTGGAATGTGAATTGGAACGAAATCGCTAATTCATAAGACCATTTTACAATTTTGGCCCAAGTAGAAGCCGAGCCAATATTATAAGATGCCGATAGTCCATATCTCGGAAACTATAAGAGATAATGCAATTTGGGAATCGGCAACGTAATTAGCATGCCGAATATTACTTGGAATGTGAATTGGAACGAAATCGCTAATTCATAAGACCATTTTACAATTTTGGCCCAAGTAGAAGCAAAGCCAATATTGTAAGATATCGATAGTCCATATCTCGGAAACTATAAGAGATAATGCAATTTGGCAATCGGCAACGTAATTAGCATGCCGAATATTACTTGGAATGTGAATTGGAACGAAATCGCTAATTCATAAGACCATTTTACAATTTTGGCCCAAGTAGAAGCTGAGCCAATATTGTAAGATGTCGATACTCCATATCTCGGAATCTATAAGAGATAATACAATTTGGCAATCGGCAACGTAATTAGCATGCCGAATATTACTTGGAATGTGAATTGGAACGAAATCGCTAATTCATAAGACCATTTTACAATTTTGGCCCAAGTAGAAGCTGAGCCAATATTGTAAGATGTCGATACTCCATATCTCGGAATCTATAAGAGATAATGCAATTTGGCAATCAGCAACGTAATTAGCATGCCGAATATTACTTGGAATGTGAATTGGAACGAAATCGCTAATTCATAAGACCATTTTACAATTTTGGCCCAAGTAGAAGCTGAGCCAATATTGTAAGATGTCGATACTCCATATCTCGGAATCTATAAGAGATAATACAATTTGGCAATCGGCAACGTAATTAGCATGCCGAATATTACTTGGAATGTGAATTGGAACGAAATCGCTAATTCATAAGACCATTTTACAATTTTGGGCGAAGTAGAAACAGAGCCAATATTGTAAGATGTCGATAGTCCATATCTCGGAAACTATAAGAGATAATGCAATTTGGCAATCGGCAACGTAATTAGCATGCCGAATATTACTTGGAATGTGAATTGGAACGAAATCGCTAATTCATAAGACCATTTTACAATTTTGGCCCAAGTAGAAGCAGAGCCAATATTGTAAGATGCCGATAGCCCATATCTCGGAAACTATAAGAGATAATGAAATTTGGCAATCGGCAACGTAATTAGCATGCCGAATATTACTTGGAATGTGAATTGGAACGAAATCGCTAATTCATAAGACCATTTTACAATTTTGGCCCAAGTTAGAAGCAGAGCCAATATTGTAAGATGCCGATAGTCCATATCTCGGAAACTATAAGAGGTAATGCAATTTGGCAATTGGCAGCGTAATTAGCATGCCGAATATTACTTGGAATGTGAATTGGAACGAAATCGCTAATGCATAAGACCATTTTACAATTTTGGCCCAAGTAGGAGCAGAGCCAATATTGTAAGATGTCGATAGTCCATATCTCGGAAACTATAAGAGATAATGCAATTTGGCAATCGGCAACGTAATTAGCATGCCGAATATTACTTGGAATGGGAATTGGAACGAAATTGCTAATTCATAAGACCATTTTACAATTTTGGCCCAAGTAGAAGCAGAGCCAATATTGTAAGATGTCGATAGTCCATATCTCAGAAACTATAAGAGATAATGCAATTTGGGAATCGGCAACGTAATTAGCATGCCGAATATTACTTGGAATGTGAATTGGAACGAAATCGCTAATTCATAAGACCATTTTACAATTTTGGCCCAAGTAGAAGCAAAGCCAATATTGTAAGATATCGATAGTCCATATCTCGGAAACTATAAGAGATAATGCAATTTGGCAATCGGCAACGTAATTAGCATGCCGAATATTACTTGGAATGTGAATTGGAACGAAATCGCTAATTCATAAGACCATTTTACAATTTTGGCCCAAGTAGAAGCTGAGCCAATATTGTAAGATGTCGATACTCCATATCTCGGAATCTATAAGAGATAATGCAATTTGGCAATCGGCAACGTAATTAGCATGCCGAATATTACTTGGAATGTGAATTGGAACGAAATCGCTAATTCATAAGACCATTTTACAATTTTGGCCCAAGTAGAAGCTGAGCCAATATTGTAAGATGTCGATACTCCATATCTCGGAATCTATAAGAGATAATGCAATTTGGCAATCGGCAACGTAATTAGCATGCCGAATATTACTTGGAATGTGAATTGGAACGAAATCGCTATTTCATAAGACCATTTTACAATTTTGGCCCAAGTAGAAGCAGAGTCAATATTATAAGATGCCGGTAAACCATATCTCGGAAACTATAAGAGATAAGGCAATTTGGCAATCGGCAACGTAATTAGCATGCCGAATATTACTTGGAATGTGAATTGGAACGAAATAGCTAATTCATAAGACCATTTTACAATTTCGGCCCAAGTAAAAGCAGAGCCAATATTGTAAGATATCGATAGTCCATATCTCGGAAACTATAAGAGATAATGCAATTTGGCAATCGGCAACGTAATTAGCATGCCGAATATTACTTGGAATGTGAATTGGAACGAAATCGCTAATTCATAAGACCATTTTACAATTTTGGCCCAAGTTAGAAGCAGAGCCAATATTGTAAGATGCCGATAGTCCATATCTCGGAAACTATAAGAGATAATGCAATTTTTTAATTGGAAACGTAATTAGCATGCCGAATATTACTTGGAATGTGAATTGGAACGAAATCGCTAATTCATAAGACCATTTTACAATTTTGGCCCAAGTTAGAAGCAGAGCCAATATTGTAAGATGCCGATAGTCCATATCTCGGAAACTAAAAGGGATAATGCAATTTGGCAATCGGCAACGTAATTAGCATGCCGAATATTACTTGGAATGTGAATTGGAACGAAATCGCTAATTCATAAGACCATTTTACAATTTTGGCCCAAGTAGAAGCAGAGCCAATATTGTAAGATGCCGGTAGTCCATATCTCGGAAACTATAAGAGATAAGGCAATTTGGCAATCGGCAACGTAATTGGCATGCCGAATATTACTTGGAATGTGAATAGGAACGAAATCGCTAATTCATAAGACCATTTTACAATTTTGGCCCAAGTAGAAGCAAAGCCAATATTGTAAGATATCGATAGACCATATCTCGGAAACTATAAGAGATAATGCAATTTGGCAATCGGCAACGTAATTAGCGTGCCGAATATTACTTGGAATGTGAATTGGAACGAAATCGCTAATTCATAAGACCATTTTACAATTTTGGCCCAAGTAGAAGCAAAGCCAATATTGTAAGATATCGATAGTCCATATCTCGGAAACTATAAGAGATAATGCAATTTGGCAATCGGCAACGTAATTAGCGTGCCGAATATTACTTGGAATGTGAATTGGAACGAAATCGCTAATTCATAAGACCATTTTACAATTTTGGCCCAAGTAGAAGCAGAGTCAATATTATAAGATGCCGGTAAACCATATCTCGGAAACTATAAGAGATAAGGCAATTTGGCAATCGGCAACGTAATTAGCATGCCGAATATTACTTGGAATGTGAATTGGAACGAAATAGCTAATTCATAAGACCATTTTACAATTTTGGCCCAAGTTAGAAGCAGAGCCAATATTGTAAGATGCCGATAGTCCATATCTCGGAAACTATAAGAGATAATGCAATTTTTTAATTGGAAACGTAATTAGCATGCCGAATATTACTTGGAATGTGAATTGGAACGAAATCGCTAATTCATAAGACCATTTTACAATTTTGGCCCAAGTTAGAAGCAGAGCCAATAT
This sequence comes from Rhynchophorus ferrugineus, assembly GCF_030347505.1. NCBI lineage: Eukaryota > Metazoa > Arthropoda > Insecta > Coleoptera > Curculionidae > Rhynchophorus > Rhynchophorus ferrugineus. The sequence goes on along the minus strand of NW_027472588.1, from coordinate 22,538,143 downwards.
TGTAAGATGCCGATAGTCCATATCTCGGAAACTAAAAGGGATAATGCAATTTGGCAATCGGCAACGTAATTAGCATGCCGAATATTACTTGGAATGTGAATTGGAACGAAATCGCTAATTCATAAGACCATTTTACAATTTTGGCCCAAGTAGAAGCAGAGCCAATATTGTAAGATGCCGGTAGTCCATATCTCGGAAACTATAAGAGATAAGGCAATTTGGCAATCGGCAACGTAATTGGCATGCCGAATATTACTTGGAATGTGAATAGGAACGAAATCGCTAATTTATAAGACCATTTTACAATTTTGGCCCAGGTAGAAGCAGAGCCAATATTGTAAGATGTCGATAGTCCATATCTCGGAAACTAAAAGAGATAATGCAATTTGGCAATCGGCAACGTAATTAGCATGCCGAATATTACTTGGAATGTGAATTGGAACGAAATCGCTAATTCATAAGACCATTTTACAATTTTGGCCCAAGTAGAAGCAAAGCCAATATTGTAAGATATCGATAGTCCATATCTCGGAAAATATAAGAGATAAGGCAATTTGGCAATCGGCAACGTAATTAGCGTGCCGAATATTACTTGGAATGTGAATTGGAACGAAATCGCTAATTCATAAGACCATTTTACAATTTTGGCCCAAGTAGAAGCAGAGCCAATATTGTAAGATGTCGATAGTCCATATCTCGGAATCTATAAGAGATAATGCAATTTGGCAATCGGCAACGTAATTAGCTTGCCGAATATTACTTGGAATGTGAATTGGAACGAAATCGCTAATTCATAAGACCATTTTACAATTTTGGCCCAAGTAGAAGCAGAGTCAATATTATAAGATGCCGGTAAACCATATCTCGGAAACTATAAGAGATAAGGCAATTTGGCAATCGGCAACGTAATTAGCATGCCGAATATTACTTGGAATGTGAATTGGAACGAAATAGCTAATTTATAAGACCATTTTACAATTTCGGCCCAAGTAAAAGCAGAGCCAATATTGTAAGATGTCGATAGTCCATATCTCGGAAACTATAAGAGATAATGCAATTTGGCAATCGGCAACGTAATTAGCATGCCGAATATTACTTGGAATGTGAATTGGAACGAAATCGCTAATTCATAAGACCATTTTACAATTTTGGCCCAAGTAGAAGCAGAGCCAATATTGTAAGATGCCGATAGCCCATATCTCGGAAACTATAAGAGATAATGAAATTTGGCAATCGGCAACGTAATTAGCATGCCGAATATTACTTGGAATGTGAATTGGAACGAAATCGCTAATTCATAAGACCATTTTACAATTTTGGCCCAAGTTAGAAGCAGAGCCAATATTTTAAGATGCCGATAGTCCATATCTCGGAAACTATAAGAGGTAATGCAATTTGGCAATTGGCAGCGTAATTAGCATGCCGAATATTACTTGGAATGTGAATTGGAACGAAATCGCTAATGCATAAGACCATTTTACAATTTTGGCCCAAGTAGAAGCAGAGCCAATATTGTAAGATGTCGATAGTCCATATCTCGGAAACTATAAGAGATAATGCAATTTGGCAATCGGCAACGTAATTAGCATGCCGAATATTACTTGGAATGGGAATTGGAACGAAATTGCTAATTCATAAGACCATTTTACAATTTTGGCCCAAGTAAAAGCAGAGCCAATATTGTAAGATGTCGATAGTCCATATCTCAGAAACTATAAGAGATAATGCAATTTGGCAATCGGCAACGTAATTAGCATGCCGAATATTACTTGGAATGTGAATTGGAACAAAATCGCTAATTCATAAGTCCATTTTACAATTTTGGCCCAAGTAGAAGCAGAGCCAATATTGTAAGATGCCGATAGTCCATATCTCGGAAACTATAAGAGATAATGCAATTTGGCAATTGGCAACGTAATTAGCTTGCCGAATATTACTTGGAATGTGAATTGGAACGAAATCGCTAATTCATAAGTCCATTTTACAATTTTGGCCCAACTAGAAGCAGAGCCAATATTGTAAGATGCCGATAGTCCATATCTCGGAAACTATAAGAGATAATGCAATTTGGCAATTGTCAACGTAATCAGCATGCCGACTATTACTTGGAATGTGAATTGGAACGAAATCGCCAATTCATAAGACCATTTTAAAATTTTGGCCCAAGTAGTAGCAGAGCCAATATTGAAAGATATCGATAGTCCATATCTCGGAAACTATAAGAGCTAATGCAATTTGGCAATCGTCAACGTAATTAGCATGCCGAATATTACTTGGAATGTGAATTGGAACGAAATCGCTAATTCATAAGACCATTTTACAATTTTGGCCCAAGTAGAAGCCGAGCCAATATTATAAGATGCCGATAGTCCATATCTCGGAAACTATAAGAGATAATGCAATTTGGGAATCGGCAACGTAATTAGCATGCCGAATATTACTTGGAATGTGAATTGGAATGAAATCGCTAATTCATAAGACCATTTTACAATTTTGGCCCAAGTAGAAGCAGAGCCAATATTGTAAGATATCGATAGTCCATATCTCGGAAACTAAAAGAGATAATGCAATTTGGCAATCGGCAACGTAATTAGCATGCCGAATATTACTTGGAATGTGAATTGGAACGAAATCGCTAATTCATAAGACCATTTTACAATTTTGGCCCAAGTAGAAGCAAAGCCAATATTGTAAGATATCGATAGTCCATATCTCGGAAAATATAAGAGATAAGGCAATTTGGCAATCGGCAACGTAATTAGCGTGCCGAATATTACTTGGAATGTGAATTGGAACGAAATCGCTAATTCATAAGACCATTTTACAATTTTGGCCCAAGTAGAAGCAGAGCCAATATTGTAAGATGTCGATAGTCCATATCTCGGAAGCTATAAGAGATAATGCAATTTGGCAATCGGCAACGTAATTAGCATGCCGAATATTACTTGGAATGTGAATTGGAACGAAATCGCTAATTCATAAGACCATTTTACAATTTTGGCCCAAGTAGAAGCAGAGCCAATATTGTAAGATACCGATAGTCCATATCTCGGAAAATATAAGAGATAAGGCAATTTGGCAATCGGCAACGTAATTAGCGTGCCGAATATTACTTGGAATGTGAATTGGAACGAAATCGCTAATTCATAAGACCATTTTACAATTTTGGCCCAAGTAGAAGCAGAGCCAATATTGTAAGATGTCGATAGTCCATATCTCGGAATCTATAAGAGATAATGCAATTTGGCAATCGGCAACGTAATTAGCATGCCGAATATTACTTGGAATGTGAATTGGAACGAAATCGCTAATTCATAAGACCATTTTACAATTTTGGCCCAAGTAGAAGCAGAGTCAATATTATAAGATGCCGGTAAACCATATCTCGGAAACTATAAGAGATAAGGCAATTTGGCAATCGGCAACGTAATTAGCATGCCGAATATTACTTGGAATGTGAATTGGAACGAAATCGCTAATTCATAAGACCATTTTACAATTTTGGCCCAAGTAGAAGCAGAGCCAATATTGTAAGATGTCGATAGTCCATATCTCGGAATCTATAAGAGATAATGCAATTTGGCAATCGGCAACGTAATTAGCATGCCGAATATTACTTGGAATGTGAATTGGAACGAAATCGCTAATTCATAAGACCATTTTACAATTTTGGCCCAAGTAGAAGCAGAGTCAATATTATAAGATGCCGGTAAACCATATCTCGGAAACTATAAGAGATAAGGCAATTTGGCAATCGGCAACGTAATTAGCATGCCGAATATTACTTGGAATGTGAATTGGAACGAAATAGCTAATTTATAAGACCATTTTACAATTTCGGCCCAAGTAAAAGCAGAGCCAATATTGTAAGATGTCGATAGTCCATATCTCGGAGACTATAAGAGATAATGCAATTTGGCAATCGGCAACGTAATTAGCATGCGGAATATTACTTGGAATGTGAATTGGAACGAAATCGCTAATTCATAAGTCCATTTTACAATTTTGGCCCAAGTAGAAGCAGAGCCAATATTGTAAGATGCCGATAGTCCATATCTCGGAAACTATAAGAGATAATGCAATTTGGCGATTGGCAACGTAATTAGCATGCCGAATATTACTTGGAATGTGAATTGGAACGAAATCGCTAATTCATAAGTCCATTTTACAATTTTGGCCCAACTAGAAACAGAGCCAATATTGTAAGATGCCGATAGTCCATATCTCGGAAACTATAAGAGATAATGCAATTTGGCAATTGTCAACGTAATTAGCATGCCGAATATTACTTGGAATGTGAATTGGAACGAAATCGCTAATTCATAAGACCATTTTAAAATTTTGGCCCAAGTAGAAGCAGAGCCAATATTGAAAGATGTCGATAGTCCATATCTCGGAAACTATAAGAGCTAATGCAATTTGGCAATCGGCAGCGTAATTAGCATGCCGAATATTACTTGGAATGTGAATTGGAACGAAATCGCTAATTCATAAGACCATTTTAAAATTTTGGCCCAAGTAGTAGCAGAGCCAACATTGAAAGATATCGATAGTCCATATCTCGGAAACTATAAGAGCTAATGCAATTTGGCAATCGGCAACGTAATTAGCATGCCGAATATTACTTGGAATGTGAATTGGAACGAAATCGCTAATTCATAAGACCATTTTACAATTTTGGCCCAAGTAGAAGCAAAGCCAATATTGTAAGATATCGATAGTCCATATCTCGGAAACTATAAGAGATAATGCAATTTGGCAATCGGCAACGTAATTAGCATGCCGACTATTACTTGGAATGTGAATTGGAACGAAATCGCTAATTCATAAGACCATTTTAAAATTTTGGCCCAAGTAGAAGCAGAGCCAATATTGAAAGATGTCGATAGTCCATATCTCGGAAACTATAAGAGCTAATGCAATTTGGCAATCGGCAACGTAATTAGCATGCCGAATATTACTTGGAATGTGAATTGGAACGAAATCGCTAATTCATAAGACCATTTTACAATTTTGGCCCAAGTAGAAGCAGAGCCAATATTGTAAGATGTCGATAGTCCATATCTCGGAAACTATAAGAGATAATGCAATTTGGCAATCGGCAACGTAATTAGCATGCCGAATATTACTTGGAATGTGAATTGGAACGAAATCGCTAATTCATAAGTCCATTTTACAATTTTGGCCCAACTAGAAACAGAGCCAATATTGTAAGATGCCGATAGTCCATATCTCGGAAACTATAAGAGATAATGCAATTTGGCAATTGTCAACGTAATTAGCATGCCGACTATTACTTGGAATGTGAATTGGAACGAAATCGCTAATTCATAAGACCATTTTAAAATTTTGGCCCAAGTAGAAGCAGAGCCAATATTGAAAGATGTCGATAGTCCATATCTCGGAAACTATAAGAGCTAATGCAATTTGGCAATCGGCAACGTAATTAGCATGCCGAATATTACTTGGAATGTGAATTGGAACGAAATCGCTAATTCATAAGACCATTTTAAAATTTTGGCCCAAGTAGTAGCAGAGCCAACATTGAAAGATATCGATAGTCCATATCTCGGAAACTATAAGAGCTAATGCAATTTGGCAATCGGCAACGTAATTAGCATGCCGAATATTACTTGGAATGTGAATTGGAACGAAATCGCTAATTCATAAGACCATTTTACAATTTTGGCCCAAGTAGAAGCAGAGCCAATATTATAAGATGCCGATAGTCCATATCTCGGAAACTATAAGAGATAATGCAATTTGGGAATCGGCAACGTAATTAGCATGCCGAATATTACTTGGAATGTGAATTGGAACGAAATCGCTAATTCATAAGACCATTTTACAATTTTGGCCCAAGTAGAAGCAAAGCCAATATTGTAAGATATCGATAGTCCATATCTCGGAAACTATAAGAGATAATGCAATTTGGCAATCGGCAACGTAATTAGCATGCCGAATATTACTTGGAATGTGAATTGGAACGAAATAGCTAATTCATAAGACCATTTTACAATTTCGGCCCAAGTAAAAGCAGAGCCAATATTGTAAGATGTCGATAGTCCATATCTCGGAAACTATAAGAGATAATGCAATTTGGCAATCGGCAACGTAATTAGCATGCCGAATATTACTTGGAATGTGAATTGGAACGAAATCGCTAATTCATAAGACCATTTTACAATTTTGGCCCAAGTTAGAAGCAGAGCCAATATTGTAAGATGCCGATAGTCCATATCTCGGAAACTATAAGAGATAATGCAATTTGGTAATTGGCAACGTAATTAGCATGCCGAATATTACTTGGAATGTGAATTGGAACGAAATCGCTAATTCATAAGACCATTTTACAATTTTGGCCCAAGTAGAAGCAGAGCCAATATTGTAAGATGCCGATAGTCCATATCTCGGAAACTAAAAGGGATAATGCAATTTGGCAATCGGCAACGTAATTAGCATGCCGAATATTACTTGGAATGTGAATTGGAACGAAATCGCTAATTCATAAGACCATTTTACAATTTTGGCCCAAGTAGAAGCAGAGCCAATATTGTAAGATGCCGATAGTCCATATCTCGGAAACTAAAAGGGATAATGCAATTTGGCAATCGGCAACGTAATTAGCATGCCGAATATTACTTGGAATGTGAATTGGAACGAAATCGCTAATTCATAAGACCATTTTACAATTTTGGCCCAAGTAGAAGCAAAGCCAATATTGTAAGATATCGATAGTCCATATCTCGGAAACTATAAGAGATAATGCAATTTGGCAATCGGCAACGTAATTAGCATGCCGAATATTACTTGGAATGTGAATTGGAACGAAATCGCTTATTCATAAGACCATTTTACAATTTTGGCCCAAGTAGAAGCAGAGCCAATATTGTAAGATGTCGATAGTCCATATCTCGGAAACTATAAGAGATAATGCAATTTGGCAATCTTCAACGTAATTAGCATGCCGAATATTACTTGGAATGTGAATTGGAACGAAATCGCTAATTCATAAGACCATTTTACAATTTTGGCCCAAGTAGAAGCAGAGTCAATATTATAAGATGCCGGTAAACCATATCTCGGAAACTATAAGAGATAAGGCAATTTGGCAATCGGCAACGTAATTAGCATGCCGAATATTACTTGGAATGTGAATTGGAACGAAATCGCTAATTCATAAGACCATTTTACAATTTTGGCCCAAGTAGAAGCAGAGCCAATATTGTAAGATGCCGGTAGTCCATATCTCGGAAACTATAAGAGATAAGGCAATTTGGCAATCGGCAACGTAATTAGCATGCCGAATATTACTTGGAATGTGAATTGGAACGAAATCGCTAATTCATAAAACCATTTTACAATTTTGGCCCAAGTAAAAGCAGAGAAAATATTGTAAGATGTCGATAGTCCATATCTCGGAAACTATACGATATAATGCAATTTGGCAATCGGCAACGTAATTAGCATGCCGAATATTACTTGGAATGTGAATTGGAACGAAATTGCTAATTCATAAGACCATTTTACAATTTCGGCCCTAGTAGAAGCAGAGACAACATTGTAAGATGCAGGTAGTCCATATCTCGGAAACTATAAGAGATAAGGCAATTTGGCAATCGGCAACGTAATTAGCATGCCGAATATTACTTGGAATGTGAATTGGAACGAAATCGCTAATTCATAAGACCATTTTACAATTTTGGCCCAAGTTAGAAGCAGAGCCAATATTGTAAGATGTCGATAGTCCATATCTCAGAAACTATAAGAGATAATGCAATTTGGCAATACGCAACGTAATTAGCATGCCAAATATTACTTGGAATGTGAATTGGAACGAAATCGCTAATTCATAAGACCATTTTACAATTTTGGCCCAAGTAGAAGCAGAGCCAATATTGTAAGATGCCGATAGTCCATATCTCGGAAACTATAAGAGATAATGCAATTTGGCAATCGGCAACGTAATTAGCATGCCGAATATTACTTATAATGTGAATTGGAAAGAAATCGCTAATTCATAAGACCATTTTACAATTTTGGCCCAAGTTAGAAGCAGAGCCAATATTGTAAGATGCCGATAGTCCATATCTCGAAAACTATAAGAGATAATGCAATTTGGCAATTGGCAGCGTAATTAGCATGCCGAATATTACTTGGAATGTGAATTGGAACGAAATCGCTAATTCATAAGACCATTTTACAATTTTGGCCCAAGTAGAAGCAGAGCCAATATTGTAAGATGCCGATAGTCCATATCTCGGAAACTATAAGAGATAATGCAATTTGGCAATCGGCAACGTAATTAGCATGCCGAATATTACTTATAATGTGAATTGGAAAGAAATCGCTAATTCATAAGACCATTTTACAATTTTGGCCCAAGTTAGAAGCAGAGCCAATATTGTAAGATGCCGATAGTCCATATGTCGGAAACTATACGAGATAATGCAATTTGGCAATCGGCAACGTAAATAGCATGCCGAATATTACTTGGAATGTGAATTGGAACGAAATCGCTAATTCATAAGACCATTTTACAATTTTGGCCCAAGTTATAAGCAGAGCCAATATTGTAAGATGCCGATAGTCCATATCTCGTAAACTAAAAGAGATAATGTAATTTGGCAATCGGCAACGTAATTAGCATGCGGAATATTACTTGGAATGTGAAATGGAACGAAATCGCTAATTCATAAGTCCATTTTACAATTTTGGCCCAAGTAGAAGCAGAGCCAATATTGTAAGATGCCGATAGTCCATATCTCGGAAACTATAAGAGATAATGCAATTTGGCAATTGGCAACGTAATTAGCATGCCGAATATTACTTGGAATGTGAATTGGAACCAAATCGCTAATTCATAAGACCATTTAAAATTTTGGCCCAAGTAGAAGCAGAGCCAATATTGAAAGATGTCGATAGTCCATATCTCGGAAACTATAAGAGCTAATGCAATTTGGCAATCGGCAACGTAATTAGCATGCGGAATATTACTTGGAATGTGAATTGGAACGAAATCGCTAATTCATAAGTCCATTTTACAATTTTGGCCCAAGTAGAAGCAGAGCCAATATTGTAAGATGCCGATAGTCCATATCTCGGAAACTATAAGAGCTAATGCAATTTGGCAATTGGCAACGTAATTAGCATGCCGAATATTACTTGGAATGTGAATTGGAACGAAATCGCTAATTCATAAGACCATTTTACAATTTCGGCCCAAGTAGAAGCAGAGCCAATATTGTAAGATGCCGGTAGTCCATATCTCGGAAACTATAGGAGATAAGGCAATTTGGCAATCGGCAACGTAATTAGCATGCCGAATATTACTTGGAATGTGAATTGGAACGAAATCGCTAATTCATAAGACCATTTTACAATTTTGGCCCAAGTAAAAGCAGAGCCAATATTGTAAGATGTCGATAGTCCATATCTCGGAAACTATAAGAGATAATGCAATTTGGCAATCGGCAACGTAATTAGCATGCCGAATATTACTTGGAATGTGAATTGGAACGAAATCGCTAATTCATAAGACCATTTTACAATTTTGGCCCAAGTTAGAAGCAGAGCCAATATTGTAAGATGCCGATAGTCCATATCTCGGAAACTATAAGAGATAATGCAATTTGGCAATTGGCAACGTAATTAGCATGCCGAATATTACTTGGAATGTGAATTGGAACGAAATCGCTAATTCATAAGACCATTTTACAATTTTGGCCCAAGTTAGAAGCAGAGCCAATATTGTAAGATGCCGATAGTCCATATCTCGGAAACTAAAAGAGATAATGCAATTTGGCAATCGGCAACGTAATTAGCATGCCGAATATTACTTGGAATGTGAATTGGAACGAAATCGCTAATTCATAAGACCATTTTACAATTTTGGCCCAAGTAGAAGCAGAGCCAATATTGTAAGATGTCGATAGTCCATATCTCGGAATCTATAAGAGATAATGCAATTTGGCAATCGTCAACGTAATTAGCATGCCGAATATTACTTGGAATGTGAATTGGAACGAAATCGCTAATTCATAAGACCATTTTACAATTTTGGCCCAAGTAGAAGCAGAGTCAATATTATAAGATGCCGGTAAACCATATCTCGGAAACTATAAGAGATAAGGCAATTTGGCAATCGGCAACGTAATTAGCATGCCGAATATTACTTGGAATGTGAATTGGAACGAAATAGCTAATTTATAAGACCATTTTACAATTTCGGCCCAAGTAAAAGCAGAGCCAATATTGTAAGATGTCGATAGTCCATATCTCGGAAACTATAAGAGATAATGCAATTTGGCAATCGGCAACGTAATTAGCATGCCGAATATTACTTGGAATGTGAATTGGAACGAAATCGCTAATTCATAAGACCATTTTACAATTTTGGCCCAAGTTAGAAGCAGAGCCAATATTGTAAGATGCCGATAGTCCATATCTCGGAAACTATAAGAGATAATGCAATTTGGTAATTGGCAACGTAATTAGCATGCCGAATATTACTTGGAATGTGAATTGGAACGAAATCGCTATTTCATAAGACCATTTTACAATTTTGGCCCAAGTTAGAAGCAGAGAAAATATTGTAAGATGCCGATAGTCCATATCTCGGAAACTAAAAGAGATAATGCAATTTGGCAATCGGCAACGTAATTAGCATGCCGAATATTACTTGGAATGTGAATTGGAACGAAATCGCTAATTCATAAGACCATTTTACAATTTTGGCCCAAGTAGAAGCAGAGCCAATATTGTAAGATGCCGGTAGTCCATATCTCGGAAACTATAAGAGATAAGGCAATTTGGCAATCGGCAACGTAATTGGCATGCCGAATATTACTTGGAATGTGAATAGGAACGAAATCGCTAATTTATAAGACCATTTTACAATTTTGGCCCAAGTAGAAGCAGAGCCAATATTGTAAGATGTCGATAGTCCATATCTCGGAAACTAAAAGAGATAATGCAATTTGGCAATCGGCAACGTAATTAGCATGCCGAATATTACTTGGAATGTGAATTGGAACGAAATCGCTAATTCATAAGACCATTTTACAATTTTGGCCCAAGTAGAAGCAGAGCCAATATTGTAAGATGCAGGTAGTCCATATCTCGGAAACTATAAGAGATAAGGCAATTTGGCAATAGGCAACGTAATTAGCATGCCGAATATTACTTGGACTGTGAATTGGAACGAAATCGCTAATTTATAAGACTATTTTACAATTTTGGCCCAAGTTAGAAGCAGAGCCAATATTGTAAGATGCCGATAGTCCATATCTCGTAAATTAAAAGAGATAATGCAATTTGGCAATCGGCAACGTAATTAGCATGCGGAATATTACTTGGAATGTGAATTGGAACGAGATCGCTAATTCATAAGTCCATTTAACAATTTTGGCCCAAGTAGAAGCAGAGTCAATATTATAAGATGCCGGTAGACCATATCTCGGAAACTATAAGAGATAAGGCAATTTGGCAATCGGCAACGTAATTAGCATGCCGAATATTACTTGGAATGTGAATTGGAACGAAATCGCTAATTCATAAGACCATTTTACAATTTTGGCCCAAGTAGAAGCAAATCCAATATTGTAAGATGCCGGTAGTCCATATCTCGGAAACTATAAGAGATAAGGCAATTTGGCAATCGGCAACGTAATTAGCATGCCGAATATTACTTGGAATGTGAATTGGAACGAAATCGCTAATTCATAAGACCATTTTACAATTTTGGGCGAAGTAGAAACAGAGCCAATATTGTAAGATGTCGATAGTCCATATTGAAACTATACGAGATAATGCAATTTGACAATCCGCAACGTAATTAGTGTGCCAAATATTACTTGGAATGTGAATTGGAACGAAATCGCTAATTCATAAGACCATTTTACAATTTTGGCCCAAGTAGAAGCAGAGCCAATATTGTAAGATGCCGATAGCCCATATCTCGGAAACTATAAGAGATAATGCAATTTGGCAATCGGCAACGTAATTAGCATGCCGAATATTACTTGGAATGTGAATTGGAACGAAATCGCTAATTCATAAGACCATTTTACAATTTTGGCCCAAGTTAGAAGCAGAGCCAATATTGTAAGATGTCGATAGTCCATATCTCGGAAACTATAAGAGATAATGCAATTTGACAATCGGCAACGTAATTAGCATGCCGAATATTACTTGGAATGTGAATTGGAACGAAATCGCTAATTCATAAGTCCATTTTACAATTTTGGCCCAAGTAGAAGCAGAGCCAATATTGTAAGATGCCGATAGTCCATATCTCGGAAACTATAAGAGATAATGCAATTTGGCGATTGGCAACGTAATTAGCATGCCGAATATTACTTGGAATGTGAATTGGAACGAAATCGCTAATTCATAGGTCCATTTTACAATTTTGGCCCAACTAGAAACAGAGCCAATATTGTAAGATGCCGATAGTCCATATCTCGGAAACTATAAGAGATAATGCAATTTGGCAATTGTCAACGTAATTAGCATGCCGACTATTACTTGGAATGTGAATTGGAACGAAATTGCTAATTCATAAGACCATTTTAAAATTTTGGCCCAAGTAGAAGCAGAGCCAATATTGAAAGATGTCGATAGTCCATATCTCGGAAACTATAAGAGCTAATGCAATTTGGCAATCGGCAACGTAATTAGCATGCCGAATATTACTTGGAATGTGAATTGGAACGAAATCGCTAATTCATAAGACCATTTTAAAATTTTGGCCCAAGTAGTAGCAGAGCCAACATTGAAAGATATCGATAGTCCATATCTCGGAAACTATAAGAGCTAATGCAATTTGGCAATCGGCAACGTAATTAGCATGCCGAATATTACTTGGAATGTGAATTGGAACGAAATCGCTAATTCATAAGACCATTTTACAATTTTGGCCCAAGTAGAAGCCGAGCCAATATTATAAGATGCCCATAGTCCATATCTCGGAAACTATAAGAGATAATGCAATTTGGCAATCGGCAACGTAATTATCATGACGAATATTACTTGGAATGTGAATTGGAACGAAATCGCTAATTCGTAAGACCATTTTACAATTTTGGCCCAAGTAGAAGCAGAGCCAATATTGTAAGATACCGATAGTCCATATCTCGGAAGCTATAAGAGATAATGCAATTTGGCAATCGGCAACGTAATTAGCATGCCGAATATTACTTGGAATGTGAATTGGAACGAAATCGCTAATTCATAAGACCATTTTACAATTTTGGCCCAAGTAGAAGCAGAGCCAATATTGTAAGATGTCGATAGTCCATATCTCGGAATCTATAAGAGATAATGCAATTTGGCAATCGGCAACGTAATTAGCATGCCGAATATTACTTGGAATGTGAATTGGAACGAAATCGCTAATTCATAAGGCCATTTTACAATTTTGGCCCAAGTAGAAGCAGAGTCAATATTATAAGATGCCGGTAAACCATATCTCGGAAACTATAAGAGATAAGGCAATTTGGCAATCGGCAACGTAATTAGCATGCCGAATATTACTTGGAATGTGAATTGGAACGAAATAGCTAATTCATAAGACCATTTTACAATTTCGGCCCAAGTAAAAGCAGAGCCAATATTGTAAGATGTCGATAGTCCATATCTCGGAAACTATAAGAGATAATGCAATTTGGCAATCGGCAACGTAATTAGCATGCCGAATATTACTTGGAATGTGAATTGGAACGAAATCGCTAATTCATAAGACCATTTTACAATTTTGGCCCAAGTTAGAAGCAGAGCCAATATTGTAAGATGCCGATAGTCCATATTTCGGAAACTATAAGAGATAATGCAATTTGGTAATTGGCAACGTAATTAGCATGCCGAATATTACTTGGAATGTGAATTGGAACGAAATCGCTAATTCATAAGACCATTTTACAATTTTGGCCCAAGTAGAAGCAGAGCCAATATTGTAAGATGCCGATAGTCCATATCTCGGAAGCTAAAAGGGATAATGCAATTTGGCAATCGGCAACGTAATTAGCATGCCGAATATTACTTGGAATGTGAATTGGAACGAAATCGCTAATTCATAAGACCATTTTACAATTTTGGCCCAAGTAGAAGCAGAGCCAATATTGTAAGATGCCGATAGTCCATATCTCGGAAACTAAAAGGGATAATGCAATTTGGCAATCGGCAACGTAATTAACATGCCGAATATTACTTGGAATGTGAATTGGAACGAAATCGCTAATTCATAAAACCATTTTACAATTTTGGCCCAAGTAGAAGCAAAGCCAATATTGTAAGATATCGATAGTCCATATCTCGGAAACTATAAGAGATAATGCAATTTGGCAATCGGCAACGTAATTAGCATGCCGAATATTACTTGGAATGTGAATTGGAACGAAATCGCTAATTCATAAGACCATTTTACAATTTTGGCCCAAGTAGAAGCAGAGTCAATATTATAAGATGCCGGCAAACCATATCTCGGAAACTATAAGAGATAAGGCAATTTGGCAATCGGCAATGTAATTAGCATGCCGAATATTACTTGGAATGTGAATTGGAACGAAATCGCTAATTCATAAGACCATTTTACAATTTTGGCCCAAGTAGAAGCAGAGCCAATATTGTAAGATGTCGATAGTCCATATCTCGGAATCTATAAGAGATAATGCAATTTGGCAATCGGCAACGTAATTAGCATGCCGAATATTACTTGGAATGTGAATTGGAACGAAATCGCTAATTCATAAGACCATTTTACAATTTTGGCCCAAGTAGAAGCAGAGTCAATATTATAAGATGCCGGCAAACCATATCTCGGAAACTATAAGAGATAAGGCAATTTGGCAATCGGCAATGTAATTAGCATGCCGAATATTACTTGGAATGTGAATTGGAACGAAATCGCTAATTCATAAGACCATTTTACAATTTTGGCCCAAGTAGAAGCAGAGCCAATATTGTAAGATGCCGGTAGTCCATATCTCGGAAACTATAAGAGATAAGGCAATTTGGCAATCGGCAACGTAATTAGCATGCCGAATATTACTTGGAATGTGAATTGGAACGAAATCGCTAATTCATAAGACCATTTTACAATTTTGGCCCAAGTAAAAGCAGAGCCAATATTGTAAGATGTCGATAGTCCATATCTCGGAAACTATACGAGATAATGCAATTTGGCAATCGCAACGTAATTAGCATGCCGAATATTACTTGGAATGTGAATTGGAACGAAATTGCTAATTCATAAGACCATTTTACAATTTTTTCCCTAGTAGAAGCAGAGACAATATTGTAAGATGCAGGTAGTCCATATCTCGGAAACTATAAGAGATAAGGCAATTTGGCAACGGCAACGTAATTAGCATGCCGAATATTACTTGGAATGTGAATTGGAACGAAATCGCTAATTCATAAGACCATTTTACAATTTTGGCCCAAGTTAGAAGCAGAGCCAATATTGTAAGATGTCGATAGTCCATATCTCAGAAACTATAAGAGATAATGCAATTTGGCAATACGCAACGTAATTAGCATGCCAAATATTACTTGGAATGTGAATTGGAACGAAATCGCTAATTCATAAGACCATTTTACAATTTTGGCCCAAGTAGAAGCAGAGCCAATATTGTAAGATGCCGATAGTCCATATCTCGGAAACTATAAGAGATAATGCAATTTGGCAATCGGCAACGTAATTAGCATGCCGAATATTACTTGGAATGTGAATTGGAAAGAAATCGCTAATTCATAAGACCATTTTACAATTTTGGCCCAAGTTAGAAGCAGAGCTAATATTGTAAGATGCCGATAGTCCATATCTCGGAAACTATAAGAGATAATGCAATTTGGCAATTGGCAGCGTAATTAGCATGCCGAATATAACTTGGAATGTGAATTGGAACGAAATCACTAATTCATAAGACCATTTTACAATTTTGGCCCAAGTTAGAAGCAGAGCCAATATTGTAAGATGCCGATAGTCCATATCTCGTAAACTAAAAGAGATAATGTAATTTGGCAATCGGCAACGTAATTAGCATGCGGAATATTACTTGGAATGTGAAATGGAACGAAATCGCTAATTCATAAGTCCATTTTACAATTTTGGCCCAAGTAGAAGCAGAGCCAATATTGTAAGATGTCGATAGTCCATATCTCGGAATCTATAAGAGATAATGCAATTTGGCAATCGGCAACGTAATTAGCATGCCGAATATTACTTGGAATGTGAATTGGAACGAAATCGCTAATTCATAAGACCATTTTACAATTTTGGCCCAAGTAGAAGCAGAGTCAATATTATAAGATGCCGGTAAACCATATCTCGGAAACTATAAGAGATAAGGCAATTTGGCAATCGGCAACGTAATTAGCATGCCGAATATTACTTAGAATGTGAATTGGAACGAAATAGCTAATTTATAAGACCATTTTACAATTTCGGCCCAAGTAAAAGCAGAGCCAATATTGTAAGATGTCGATAGTCCATATCTCGGAAACTATAAGAGATAATGCAATTTGGCAATCGGCAACGTAATTAGCATGCCGAATATTACTTGGAATGTGAATTGGAACGAAATCGCTAATTCATAAGACCATTTTACAATTTTGGCCCAAGTTAGAAGCAGAGCCAATATTGTAAGATGCCGATAGTCCATATCTCGGAAACTATAAGAGATAATGCAATTTGGTAATTGGCAACGTAATTAGCATGCCGAATATTACTTGGAATGTGAATTGGAACGAAATCGCTAATTCATAAGTCCATTTTACAATTTTGGCCCAAGTTAGAAGCAGAGAAAATATTGTAAGATGCCGATAGTCCATATCTCGGAAACTAAAAGAGATAAAGCAATTTGGCAATCGGCAACGTAATTAGCATGCCGAATATTACTTGGAATGTGAATTGGAACGAAATCGCTAATTCATAAGACCATTTTACAATTTTGGCCCAAGTAGAAGCAGAGCCAATATTGTAAGATGCCGGTAGTCCATATCTCTGAAACTATAAGAGATAAGGCAATTTGGCAATCGGCAACGTAATTAGCATGCCGAATATTACTTGGAATGTGAATTGGAACGATATCGCTAATTTATAAGACCATTTTACAATTTCGGCCCAAGTAGAAGCAGAGCCAATATTGTAAGATGTCGATAGTCCATATCTCGGAAACTATACGAGATAATGCAATTTGGTAATCGGCAACGTAATTAGCATGCCGAATATTACTTGGAATGTGAATTGGAACGAAATCGCTAATTCATAAGACCATTTTACAATTTTGGCCCATGTAGAAGCAGAGCCAATATTGTAAGATGCAGGTAGTCCATATCTCGGAAACTATAGGATATAATGCAATTTGGCAATCGGCAACGTAATTAGCATGCCGAATATTACTTGGACTGTGAATTGGAACGAAATCGCTAATTTATAAGACCATTTTACAATTTTGGCCCAAGTTAGAAGCAGAGCCAATATTGTGAGATGCCGATAGTCCATATCTCGTAAATTAAAAGAGATAATGCAATTTGGCAATCGGCAACGTAATTAGCATGCGGAATATTACTTGGAATGTGAATTGGAACGAGATCGCTAATTCATAAGTCCATTTAACAATTTTGGCCCAAGTAGAAGCAGAGTCAATATTATAAGATGCCGGTAGACCATATCTCGGAAACTATAAGAGATAAGGCAATTTGGCAATCGGCAACGTAATTAGCATGCCGAATATTACTTGGAATGTAAATTGGAACGAAATAGCTAATTTATAAGACCATTTTACAATTTCGGCCCAAGTAAAAGCAGAGCCAATATTGTAAGATGTCGATAGTCCATATCTCGGAAACTATAAGAGATAATGCAATTTGGCAATCGGCAACGTAATTAGCATGCCGAATATTACTTGGAATGTGAATTGGAACGAAATCGCTAATTCATAAGACCATTTTACAATTTTGGCCCAAGTTAGAAGCAGAGCCAATATTGTAAGATGCCGATAGTCCATATCTCGGAAACTATAAGAGATAATGCAATTTGGCAATCGGCAACGTAATTAGCATGCCGAATATTACTTGGAATGTGAATTGGAACGAAATCGCTATTTCATAAGACCATTTTACAATTTTGGCCCAAGTTAGAAGCAGAGAAAATATTGTAAGATGCCGATAGTCCATATCTCGGAAACTAAAAGAGATAATGCAATTTGGCAATCGGCAACGTAATTAGCTAGCCGAATATTACTTGGAATGTGAATTGGAACGAAATCGCTAATTCATAAGACCATTTAACAATTTTGGCCCAAGTTAGAAGCAGAGCCAATATTGTAAGATGTCGATAGTCCATATCTCGTAAATTAAAAGAGATAATGCAATTTGGCAATCGGCAACGTAATTAGCATGCGGAATATTACTTGGAATGTGAATTGGAACGAGATCGCTAATTCATAAGTCCATTTAACAATTTTGGCCCAAGTAGAAGCAGAGTCAATATTATAAGATGCCGGTAGACCATATCTCGGAAACTATAAGAGATAAGGCAATTTGGCAATCGGCAACGTAATTAGCATGCCGAATATTACTTGGAATGTGAATTGGAACGAAATCGCTAATTCATAAGACCATTTTACAATTTTGGCCCAAGTAGAAGCAAATCCAATATTGTAAGATGCCGGTAGTCCATATCTCGGAAACTATAAGAGATAAGGCAATTTGGCAATCGGCAACGTAATTAGAATGCCGAATATTACTTGGAATGTGAATTGGAACGAAATCGCTAATTCATAAGACCATTTTACAATTTTGGGCGAAGTAGAAACAGAGCCAATATTGTAAGATGTCGATAGTCCATATTGAAACTATACGAGATAATGCAATTTGACAATCCGCAACGTAATTAGTGTGCCAAATATTACTTGGAATGTGAATTGGAACGAAATCGCTAATTCATAAGACCATTTTACAATTTTGGCCCAAGTAGAAGCAGAGCCAATATTGTAAGATGCCGATAGCCCATATCTCGGAAACTATAAGAGATAATGCAATTTGGCAATCGGCAACGTAATTAGCATGCCGAATATTACTTGGAATGTGAATTGGAACGAAATCGCTAATTCATAAGACCATTTTACAATTTTGGCCCAAGTTAGAAGCAGAGCCAATATTGTAAGATGTCGATAGTCCATATCTCGGAAACTATAAGAGATAGTGCAATTTGACAATCGGCAACGTAATTAGCATGCCGAATATTACTTGGAATGTGAATTGGAACGAAATCGCTAATTCATAAGTCCATTTTACAATTTTGGCCCAAGTAGAAGCAGAGCCAATATTGTAAGATGCCGATAGTCCATATCTCGGAAACTATAAGAGATAATGCAATTTGGCAATTGGCAACGTAATTAGCATGCCGAATATTACTTGGAATGTGAATTGGAACGAAATCGCTAATTCATAAGTCCATTTTACAATTTTGGCCCAACTAGAAACAGAGCCAATATTGTAAGATGCCGATAGTCCATATCTCGGAAACTATAAGAGATAATGCAATTTGGCAATTGTCAACGTAATTAGCATGCCGACTATTACTTGGAATGTGAATTGGAACGAAATCGCTAATTCATAAGACCATTTTAAAATTTTGGCCCAAGTAGAAGCAGAGCCAATATTGAAAGATGTCGATAGTCCATATCTCGGAAACTATAAGAGCTAATGCAATTTGGCAATCGGCAACGTAATTAGCATGCCGAATATTACTTGGAATGTGAATTGGAACGAAATCGCTAATTCATAAGACCATTTTAAAATTTTGGCCCAAGTAGTAGCAGAGCCAACATTGAAAGATATCGATAGTCCATATCTCGGAAACTATAAGAGCTAATGCAATTTGGCAATCGGCAACGTAATTAGCATGCCGAATATTACTTGGAATGTGAATTGGAACGAAATCGCTAATTCATAAGACCATTTTACAATTTTGGCCCAAGTAGAAGCCGAGCCAATATTATAAGATGCCCATAGTCCATATCTCGGAAACTATAAGAGATAATGCAATTTGGGAATCGGCAACGTAATTAGCATGCCGAATATTACTTGGAATGTGAATTGGAACGAAATCGCTAATTCATAAGACCATTTTACAATTTTGGCCCAAGTAGAAGCAAAGCCAATATTGTAAGATATCGATAGTCCATATCTCGGAAACTATAAGAGATAATGCAATTTGGCAATCGGCAACGTAATTAGCATGCCGAATATTACTTGGAATGTGAATTGGAACGAAATCGCTAATTCATAAGACCATTTTACAATTTTGGCCCAAGTAGAAGCAGAGCCAATATTGTAAGATGTCGATAGTCCATATCTCGGAATCTATAAGAGATAATGCAATTTGGCAATCGGCAACGTAATTAGCATGCCGAATATTACTTGGAATGTGAATTGGAACGAAATCGCTAATTCATAAGGCCATTTTACAATTTTGGCCCAAGTAGAAGCAGAGTCAATATTATAAGATGCCGGTAAACCATATCTCGGAAACTATAAGAGATAAGGCAATTTGGCAATCGGCAACGTAATTAGCATGCCGAATATTACTTGGAATGTGAATTGGAACGAAATAGCTAATTCATAAGACCATTTTACAATTTCGGCCCAAGTAAAAGCAGAGCCAATATTGTAAGATGTCGATAGTCCATATCTCGGAAACTATAAGAGATAATGCAATTTGGCAATCGGCAACGTAATTAGCATGCCGAATATTACTTGGAATGTGAATTGGAACGAAATCGCTAATTCATAAGACCATTTTACAATTTTGGCCCAAGTTAGAAGCAGAGCCAATATTGTAAGATGCCGATAGTCCATATTTCGGAAACTATAAGAGATAATGCAATTTGGTAATTGGCAACGTAATTAGCATGCCGAATATTACTTGGAATGTGAATTGGAACGAAATCGCTAATTCATAAGACCATTTTACAATTTTGGCCCAAGTAGAAGCAGAGCCAATATTGTAAGATGCCGATAGTCCATATCTCGGAAGCTAAAAGGGATAATGCAATTTGGCAATCGGCAACGTAATTAGCATGCCGAATATTACTTGGAATGTGAATTGGAACGAAATCGCTAATTCATAAGACCATTTTACAATTTTGGCCCAAGTAGAAGCAGAGCCAATATTGTAAGATGCCGATAGTCCATATCTCGGAAACTAAAAGGGATAATGCAATTTGGCAATCGGCAACGTAATTAGCATGCCGAATATTACTTGGAATGTGAATTGGAACGAAATCGCTAATTCATAAAACCATTTTACAATTTTGGCCCAAGTAGAAGCAAAGCCAATATTGTAAGATATCGATAGTCCATATCTCGGAAACTATAAGAGATAATGCAATTTGGCAATCGGCAACGTAATTAGCATGCCGAATATTACTTGGAATGTGAATTGGAACGAAATCGCTAATTCATAAGACCATTTTACAATTTTGGCCCAAGTAGAAGCAGAGCCAATATTGTAAGATGTCGATAGTCCATATCTCGGAATCTATAAGAGATAATGCAATTTGGCAATCGGCAACGTAATTAGCATGCCGAATATTACTTGGAATGTGAATTGGAACGAAATCGCTAATTCATAAGACCATTTTACAATTTTGGCCCAAGTAGAAGCAGAGTCAATATTATAAGATGCCGGCAAACCATATCTCGGAAACTATAAGAGATAAGGCAATTTGGCAATCGGCAACGTAATTAGCATGCCGAATATTACTTGGAATGTGAATTGGAACGAAATCGCTAATTCATAAGTCCATTTTACAATTTTGGCCCAAGTAGAAGCAGAGCCAATATTGTAAGATGCCGATAGTCCATATCTCGGAAACTATAAGAGATAATGCAATTTGGCGATTGGCAACGTAATTAGCATGCCGAATATTACTTGGAATGTGAATTGGAACGAAATCGCTAATTCATAAGTCCATTTTACAATTTTGGCCCAACTAGAAACAGAGCCAATATTGTAAGATGCCGATAGTCCATATCTCGGAAACTATAAGAGATAATGCAATTTGGCAATTGTCAACGTAATTAGCATGCCGACTATTACTTGGAATGTGAATTGGAACGAAATTGCTAATTCATAAGACCATTTTAAAATTTTGGCCCAAGTAGAAGCAGAGCCAATATTGAAAGATGTCGATAGTCCATATCTCGGAAACTATAAGAGCTAATGCAATTTGGCAATCGGTAACGTAATTAGCATGCCGAATATTACTTGGAATGTGAATTGGAACGAAATCGCTAATTCATAAGACCATTTTAAAATTTTGGCCCAAGTAGTAGCAGAGCCAACATTGAAAGATATCGATAGTCCATATCTCGGAAACTATAAGAGCTAATGCAATTTGGCAATCGGCAACGTAATTAGCATGCCGAATATTACTTGGAATGTGAATTGGAACGAAATCGCTAATTCATAAGACCATTTTACAATTTTGGCCCAAGTAGAAGCCGAGCCAATATTATAAGATGCCCATAGTCCATATCTCGGAAACTATAAGAGATAATGCAATTTGGGAATCGGCAACGTAATTAGCATGCCGAATATTACTTGGAATGTGAATTGGAACGAAATCGCTAATTCATAAGACCATTTTACAATTTTGGCCCAAGTAGAAGCAAAGCCAATATTGTAAGATATCGATAGTCCATATCTCGGAAACTATAAGAGATAATGCAATTTGGCAATCGGCAACGTAATTAGCATGCCGAATATTACTTGGAATGTGAATTGGAACGAAATCGCTAATTCATAAGTCCATTTTACAATTTTGGCCCAAGTAGAAGCAGAGCCAATATTGTAAGATGTCGATAGTCCATATCTCGGAATCTATAAGAGATAATGCAATTTGGCAATCGGCAACGTAATTAGCATGCCGAATATTACTTGGAATGTGAATTGGAACGAAATCGCTAATTCATAAGGCCATTTTACAATTTTGGCCCAAGTAGAAGCAGAGTCAATATTATAAGATGCCGGTAAACCATATCTCGGAAACTATAAGAGATAAGGCAATTTGGCAATCGGCAACGTAATTAGCATGCCGAATATTACTTGGAATGTGAATTGGAACGAAATAGCTAATTCATAAGACCATTTTACAATTTCGGCCCAAGTAAAAGCAGAGCCAATATTGTAAGATGTCGATAGTCCATATCTCGGAAACTATAAGAGATAATGCAATTTGGCAATCGGCAACGTAATTAGCATGCCGAATATTACTTGGAATGTGAATTGGAACGAAATCGCTAATTCATAAGACCATTTTACAATTTTGGCCCAAGTTAGAAGCAGAGCCAATATTGTAAGATGCCGATAGTCCATATTTCGGAAACTATAAGAGATAATGCAATTTGGTAATTGGCAACGTAATTAGCATGCCGAATATTACTTGGAATGTGAATTGGAACGAAATCGCTAATTCATAAGACCATTTTACAATTTTGGCCCAAGTAGAAGCAGAGCCAATATTGTAAGATGCCGATAGTCCATATCTCGGAAGCTAAAAGGGATAATGCAATTTGGCAATCGGCAACGTAATTAGCATGCCGAATATTACTTGGAATGTGAATTGGAACGAAATCGCTAATTCATAAGACCATTTTACAATTTTGGCCCAAGTAGAAGCAGAGCCAATATTGTAAGATGCCGATAGTCCATATCTCGGAAACTAAAAGGGATAATGCAATTTGGCAATCGGCAACGTAATTAGCATGCCGAATATTACTTGGAATGTGAATTGGAACGAAATCGCTAATTCATAAAACCATTTTACAATTTTGGCCCAAGTAGAAGCAAAGCCAATATTGTAAGATATCGATAGTCCATATCTCGGAAACTATAAGAGATAATGCAATTTGGCAATCGGCAACGTAATTAGCATGCCGAATATTACTTGGAATGTGAATTGGAACGAAATCGCTAATTCATAAGACCATTTTACAATTTTGGCCCAAGTAGAAGCAGAGCCAATATTGTAAGATGTCGATAGTCCATATCTCGGAATCTATAAGAGATAATGCAATTTGGCAATCGGCAACGTAATTAGCATGCCGAATATTACTTGGAATGTGAATTGGAACGAAATCGCTAATTCATAAGACCATTTTACAATTTTGGCCCAAGTAGAAGCAGAGTCAATATTATAAGATGCCGGCAAACCATATATCGGAAACTATAAGAGATAAGGCAATTTGGCAATCGGCAATGTAATTAGCATGCCGAATATTACTTGGAATGTGAATTGGAACGAAATCGCTAATTCATAAGACCATTTTACAATTTTGGCCCAAGTAGAAGCAGAGCCAATATTGTAAGATGCCGGTAGTCCATATCTCGGAAACTATAAGAGATAAGGCAATTTGGCAATCGGCAACGTAATTGGCATGCCGAATATTACTTGGAATGTGAATTGGAACGAAATCGCTAATTCATAAGACCATTTTACAATTTTGGCCCAAGTAAAAGCAGAGCCAATATTGTAAGATGTCGATAGTCCATATCTCGGAAACTATACGAGATAATGCAATTTGGCAATCGCAACGTAATTAGCATGCCGAATATTACTTGGAATGTGAATTGGAACGAAATTGCTAATTCATAAGACCATTTTACAATTTTTTCCCTAGTAGAAGCAGAGACAATATTGTAAGATGCAGGTAGTCCATATCTCGGAAACTATAAGAGATAAATCAATTTGGCAACGGCAACGTAATTAGCATGCCGAATATTACTTGGAATGTGAATTGGAACGAAATCGCTAATTCATAAGACCATTTTACAATTTTGGCCCAAGTTAGAAGCAGAGCCAATATTGTAAGATGTCGATAGTCCATATCTCAGAAACTATAAGAGATAATGCAATTTGGCAATACGCAACGTAATTAGCATGCCAAATATTACTTGGAATGTGAATTGGAACGAAATCGCTAATTCATAAGACCATTTTACAATTTTGGCCCAAGTAGAAGCAGAGCCAATATTGTAAGATGCCGATAGTCCATATCTCGGAAACTATAAGAGATAATGCAATTTGGCAATCGGCAACGTAATTAGCATGCCGAATATTACTTGGAATGTGAATTGGAAAGAAATCGCTAATTCATAAGACCATTTTACAATTTTGGCCCAAGTTAGAAGCAGAGCTAATATTGTAAGATGCCGATAGTCCATATCTCGGAAACTATAAGAGATAATGCAATTTGGCAATTGGCAGCGTAATTAGCATGCCGAATATAACTTGGAATGTGAATTGGAACGAAATCACTAATTCATAAGACCATTTTACAATTTTGGCCCAAGTTAGAAGCAGAGCCAATATTGTAAGATGCCGATAGTCCATATCTCGTAAACTAAAAGAGATAATGTAATTTGGCAATCGGCAACGTAATTAGCATGCGGAATATTACTTGGAATGTGAAATGGAACGAAATCGCTAATTCATAAGTCCATTTTACAATTTTGGCCCAAGTAGAAGCAGAGCCAATATTGTAAGATGCCGATAGTCCATATCTCGGAAACTATAAGAGATAATGCAATTTGGCAATTGGCAACGTAATTAGCATGCCGAATATTACTTGGAATGTGAATTGGAACAAAATCGCTAATTCATAAGACCATTTTAAAATTTTGGCCCAAGTAGAAGCAGAGCCAATATTGAAAGATGTCGATAGTCCATATCTCGGAAACTATAAGAGCTAATGCAATTTGGCAATCGGCAACGTAATTAGCATGCGGAATATTACTTGGAATGTGAATTGGAACGAAATCGCTAATTCATAAGTCCATTTTACAATTTTGGCCCAAGTAGAAGCAGAGCCAATATTGTAAGATGCCGATAGTCCATATCTCGGAAACTATAAGAGATAATACAATTTGGCCATCGGCAACGTAATTCGCATGCCGAATATTACTTGGAATGTGAATTGGAACGAAATCGCTAATTCATAAGACCATTTTACAATTTTGGCCCAAGTAGAAGCAGAGCCAATATTATAAGATGCCGATAGTCCATATCTCGGAAACTATAAGAGATAATGCGATTTGGCAATCGGCAACGTAATTAGCATGCCGAATATTACTTGGATTGTGAATTGGAACGAAATCGCTAATTCATAAGACCATTTTACAATTTTGGCCCAAGTAGAAGCAGAGCCAATATTGTAAGATGCCGGTAGTCCATATCTCGGAAACTATAAGAGATAAGGCAATTTGGCAATCGGCAACGTAATTAGCGTGCCGAATATTACTTGGAATGTGAATTGGAACGAAATCGCTAATTCATAAGTCCATTTTACAATTTTGGCCCAAGTAGAAGCAGAGCCAATATTGTAAGATGCCGATAGTCCATATCTCGGAAACTATAAGAGATAATGCAATTTGGCAATTGGCAACGTAATTAGCATGCCGAATATTACTTGGAATGTGAATTGGAACGAAATCGCTAATTCATAAGTCCATTTTACAATTTTGGCCCAACTAGAAACAGAGCCAATATTGTAAGATGCCGATAGTCCATATCTCGGAAACTATAAGAGATAATGCAATTTGGCAATTGTCAACGTAATTAGCATGCCGACTATTACTTGGAATGTGAATTGGAACGAAATTGCTAATTCATAAGACCATTTTACAATTTTGGCCCAAGTAGAAGCAGAGCCAATATTGAAAGATGTCGATAGTCCATATCTCGGAAACTATAAGAGCTAATGCAATTTGGCAATCGGCAGCGTAATTAGCATGCCGAATATTACTTGGAATGTGAATTGGAACGAAATCGCTAATTCATAAGACCATTTTAAAATTTTGGCCCAAGTAGTAGCAGAGCCAACATTGAAAGATATCGATAGTCCATATCTCGGAAACTATAAGAGCTAATGCAATTTGGCAATCGGCAACGTAATTAGCATGCCGAATATTACTTGGAATGTGAATTGGAACGAAATCGCTAATTCATAAGACCATTTTACAATTTTGGCCCAAGTAGAAGCCGAGCCAATATTATAAGATGCCCATAGTCCATATCTCGGAAACTATAAGAGATAATGCAATTTGGGAATCGGCAACGTAATTAGCATGCCGAATATTACTTGGAATGTGAATTGGAACGAAATCGCTAATTCATAAGACCATTTTACAATTTTGGCCCAAGTAGAAGCAAAGCCAATATTGTAAGATATCGATAGTCCATATCTCGGAAACTATAAGAGATAATGCAATTTGGCAATCGGCAACGTAATTAGCATGCCGAATATTACTTGGAATGTGAATTGGAACGAAATCGCTAATTCATAAGACCATTTTACAATTTTGGCCCAAGTAGAAGCAGAGCCAATATTGTAAGATGTCGATAGTCCATATCTCGGAATCTATAAGAGATAATGCAATTTGGCAATCGGCAACGTAATTAGCATGCCGAATATTACTTGGAATGTGAATTGGAACGAAATCGCTAATTCATAAGGCCATTTTACAATTTTGGCCCAAGTAGAAGCAGAGTCAATATTATAAGATGCCGGTAAACCATATCTCGGAAACTATAAGAGATAAGGCAATTTGGCAATCGGCAACGTAATTAGCATGCCGAATATTACTTGGAATGTGAATTGGAACGAAATAGCTAATTCATAAGACCATTTTACAATTTCGGCCCAAGTAAAAGCAGAGCCAATATTGTAAGATGTCGATAGTCCATATCTCGGAAACTATAAGAGATAATGCAATTTGGCAATCGGCAACGTAATTAGCATGCCGAATATTACTTGGAATGTGAATTGGAACGAAATCGCTAATTCATAAGACCATTTTACAATTTTGGCCCAAGTTAGAAGCAGAGCCAATATTGTAAGATGCCGATAGTCCATATTTCGGAAACTATAAGAGATAATGCAATTTGGTAATTGGCAACGTAATTAGCATGCCGAATATTACTTGGAATGTGAATTGGAACGAAATCGCTAATTCATAAGACCATTTTACAATTTTGGCCCAAGTAGAAGCAGAGCCAATATTGTAAGATGCCGATAGTCCATATCTCGGAAGCTAAAAGGGATAATGCAATTTGGCAATCGGCAACGTAATTAGCATGCCGAATATTACTTGGAATGTGAATTGGAACGAAATCGCTAATTCATAAGACCATTTTACAATTTTGGCCCAAGTAGAAGCAGAGCCAATATTGTAAGATGCCGATAGTCCATATCTCGGAAACTAAAAGGGATAATGCAATTTGGCAATCGGCAACGTAATTAGCATGCCGAATATTACTTGGAATGTGAATTGGAACGAAATCGCTAATTCATAAAACCATTTTACAATTTTGGCCCAAGTAGAAGCAAAGCCAATATTGTAAGATATCGATAGTCCATATCTCGGAAACTATAAGAGATAATGCAATTTGGCAATCGGCAACGTAATTAGCATGCCGAATATTACTTGGAATGTGAATTGGAACGAAATCGCTAATTCATAAGACCATTTTACAATTTTGGCCCAAGTAGAAGCAGAGCCAATATTGTAAGATGTCGATAGTCCATATCTCGGAATCTATAAGAGATAATGCAATTTGGCAATCGTCAACGTAATTAGCATGCCGAATATTACTTGGAATGTGAATTGGAACGAAATCGCTAATTCATAAGACCATTTTACAATTTTGGCCCAAGTAGAAGCAGAGTCAATATTATAAGATGCCGGCAAACCATATCTCGGAAACTATAAGAGATAAGGCAATTTGGCAATCGGCAATGTAATTAGCATGCCGAATATTACTTGGAATGTGAATTGGAACGAAATCGCTAATTCATAAGACCATTTTACAATTTTGGCCCAAGTAGAAGCAGAGCCAATATTGTAAGATGCCGGTAGTCCATATCTCGGAAACTATAAGAGATAAGGCAATTTGGCAATCGGCAACGTAATTAGCATGCCGAATATTACTTGGAATGTGAATTGGAACGAAATCGCTAATTCATAAGACCATTTTACAATTTTGGCCCAAGTAAAAGCAGAGCCAATATTGTAAGATGTCGATAGTCCATATCTCGGAAACTATACGAGATAATGCAATTTGGCAATCGCAACGTAATTAGCATGCCGAATATTACTTGGAATGTGAATTGGAACGAAATTGCTAATTCATAAGACCATTTTACAATTTTTTCCCTAGTAGAAGCAGAGACAATATTGTAAGATGCAGGTAGTCCATATCTCGGAAACTATAAGAGATAAATCAATTTGGCAACGGCAACGTAATTAGCATGCCGAATATTACTTGGAATGTGAATTGGAACGAAATCGCTAATTCATAAGACCATTTTACAATTTTGGCCCAAGTTAGAAGCAGAGCCAATATTGTAAGATGTCGATAGTCCATATCTCAGAAACTATAAGAGATAATGCAATTTGGCAATACGCAACGTAATTAGCATGCCAAATATTACTTGGAATGTGAATTGGAACGAAATCGCTAATTCATAAGACCATTTTACAATTTTGGCCCAAGTAGAAGCAGAGCCAATATTGTAAGATGCCGATAGTCCATATCTCGGAAACTATAAGAGATAATGCAATTTGGCAATCGGCAACGTAATTAGCATGCCGAATATTACTTGGAATGTGAATTGGAAAGAAATCGCTAATTCATAAGACCATTTTACAATTTTGGCCCAAGTTAGAAGCAGAGCTAATATTGTAAGATGCCGATAGTCCATATCTCGGAAACTATAAGAGATAATGCAATTTGGCAATTGGCAGCGTAATTAGCATGCCGAATATAACTTGGAATGTGAATTGGAACGAAATCACTAATTCATAAGACCATTTTACAATTTTGGCCCAAGTTAGAAGCAGAGCCAATATTGTAAGATGCCGATAGTCCATATCTCGTAAACTAAAAGAGATAATGTAATTTGGCAATCGGCAACGTAATTAGCATGCGGAATATTACTTGGAATGTGAAATGGAACGAAATCGCTAATTCATAAGTCCATTTTACAATTTTGGCCCAAGTAGAAGCAGAGCCAATATTGTAAGATGCCGATAGTCCATATTTCGGAAACTATAAGAGATAATGCAATTTGGCAATTGGCAACGTAATTAGCATGCCGAATATTACTTGGAATGTGAATTGGAACCAAATCGCTAATTCATAAGACCATTTAAAATTTTGGCCCAAGTAGAAGCAGAGCCAATATTGAAAGATGTCGATAGTCCATATCTCGGAAACTATAAGAGCTAATGCAATTTGGCAATCGGCAACGTAATTAGCATGCGGAATATTACTTGGAATGTGAATTGGAACGAAATCGCTAATTCATAAGTCCATTTTACAATTTTGGCCCAAGTAGAAGCAGAGCCAATATTGTAAGATGCCGATAGTCCATATCTCGGAAACTATAAGAGATAATACAATTTGGCAATTGGCAACGTAATTAGCATGCCGAATATTACTTGGAATGTGAATTGGAACGAAATCGCTAATTCATAAGACCATTTTACAATTTTGGCCCAAATAGAAGCAGAGCCAATATTGTAAGATGCCGATAGTCCATATCTCGGAAACTATAAGAGATAATGCGATTTGGCAATCGGCAACGTAATTAGCATGCCGAATATTACTTGGATTGTGAATTGGAACGAAATCGCTAATTCATAAGACCATTTTACAATTTCGGCCCAAGTAGAAGCAGAGCCAATATTGTAAGATGCCGGTAGTCCATATCTCGGAAACTATAGGAGATAAGGCAATTTGGCAATCGGCAACGTAATTAGCATGCCGAATATTACTTGGAATGTGAATTGGAACGAAATCGCTAATTCATAAGATCATTTTACAGTTTTGGTCCAAGTAAAAGCAGAGCCAATATTGTAAGATGTCGATAGTCCATATCTCGGAAACTATAAGAGATAATGCAATTTGGCAATCGGCAACGTAATTAGCATGCCGAATATTACTTGGAATGTGATTTAGAACGAAACTGTTATTTCATAAGACCATTTTACAATTTTGGCCCAAGTTAGAAGCAGAGCCAATATTGTAAGATGCTGATAGTCCATATCTCGGAAACTATAAGAGATAATGCAATTAGGCAATTGGCAACGTAATTAGCATGCCGAATATTACTTGGAATGTGAATTGGAACGAAATCGCTAATTCATAAGACCATTTTACAATTTTGGCCCAAGTTAGAAGCAGAGCCAATATTGTAAGATGCCGATAGTCCATATCTCGGAAACTAAAAGAGATAATGCAATTTGGCAATCGGCAACGTAATTAGCATGCCGAATATTACTTGGAATGTGAATTGGAACGAAATCGCTAATTCATAAGACCATTTTACAATTTTGGCCCAAGTAGAAGCAGAGCCAATATTGTAAGATGCCGGTAGTCCATATCTCGGAAACTATACGAGATAATGCAATTTGGCAATCGGCAACGTAATTAGCATGCCGAATATTATTTGGAATGTGAATTGGAACGAAATTGCTAATTCATAAGACCATTTTACAATTTTGGCCCTAGTAGAAGCAGAGACAATATTGTAAAATGCAGGT
This sequence comes from Rhynchophorus ferrugineus, assembly GCF_030347505.1. NCBI lineage: Eukaryota > Metazoa > Arthropoda > Insecta > Coleoptera > Curculionidae > Rhynchophorus > Rhynchophorus ferrugineus. The sequence continues at coordinate 22,506,525 of NW_027472588.1, read as the reverse complement.
AGTCCATATCTCGGAAACTATAAGAGATAAGGCAATTTGACAATCGGCAACGTAATTAGCATGCCGAATATTACTTGGATTGTGAATTGGAACGAAATCGCTAATTCATAAGACCATTTTACAATTTCGGCCCAAGTAGAAGCAGAGCCAATATTGTAAGATGCCGGTAGTCCATATCTCGGAAACTATAAGAGATAAGGCAATTTGGCAATCGGCAACGTAATTAGCATGCCGAATATTACTTGGAATGTGAATTGGAACGAAATCGCTAATTTATAAGACCATTTTACAATTTCGGCCCAAGTAGAAGCAGAGCCAATATTGTAAGATGCTGATAGTCCATATCTCGGAAACTATAAGAGATAATGCAATTAGGCAATTGGCAACGTAATTAGCATGCCGAATATTACTTGGAATGTGAATTGGAACGAAATCGCTAATTCATAAGACCATTTTACAATTTTGGCCCAAGTTAGAAGCAGAGCCAATATTGTAAGATGCCGATAGTCCATATCTCGGAAACTAAAAGAGATAATGCAATTTGGCAATCGGCAACGTAATTAGCATGCCGAATATTACTTGGAATGTGAATTGGAACGAAATCACTAATTCATAAGACCATTTTACAATTTTGGCCCATGTAGAAGCAGAGCCAATATTGTAAGATGCAGGTAGTCCATATCTCGGAAACTATACGAGATAATGCAATTTGGCAATCGGCAACGTAATTAGCATGCCGAATATTATTTGGAATGTGAATTGGAACGAAATTGCTAATTCATAAGACCATTTTACAATTTTGGCCCTAGTAGAAGCAGAGACAATATTGTAAAATGCAGGTAGTCCATATCTCGGAAACTATAAGAGATAAGGCAATTTGGCAATCGGCAACGTAATTAGCATGCCGAATATTACTTGGAATGTGAATTGGAACGAAATTGCTAATTCATGAGACCATTTTACAATTTTGGCCCTAGTAGAAGCAGAGACAATATTGTAAAATGCAGGTAGTCCATATCTCGGAAACTATAAGAGATAAGGCAATTTGACAATCGGCAACGTAATTAGCATGCCGAATATTACTTGGATTGTGAATTGGAACGAAATCGCTAATTCATAAGACCATTTTACAATTTCGGCCCAAGTAGAAGCAGAGCCAATATTGTAAGATGCCGGTAGTCCATATCTCGGAAACTATAAGAGATAAGGCAATTTGGCAATCGGCAACGTAATTAGCATGCCGAATATTACTTGGAATGTGAATTGGAACGAAATCGCTAATTCATAAGACCATTTTACAATTTTGGCACAAGTAAAAGCAGAGCCAATATTGTAAGATGTCGATAGTCCATATCTCGGAAACTATAAGAGATAATGCAATTTGGCAATCGGCAACGTAATTAGCATGCCGAATATTACTTGGAATGTGAATTGGAACGAAATCGCTAATTCATAAGACCATTTTACAATTTTGGCCCAAGTTAGAAGCAGAGCCAATATTGTAAGATGCCGATAGTCCATATCTCGGAAACTAAAAGAGATAATGCAATTTGGCAATCGGCAACGTAATTAGCATGCCGAATATTACTTGGAATGTGAATTGGAACGAAATCGCTAATTCATAAGACCATTTTACAATTTTGGCCCAAGTAGAAGCAGAGTCAATATTATAAGATGCCGGTAAACCATATCTCGGAAACTATAGGAGATAAGGCAATTTGGCAATCGGCAACGTAATTAGCATGCCGAATATTACTTGGAATGTGAATTGGAACGAAATAGCTAATTCATAAGACCATTTTACAATTTCGGCCCAAGTAAAAGCAGAGCCAATATTGTAAGATGTCGATAGTCCATATCTCGGAAACTATAAGAGATAATGCAATTTGGCAATCGGCAACGTAATTAGCATGCCGAATATTACTTGGAATGTGAATTGGAACGAAATCGCTAATTCATAAGACCATTTTACAATTTTGGCCCAAGTTAGAAGCAGAGCCAATATTGTAAGATGCCGATAGTCCATATCTCGGAAACTGTAAGAGGTAATGCAATTTGGTAATTGGCAACGTAATTAGCATGCCGAATATTACTTGGAATGTGAATTGGAACGAAATCGCTAATTCATAAGACCATTTTACAATTTTGGCCCAAGTTAGAAGCAGAGCCAATATTGTAAGATGCCGATAGTCCATATCTCGGAAACTAAAAGGGATAATGCAATTTGGCAATCGGCAACATAATTAACATGCCGAATATTACTTGGAATGTGAATTGGAACGAAATCGCTAATTCATAAGACCATTTTACAATTTTGGCCCAAGTAGAAGCAGAGCCAATATTGTAAGATGTCGATAGTCCATATCTCGGAAACTAAAAGAGATAATGCAATTTGGCAATCGGCAACGTAATTAGCATGCCGAATATTACTTGGAATGTGAATTGGAACGAAATCGCTAATTCATAAGACCATTTTACAAATTTGGCCCAAGTAGAAACAAAGCCAATATTGTAAGATATCGATAGTCCATATCTCGGAAACTATAAGAGATAATGCAATTTGGCAATCGGCAACGTAATTAGCATGCCGAATATTACTTGGAATGTGAATTGGAACGAAATCGCTAATTTATAAGACCATTTTACAATTTTGGCCCAAGTAGAAGCAGAGCCAATATTGTAAGATGTCGATAGTCCATATCTCGGAAACTAAAAGAGATAATGCAATTTGGCAATCGGCAACGTAATTAGCATGCCGAATATTACTTGGAATGTGAATTGGAACGAAATCGCTAATTCATAAGACCATTTTACAATTTTGGCCCAAGTAGAAGCAGAGCCAATATTGTAAGATGTCGATAGGCCATATCTCGGAATCTATAAGAGATAATGCAATTTGGCAATCGGCAACGTAATTAGCATGCCGAATATTACTTGGAATGTGAATTGGAACGAAATCGCTAATTCATAAGACCATTTTACAATTTTGGCCCAAGTAGAAGCAGAGTCAATATTATAAGATGCCGGTAAACCATATCTCGGAAACTATAAGAGATAAGGCAATTTGGCAATCGGCAACTTAATTAGCATGCCGAATATTACTTGGAATGTGAATTGGAACGAAATCGCTAATTCATAAGACCATTTTACAATTTTGGCCCAAGTAGAAGCAGAGCCAATATTGTAAGATGCCGGTAGTCCATATCTCGGAAACTATAAGAGATAAGGCAATTTGGCAATCGGCAACGTAATTAGCATGCCGAATATTACTTGGAATGTGAATTGGAACGAAATCGCTAATTCATAAGACCATTTTACAATTTTGGCCCAAGTAAAAGCAGAGCCAATATTGTAAGATGTCGATAGTCCATATCTCGGAAACTATACGAGATAATGCAATTTGGCAATCGGCAACGTAATTAGCATGCCGAATATTACTTGGAATGTGAATTGGAACGAAATTGCTAATTCATAAGACCATTTTACAATTTTGGCCCTAGTAGAAGCAGAGACAATATTGTAAGATGCAGGTAGTCCATATCTCGGAAACTATAAGAGATAAGGCAATTTGGCAATCGGCAACGTAATTAGCATGCCGAATATTACTTGGAATGTGAATTGGAACGAAATCGCTAATTCATAAGACCATTTTACAATTTTGGCCCAAGTTAGAAGCAGAGCCAATATTGTAAGATGTCGATAGTCCATATCTCAGAAACTATAAGAGATAATGCAATTTGGCAATACGCAACGTAATTAGCATGCCAAATATTACTTGGAATGTGAATTGGAACGAAATCGCTAATTCATAAGACCATTTTACAATTTTGGCCCAAGTAGAAGCAGAGCCAATATTGTAAGATGCCGATAGTCCATATCTCGGAAACTATAAGAGATAATGCAATTTGGCAATCGGCAACGTAATTAGCATGCCGAATATTACTTGGAATGTGAATTGGAACGAAATCGCTAATTCATAAGACCATTTTACAATTTTGGCCCAAGTAGAAGCAGAGTCAATATTATAAGATGACAGGTAAACCATATCTCGGAAACTATAAGAGATAAGGCAATTTGGCAATCGGCAACGTAATTAGCATGCCGAATATTACTTGGAATGTGAATTGGAACGAAATAGCTAATTCATAAGACCATTTTACAATTTCGGCCCAAGTAAAAGCAGAGCCAATATTGTAAGATGTCGATAGTCCATATCTCGGAAACTATAAGAGATAATGCAATTTGGCTATCGGCAACGTAATTAGCATGCCGAATATTACTTGGAATGTGAATTGGAACGAAATCGCTAATTCATAAGACCATTTTACAATTTTGGCCCAAGTTAGAAGCAGAGCCAATATTGTAAGATGCCGATTGTCCATATCTCGGAAACTATAAGAGATATTGCAATTTGGTAATTGGCAACGTAATTAGCATGCCGAATATTACTTGGAATGTGAATTGGAACGAAATCGCTAATTCATAAGACCATTTTACAATTTTGGCCCAAGTTAGAAGCAGAGCCAATATTGTAAGATGCCGATAGTCCATATCTCGGAAACTAAAAGAGATAATGCAATTTGGCAATCGGCAACGTAATTAGCATGCCGAATATTACTTGGAATGTGAATTGGAACGAAATCGCTAATTCATAAGACCATTTTACAATTTTGGCCCAAGTAGAAGCAGAGTCAATATTATAAGATGCCGGTAAACCATATCTCGGAAACTATAGGAGATAAGGCAATTTGGCAATCGGCAACGTAATTAGCATGCCGAATATTACTTGGAATGTGAATTGGAACGAAATAGCTAATTCATAAGACCATTTTACAATTTCGGCCCAAGTAAAAGCAGAGCCAATATTGTAAGATGTCGATAGTCCATATCTCGGAAACTATAAGAGATAATGCAATTTGGCAATCGGCAACGTAATTAGCATGCCGAATATTACTTGGAATGTGAATTGGAACGAAATCGCTAATTCATAAGACCATTTTACAATTTTGGCCCAAGTTAGAAGCAGAGCCAATATTGTAAGATGCCGATAGTCCATATCTCGGAAACTGTAAGAGGTAATGCAATTTGGTAATTGGCAACGTAATTAGCATGCCGAATATTACTTGGAATGTGAATTGGAACGAAATCGCTAATTCATAAGACCATTTTACAATTTTGGCCCAAGTTAGAAGCAGAGCCAATATTGTAAGATGCCGATAGTCCATATCTCGGAAACTAAAAGGGATAATGCAATTTGGCAATCGGCAACATAATTAACATGCCGAATATTACTTGGAATGTGAATTGGAACGAAATCGCTAATTCATAAGACCATTTTACAATTTTGGCCCAAGTAGAAGCAGAGCCAATATTGTAAGATGTCGATAGTCCATATCTCGGAAACTAAAAGAGATAATGCAATTTGGCAATCGGCAACGTAATTAGCATGCCGAATATTACTTGGAATGTGAATTGGAACGAAATCGCTAATTCATAAGACCATTTTACAAATTTGGCCCAAGTAGAAGCAAAGCCAATATTGTAAGATATCGATAGTCCATATCTCGGAAACTATAAGAGATAATGCAATTTGGCAATCGGCAACGTAATTAGCATGCCGAATATTACTTGGAATGTGAATTGGAACGAAATCGCTAATTTATAAGACCATTTTACAATTTTGGCCCAAGTAGAAGCAGAGCCAATATTGTAAGATGTCGATAGTCCATATCTCGGAAACTAAAAGAGATAATGCAATTTGGCAATCGGCAACGTAATTAGCATGCCGAATATTACTTGGAATGTGAATTGGAACGAAATCGCTAATTCATAAGACCATTTTACAATTTTGGCCCAAGTAGAAGCAGAGCCAATATTGTAAGATGTCGATAGGCCATATCTCGGAATCTATAAGAGATAATGCAATTTGGCAATCGGCAACGTAATTAGCATGCCGAATATTACTTGGAATGTGAATTGGAACGAAATCGCTAATTCATAAGACCATTTTACAATTTTGGCCCAAGTAGAAGCAGAGTCAATATTATAAGATGCCGGTAAACCATATCTCGGAAACTATAAGAGATAAGGCAATTTGGCAATCGGCAACTTAATTAGCATGCCGAATATTACTTGGAATGTGAATTGGAACGAAATCGCTAATTCATAAGACCATTTTACAATTTTGGCCCAAGTAGAAGCAGAGCCAATATTGTAAGATGCCGGTAGTCCATATCTCGGAAACTATAAGAGATAAGGCAATTTGGCAATCGGCAACGTAATTAGCATGCCGAATATTACTTGGAATGTGAATTGGAACGAAATCGCTAATTCATAAGACCATTTTACAATTTTGGCCCAAGTAAAAGCAGAGCCAATATTGTAAGATGTCGATAGTCCATATCTCGGAAACTATACGAGATAATGCAATTTGGCAATCGGCAACGTAATTAGCATGCCGAATATTACTTGGAATGTGAATTGGAACGAAATTGCTAATTCATAAGACCATTTTACAATTTTGGCCCAAGTAGAAGCAGAGACAATATTGTAAGATGCCTGTAGTCCATATCTCGGAAAATATAAGAGATAAGGCAATTTGGCAATCGGCAACGTAATTAGTGTGCCGAATATTACTTGGATTGTGAATTGGAACGAAATCGCTAATTCATAAGACCATTTTACAATTTTGGCCCAAGTTAGAAGCAGAGCCAATATTGTAAGATGTCGATAGTCCATATCTCAGAAACTATAAGAGATAATGCAATTTGGCAATACGCAACGTAATTAGCATGCCAAATATTACTTGGAATGTGAATTGGAACGAAATCGCTAATTCATAAGACTATTTTACAATTTTGGCCCAAGTAGAAGCAGAGCCAATATTGTAAGATGTCGATAGTCCATATCTCGGAAACTATAAGAGATAATGCAATTTGGCAATCGGCAACGTAATTAGCATGCCGAATATTACTTGGAATGTGAATTGGAACGAAATCGCTAATTCATAAGACCATTTTACAATTTTGGCCCAAGTAGAAGCAGAGTCAATATTATAAGATGACAGGTAAACCATATCTCGGAAACTATAAGAGATAAGGCAATTTGGCAATCGGCAACGTAATTAGCATGCCGAATATTACTTGGAATGTGAATTGGAACGAAATAGCTAATTCATAAGACCATTTTACAATTTCGGCCCAAGTAAAAGCAGAGCCAATATTGTAAGATGTCGATAGTCCATATCTCGGAAACTATAAGAGATAATGCAATTTGGCTATCGGCAACGTAATTAGCATGCCGAATATTACTTGGAATGTGAATTGGAACGAAATCGCTAATTCATAAGACCATTTTACAATTTTGGCCCAAGTTAGAAGCAGAGCCAATATTGTAAGATGCCGATTGTCCATATCTCGGAAACTATAAGAGATATTGCAATTTGGTAATTGGCAACGTAATTAGCATGCCGAATATTACTTGGAATGTGAATTGGAACGAAATCGCTAATTCATAAGACCATTTTACAATTTTGGCCCAAGTTAGAAGCAGAGCCAATATTGTAAGATGCCGATAGTCCATATCTCGGAAACTAAAAGGGATAATGCAATTTGGCAATCGGCAACGTAATTAGCATGCCGAATATTACTTGGAATGTGAATTGGAACGAAATCGCTAATTCATAAGACCATTTTACAATTTTGGCCCAAGTAGAAGCAGAGCCAATATTGTAAGATGCCGGTAGTCCATATCTCGGAAACTATAAGAGATAAGGCAATTTGGCAATCGGCAACGTAATTGGCATGCCGAATATTACTTGGAATGTGAATAGGAACGAAATCGCTAATTTATAAGACCATTTTACAATTTTGGCCCAAGTAGAAGCAGAGCCAATATTGTAAGATGTCGATAGTCCATATCTCGGAAACTATAAGAGATAATGCAATTTGGCAATCGGCAACGTAATTAGCATGCCGAATATTACTTGGAATGTGAATTGGAACGAAATCGCTAATTCATAAGACCATTTTACAATTTTGGCCCAAGTTAGAAGCAGAGCCAATATTGTAAGATGCCGATAGTCCATATCTCGGAAACTATAAGAGATAATGCAATTTGGCAATTGGCAACGTAATTAGCATGCCGAATATTACTTGGAATGTGAATTGGAACGAAATCGCTAATTCATAAGACCATTTTACAATTTTGGCCCAAGTTAGAAGCAGAGCCAATATTGTAAGATGCCGATAGTCCATATCTCGGAAACTAAAAGAGATAATGCAATTTGGCAATCGGCAACGTAATTAGCATGCCGAATATTACTTGGAATGTGAATTGGAACGAAATCGCTAATTCATAAGACCATTTTACAATTTTGGCCCAAGTAGAAGCAGAGCCAATATTGTAAGATGCCGGTAGTCCATATCTCGGAAACTATACGAGATAATGCAATTTGGCAATCGGCAACGTAATTAGCATGCCGAAAATTATTTGGAATGTGAATTGGAACGAAATTGCTAATTCATAAGACCATTTTACAATTTTGGCCCTAGTAGAAGCAGAGACAATATTGTAAAATGCAGGTAGTCCATATCTCGGAAACTATAAGAGATAAGGCAATTTGGCAATCGGCAACGTAATTAGCATGCCGAATATTACTTGGAATGTGAATTGGAACGAAATCGCTAATTCATAAGACCATTTTACAATTTTGGCACAAGTAAAAGCAGAGCCAATATTGTAAGATGTCGATAGTCCATATCTCGGAAACTATAAGAGATAATGCAATTTGGCAATCGGCAACGTAATTAGCATGCCGAATATTACTTGGAATGTGAATTGGAACGAAATCGCTAATTCATAAGACCATTTTACAATTTTGGCCCAAGTTAGAAGCAGAGCCAATATTGTAAGATGCCGATAGTCCATATCTCGGAAACTAAAAGAGATAATGCAATTTGGCAATCGGCAACGTAATTAGCATGCCGAATATTACTTGGAATGTGAATTGGAACGAAATCGCTAATTCATAAGACCATTTTACAATTTTGGCCCAAGTAGAAGCAGAGTCAATATTATAAGATGCCGGTAAACCATATCTCGGAAACTATAAGAGATAAGGCAATTTGGCAATCGGCAACGTAATTAGCATGCCGAATATTACTTGGAATGTGAATTGGAACGAAATAGCTAATTCATAAGACCATTTTACAATTTCGGCCCAAGTAAAAGCAGAGCCAATATTGTAAGATGTCGATAGTCCATATCTCGGAAACTATAAGAGATAATGCAATTTGGCAATCGGCAACGTAATTAGCATGCCGAATATTACTTGGAATGTGAATTGGAACGAAATCGCTAATTCATAAGACCATTTTACAATTTTGGCCCAAGTTAGAAGCAGAGCCAATATTGTAAGATGTCGATAGTCCATATCTCGGAAACTATAAGCGATAATGCAATTTGGCAATCGGCAACGTAATAAGCATGCCGAATATTACTAGGAATGTGAATTGGAACGAAATCGCTAATTCATAAAACCATTTTACAATTTTGGCTCAAGTTAGAAGCAGAGCCAATATTGTAAGATGTCGATAGTCCATATCTCGGAAACTATACGAGATAATGCAATTTGACAATCGGCAACGTAATTAGCATGCCGAATATTACTTGGAATGTGAATTGGAACGAAATCGCTAATTCATAAGTCCATTTTACAATTTTGGCCCAAGTAGAAGCAGAGCCAATATTGTAAGATGCCGATAGTCCATATCTCGGAAACTATAAGAGATAATGCAATTTGGCGATTGGCAACGTAATTAGCATGCCGAATATTACTTGGAATGTGAATTGGAACGAAATCGCTAATTCATAAGTCCATTTTACAATTTTGGCCCAACTAGAAACAGAGCCAATATTGTAAGATGCCGATAGTCCATATCTCGGAAACTATAAGAGATAATGCAATTTGGCAATTGTCAACGTAATTAGCATGCCGACTATTACTTGGAATGTGAATTGGAACGAAATTGCTAATTCATAAGACCATTTTAAAATTTTGACCCAAGTAGAAGCAGAGCCAATATTGAAAGATGTCGATAGTCCATATCTCGGAAACTATAAGAGCTAATGCAATTTGGCAATCGGCAACGTAATTAGCATGCCGAATATTACTTGGAATGTGAATTGGAACGAAATCGCTAATTCATAAGACCATTTTAAAATTTTGGCCCAAGTAGTAGCAGAGCCAACATTGAAAGATATCGATAGCCCATATCTCGGAAACTATAAGAGCTAATGCAATTTGGCAATCGGCAACGTAATTAGCATGCCGAATATTACTTGGAATGTGAATTGGAACGAAATCGCTAATTCATAAGACCATTTTACAATTTTGGCCCAAGTAGAAGCCGAGCCAATATTATAAGATGCCCATAGTCCATATCTCGGAAACTATAAGAGATAATGCAATTTGGGAATCGGCAACGTAATTAGCATGCCGAATATTACTTGGAATGTGAATTGGAACGAAATCGCTAATTCATAAGACCATTTTACAATTTTGGCCCAAGTAGAAGCAAAGCCAATATTGTAAGATATCGATAGTCCATATCTCGGAAACTATAAGAGATAATGCAATTTGGCAATCGGCAACGTAATTAGCATGCCGAATATTACTTGGAATGTGAATTGGAACGAAATCGCTAATTCATAAGACCATTTTACAATTTTGGCCCAAGTAGAAGCAGAGCCAATATTGTAAGATGTCGATAGTCCATATCTCGGAACCTATAAGAGATAATGCAATTTGGCAATCGGCAACGTAATTAGCATGCCGAATATTACTTGGAATGTGAATTGGAACGAAATCGCTAATTCATAAGGCCATTTTACAATTTTGGCCCAAGTAGAAGCAGAGTCAATATTATAAGATGCCGGTAAACCATATCTCGGAAACTATAAGAGATAAGGCAATTTGGCAATCGGCAACGTAATTAGCATGCCGAATATTACTTGGAATGTGAATTGGAACGAAATAGCTAATTCATAAGACCATTTTACAATTTCGGCCCAAGTAAAAGCAGAGCCAATATTGTAAGATGTCGATAGTCCATATCTCGGAAACTATAAGAGATAATGCAATTTGGCAATCGGCAACGTAATTAGCATGCCGAATATTACTTGGAATGTGAATTGGAACGAAATCGCTAATTCATAAGACCATTTTACAATTTTGGCCCAAGTTAGAAGCAGAGCCAATATTGTAAGATGCCGATAGTCCATATTTCGGAAACTATAAGAGATAATGCAATTTGGTAATTGGCAACGTAATTAGCATGCCGAATATTACTTGGAATGTGAATTGGAACGAAATCGCTAATTCATAAGACCATTTTACAATTTTGGCCCAAGTAGAAGCAGAGCCAATATTGTAAGATGCCGATAGTCCATATCTCGGAAGCTAAAAGGGATAATGCAATTTGGCAATCGGCAACGTAATTAGCATGCCGAATATTACTTGGAATGTGAATTGGAACGAAATCGCTAATTCATAAGACCATTTTACAATTTTGGCCCAAGTAGGAGCATAGCCAATATTATAAGATGCCGATAGTCCATATCTCGGAAACTAAAAGGGATAATGCAATTTGGCAATCGGCAACGTAATTAACATGCCGAATATTACTTGGAATGTGAATTGGAACGAAATCGCTAATTCATAAAACCATTTTACAATTTTGGCCCAAGTAGAAGCAAAGCCAATATTGTAAGATATCGATAGTCCATATCTCGGAAACTATAAGAGATAATGCAATTTGGCAATCGGCAACGTAATTATCATGCCGAATATTACTTGGAATGTGAATTGGAACGAAATCGCTAATTCATAAGACCATTTTACAATTTTGGCCCAAGTAGAAGCAGAGCCAATATTGTAAGATGTCGATAGTCCATATCTCGGAAACTATAAGAGATAATGCAATTTGGCAATCGGCAACGTAATTAGCATGCCGAATATTACTTGGAATGTGAATTGGAACGAAATCGCTAATTCATAAGACCATTTTACAATTTTGGCCCAAGTAGAAGCAGAGTCAATATTATAAGATGCCGGCAAACCATATCTCGGAAACTATAAGAGATAAGGCAATTTGGCAATCGGCAATGTAATTAGCATGCCGAATATTACTTGGAATGTGAATTGGAACGAAATCGCTAATTCATAAGACCATTTTACAATTTTGGCCCAAGTAGAAGCAGAGCCAATATTGTAAGATGCCGGTAGTCCATATCTCGGAAACTATAAGAGATAAGGCAATTTGGCAATCGGCAACGTAATTAGCATGCCGAATATTACTTGGAATGTGAATTGGAACGAAATCGCTAATTCATAAGACCATTTTACAATTTTGGCCCAAGTAAAAGCAGAGCCAATATTGTAAGATGTCGATAGTCCATATCTCGGAAACTATACGAGATAATGCAATTTGGCAATCGCAACGTAATTAGCATGCCGAATATTACTTGGAATGTGAATTGGAACGAAATTGCTAATTCATAAGACCATTTTACAATTTTTTCCCTAGTAGAAGCAGAGACAATATTGTAAGATGCAGGTAGTCCATATCTCGGAAACTATAAGAGATAAGGCAATTTGGCAACGGCAACGTAATTAGCATGCCGAATATTACTTGGAATGTGAATTGGAACGAAATCGCTAATTCATAAGACCATTTTACAATTTTGGCCCAAGTTAGAAGCAGAGCCAATATTGTAAGATGTCGATAGTCCATATCTCAGAAACTATAAGAGATAATGCAATTTGGCAATACGCAACGTAATTAGCATGCCAAATATTACTTGGAATGTGAATTGGAACGAAATCGCTAATTCATAAGACCATTTTACAATTTTGGCCCAAGTAGAAGCAGAGCCAATATTGTAAGATGCCGATAGTCCATATCTCGGAAACTATAAAAGATAATGCAATTTGGCAATCGGCAACGTAATTAGCATGCCGAATATTACTTGGAATGTGAATTGGAAAGAAATCGCTAATTCATAAGACCATTTTACAATTTTGGCCCAAGTTAGAAGCAGAGCTAATATTGTAAGATGCCGATAGTCCATATCTCGGAAACTATAAGAGATAATGCAATTTGGCAATTGGCAGCGTAATTAGCATGCCGAATATAACTTGGAATGTGATTTGGAACGAAATCACTAATTCATAAGACCATTTTACAATTTTGGCCCAAGTTAGAAGCAGAGCCAATATTGTAAGATGCCGATAGTCCATATCTCGTAAACTAAAAGAGATAATGTAATTTGGCAATCGGCAACGTAATTAGCATGCGGAATATTACTTGGAATGTGAAATGGAACGAAATCGCTAATTCATAAGTCCATTTTACAATTTTGGCCCAAGTAGAAGCAGAGCCAATATTGTAAGATGTCGATAGTCCATATCTCGGAATCTATAAGAGATAATGCAATTTGGCAATCGGCAACGTAATTAGCATGCCGAATATTACTTGGAATGTGAATTGGAACGAAATCGCTAATTCATAAGACCATTTTACAATTTTGGCCCAAGTAGAAGCAGAGTCAATATTATAAGATGCCGGTAAACCATATCTCGGAAACTATAAGAGATAAGGCAATTTGGCAATCGGCAACGTAATTAGCATGCCGAATATTACTTGGAATGTGAATTGGAACGAAATAGCTAATTTATAAGACCATTTTACAATTTCGGCCCAAGTAAAAGCAGAGCCAATATTGTAAGATGTCGATAGTCCATATCTCGGAAACTATAAGAGATAATGCAATTTGGCAATCGGCAACGTAATTAGCATGCCGAATATTACTTGGAATGTGAATTGGAACGAAATCGCTAATTCATAAGACCATTTTACAATTTTGGCCCAAGTTAGAAGCAGAGCCAATATTGTAAGATGCCGATAGTCCATATCTCGGAAACTATAAGAGATAATGCAATTTGGTAATTGGCAACGTAATTAGCATGCCGAATATTACTTGGAATGTGAATTGGAACGAAATCGCTAATTCATAAGACCATTTTACAATTTTGGCCCAAGTTAGAAGCAGAGAAAATATTGTAAGATGCCGATAGTCCATATCTCGGAAACTAAAAGAGATAATGCAATTTGGCAATCGGCAACGTAATTAGCATGCCGAATATTACTTGGAATGTGAATTGGAACGAAATCGCTAATTCATAAGACCATTTTACAATTTTGGCCCAAGTAGAAGCAGAGCCAATATTGTAAGATGCCGGTAGTCCATATCTCGGAAACTATAAGAGATAAGGCAATTTGGCAATCGGCAACGTAATTGGCATGCCGAATATTACTTGGAATGTGAATAGGAACGAAATCGCTAATTTATAAGACCATTTTACAATTTTGGCCCAAGTAGAAGCAGAGCCAATATTGTAAGATGTCGATAGTCCATATCTCGGAAACTAAAAGAGATAATGCAATTTGGCAATCGGCAACGTAATTAGCATGCCGAATATTACTTGGAATGTGAATTGGAACGAAATCGCTAATTCATAAGACCATTTTACAATTTTGGCCCAAGTAGAAGCAGAGCCAATATTGTAAGATGCAGGTAGTCCATATCTCGGAAACTATAAGAGATAAGGCAATTTGGCAATAGGCAACGTAATTAGCATGCCGAATATTACTTGGACTGTGAATTGGAACGAAATCGCTAATTTATAAGACCATTTTACAATTTTGGCCCAAGTTAGAAGCAGAGCCAATATTGTAAGATGCCGATAGTCCATATCTCGTAAATTAAAAGAGATAATGCAATTTGGCAATCGGCAACGTAATTAGCATGCGGAATATTACTTGGAATGTGAATTGGAACGAGATCGCTAATTCATAAGTCCATTTAACAATTTTGGCCCAAGTAGAAGCAGAGTCAATATTATAAGATGCCGGTAGACCATATCTCGGAAACTATAAGAGATAAGGCAATTTGGCAATCGGCAACGTAATTAGCATGCCGAATATTACTTGGAATGCGAATTGGAACGAAATAGCTAATTTATAAGACCATTTTACAATTTCGGCCCAAGTAAAAGCAGAGCCAATATTGTAAGATGTCGATAGTCCATATCTCGGAAACTATAAGAGATAATGCAATTTGGCAATCGGCAACGTAATTAGCATGCCGAATATTACTTGGAATGTGAATTGGAACGAAATCGCTAATTCATAAGACCATTTTACAATTTTGGCCCAAGTTAGAAGCAGAGCCAATATTGTAAGATGCCGATAGTCCATATCTCGGAAACTATAAGAGATAATGCAATTTGGCAATCGGCAACGTAATTAGCATGCCGAATATTACTTGGAATGTGAATTGGAACGAAATCGCTATTTCATAAGACCATTTTACAATTTTGGCCCAAGTTAGAAGCAGAGAAAATATTGTAAGATGCCGATAGTCCATATCTCGGAAACTAAAAGAGATAATGCAATTTGGCAATCGGCAACGTAATTAGCATGCCGAATATTACTTGGAATGTGAATTGGAACGAAATCGCTAATTCATAAGACCATTTTACAATTTTGGCCCAAGTAGAAGCAGAGCCAATATTGTAAGATGCCGGTAGTCCATATCTCGGAAACTATAAGAGATAAGGCAATTTGGCAATCGGCAACGTAATTGGCATGCCGAATATTACTTGGAATGTGAATAGGAACGAAATCGCTAATTTATAAGACCATTTTACAATTTTGGCCCAAGTAGAAGCAGAGCCAATATTGTAAGATGTCGATAGTCCATATCTCGGAAACTAAAAGAGATAATGCAATTTGGCAATCGGCAACGTAATTAGCATGCCGAATATTACTTGGAATGTGAATTGGAACGAAATCGCTAATTCATAAGACCATTTTACAATTTTGGCCCAAGTAGAAGCAGAGCCAATATTGTAAGATGCAGGTAGTCCATATCTCGGAAACTATAAGAGATAAGGCAATTTGGCAATAGGCAACGTAATTAGCATGCCGAATATTACTTGGACTGTGAATTGGAACGAAATCGCTAATTTATAAGACCATTTTACAATTTTGGCCCAAGTTAGAAGCAGAGCCAATATTGTAAGATGCCGATAGTCCATATCTCGTAAATTAAAAGAGATAATGCAATTTGGCAATCGGCAACGTAATTAGCATGCGGAATATTACTTGGAATGTGAATTGGAACGAGATCGCTAATTCATAAGTCCATTTAACAATTTTGGCCCAAGTAGAAGCAGAGTCAATATTATAAGATGCCGGTAGACCATATCTCGGAAACTATAAGAGATAAGGCAATTTGGCAATCCGCAACGTAATTAGCATGCCGAATATTACTTGGAATGTAAATTGGAACGAAATCGCTAATTCATAAGACCATTTTACAATTTTGGCCCAAGTAGAAGCAAATCCAATATTGTAAGATGCCGGTAGTCCATATCTCGGAAACTATAAGAGATAAGGCAATTTGGCAATCGGCAACGTAATTAGCATGCCGAATATTACTTGGAATGTGAATTGGAACGAAATCGCTAATTCATAAGACCATTTTACAATTTTGGGCGAAGTAGAAACAGAGCCAATATTGTAAGATGTCGATAGTCCATATTGAAACTATACGAGATAATGCAATTTGACAATCCGCAACGTAATTAGTGTGCCAAATATTACTTGGAATGTGAATTGGAACGAAATCGCTAATTCATAAGACCATTTTACAATTTTGGCCCAAGTAGAAGCAGAGCCAATATTGTAAGATGCCGATAGCCCATATCTCGGAAACTATAAGAGATAATGCAATTTGGCAATCGGCAACGTAATTAGCATGCCGAATATTACTTGGAATGTGAATTGGAACGAAATCGCTAATTCATAAGACCATTTTACAATTTTGGCCCAAGTTAGAAGCAGAGCCAATATTGTAAGATGTCGATAGTCCATATCTCGGAAACTATAAGAGATAATGCAATTTGACAATCGGCAACGTAATTAGCATGCCGAATATTACTTGGAATGTGAATTGGAACGAAATCGCTAATTCATAAGTCCATTTTACAATTTTGGCCCAAGTAGAAGCAGAGCCAATATTGTAAGATGCCGATAGTCCATATCTCGGAAACTATAAGAGATAATGCAATTTGGCGATTGGCAACGTAATTAGCATGCCGAATATTACTTGGAATGTGAATTGGAACGAAATCGCTAATTCATAAGTCCATTTTACAATTTTGGCCCAACTAGAAACAGAGCCAATATTGTAAGATGCCGATAGTCCATATCTCGGAAACTATAAGAGATAATGCAATTTGGCAATTGTCAACGTAATTAGCATGCCGACTATTACTTGGAATGTGAATTGGAACGAAATTGCTAATTCATAAGACCATTTTAAAATTTTGGCCCAAGTAGAAGCAGAGCCAATATTGAAAGATGTCGATAGTCCATATCTCGGAAACTATAAGAGCTAATGCAATTTGGCAATCGGCAACGTAATTAGCATGCCGAATATTACTTGGAATGTGAATTGGAACGAAATCGCTAATTCATAAGACCATTTTAAAATTTTGGCCCAAGTAGTAGCAGAGCCAACATTGAAAGATATCGATAGTCCATATCTCGGAAACTATAAGAGCTAATGCAATTTGGCAATCGGCAACGTAATTAGCATGCCGAATATTACTTGGAATGTGAATTGGAACGAAATCGCTAATTCATAAGACCATTTTACAATTTTGGCCCAAGTAGAAGCCGAGCCAATATTATAAGATGCCCATAGTCCATATCTCGGAAACTATAAGAGATAATGCAATTTGGGAATCGGCAACGTAATTAGCATGCCGAATATTACTTGGAATGTGAATTGGAACGAAATCGCTAATTCATAAGACCATTTTACAATTTTGGCCCAAGTAGAAGCAAAGCCAATATTGTAAGATATCGATAGTCCATATCTCGGAAACTATAAGAGATAATGCAATTTGGCAATCGGCAACGTAATTAGCATGCCGAATATTACTTGGAATGTGAATTGGAACGAAATCGCTAATTCATAAGACCATTTTACAATTTTGGCCCAAGTAGAAGCAGAGCCAATATTGTAAGATGTCGATAGTCCATATCTCGGAATCTATAAGAGATAATGCAATTTGGCAATCGGCAACGTAATTAGCATGCCGAATATTACTTGGAATGTGAATTGGAACGAAATCGCTAATTCATAAGGCCATTTTACAATTTTGGCCCAAGTAGAAGCAGAGTCAATATTATAAGATGCCGGTAAACCATATCTCGGAAACTATAAGAGATAAGGCAATTTGGCAATCGGCAACGTAATTAGCATGCCGAATATTACTTGGAATGTGAATTGGAACGAAATAGCTAATTCATAAGACCATTTTACAATTTCGGCCCAAGTAAAAGCAGAGCCAATATTGTAAGATGTCGATAGTCCATATCTCGGAAACTATAAGAGATAATGCAATTTGGCAATCGGCAACGTAATTAGCATGCCGAATATTACTTGGAATGTGAATTGGAACGAAATCGCTAATTCATAAGACCATTTTACAATTTTGGCCCAAGTTAGAAGCAGAGCCAATATTGTAAGATGCCGATAGTCCATATTTCGGAAACTATAAGAGATAATGCAATTTGGTAATTGGCAACGTAATTAGCATGCCGAATATTACTTGGAATGTGAATTGGAACGAAATCGCTAATTCATAAGACCATTTTACAATTTTGGCCCAAGTAGAAGCAGAGCCAATATTGTAAGATGCCGATAGTCCATATCTCGGAAGCTAAAAGGGATAATGCAATTTGGCAATCGGCAACGTAATTAGCATGCCGAATATTACTTGGAATGTGAATTGGAACGAAATCGCTAATTCATAAGACCATTTTACAATTTTGGCCCAAGTAGAAGCAGAGCCAATATTGTAAGATGCCGATAGTCCATATCTCGGAAACTAAAAGGGATAATGCAATTTGGCAATCGGCAACGTAATTAGCATGCCGAATATTACTTGGAATGTGAATTGGAACGAAATCGCTAATTCATAAAACCATTTTACAATTTTGGCCCAAGTAGAAGCAAAGCCAATATTGTAAGATATCGATAGTCCATATCTCGGAAACTATAAGAGATAATGCAATTTGGCAATCGGCAACGTAATTAGCATGCCGAATATTACTTGGAATGTGAATTGGAACGAAATCGCTAATTCATAAGACCATTTTACAATTTTGGCCCAAGTAGAAGCAGAGCCAATATTGTAAGATGTCGATAGTCCATATCTCGGAATCTATAAGAGATAATGCAATTTGGCAATCGGCAACGTAATTAGCATGCCGAATATTACTTGGAATGTGAATTGGAACGAAATCGCTAATTCATAAGACCATTTTACAATTTTGGCCCAAGTAGAAGCAGAGTCAATATTATAAGATGCCGGCAAACCATATCTCGGAAACTATAAGAGATAAGGCAATTTGGCAATCGGCAATGTAATTAGCATGCCGAATATTACTTGGAATGTGAATTGGAACGAAATCGCTAATTCATAAGACCATTTTACAATTTTGGCCCAAGTAGAAGCAGAGCCAATATTGTAAGATGCCGGTAGTCCATATCTCGGAAACTATAAGAGATAAGGCAATTTGGCAATCGGCAACGTAATTAGCATGCCGAATATTACTTGGAATGTGAATTGGAACGAAATCGCTAATTCATAAGTCCATTTTACAATTTTGGCCCAAGTAGAAGCAGAGCCAATATTGTAAGATGCCGATAGTCCATATCTCGGAAACTATAAGAGATAATGCAATTTGGCAATTGGCAACGTAATTAGCATGCCGAATATTACTTGGAATGTGAATTGGAACGAAATCGCTAATTCATAAGTCCATTTTACAATTTTGGCCCAACTAGAAACAGAGCCAATATTGTAAGATGCCGATAGTCCATATCTCGGAAACTATAAGAGATAATGCAATTTGGCAATTGTCAACGTAATTAGCATGCCGACTATTACTTGGAATGTGAATTGGAACGAAATCGCTAATTCATAAGACCATTTTAAAATTTTGGCCCAAGTAGAAGCAGAGCCAATATTGAAAGATGTCGATAGTCCATATCTCGGAAACTATAAGAGCTAATGCAATTTGGCAATCGGCAACGTAATTAGCATGCCGAATATTACTTGGAATGTGAATTGGAACGAAATCGCTAATTCATAAGACCATTTTAAAATTTTGGCCCAAGTAGTAGCAGAGCCAACATTGAAAGATATCGATAGTCCATATCTCGGAAACTATAAGAGCTAATGCAATTTGGCAATCGGCAACGTAATTAGCATGCCGAATATTACTTGGAATGTGAATTGGAACGAAATCGCTAATTCATAAGACCATTTTACAATTTTGGCCCAAGTAGAAGCCGAGCCAATATTATAAGATGCCCATAGTCCATATCTCGGAAACTATAAGAGATAATGCAATTTGGGAATCGGCAACGTAATTAGCATGCCGAATATTACTTGGAATGTGAATTGGAACGAAATCGCTAATTCATAAGACCATTTTACAATTTTGGCCCAAGTAGAAGCAAAGCCAATATTGTAAGATATCGATAGTCCATATCTCGGAAACTATAAGAGATAATGCAATTTGGCAATCGGCAACGTAATTAGCATGCCGAATATTACTTGGAATGTGAATTGGAACAAAATCGCTAATTCATAAGACCATTTTACAATTTTGGCCCAAGTAGAAGCAGAGCCAATATTGTAAGATGTCGATAGTCCATATCTCGGAATCTATAAGAGATAATGCAATTTGGCAATCGGCAACGTAATTAGCATGCCGAATATTACTTGGAATGTGAATTGGAACGAAATCGCTAATTCATAAGGCCATTTTACAATTTTGGCCCAAGTAGAAGCAGAGTCAATATTATAAGATGCCGGTAAACCATATCTCGGAAACTATAAGAGATAAGGCAATTTGGCAATCGGCAACGTAATTAGCATGCCGAATATTACTTGGAATGTGAATTGGAACGAAATAGCTAATTCATAAGACCATTTTACAATTTCGGCCCAAGTAAAATCAGAGCCAATATTGCAAGATGTCGATAGTCCATATCTCGGAAACTATAAGAGATAATGCAATTTGGCAATCGGCAACGTAATTAGCATGCCGAATATTACTTGGAATGTGAATTGGAACGAAATCGCTAATTCATAAGACCATTTTACAATTTTGGCCCAAGTTAGAAGCAGAGCCAATATTGTAAGATGCCGATAGTCCATATTTCGGAAACTATAAGAGATAATGCAATTTGGTAATTGGCAACGTAATTAGCATGCCGAATATTACTTGGAATGTGAATTGGAACGAAATCGCTAATTCATAAGACCATTTTACAATTTTGGCCCAAGTAGAAGCAGAGCCAATATTGTAAGATGCCGATAGTCCATATCTCGGAAGCTAAAAGGGATAATGCAATTTGGCAATCGGCAACGTAATTAGCATGCCTAATATTACTTGGAATGTGAATTGGAACGAAATCGCTAATTCATAAGACCATTTTACAATTTTGGCCCAAGTAGAAGCAGAGCCAATATTGTAAGATGCCGATAGTCCATATCTCGGAAACTAAAAGGGATAATGCAATTTGGCAATCGGCAACGTAATTAGCATGCCGAATATTACTTGGAATGTGAATTGGAACGAAATCGCTAATTCATAAAACCATTTTACAATTTTGGCCCAAGTAGAAGCAAAGCCAATATTGTAAGATATCGATAGTCCATATCTCGGAAACTATAAGAGATAATGCAATTTGGCAATCGGCAACGTAATTAGCATGCCGAATATTACTTGGAATGTGAATTGGAACGAAATCGCTAATTCATAAGACCATTTTACAATTTTGGCCCAAGTAGAAGCAGAGCCAATATTGTAAGATGTCGATAGTCCATATCTCGGAAACTATAAGAGATAATGCAATTTGGCAATCGGCAACGTAATTAGCATGCCGAATATTACTTGGAATGTGAATTGGAACGAAATCGCTAATTCATAAGACCATTTTACAATTTTGGCCCAAGTAGAAGCAGAGTCAATATTATAAGATGCCGGCAAACCATATCTCGGAAACTATAAGAGATAAGGCAATTTGGCAATCGGCAATGTAATTAGCATGCCGAATATTACTTGGAATGTGAATTGGAACGAAATCGCTAATTCATAAGACCATTTTACAATTTTGGCCCAAGTAGAAGCAGAGCCAATATTGTAAGATGCCGGTAGTCCATATCTCGGAAACTATAAGAGATAAGGCAATTTGGCAATCGGCAACGTAATTAGCATGCCGAATATTACTTGGAATGTGAATTGGAACGAAATCGCTAATTCATAAGACCATTTTACAATTTTGGCCCAAGTAAAAGCAGAGCCAATATTGTAAGATGTCGATAGTCCATATCTCGGAAACTATACGAGATAATGCAATTTGGCTATCGCAACGTAATTAGCATGCCGAATATTACTTGGAATGTGAATTGGAACGAAATTGCTAATTCATAAGATCATTTTACAATTTTTTCCCTAGTAGAAGCAGAGACAATATTGTAAGATGCAGGTAGTCCATATCTCGGAAACTATAAGAGATAAGGCAATTTGGCAACGGCAACGTAATTAGCATGCCGAATATTACTTGGAATGTGAATTGGAACGAAATCGCTAATTCATAAGACCATTTTACAATTTTGGCCCAAGTTAGAAGCAGAGCCAATATTGTAAGATGTCGATAGTCCATATCTCAGAAACTATAAGAGATAATGCAATTTGGCAATACGCAACGTAATTAGCATGCCAAATATTACTTGGAATGTGAATTGGAACGAAATCGCTAATTCATAAGACCATTTTACAATTTTGGCCCAAGTAGAAGCAGAGCCAATATTGTAAGATGCCGATAGTCCATATCTCGGAAACTATAAGAGATAATGCAATTTGGCAATCGGCAACGTAATTAGCATGCCGAATATTACTTGGAATGTGAATTGGAAAGAAATCGCTAATTCATAAGACCATTTTACAATTTTGGCCCAAGTTAGAAGCAGAGCTAATATTGTAAGATGCCGATAGTCCATATCTCGGAAACTATAAGAGATAATGCAATTTGGCAATTGGCAGCGTAATTAGCATGCCGAATATAACTTGGAATGTGAATTGGAACGAAATCACTAATTCATAAGACCATTTTACAATTTTGGCCCAAGTTAGAAGCAGAGCCAATATTGTAAGATGCCGATAGTCCATATCTCGTAAACTAAAAGAGATAATGTAATTTGGCAATCGGCAACGTAATTAGCATGCGTAATATTACTTGGAATGTGAAATGGAACGAAATCGCTAATTCATAAGATCATTTTACAATTTTGGCCCAAGTAAAAGCAGAGCCAATATTGTAAGATGTCGATAGTCCATATCTCGGAAACTATAAGAGATAATGCAATTTGGCAATCGGCAACGTAATTAGCATGCCGAATATTACTTGGAATGTGAATTGGAACGAAATCGCTAATTCATAAGACCATTTTACAATTTTGGCCCAAGTTAGAAGCAGAGCCAATATTGTAAGATGTCGATAGTCCATATCTCGGAAACTATAAGAGATAATGCAATTTGGCAATCGGCAACGTAATTAGCATGCCGAATATTACTTGGAATGTGAATTGGAACGAAATAGCTAATTCATAAGACCATTTTACAATTTCGGCCCAAGTAAAAGCAGAGCCAATATTGTAAGATGTCGATAGTCCATATCTCGGAAACTATAAGAGATAATGCAATTTGGCAATCGGCAACGTAATTAGCATGCCGAATATTACTTGGAATGTGAATTGGAACGAAATCGCTAATTCATAAGACCATTTTACAATTTTGGCCCAAGTTAGAAGCAGAGCCAATATTGTAAGATGTCGATAGTCCATATCTCGGAAACTATAGGAGATAAGGCAATTTGGCAATCGGCAACGTAATTAGCATGCCGAATATTACTTGGAATGTGAATTGGAACGAAATAGCTAATTCATAAGACCATTTTACAATTTCGGCCCAAGTAAAAGCAGAGCCAATATTGTAAGATGTCGATAGTCCATATCTCGGAAACTATAAGAGATAATGCAATTTGGCAATCGGCAACGTAATTAGCATGCCGAATATTACTTGGAATGTGAATTGGAACGAAATCGCTAATTCATAAGACCATTTTACAATTTTGGCCCAAGTTAGAAGCAGAGCCAATATTGTAAGATGCCGATAGTCCATATCTCGGAAACTGTAAGAGGTAATGCAATTTGGTAATTGGCAACGTAATTAGCATGCCGAATATTACTTGGAATGTGAATTGGAACGAAATCGCTAATTCATAAGACCATTTTACAATTTTGGCCCAAGTTAGAAGCAGAGCCAATATTGTAAGATGCCGATAGTCCATATCTCGGAAACTAAAAGGGATAATGCAATTTGGCAATCGGTAACATAATTAACATGCCGAATATTACTTGGAATGTGAATTGGAACGAAATCGCTAATTCATAAGACCATTTTACAATTTTGGCCCAAGTAGAAGCAGAGCCAATATTGTAAGATGCCGGTAGTCCATATCTCGGAAACTATAAGAGATAAGGCAATTTGGCAATCGGCAACGTAATTGGCATGCCGAATATTACTTGGAATGTGAATAGGAACGAAATCGCTAATTTATAAGACCATTTTACAATTTTGGCCCAAGTAGAAGCAGAGCCAATATTGTAAGATGTCGATAGTCCATATCTCGGAAACTAAAAGAGATAATGCAATTTGGCAATCGGCAACGTAATTAGCATGCCGAATATTACTTGGAATGTGAATTGGAACGAAATCGCTAATTCATAAGACCATTTTACAAATTTGGCCCAAGTAGAAACAAAGCCAATATTGTAAGATATCGATAGTCCATATCTCGGAAACTATAAGAGATAATGCAATTTGGCAATCGGCAACGTAATTAGCATGCCGAATATTACTTGGAATGTGAATTGGAACGAAATCGCTAATTTATAAGACCATTTTACAATTTTGGCCCAAGTAGAAGCAGAGCCAATATTGTAAGATGTCGATAGTCCATATCTCGGAAACTAAAAGAGATAATGCAATTTGGCAATCGGCAACGTAATTAGCATGCCGAATATTACTTGGAATGTGAATTGGAACGAAATCGCTAATTCATAAGACCATTTTACAATTTTGGCCCAAGTAGAAGCAGAGCCAATATTGTAAGATGTCGATAGGCCATATCTCGGAATCTATAAGAGATAATGCAATTTGGCAATCGGCAACGTAATTAGCATGCCGAATATTACTTGGAATGTGAATTGGAACGAAATCGCTAATTCATAAGACCATTTTACAATTTTGGCCCAAGTAGAAGCAGAGTCAATATTATAAGATGCCGGTAAACCATATCTCGGAAACTATAAGAGATAAGGCAATTTGGCAATCGGCAACTTAATTAGCATGCCGAATATTACTTGGAATGTGAATTGGAACGAAATCGCTAATTCATAAGACCATTTTACAATTTTGGCCCAAGTAGAAGCAGAGCCAATATTGTAAGATGCCGGTAGTCCATATCTCGGAAACTATAAGAGATAAGGCAATTTGGCAATCGGCAACGTAATTAGCATGCCGAATATTACTTGGAATGTGAATTGGAACGAAATCGCTAATTCATAAGACCATTTTACAATTTTGGCCCAAGTAAAAGCAGAGCCAATATTGTAAGATGTCGATAGTCCATATCTCGGAAACTATACGAGATAATGCAATTTGGCAATCGGCAACGTAATTAGCATGCCGAATATTACTTGGAATGTGAATTGGAACGAAATCGCTAATTCATAAGACCATTTTACAATTTTGGCCCTAGTAGAAGCAGAGACAATATTGTAAGATGCAGGTAGTCCATATCTCGGAAACTATAAGAGATAAGGCAATTTGGCAATCGGCAACGTAATTAGCATGCCGAATATTACTTGGAATGTGAATTGGAACGAAATCGCTAATTCATAAGACCATTTTACAATTTTGGCCCAAGTTAGAAGCAGAGCCAATATTGTAAGATGCCGATAGTCCATATCTCGGAAACTATAAGAGATAATGCAATTTGGCAATCGGCAACGTAATTAGCATGCCGAATATTACTTGGAATGTGAATTGGAACGAAATCGCTAATTCATAAGACCATTTTACAATTTTGGCCCAAGTAGAAGCAGAGTCAATATTATAAGATGACAGGTAAACCATATCTCGGAAACTATAAGAGATAAGGCAATTTGGCAATCGGCAACGTAATTAGCATGCCGAATATTACTTGGAATGTGAATTGGAACGAAATAGCTAATTCATAAGACCATTTTACAATTTCGGCCCAAGTAAAAGCAGAGCCAATATTGTAAGATGTCGATAGTCCATATCTCGGAAACTATAAGAGATAATGCAATTTGGCTATCGGCAACGTAATTAGCATGCCGAATATTACTTGGAATGTGAATTGGAACGAAATCGCTAATTCATAAGACCATTTTACAATTTTGGCCCAAGTTAGAAGCAGAGCCAATATTGTAAGATGCCGATTGTCCATATCTCGGAAACTATAAGAGATATTGCAATTTGGTAATTGGCAACGTAATTAGCATGCCGAATATTACTTGGAATGTGAATTGGAACGAAATCGCTAATTCATAAGACCATTTTACAATTTTGGCCCAAGTTAGAAGCAGAGCCAATATTGTAAGATGCCGATAGTCCATATCTCGGAAACTAAAAGGGATAATGCAATTTGGCAATCGGCAACGTAATTAGCATGCCGAATATTACTTGGAATGTGAATTGGAACGAAATCGCTAATTCATAAGACCATTTTACAATTTTGGCCCAAGTAGAAGCAGAGCCAATATTGTAAGATGCCGGTAGTCCATATCTCGGAAACTATAAGAGATAAGGCAATTTGGCAATCGGCAACGTAATTGGCATGCCGAATATTACTTGGAATGTGAATAGGAACGAAATCGCTAATTTAAAAGACCATTTTACAATTTTGGCCCAAGTAGAAGCAGAGCCAATATTGTAAGATGTCGATAGTCCATATCTCGGAAACTATAAGAGATAATGCAATTTGGCAATCGGCAACGTAATTAGCATGCCGAATATTACTTGGAATGTGAATTGGAACGAAATCGCTAATTCATAAGACCATTTTACAGTTTTGGCCCAAGTTAGAAGCAGAGCCAATATTGTAAGATGCCGATAGTCCATATCTCGGAAACCATAAGAGATAATGCAATTTGGCAATTGGCAACGTAATTAGCATGCCGAATATTACTTGGAATGTGAATTGGAACGAAATCGCTAATTCATAAGACCATTTTACAATTTTGGCCCAAGTTAGAAGCAGAGCCAATATTGTAAGATGCCGATAGTCCATATCTCGGAAACTAAAAGAGATAATGCAATTTGGCAATCGGCAACGTAATTAGCATGCCGAATATTACTTGGAATGTGAATTGGAACGAAATCGCTAATTCATAAGACCATTTTACAATTTTGGCCCAAGTAGAAGCAGAGCCAATATTGTAAGATGCCGGTAGTCCATATCTCGGAAACTATACGAGATAATGCAATTTGGCAATCGGCAACGTAATTAGCATGCCGAAAATTATTTGGAATGTGAATTGGAACGAAATTGCTAATTCATAAGACCATTTTACAATTTTGGCCCTAGTAGAAGCAGAGACAATATTGTAAAATGCAGGTAGTCCATATCTCGGAAACTATAAGAGATAAGGCAATTTGGCAATCGGCAACGTAATTAGCATGCCGAATATTACTTGGAATGTGAATTGGAACGAAATTGCTAATTCATAAGACCATTCTACAATTTTGGCCCTAGTAGAAGCAGAGACAATATTGTAAAATGCAGGTAGTCCATATCTCGGAAACTATAAGAGATAAGGCAATTTGGCAATCGGCAACGTAATTAGCATGCCGAATATTACTTGGAATGTGAATTGGAACGAAATCGCTAATTCATAAGACCATTTTACAATTTTGGCCCAAGTAAAAGCAGAGCCAATATTGTAAGATGTCGATAGTCCATATCTCGGAAACTATAAGAGATAATGCAATTTGGCAATCGGCAACGTAATTAGCATGCCGAATATTACTTGGAATGTGAATTGGAACGAAATCGCTAATTCATAAGACCATTTTACAGTTTTGGCCCAAGTTAGAAGCAGAGCCAATATTGTAAGATGCCGATAGTCCATATCTCGGAAACTATAAGAGATAATGCAATTTGGCAATTGGCAACGTAATTAGCATGCCGAATATTACTTGGAATGTGAATTGGAACGAAATCGCTAATTCATAAGACCATTTTACAATTTTGGCCCAAGTTAGAAGCAGAGCCAATATTGTAAGATGCCGATAGTCCATATCTCGGAAACTAAAAGAGATAATGCAATTTGGCAATCGGCAACGTAATTAGCATGCCGAATATTACTTGGAATGTGAATTGGAACGAAATCGCTAATTCATAAGACCATTTTACAATTTTGGCCCAAGTAGAAGCAGAGCCAATATTGTAAGATGCCGGTAGTCCATATCTCGGAAACTATAAGAGATAAGGCAATTTGGCAATCGGCAACGTAATTGGCATGCCGAATATTACTTGGAATGTGAATAGGAACGAAATCGCTAATTTATAAGACCATTTTACAATTTTGGCCCAAGTAGAAGCAGAGCCAATATTGTAAGATGTCGATAGTCCATATCTCGGAAACTAAAAGAGATAATGCAATTTGGCAATCGGCAACGTAATTAGCATGCCGAATATTACTTGGAATGTGAATTGGAACGAAATCGCTAATTCATAAGACCATTTTACAATTTTGGCCCAAGTAGAAGCAAAGCCAATATTGTAAGATATCGATAGTCCATATCTCGGAAACTATAAGAGGTAATGCAATTTGGCAATCGGCAACGTAATTAGCATGCCGAATATTACTTGGAATGTGAATTGGAACGAAATCGCTAATTCATAAGACCATTTTACAATTTTGGCCCAAGTAGAAGCAGAGCCAATATTGTAAGATGTCGATAGTCCATATCTCGGAATCTATAAGAGATAATGCAATTTGGCAATCGGCAACGTAATTAGCATGCCGAATATTACTTGGAATGTGAATTGGAACGAAATCGCTAATTCATAAGACCATTTTACAATTTTGGCCCAAGTAGAAGCAGAGTCAATATTATAAGATGCCGGTAAACCATATCTCGGAAACTATAAGAGATAAGGCAATTTGGCAATCGGCAACTTAATTAGCATGCCGAATATTACTTGGAATGTGAATTGGAACGAAATCGCTAATTCATAAGACCATTTTACAATTTTGGCCCAAGTAGAAGCAGAGCCAATATTGTAAGATGCCGGTAGTCCATATCTCGGAAACTATAAGAGATAAGGCAATTTGGCAATCGGCAACGTAATCAGCATGCCGAATATTACTTGGAATGTGAATTGGAGCGAAATCGCTAATTCATAAGACCATTTTACAATTTTGGCCCAAGTAAAAGCAGAGCCAATATTGTAAGATGTCGATAGTCCATATCTCGGAAACTATACGAGATAATGCAATTTGGCAATCGGCAACGTAATTAGCATGCCGAATATTACTTGGAATGTGAATTGGAACGAAATTGCTAATTCATAAGACCATTTTACAATTTTGGCCCTAGTAGAAGCAGAGACAATATTGTAAGATGCAGGTAGTCCATATCTCGGAAACTATAAGAGATAAGGCAATTTGGCAATCGGCAACGTAATTAGCATGCCGAATATTACTTGGAATGTGAATTGGAACGAAATCGCTAATTCATAAGACCATTTTACAATTTTGGCCCAAGTTAGAAGCAGAGCCAATATTGTAAGATGTCGATAGTCCATATCTCAGAAACTATAAGAGATAATGCAATTTGGCAATACGCAACGTAATTAGCATGCCAAATATTACTTGGAATGTGAATTGGAACGAAATCGCTAATTCATAAGACCATTTTAAAAGACCAAGTAGAAGCAGAGTCAATATTATAAGATGCCGGTAAACCATATCTCGGAAACTATAAGAGATAAGGCAATTTGGCAATCGGCAACGTAATTAGCAACGTAATTCATATTCCAAGTATTGGAATATGAATTGGAACGAAATCGCTAATTCATAAGACCATTTTACAATTTTGGCCCAAGTAGAAGCAGAGCCAATATTGTAAGATGCCGGTAGTCCATATCTCGGAAACTATAAGAGATAAGGCAATTTGGCAATCGGCAACGTAATTAGCATGCCGAATATTACTTGGAATGTGAATTGGAACGAAATCGCTAATTCATAAGACCATTTTACAATTTTGGCCCAAGTAAAAGCAGAGCCAATATTGTAAGAT
The DNA here is from genome assembly GCF_030347505.1 of Rhynchophorus ferrugineus. Taxonomy (NCBI): domain Eukaryota; kingdom Metazoa; phylum Arthropoda; class Insecta; order Coleoptera; family Curculionidae; genus Rhynchophorus; species Rhynchophorus ferrugineus. The sequence continues at coordinate 22,475,911 of NW_027472588.1, read as the reverse complement.
GTCGATAGTCCATATCTCGGAAACTATACGAGATAATGCAATTTGGCAATCGGCAACGTAATTAGCATGCCGAATATTACTTGGAATGTGAATTGGAACGAAATTGCTAATTCATAAGACCATTTTACAATTTTGGCCCTAGTAGAAGCAGAGACAATATTGTAAGATGCGGGTAGTCCATATCTCGGAAACTATAAGAGATAAGGCAATTTGGCAATCGGCAACGTAATTAGCATGCCGAATATTACTTGGAATGTGAATTGGAACGAAATCGCTAATTCATAAGACCATTTTACAATTTTGGCCCAAGTTAGAAGCAGAGCCAATATTGTAAGATGTCGATAGTCCATATCTCAGAAACTATAAGAGATAATGCAATTTGGCAATACGCAACGTAATTAGCATGCCAAATATTACTTGGAATGTGAATTGGAACGAAATCGCTAATTCATAAGACCATTTTACAATTTTGGCCCAAGTAGAAGCAGAGCCAATATTGTAAGATGCCGATAGTCCATATCTCGGAAACTATAAGAGATAATGCAATTTGGCAATCGGCAACGTAATTAGCATGCCGAATATTACTTGGAATGTGAATTGGAACGAAATCGCTAATTCATAAGACCATTTTACAATTTTGGCCCAAGTAGAAGCAGAGTCAATATTATAAGATGCCGGTAAACCATATCTCGGAAACTATAAGAGATAAGGCAATTTGGCAATCGGCAACGTAATTACCATGCCGAATATTACTTGGAATGTGAATTGGAAAGAAATAGCTAATTCATAAGACCATTTTACAATTTCGGCCCAAGTAAAAGCAGAGCCAATATTGTAAGATGTCGATAGTCCATATCTCGGAAACTATAAGAGATAATGCAATTTGGCAATCGGCAACGTAATTAGCATGCCGAATATTACTTGCAATGTGAATTGGAACGAAATCGCTAATTCATAAGACCATTTTACAATTTTGGCCCAAGTTAGAAGCAGAGCCAATATTGTAAGATGCCGATAGTCCATATCTCGGAAACTAAAAGGGATAATGCAATTTGGCAATCGGCAACGTAATTAGCATGCCGAATATTACTTGGAATGTGAATTGGAACGAAATCGCTAATTCATAAGACCATTTTACAATTTTGGCCCAAGTAGAAGCAGAGCCAATATTGTAAGATGCCGGTAGTCCATATCTCGGAAACTATAAGAGATAAGGCAATTTGGCAATCGGCAACGTAATTGGCATGCCGAATATTACTTGGAATGTGAATAGGAACGAAATCGCTAATTTATAAGACCATTTTACAATTTTGGCCCAAGTAGAAGCAGAGCCAATATTGTAAGATGTCGATAGTCCATATCTCGGAAACTATAAGAGATAATGCAATTTGGTAATTGGCAACGTAATTAGCATGCCGAATATTACTTGGAATGTGAATTGGAACGAAATCGCTAATTCATAAGACCATTTTACAATTTTGGCCCAAGTTAGAAGCAGAGCCAATATTGTAAGATGCCGATAGTCCATATCTCGGAAACTAAAAGGGATAATGCAATTTGGCAATCGGCAACGTAATTAGCATGCCGAATATTACTTGGAATGTGAATTGGAACGAAATCGCTATTTCATAAGACCATTTTACAATTTTGGCCCAAGTAGAAGCAGAGCCAATATTGTAAGATGCCGGTAGTCCATATCTCGGAAACTATAAGAGATAAGGCAATTTGGCAATCGGCAACGTAATTAGCATGCCGAATATTACTTGGAATGTGAATTGGAACGAAATAGCTAATTCATAAGACCATTTTACAATTTCGGTCCAAGTAAAAGCAGAGCCAATATTGTAAGATGTCGATAGTCCATATCTCGGAAACTATAAGAGATAATGCAATTTGGCAATCGGCAACGTAATTAGCATGCCGAATATTACTTGGAATGTGAATTGGAACGAAATCGCTAATTCATAAGACCATTTTACAATTTTGGCCCAAGTTAGAAGCAGAGCCAATATTGTAAGATGTCGATAGTCCATATCTCGGAAACTATAGGAGATAAGGCAATTTGGCAATCGGCAACGTAATTAGCATGCCGAATATTACTTGGAATGTGAATTGGAACGAAATAGCTAATTCATAAGACCATTTTACAATTTCGGCCCAAGTAAAAGCAGAGCCAATATTGTAAGATGTCGATAGTCCATATCTCGGAAACTATAAGAGATAATGCAATTTGGCAATCGGCTACGTAATTAGCATGCCGAATATTACTTGGAATGTGAATTGGAACGAAATCGCTAATTCATAAGACCATTTTACAATTTTGGCCCAAGTTAGAAGCAGAGCCAATATTGTAAGATGCCGATAGTCCATATCTCGGAAACTGTAAGAGGTAATGCAATTTGGTAATTGGCAACGTAATTAGCATGCCGAATATTACTTGGAATGTGAATTGGAACGAAATCGCTAATTCATAAGACCATTTTACAATTTTGGCCCAAGTTAGAAGCAGAGCCAATATTGTAAGATGCCGATAGTCCATATCTCGGAAACTAAAAGGGATAATGCAATTTGGCAATCGGTAACATAATTAACATGCCGAATATTACTTGGAATGTGAATTGGAACGAAATCGCTAATTCATAAGACCATTTTACAATTTTGGCCCAAGTAGAAGCAGAGCCAATATTGTAAGATGCCGGTAGTCCATATCTCGGAAACTATAAGAGATAAGGCAATTTGGCAATCGGCAACGTAATTGGCATGCCGAATATTACTTGGAATGTGAATAGGAACGAAATCGCTAATTTATAAGACCATTTTACAATTTTGGCCCAAGTAGAAGCAGAGCCAATATTGTAAGATGTCGATAGTCCATATCTCGGAAACTAAAAGAGATAATGCAATTTGGCAATCGGCAACGTAATTAGCATGCCGAATATTACTTGGAATGTGAATTGGAACGAAATCGCTAATTCATAAGACCATTTTACAAATTTGGCCCAAGTAGAAACAAAGCCAATATTGTAAGATATCGATAGTCCATATCTCGGAAACTATAAGAGATAATGCAATTTGGCAATCGGCAACGTAATTAGCATGCCGAATATTACTTGGAATGTGAATTGGAACGAAATCGCTAATTTATAAGACCATTTTACAATTTTGGCCCAAGTAGAAGCAGAGCCAATATTGTAAGATGTCGATAGTCCATATCTCGGAAACTAAAAGAGATAATGCAATTTGGCAATCGGCAACGTAATTAGCATGCCGAATATTACTTGGAATGTGAATTGGAACGAAATCGCTAATTCATAAGACCATTTTACAATTTTGGCCCAAGTAGAAGCAGAGCCAATATTGTAAGATGTCGATAGGCCATATCTCGGAATCTATAAGAGATAATGCAATTTGGCAATCGGCAACGTAATTAGCATGCCGAATATTACTTGGAATGTGAATTGGAACGAAATCGCTAATTCATAAGACCATTTTACAATTTTGGCCCAAGTAGAAGCAGAGTCAATATTATAAGATGCCGGTAAACCATATCTCGGAAACTATAAGAGATAAGGCAATTTGGCAATCGGCAACTTAATTAGCATGCCGAATATTACTTGGAATGTGAATTGGAACGAAATCGCTAATTCATAAGACCATTTTACAATTTTGGCCCAAGTAGAAGCAGAGCCAATATTGTAAGATGCCGGTAGTCCATATCTCGGAAACTATAAGAGATAAGGCAATTTGGCAATCGGCAACGTAATTAGCATGCCGAATATTACTTGGAATGTGAATTGGAACGAAATCGCTAATTCATAAGACCATTTTACAATTTTGGCCCAAGTAAAAGCAGAGCCAATATTGTAAGATGTCGATAGTCCATATCTCGGAAACTATACGAGATAATGCAATTTGGCAATCGGCAACGTAATTAGCATGCCGAATATTACTTGGAATGTGAATTGGAACGAAATTGCTAATTCATAAGACCATTTTACAATTTTGGCCCTAGTAGAAGCAGAGACAATATTGTAAGATGCAGGTAGTCCATATCTCGGAAACTATAAGAGATAAGGCAATTTGGCAATCGGCAACGTAATTAGCATGCCGAATATTACTTGGAATGTGAATTGGAACGAAATCGCTAATTCATAAGACCATTTTACAATTTTGGCCCAAGTTAGAAGCAGAGCCAATATTGTAAGATGTCGATAGTCCATATCTCAGAAACTATAAGAGATAATGCAATTTGGCAATACGCAACGTAATTAGCATGCCAAATATTACTTGGAATGTGAATTGGAACGAAATCGCTAATTCATAAGACCATTTTACAATTTTGGCCCAAGTAGAAGCAGAGCCAATATTGTAAGATGCCGATAGTCCATATCTCGGAAACTATAAGAGATAATGCAATTTGGCAATCGGCAACGTAATTAGCATGCCGAATATTACTTGGAATGTGAATTGGAACGAAATCGCTAATTCATAAGACCATTTTACAATTTTGGCCCAAGTAGAAGCAGAGTCAATATTATAAGATGACAGGTAAACCATATCTCGGAAACTATAAGAGATAAGGCAATTTGGCAATCGGCAACGTAATTACCATGCCGAATATTACTTGGAATGTGAATTGGAACGAAATAGCTAATTCATAAGACCATTTTACAATTTCGGCCCAAGTAAAAGCAGAGCCAATATTGTAAGATGTCGATAGTCCATATCTCGGAAACTATAAGAGATAATGCAATTTGGCTATCGGCAACGTAATTAGCATGCCGAATATTACTTGGAATGTGAATTGGAACGAAATCGCTAATTCATAAGACCATTTTACAATTTTGGCCCAAGTTAGAAGCAGAGCCAATATTGTAAGATGCCGATTGTCCATATCTCGGAAACTATAAGAGATATTGCAATTTGGTAATTGGCAACGTAATTAGCATGCCGAATATTACTTGGAATGTGAATTGGAACGAAATCGCTAATTCATAAGACCATTTTACAATTTTGGCCCAAGTTAGAAGCAGAGCCAATATTGTAAGATGCCGATAGTCCATATCTCGGAAACTAAAAGGGATAATGCAATTTGGCAATCGGCAACGTAATTAGCATGCCGAATATTACTTGGAATGTGAATTGGAACGAAATCGCTAATTCATAAGACCATTTTACAATTTTGGCCCAAGTAGAAGCAGAGCCAATATTGTAAGATGCCGGTAGTCCATATCTCGGAAACTATAAGAGATAAGGCAATTTGGCAATCGGCAACGTAATTGGCATGCCGAATATTACTTGGAATGTGAATAGGAACGAAATCGCTAATTTATAAGACCATTTTACAATTTTGGCCCAAGTAGAAGCAGAGCCAATATTGTAAGATGTCGATAGTCCATATCTCGGAAACTATAAGAGATAATGCAATTTGGCAATCGGCAATGTAATTAGCATGCCGAATATTACTTGGAATGTGAATTGGAACGAAATCGCTAATTCATAAGACCATTTTACAGTTTTGGCCCAAGTTAGAAGCAGAGCCAATATTGTAAGATGCCGATAGTCCATATCTCGGAAACTATAAGAGATAATGCAATTTGGCAATTGGCAACGTAATTAGCATGCCGAATATTACTTGGAATGTGAATTGGAACGAAATCGCTAATTCATAAGTCCATTTTACAATTTTGGCCCAAGTTAGAAGCAGAGCCAATATTGTAAGATGCCGATAGTCCATATCTCGGAAACTAAAAGAGATAAAGCAATTTGGCAATCGGCAACGTAATTAGCATGCCGAATATTACTTGGAATGTGAATTGGAACGAAATCGCTAATTCATAAGACCATTTTACAATTTTGGCCCAAGTAGAAGCAGAGCCAATATTGTAAGATGCCGGTAGTCCATATCTCGGAAACTATACGAGATAATGCAATTTGGCAATCGGCAACGTAATTAGCATGCCGAAAATTATTTGGAATGTGAATTGGAACGAAATTGCTAATTCATAAGACCATTTTACAATTTTGGCCCTAGTAGAAGCAGAGACAATATTGTAAAATGCAGGTAGTCCATATCTCGGAAACTATAAGAGATAAGGCAATTTGGCAATCGGCAACGTAATTAGCATGCCGAATATTACTTGGAATGTGAATTGGAACGAAATTGCTAATTCATAAGACCATTTTACAATTTTGGCCCTAGTAGAAGCAGAGACAATATTGTAAAATGCAGGTAGTCCATATCTCGGAAACTATAAGAGATAAGGCAATTTGGCAATCGGCAACGTAATTAGCATGCCGAATATTACTTGGAATGTGAATTGGAACGAAATCGCTAATTCATAAGACCATTTTACAATTTTGGCCCAAGTAAAAGCAGAGCCAATATTGTAAGATGTCGATAGTCCATATCTCGGAAACTATAAGAGATAATGCAATTTGGCAATCGGCAACGTAATTAGCATGCCGAATATTACTTGGAATGTGAATTGGAACGAAATCGCTAATTCATAAGACCATTTTACAGTTTTGGCCCAAGTTAGAAGCAGAGCCAATATTGTAAGATGCCGATAGTCCATATCTCGGAAACTATAAGAGATAATGCAATTTGGCAATTGGCAACGTAATTAGCATGCCGAATATTACTTGGAATGTGAATTGGAACGAAATCGCTAATTCATAAGACCATTTTACAATTTTGGCCCAAGTTAGAAGCAGAGCCAATATTGTAAGATGCCGATAGTCCATATCTCGGAAACTAAAAGAGATAATGCAATTTGGCAATCGGCAACGTAATTAGCATGCCGAATATTACTTGGAATGTGAATTGGAACGAAATCGCTAATTCATAAGACCATTTTACAATTTTGGCCCAAGTAGAAGCAGAGCCAATATTGTAAGATGCCGGTAGTCCATATCTCGGAAACTATAAGAGATAAGGCAATTTGGCAATCGGCAACGTAATTGGCATGCCGAATATTACTTGGAATGTGAATAGGAACGAAATCGCTAATTTATAAGACCATTTTACAATTTTGGCCCAAGTAGAAGCAGAGCCAATATTGTAAGATGTCGATAGTCCATATCTCGGAAACTAAAAGAGATAATGCAATTTGGCAATCGGCAACGTAATTAGCATGCCGAATATTACTTGGAATGTGAATTGGAACGAAATCGCTAATTCATAAGACCATTTTACAATTTTGGCCCAAGTAGAAGCAAAGCCAATATTGTAAGATATCGATAGTCCATATCTCGGAAACTATAAGAGGTAATGCAATTTGGCAATCGGCAACGTAATTAGCATGCCGAATATTACTTGGAATGTGAATTGGAACGAAATCGCTAATTCATAAGACCATTTTACAATTTTGGCCCAAGTAGAAGCAGAGCCAATATTGTAAGATGTCGATAGTCCATATCTCGGAATCTATAAGAGATAATGCAATTTGGCAATCGGCAACGTAATTAGCATGCCGAATATTACTTGGAATGTGAATTGGAACGAAATCGCTAATTCATAAGACCATTTTACAATTTTGGCCCAAGTAGAAGCAGAGTCAATATTATAAGATGCCGGTAAACCATATCTCGGAAACTATAAGAGATAAGGCAATTTGGCAATCGGCAACTTAATTAGCATGCCGAATATTACTTGGAATGTGAATTGGAACGAAATCGCTAATTCATAAGACCATTTTACAATTTTGGCCCAAGTAGAAGCAGAGTCAATATTGTAAGATGCCGGTAGTCCATATCTCGGAAAATATAAGAGATAAGGCAATTTGGCAATCGGCAACGTAATCAGCATGCCGAATATTACTTGGAATGTGAATTGGAACGAAATCGCTAATTCATAAGACCATTTTACAATTTTGGCCCAAGTAAAAGCAGAGCCAATATTGTAAGATGTCGATAGTCCATATCTCGGAAACTATACGAGATAATGCAATTTGGCAATCGGCAACGTAATTAGCATGCCGAATATTACTTGGAATGTGAATTGGAACGAAATTGCTAATTCATAAGACCATTTTACAATTTTGGCCCTAGTAGAAGCAGAGCCAATATTGTAAGATGCAGGTAGTCCATATCTCGGAAACTATAAGAGATAAGGCAATTTGGCAATCGGCAACGTAATTAGCATGCCGAATATTACTTGGAATGTGAATTGGAACGAAATCGCTAATTCATAAGACCATTTTACAATTTTGGCCCAAGTTAGAAGCAGAGCCAATATTGTAAGATGTCGATAGTCCATATCTCAGAAACTATAAGAGATAATGCAATTTGGCAATACGCAACGTAATTAGCATGCCAAATATTACTTGGAATGTGAATTGGAACGAAATCGCTATTTCATAAGACCATTTTAAAAGACCAAGTAGAAGCAGAGTCAATATTATAAGATGCCGGTAAACCATATCTCGGAAACTATAAGAGATAAGGCAATTTGGCAATCGGCAACGTAATTAGCAACGTAATTCATATTCCAAGTATTGGAATATGAATTGGAACGAAATCGCTAATTCATAAGACCATTTTACAATTTTGGCCCAAGTAGAAGCAGAGCCAATATTGTAAGATGCCGGTAGTCCATATCTCGGAAACTATAAGAGATAAGGCAATTTGGCAATCGGCAACGTAATTAGCATGCCGAATATTACTTGGAATGTGAATTGGAACGAAATCGCTAATTCATAAGACCATTTTACAATTTTGGCCCAAGTAAAAGCAGAGCCAATATTGTAAGATGTCGATAGTCCATATCTCGGAAACTATACGAGATAATGCAATTTGGCAATCGGCAACGTAATTAGCATGCCGAATATTACTTGGAATGTGAATTGGAACGAAATTGCTAATTCATAAGACCATTTTACAATTTTGGCCCTAGTAGAAGCAGAGACAATATTGTAAGATGCGGGTAGTCCATATCTCGGAAACTATAAGAGATAAGGCAATTTGGCAATCGGCAACGTAATTAGCATGCCGAATATTACTTGGAATGTGAATTGGAACGAAATCGCTAATTCATAAGACCATTTTACAATTTTGGCCCAAGTTAGAAGCAGAGCCAATATTGTAAGATGTCGATAGTCCATATCTCAGAAACTATAAGAGATAATGCAATTTGGCAATACGCAACGTAATTAGCATGCCAAATATTACTTGGAATGTGAATTGGAACGAAATCGCTAATTCATAAGACCATTTTACAATTTTGGCCCAAGTAGAAGCAGAGCCAATATTGTAAGATGCCGATAGTCCATATCTCGGAAACTATAAGAGATAATGCAATTTGGCAATCGGCAACGTAATTAGCATGCCGAATATTACTTGGAATGTGAATTGGAACGAAATCGCTAATTCATAAGACCATTTTACAATTTTGGCCCAAGTAGAAGCAGAGTCAATATTATAAGATGCCGGTAAACCATATCTCGGAAACTATAAGAGATAAGGCAATTTGGCAATCGGCAACGTAATTACCATGCCGAATATTACTTGGAATGTGAATTGGAAAGAAATAGCTAATTCATAAGACCATTTTACAATTTCGGCCCAAGTAAAAGCAGAGCCAATATTGTAAGATGTCGATAGTCCATATCTCGGAAACTATAAGAGATAATGCAATTTGGCAATCGGCAACGTAATTAGCATGACGAATATTACTTGGAATGTGAATTGGAACGAAATCGCTAATTCATAAGACCATTTTACAATTTTGGCCCAAGTTAGAAGCAGAGCCAATATTGTAAGATGCCGATAGTCCATATCTCGGAAACTAAAAGGGATAATGCAATTTGGCAATCGGCAACGTAATTAGCATGCCGAATATTACTTGGAATGTGAATTGGAACGAAATCGCTAATTCATAAGACCATTTTACAATTTTGGCCCAAGTAGAAGCAGAGCCAATATTGTAAGATGCCGGTAGTCCATATCTCGGAAACTATAAGAGATAAGGCAATTTGGCAATCGGCAACGTAATTGGCATGCCGAATATTACTTGGAATGTGAATAGGAACGAAATCGCTAATTTATAAGACCATTTTACAATTTTGGCCCAAGTAGAAGCAGAGCCAATATTGTAAGATGTCGATAGTCCATATCTCGGAAACTATAAGAGATAATGCAATTTGGTAATTGGCAACGTAATTAGCATGCCGAATATTACTTGGAATGTGAATTGGAACGAAATCGCTAATTCATAAGACCATTTTACAATTTTGGCCCAAGTTAGAAGCAGAGCCAATATTGTAAGATGCCGATAGTCCATATCTCGGAAACTAAAAGGGATAATGCAATTTGGCAATCGGCAACGTAATTAGCATTCCGAATATTACTTGGAATGTGAATTGGAACGAAATCGGTATTTCATAAGACCATTTTACAATTTTGGCCCAAGTAGAAGCAGAGCCAATATTGTAAGATGCCGGTAGTCCATATCTCGGAAAATATAAGAGATAAGGCAATTTGGCAATCGGCAACGTAATTGGCATGCCGAATATTACTTGGAATGTGAATAGGAACGAAATCACTAATTCATAAGACCATTTTACAATTTTGGCCCAAGTAGAAGCAAAGCCAATATTGTAAGATATCGATAGTCCATATCTCGGAAACTATAAGAGATAATGCAATTTGGCAATCGGCAACGTAATTAGCATGCCGAATATTACTTGGAATGTGAATTGGAACGAAATCGCTAATTCATAAGACCATTTTACAATTTTGGCCCAAGTAGAAGCAGAGCCAATATTGTAAGATGTCGATAGTCCATATCTCGGAAACTATAAGGGATAATGCAATTTGGCAATCGGCAACGTAATTAGCATGCCGAATATTACTTGGAATGTGAATTGGAACGAAATCGCTAATTCATAAGACCATTTTACAATTTTGGCCCAAGTAGAAGCAAAGCCAATATTGTAAGATATCGATAGTCCATATCTCGGAAACTACAAGAGATAATGCAATTTGGCAATCGGCAACGTAATTAGCATGCCGAATATTACTTGGAATGTGTATTGGAACGAAATCGCTAATTCATAAGACCATTTTACAATTTTGGCCCAAGTAGAAGCAGAGCCAATATTGTAAGATGTCGATAGTCCATATCTCGGAATCTACAAGAGATAATGCAATTTGGCAATCGGCAACGTAATTAGCATGCCGAATATTACTTGGAATGTGAATTGGAACGAAATAGCTAATTCATAAGACCATTTTACAATTTTGGCCCAAGTAGAAGCAGAGTCAATATTATAAGATGCCGGTAAACCATATCTCGGAAACTATAAGAGATAAGGCAATTTGGTAATCGGCAACGTAATTAGCATGCCAAATATTACTTGGAATGTGAATTGGAACGAAATCGCTAATTCATAAGACCATTTTACAATTTTGGCCCAAGTAGAAGCAGAGCCAATATTGTAAGATGCCGGTAGTCCATATCTCGGAAACTATAAGAGATAAGGCAATTTGGCAATCGGCAACGTAATTAGCATGCCGAATATTACTTGGAATGTGAATTGGAACGAAATCGCTAATTCATAAGACCATTTTACAATTTTGGCCCAAGTTAGAAGCAGAGCCAATATTGTAAGATGTCGATAGTCCATATCTCGGAAACTATAAGAGATAATGCAATTTGGCAATCGGCAACGTAAATAGCATGCCGAATATTACTTGGAATGTGAATTGGAACGAAATCGCTAATTCATAAGACCATTTTACAATTTTGGCCCAAGTTAGAAGCAGAGCCAATATTGTAAGATGCCGATAGTCCATATCTCGTAAACTAAAAGAGATAATGCAATTTGGCAATCGGCAACGTAATTAGCATGCGGAATATTACTTGGAATGTGAAATGGAACGAAATCGCTAATTCATAAGACCATTTTACAATTTTGGCCCAAGTTAGAAGCAGAGCCAATATTGTAAGATGCCGATAGTCCATATCTCGGAAACTAAAAGAGATAATGCAATTTGGCAATCGGCAACGTAATTAGCATGCCGAATATTACTTGGAATGTGAATTGGAACGAAATCGCTAATTCACAAGACCATTTTACAATTTTGGGCGAAGTAGAAGCAGAGCCAATATTGTAAGATGTCGATAGTCCATATCTCGGAAACTATACGACATAATGCAGTTTGGCAATCCGCAACGTAATTAGCATGCTAAATATTACTTGGAATGTGAATTGGAACGAAATCGCTAATTCATAAGATCATTTTATAATTTTGGCCCAAGTAAAAACAGAGCCAATATTGTAAGATGTCGATAGTCCATATCTCGGAAACTATAAGAGATAATGCAATTTGGCCATCGGCAACGTAATTAGCATGCCGAATATTACTTGGAATGTGAATTGGAACGAAATCGCTAATTCGTAAGACCATTTTACAATTTTGGCCCAAGTTAGAAGTAGAGCCAATATTGTAAGATGCCGATAGTCCATATCTCGGAAACTATAAGAGATAATGCAATTTGGCAATTGGCAACGTAATTAGCATGCCGAATATTACTTGGAATGTGAATTGGAACGAAATCGCTAATTCATAAGACCATTTTACAATTTTGGCCCAAGTTAGAAGCAGAGCCAATATTGTAAGATGTCGATAGTCCATATCTCGGAAACTATAAGAGATAATGCAATTTGGCAATACGCAACGTAATTAGCATGCCGAATATTACTTGGAATGTGAATTGGAACGAAATCGCTAATTCATAAGACCATTTTACAATTTTGGCGAAAGTTAGAAGCAGATCCAATATTGTAAGATGCCGATAGTCCATATCTCGGAAACTATAAGAGATAATGCAATTTGGCAATTGGCAACGTAATTAGCATGCCGAATATTACTTGGAATGTGAATTGGAACGAAATCGCTAATTCATAAGACCATTTTACAATTTTGGCCCAAATTAGAAGCAGAGCCAATATTGTAAGATGCCGATAGTCCATATCTCGGAAACTAAAAGAGATAATGCAATTTGGCAATCGGCAACGTAATTAGCATGCCGAATATTACTTGGAATGTGAATTGGAACGAAATCGCTAATTCATAAGACCATTTTACAATTTTGGCCCAAGTAGAAGCAGAGCCAATATTGTAAGATGCCGGTAGTCCATATCTCGGAAACTATAAGAGATAAGGCAATTTGGCAATCGGCAACGTAATTAGCATGCCGAATATTACTTGGAATGTGAATTGGAACGAAATCGCTAATTCATAAGACCATTTTACAATTTTGGCCCAAGTAAAAGCAGAGCCAATATTGTAAGATGTCGATAGTCCATATCTCGGAAACTATACGAGATAATGCAATTTGGCAATCGGCAACGTAATTAGCATGCCGAATATTACTTGGAATGTGAATTGGAACGAAATCGCTAATTCATAAGACCATTTTACAATTTTGGCCCAAGTAGAAGCAGAGCCAATATTGTAAGATGCCGGTAGTCCATATCTCGGAAACTATAAGAGATAAGGCAATTTGGCAATCGGCAACGTAATTAGCATGCCGAATATTACTTGGAATGTGAATTGGAACGAAATCGCTAATTCATAAGACCATTTTACAATTTTGGCCCAAGTTAGAAGCAGAGCCAATATTGTAAGATGTCGATAGTCCATATCTCAGAAACTATAAGAGATAATGCAATTTGGCAATCCGCAACGTAATTAGCATGCCAAATATTACTTGGAATGTGAATTGGAACGAAATCGCTAATTCATAAGACCATTTTACAATTTTGGCCCAAGTAGAAGCAGAGCCAATATTGTAAGATGCCGATAGTCCATATCTCGGAAACTATAAGAGATAATGCAATTTGGCAATCGGCAACGTAATTAGCATGCCGAATATTACTTGGAATGTGAATTGGAAAGAAATCGCTAATTCATAAGACCATTTTACAATTTTGGCCCAAGTTAGAAGCAGAGCCAATATTGTAAGATGCCGATAGTCCATATCTCGGAAACTATAAGAGATAATGCAATTTGGCAATTGGCAGCGTAATTAGCATGCCGAATATTACTTGGAATGTGAATTGGAACGAAATCGCTAATTCATAAGACCATTTTACAATTTTGGACCCAGTAGAAGCAGAGCCAATATTGTAAGATGTCGATAGTCCATATCTCGGAAACTATAAGAGATAATGCAATTTGGCAATCGGCAACGTAATTAGCATGCCGAATATTACTTGGAATGTGAATTGGAACGAAATTGCTAATTCATAAAACCATTTTACAATTTTGGCCCAAGTAGAAGCAGAGCCAATATTGTAAGATGTCGATAGTCCATATCTCGGAAACTATAAGAGATAATGCAATTTGGCAATCGGCAACGTAAATAGCATGCCGAATATTACTTGGAAAGTGAATTGGAACGAAATCGCTAATTCATAAGGCCATTTTACAATTTTGGCCCAAGTTAGAAGCAGAGCCAATATTGTAAGATGCCGATAGTCCATATCTCGTAAACTAAAAGGGATAATGTAATTTGGCAATCGGCAACGTAATTAGCATGCGGAATATTACTTGGAATGTGAAATGGAACGAAATCGCTAATTCATGAGTCCATTTTACAATTTTGGCCCAAGTAGAAGCAGAGCCAATATTGTAAGATGCCGATAGTCCATATCTCGGAAACTATAAGAGATAATGCAATTTGGCAATTGGCAACGTAATTAGCATGCCGAATATTACTTGGAATGTGAATTGGAACCAAATCGCTAATTCATAAGACCATTTGAAATTTTGGCCCAAGTAGAAGCAGAGCCAATATTGAAAGATGTCGATAGTCCATATCTCGGAAACTATAAGAGCTAATGCAATTTGGCAATCGGCAACGTAATTAGCATGCGGAATATTACTTGGAATGTGAATTGGAACGAAATCGCTAATTCATAAGTCCATTTTACAATTTTGGCCCAAGTAGAAGCAGAGCCAATATTGTAAGATGCCGATAGTCCATATCTCGGAAACTATAAGAGATAATACAATTTGGCAATTGGCAACGTAATTAGCATGCCGAATATTACTTGGAATGTGAATTGGAACGAAATCGCTAACTCATAAGACCATTTTACAATTTTGGCCCAAATAGAAGCAGAGCCAATATTGTAAGATGCCGATAGTCCATATCTCGGAAACTATAAGAGATAATGCGATTTGGCAATCGGCAACGTAATTAGCATGCCGAATATTACTTGTGAATTGGAACGAAATCGCTAATTCATAAGACCATTTTACAATTTCGGCCCAAGTAGAAGCAGAGCCAATATTGTAAGATGCCGGTAGTCCATATCTCGGA
This sequence comes from Rhynchophorus ferrugineus, assembly GCF_030347505.1. NCBI lineage: Eukaryota > Metazoa > Arthropoda > Insecta > Coleoptera > Curculionidae > Rhynchophorus > Rhynchophorus ferrugineus. The sequence goes on along the minus strand of NW_027472588.1, from coordinate 22,460,577 downwards.
AACTATAGGAGATAAGGCAATTTGGCAATCGGCAACGTAACTAGCATGCCGAATATTACTTGGAATGTGAATTGGAACGAAATCGCTAATTCATAAGACCATTTTACAATTTTGGCCCAAGTTAGAAGCAGAGCCAATATTGTAAGATGCCGATAGTCCATATCTCAGAAACTATAAGAGATAATGCAATTTGGCAATACGCAACGTAATTAGCATGCCGAATATTACTTGGAATGTGAATTGGAACGAAATCGCTAATTCATAAGACCATTTTACAATTTTGGCCCAAGTAGAAGCAGAGCCAATATTGTAAGATGCCGATAGTCCATATCTCGGAAACTATAAGAGATAATGCAATTTGGCAATCGGCAACGTAATTAGCATGCCGAATATTACTTGGAATGTGAATTGGAACGAAATCGCTAATTCATAAGACCATTTTACAATTTTGGCCCAAGTAGAAGCCGAGCCAATATTGTAAGATGCCGGTACTCCATATCTCGGAAAATATAAGAGATAAGGCAATTTGGCAATCGGCAACGTAATTAGCGTGCCGAATATTATTTGGAATGTGAATTGGAACGAAATTGCTAATTCATAAGACCATTTTACAATTTTGGCCCTAGTAGAAGCAGAGACAATATTGTAAAATGCAGGTAGTCCATATCTCGGAAACTATAAGAGATAAGGCAATTTGGCAATCGGCAACGTAATTAGCATGCCGAATATTACTTGGAATGTGAATTGGAACGAAATTGCTAATTCATAAGACCATTTTACAATTTCGGCCCAAGTAGAAGCAGAGCCAATATTGTAAGATGCCGGTAGTCCATATCTCGGAAACTATAAGAGATAAGGCAATTTGGCAATCGGCAACGTAATTAGCATGCCGAATATTACTTGGAATGTGAATTGGAACGAAATCGCTAATTCATAAGACCATTTTACAATTTTGGCACAAGTAAAAGCAGAGCCAATATTGTAAGATGTCGATAGTCCATATCTCGGAAACTATAAGAGATAATGCAATTTGGCAATCGGCAACGTAATTAGCATGCCGAATATTACTTGGAATGTGAATTGGAACGAAATCGCTAATTCATAAGACCATTTTACAATTTTGGCCCAAGTTAGAAGCAAAGCCAATATTGTAAGATGCCGATAGTCCATATCTCGGAAACTAAAAGAGATAATGCAATTTGGCAATCGGCAACGTAATTAGCATGCCGAATATTACTTGGAATGTGAATTGGAACGAAATCGCTAATTCATAAGACCATTTTACAATTTTGGCCCAAGTAGAAGCAGAGTCAATATTATAAGATGCCGGTAAACCATATCTCGGAAACTATAAGAGATAAGGCAATTAGGCAATCGGCAACGTAATTAGCATGCCGAATATTACTTGGAATGTGAATTGGAACGAAATCGCTAATTCATAAGACCATTTTACAATTTTGGCCCAAGTAGAAGCAAAGCCAATATTGTAAGATATCGATAGTCCATATCTCGGAAACTATAAGAGATAATGCAGTTTGGCAATCGGCAACGTAATTAGCATGCCGAATATTACTTGGAATGTGAATTGGAACGAAATCGCTAATTCATAAGACCTTTTTACAATTTTGGCCCAAGTAGAAGCAGAGTCAATATTATAAGATGCCGGTAAACCATATCTCGGAAACTATAAGAGATAAGGCAATTTGGCAATCGGCAACTTAATTAGCATGCCGAATATTACTTGGAATGTGAATTGGAACGAAATCGCTAATTCATAAGACCATTTTACAATTTTGGCCCAAGTAGAAACAGAACCAATATTGTAAGATGCCGGTACTCCATATCTCGGAAAATATAAGAGATAAGGCAATTTGGCAATCGGCAACGTAATTAGCGTGCCCAATATTACTTGGAATGTGAATTGGAACGAAATCGCTAATTCATAAGACCATTTTACAATTTTGGCCCAAGTAGAAGCAGAGCCAATATTGTAAGATGTCGATAGTCCATATCTCGGAAACTATACGATATAATGCAATTTGGCAATCGGCAACGTAATTAGCATGCCGAATATTACTTGGAATGTGAATTGGAACGAAATCGCTAATTCATAAGACCATTTTACAATTTTGGCCCTAGTAGAAGCAGAGACAATATTGTAAGATGCAGGTAGTCCATATCTCGGAAACTATAAGAGATAAGGCAATTTGGCAATCGGCAACGTAATTAGCATGCCGAATATTACTTGGAATGTGAATTGGAACGAAATCGCTAATTCATAAGACCATTTTACAATTTTGGCCCAAGTTAGAAGCAGAGCCAATATTGTAAGATGTCGATAGTCCATATCTCAGAAACTATAAGAGATAATGCAATTTGGCAATACGCAACGTAATTAGCATGCCAAATATTACTTGGAATGTGAATTGGAACGAAATCGCTAATTCATAAGACCATTTTACAATTTTGGCCCAAGTAGAAGCAGAGCCAATATTGTAAGATGCCGATAGTCCATATCTCGGAAACTATAAGAGATAATGCAATTTGGCAATCGGCAACGTAATTAGCATGCCGAATATTACTTGGAATGTGAATTGGAACGAAATCGCTTATTCATAAGACCATTTTACAATTTTGGCCCAAGTAGAAGCAGAGTCAATATTATAAGATGCCGGTAAACCATATCTCGGAAACTATAAGAGATAAGGCAATTTGGCAATCGGCAACGTAATTAGCATGCCGAATATTACTTGGAATGTGAATTGGAACGAAATAGCTAATTCATAAGACCATTTTACAATTTCGGCCCAAGTAAAAGCAGAGCCAATATTGTAAGATGTCGATAGTCCATATCTCGGAAACTATAAGAGATAATGCAATTTGGCTATCGGCAACGTAATTAGCATGCCGAATATTACTTGGAATGTGAATTGGAACGAAATCGCTAATTCATAAGACCATTTTACAATTTTGGCCCAAGTTAGAAGCAGAGCCAATATTGTAAGATGCCGATTGTCCATATCTCGGAAACTATAAGAGATAATGCAATTTGGTAATTGGCAACGTAATTAGCATGCCGAATATTACTTGGAATGTGAATTGGAACGAAATCGCTAATTCATAAGACCATTTTACAATTTTGGCCCAAGTTAGAAGCAGAGCCAATATTGTAAGATGCCGATAGTCCATATCTCGGAAACTAAAAGGGATAATGCAATTTGGCAATCGGCAACGTAATTAGCATGCCGAATATTACTTGGAATGTGAATTGGAACGAAATCGCTAATTTATAAGACCATTTTATAATTTTGGCCCAAGTAGAAGCAGAGCCAATATTGTAAGATGCCGATAGTCCATATCTCGGAAACTAAAAAGATAATGCAATTTGGCAATCGGCAACGTAATTAGCATGCCGAATATTACTTGGAATGTGAATTGGAACGAAATCGCTAATTCATAAGACCATTTTACAATTTTGGCCCAAGTAGAAGCAGAGCCAATATTGTAAGATGCCGGTAGTCCATATCTCGGAAACTATACGAGATAATGCAATTTGGCAATCGGCAACGTAATTAGCATGCCGAATATTATTTGGAATGTGAATTGGAACGAAATTGCTAATTCATAAGACCATTTTACAATTTTGGCCCTAGTAGAAGCAGAGACAATATTGTAAAATGCAGGTAGTCCATATCTCGGAAACTATAAGAGATAAGGCAATTTGGCAATCGGCAACGTAATTAGCATGCCGAATATTACTTGGAATGTGAATTGGAACGAAATTGCTAATTCATAAGACCATTTTACAATTTTGGCCCTAGTAGAAGCAGAGACAATATTGTAAAATGCAGGTAGTCCATATCTCGGAAACTATAAGAGATAATGCAATTTGGTAATTGGCAACGTAATTAGCATTCCGAATATTACTTTTAATGTGAATTGGAACGAAATCGCTAATTCATAAGACCATTTTACAATTTTGGCCCAAGTTAGAAGCAGAGCCAATATTGTAAGATGCCGATAGTCCATATCTCGGAAACTAAAAGGGATAATGCAATTTGGCAATCGGCAACGTAATTAGCATGCCGAATATTACTTGGAATGTGAATTGGAACGAAATCGCTAATTTATAAGACCATTTTATAATTTTGGCCCAAGTAGAAGCAGAGCCAATATTGTAAGATGCCGATAGTCCATATCTCGGAAACTAAAAAGATAATGCAATTTGGCAATCGGCAACGTAATTAGCATGCCGAATATTACTTGGAATGTGAATTGGAACGAAATCGCTAATTCATAAGACCATTTTACAATTTTGGCCCAAGTAGAAGCAGAGCCAATATTGTAAGATGCCGGTAGTCCATATCTCGGAAGCTATACGAGATAATGCAATTTGGCAATCGGCAACGTAATTAGCATGCCGAATATTATTTGGAATGTGAATTGGAACGAAATTGCTAATTCATAAGACCATTTTACAATTTTGGCCCTAGTAGAAGCAGAGACAATATTGTAAAATGCAGGTAGTCCATATCTCGGAAACTATAAGAGATAAGGCAATTTGGCAATCGGCAACGTAATTAGCATGCCGAATATTACTTGGAATGTGAATTGGAACGAAATTGCTAATTCATAAGACCATTTTACAATTTTGGCCCTAGTAGAAGCAGAGACAATATTGTAAAATGCAGGTAGTCCATATCTCGGAAACTATAAGAGATAAGGCAATTTGGCAATCGGCAACGTAATTAGCATGCCGAATATTACTTGGATTGTGAATTGGAACGAAATCGCTAATTCATAAGACCATTTTACAATTCCGGCCCAAGTAGAAGCAGAGCCAATATTGTAAGATGCCGGTAGTCCATATCTCGGAAACTATAAGAGATAAGGCAATTTGGCAATCGGCAACGTAATTAGCATGCCGAATATTACTTGGAATGTGAATTGGAACGAAATCGCTAATTCATAAGACCATTTTACAATTTTGGCACAAGTAAAAGCAGAGCCAATATTGTAAGATGTCGATAGTCCATATCTCGGAAACTATAAGAGATAATGCAATTTGGCAATCGGCAACGTAATTAGCATGCCGAATATAACTTGGAATGTGAATTGGAACGAAATCGCTAATTCATAAGACCATTTTACAATTTTGGCCCAAGTTAGAAGCAGAGCCAATATTGTAAGATGCCGATAGTCCATATCTCGGAAACTAAAAGAGATAATGCAATTTGGCAATCGGCAACGTAATTAGCATGCCGAATATTACTTGGAATGTGAATTGGAACGAAATCGCTAATTCATAAGACCATTTTACAATTTTGGCCCAAGTAGAAGCAGAGTCAATATTATAAGATGCCGGTAAACCATATCTCGGAAACTATAAGAGATAAGGCAATTTGGCAATCGGCAACGTAATTAGCATGCCGAATATTACTTGGAATGTGAATTGGAACGAAATAGCTAATTCATAAGACCATTTTACAATTTCGGTCCAAGTAAAAGCAGAGCCAATATTGTAAGATGTCGATAGTCCATATCTCGGAAACTATAAGAGATAATGCAATTTGGCAATCTTCAACGTAATTAGCATGCCGAATATTACTTGGAATGTGAATTGGAACGAAATCGCTAATTCATAAGACCATTTTACAATTTTGGCCCAAGTTAGAAGCAGAGCCAATATTGTAAGATGCCGATAGTCCATATCTCGGAAACTATAAGAGATAATGCAATTTGGTAATTGGCAACGTAATTAGCATGCCGAATATTACTTGGAATGTGAATTGGAACGAAATCGCTAATTCATAAGACCATTTTACAATTTTGGCCCAAGTTAGAAGCAGAGCCAATATTGTAAGATGCCGATAGTCCATATCTCGGAAACTAAAAGGGATAATGCAATTTGGCAATCGGCAACATAATTAGCATGCCGAATATTACTTGGAATGTGAATTGGAACGAAATCGCTAATTCATAAGACCATTTTACAATTTTGGCCCAAGTAGAAGCAGAGCCAATATTGTAAGATGCCGGTAGTCCATATCTCGGAAACTATAAGAGATAAGGCAATTTGGCAATCGGCAACGTAATTGGCATGCCGAATATTACTTGGAATGTGAATAGGAACGAAATCGCTAATTTATAAGACCATTTTACAATTTTGGCCCAAGTAGAAGCAGAGCCAATATTGTAAGATGTCGATAGTCCATATCTCGGAAACTAAAAGAGATAATGCAATTTGGCAATCGGCAACGTAATTAGCATGCCGAATATTACTTGGAATGTGAATTGGAACGAAATCGCTAATTCATAAGACCATTTTACAATTTTGGCCCAAGTAGAAGCAAAGCCAATATTGTAAGATATCGATAGTCCATATCTCGGAAACTATAAGAGATAATGCAATTTGGCAATCGGCAACGTAATTAGCATGCCGAATATTACTTGGAATGTGAATTGGAACGAAATCGCTAATTCATAAGACCATTTTACAATTTTGGCCCAAGTAGAAGCAGAGCCAATATTGTAAGATGTCGATAGTCCATATCTCGGAATCTATAAGAGATAATGCAATTTGGCAATCGGCAACGTAATTAGCATGCCGAATATTACTTGGAATGTGAATTGGAACGAAATCGCTAATTCATAAGACCATTTTACAATTTTGGCCCAAGTAGAAGCAGAGTCAATATTATAAGATGCCGGTAAACCATATCTCGGAAACTATAAGAGATAAGGCAATTTGGCAATCGGCAACTTAATTAGCATGACGAATATTACTTGGAATGTGAATTGGAACGAAATCGCTAATTCATAAGACCATTTTACAATTTTGGCCCAAGTAGAAGCAGAGCCAATATTGTAAGATGCCGGTAGTCCATATCTCGGAAACTATAAGAGATAAGGCAATTTGGCAATCGGCAACGTAATCAGCATGCCGAATATTACTTGGAATGTGAATTGGAACGAAATCGCTAATTCATAAGACCATTTTACAATTTTGGCCCAAGTAAAAGCAGAGCCAATATTGTAATATGTCGATAGTCCATATCTCGGAAACTATACGAGATAATGCAATTTGGCAATCGGCAACGTAATTAGCATGCCGAATATTACTTGGAATGTGAATTGGAACGAAATCGCTAATTCATAAGACCATTTTACAATTTGGCCCAAGTAGAAGCAAAGCCAATATTGTAAGATATCGATAGTCCATATCTCGGAAACTATAAGAGATAAGGCAATTTGGCAATCGGCAACTTAATTAGCATGCCGAATATTACTTGGAATGTGAATTGGAACGAAATCGCTAATTCATAAGACCATTTTACAATTTTGGCCCAAGTAGAAGCAGAGCCAATATTGTAAGATGCCGGTAGTCCATATCTCGGAAACTATAAGAGATAAGGCAATTTGGCAATCGGCAACGTAATCAGCATGCCGAATATTACTTGGAATGTGAATTGGAACGAAATCGCTAATTCATAAGACCATTTTACAATTTTGGCCCAAGTAAAAGCAGAGCCAATATTGTAATATGTCGATAGTCCATATCTCGGAAACTATAAGAGATAAGGCAATTTGGCAATCGGCAACGTAATTAGCATGCCGAATATTACTTGGAATGTGAATTGGAACGAAATCGCTAATTCATAAGACCATTTTACAATTTTGGCCCAAGTTAGAAGCAGAGCCAATATTGTAAGATGTCGATAGTCCATATCTCAGAAACTGTAAGAGATAATGCAATTTGGCAATACGCAACGTAATTAGCATGCCAAATATTACTTGGAATGTGAATTGGAACGAAATCGCTAATTCATAAGACCATTTTACAATTTTGGCCCAAGTAGAAGCAGAGCCAATATTGTAAGATGCCGATAGTCCATATCTCGGAAAATATAAGAGATAATGCAATTTGGCAATCGGCAACGTAATTAGCATGCCGAATATTACTTGGAATGTGAATTGGAACGAAATAGCTAATTCATAAGACCATTTTACAATTTCGGCCCAAGTAAAAGCAGAGTCAATATTATAAGATGCCGGTAAACCATATCTCGGAAACTATAAGAGATAAGGCAATTTGGCAATCGGCAACGTAATTAGCATGCCGAATATTACTTGGAATGTGAATTGGAACGAAATAGCTAATTCATAAGACCATTTTACAATTTTGGCCCAAGTAGAAGCAGAGTCAATATTATAAGATGCCGGTAAACCATATCTCGGAAACTATAAGAGATAAGGCAATTTGGCAATCGGCAACGTAATTAGCATGCCGAATATTACTTGGAATGTGAATTGGAACGAAATAGCTAATTCATAAAACCATTTTACAATTTCGGCCCAAGTAAAAGCAGAGCCAATATTGTAAGATGTCGATAGTCCATATCTCGGAAACTATAAGAGATAATGCAATTTGGCTATCGGCAACGTAATTAGCATGCCGAATATTACTTGGAATGTGAATTGGAACGAAATCGCTAATTCATAAGACCATTTTACAATTTTGGCCCAAGTTAGAGGCAGAGCCAATATTGTAAGATGCCGATTGTCCATATCTCGGAAACTATAAGAGATAATGCAATTTGGTAATTGGCAACGTAATTAGCATGCCGAATATTACTTGGAATGTGAATTGGAACGAAATCGCTAATTCATAAGACCATTTTACAATTTTGGCCCAAGTTAGAAGCAGAGCCAATATTGTAAGATGCCGATAGTCCATATCTCGGAAACTAAAAGGGATAATGCAATTTGGCAATCGGCAACGTAATTAGCATGCCGAATATTACTTGGAATGTGAATTGGAACGAAATCGCTAATTCATAAGACCATTTTACAATTTTGGCCCAAGTAGAAGCAGAGCCAATATTGTAAGATGCCGGTAGTCCATATCTCGGAAACTATAAGAGATAAGGCAATTTGGCAATCGGCAACGTAATTGGCATGCCGAATATTACTTGGAATGTGAATAGGAACGAAATCGCTAATTTATAAGACCATTTTACAATTTTGGCCCAAGTAGAAGCAGAGCCAATATTGTAAGATGTCGATAGTCCATATCTCGGAAACTAAAAGAGATAATGCAATTTGGCAATCGGCAACGTAATTAGCATGCCGAATATTACTTGGAATGTGAATTGGAACGAAATCGCTAATTCATAAGACCATTTTACAATTTTGGCCCAAGTAGAAGCAAAGCCAATATTGTAAGATATCGATAGTCCATATCTCGGAAACTATAAGAGATAATGCAATTTGGCAATCGGCAACGTAATTAGCATGCCGAATATTACTTGGAATGTGAATTGGAACGAAATCGCTAATTCATAAGACCATTTTACAATTTTGGCCCAAGTAGAAGCAGAGCCAATATTGTAAGTTGTCGATAGTCCATATCTCGGAATCTATAAGAGATAATGCAATTTGGCAATCGGCAACGTAATTAGCATGCCGAATATTACTTGGAATGTGAATTGGAACGAAATCGCTAATTCATAAGACCATTTTACAATTTTGGCCCAAGTAGAAGCAGAGTCAATATTATAAGATGCCGGTAAACCATATCTCGGAAACTATAAGAGATAAGGCAATTTGGCAATCGGCAACGTAATTAGCATGCCGAATATTACTTGGAATGTGAATTGGAACGAAATCGCTAATTCATAAGACCATTTTACAATTTTGGCCCAAGTAGAAGCAGAGCCAATATTGTAAGATGCCGGTAGTCCATATCTCGGAAACTATAAGAGATAAGGCAATTTGGCAATCGGCAACGTAATTAGCATGCCGAATATTACTTGGAATGTGAATTGGAACGAAATCGCTAATTCATGAGACCATTTTACAATTTTGGCCCAAGTAAAAGCAGAGCCAATATTGTAAGATGTCGATAGTCCATATCTCGGAAACTATACGAGATAATGCAATTTGGCAATCGGCAACGTAATTAGCATGCCGAATATTACTTGGAATGTGAATTGGAACGAAATTGCTAATTCATAAGACCATTTTACAATTTTGGCCCTAGTAGAAGCAGAGACAATATTGTAAGATGCGGGTAGTCCATATCTCGGAAACTATAAGAGATAAGGCAATTTGGCAATCGGCAACGTAATTAGCATGCCGAATATTACTTGGAATGTGAATTGGAACGAAATCGCTAATTCATAAGACCATTTTACAATTTTGGCCCAAGTTAGAAGCAGAGCCAATATTGTAAGATGTCGATAGTCCATATCTCAGAAACTATAAGAGATAATGCAATTTGGCAATACGCAACGTAATTAGCATGCCAAATATTACTTGGAATGTGAATTGGAACGAAATCGCTAATTCATAAGACCATTTTACAATTTTGGCCCAAGTAGAAGCAGAGCCAATATTGTAAGATGCCGATAGTCCATATCTCGGAAACTATAAGAGATAATGCAATTTGGCAATCGGCAACGTAATTAGCATGCCGAATATTACTTGGAATGTGAATTGGAACGAAATCGCTAATTCATAAGACCATTTTACAATTTTGGCCCAAGTAGAAGCAGAGTCAATATTATAAGATGCCGGTAAACCATATCTCGGAAACTATAAGAGATAAGGCAATTTGGCAATCGGCAACGTAATTACCATGCCGAATATTACTTGGAATGTGAATTGGAACGAAATAGCTAATTCATAAGGCCATTTTACAATTTCGGCCCAAGTAAAAGCAGAGCCAATATTGTAAGATGTCGATAGTCCATATCTCGGAAACTATAAGAGATAATGCAATTTGGCAATCGGCAACGTAATTAGCATGCCGAATATTACTTGGAATGTGAATTGGAACGAAATCGCTAATTCATAAGACCATTTTACAATTTTGGCCCAAGTTAGAAGAAGAGCCAATATTGTAAGATGCCGATAGTCCATATCTCGGAAACTAAAAGGGATAATGCAATTTGGCAATCGGCAACGTAATTAGCATGCCGAATATTACTTGGAATGTGAATTGGAACGAAATCGCTAATTCATAAGACCATTTTACAATTTTGGCCCAAGTAGAAGCAGAGCCAATATTGTAAGATGCCGGTAGTCCATATCTCGGAAACTATAAGAGATAAGGCAATTTGGCAATCGGCAACGTAATTGGCATGCCGAATATTACTTGGAATGTGAATAGGAACGGAATCGCTAATTTATAAGGCCATTTTACAATTTTGTCCCAAGTAGAAACAGAGCCAATATTGTAAGATGTCGATAGTCCATATCTCGGAAACTATAAGAGATAATGCAATTTGGTAATTGGCAACGTAATTAGCATGCCGAATATTACTTGGAATGTGAATTGGAACGAAATCGCTAATTCATAAGACCATTTTACAATTTTGGCCCAAGTTAGAAGCAGAGCCAATATTGTAAGATGCCGATAGTCCATATCTCGGAAACTAAAAGGGATAATGCAATTTGGCAATCGGCAACGTAATTAGCATGCCGAATATTACTTGGAATGTGAATTGGAACGAAATCGCTAATTCATAAGACCATTCTACAATTTTGGCCCAAGTAGAAGCAGAGCCAATATTGTAAGATGCCGGTAGTCCATATCTCGGAAACTATAAGAGATAAGGCAATTTGGCAATCGGCAACGTAATTGGCATGCCGAATATTACTTGGAATGTGAATAGGAACGAAATCGCTAATTCATAAGACCATTTTACAATTTTGGCCCAAGTAGAAGCAAAGCCAATATTGTAAGATATCGATAGTCCATATCTCGGAAACTATAAGAGATAATGCAATTTGGCAATCGGCAACGTAATTAGCATGCCGAATATTACTTGGAATGTGAATTGGAACGAAATCGCTAATTCATAAGACCATTTTACAATTTTGGCCCACGTAGAAGCAGAGCCAATATTGTAAGATGTCGATAGTCCATATCTCGGAAACTAAAAGAGATAATGCAATTTGGCAATCGGCAACGTAATTAGCATGCCGAATATTACTTGGAATGTGAATTGGAACGAAATCGCTAATTCATAAGACCATTTTACAATTTTGGCCCAAGTAGAAGCAAAGCCAATATTGTAAGATATCGATAGTCCATATCTCGGAAACTATAAGAGATAATGCAATTTGGCAATCGGCAACGTAATTAGCATGCCGAATATTACTTGGAATGTGAATTGGAACGAAATCGCTAATTCATAAGACCATTTTACAATTTTGGCCCAAGTAGAAGCAGAGCCAATATTGTAAGATGTCGATAGTCCATATCTCGGAATCTACAAGAGATAATGCAATTTGGCAATCGGCAACGTAATTAGCATGCCGAATATTACTTGGAATGTGAATTGGAACGAAATAGCTAATTCATAAGACCATTTTACAATTTTGGCCCAAGTAGAAGCAGAGTCAATATTATAAGATGCCGGTAAATCATATCTCGGAAACTATAAGAGATAAGGCAATTTGGTAATCGGCAACGTAATTAGCATGCCGAATATTACTTGGAATGTGAATTGGAACGAAATCGCTAATTCATAAGACCATTTTACAATTTTGGCCCAAGTAGAAGCACAGCCAATATTGTAAGATGCCGGTAGTCCATATCTCGGAAACTATAAGAGATAAGGCAATTTGGCAATCGGAAACGTAATTAGCATGCGGAATATTACTTGGAATGTGAATTGGAACCAAATCGCTAATTCATAAGACCATTTAAAATTTTGGCCCAAGTAGAAGCAGAGCCAATATTGAAAGATGTCGATAGTAAATATCTCGGAAACTATAAGAGCTAATGCAATTTGGCAATCGGAAACGTAATTAGCATGCGGAATATTACTTGGAATGTGAATTGGAACCAAATCGCTAATTCATAAGACCATTTAAAATTTTGGCCCAAGTAGAAGCAGAGCCAATATTGAAAGATGTCGATAGTAAATATCTCGGAAACTATAAGAGCTAATGCAATTTGGCAATCGGAAACGTAATTAGCATGCGGAATATTACTTGGAATGTGAATTGGAACGAAATCGCTAATTCATAAGTCCATTTTACAATTTTGGCCCTAATAGAAGCAGAGCCAATATTGTAAGATGCCGATAGTCCATATCTCGGAAACTATAAGAGATAATGCGATTTGGCAATCGGCAACGTAATTAGCATGCCGAATATTACTTGGAATGTGAATTGGAACGAAATCGCTAATTCATAAGACCATTTTACAATTTTGGCCCAAATAGAAGCAGAGCCAATATTGTAAGATGCCGATAGTCCATATCTCGGAAACTATAAGAGATAATGCGATTTGGCAATCGGCAACGTAATTAGCATGCCGAATATTACTTGGATTGTGAATTGGAACGAAATCGCTAATTCATAAGACCATTTTACAATTTCGGCCCAAGTAGAAGCAGAGCCAATATTGTAAGATGCCGGTAGTCCATATCTCGGAAACTATAAGAGATAAGGCAATTTGGCAATCGGCAACGTAATTAGCATGCCGAATATTACTTGGAATGTGAATTGGAACGAAATAGCTAATTCATAAGACCATTTTACAATTTCGGCCCAAGTAAAAGCAGAGCCAATATTGTAAGATGTCGATAGTCCATATCTCGGAAACTATAAGAGATAATGCAATTTGGCAATCGGCAACGTAATTAGCATGCCGAATATTACTTGGAATGTGAATTGGAACGAAATCGCTAATTCATAAGACCATTTTACAATTTTGGCCCAAGTTAGAAGCAGAGCCAATATTGTAAGATGCCGATAGTCCATATCTCGGAAACTGTAAGAGATAATGCAATTTGGTAATTGGCAACGTAATTAGCATGCCGAATATTACTTGGAATGTGAATTGGAACGAAATCGCTAATTCATAAGACCATTTTACAATTTTGGCCCAAGTTAGAAGCAGAGCCAATATTGTAAGATGCCGATAGTCCATATCTCGGAAACTAAAAGGGATAATGCAATTTGGCAATCGGCAACATAATTAACATGCCGAATATTACTTGGAATGTGAATTGGAACGAAATCGCTAATTCATAAGACCATTTTACAATTTTGGCCCAAGTAGAAGCAGAGCCAATATTGTAAGATGCCGGTAGTCCATATCTCGGAAACTATAAGAGATAAGGCAATTTGGCAATCGGCAACGTAATTGGCATGCCGAATATTACTTGGAATGTGAATAGGAACGAAATCGCTAATTTATAAGACCATTTTACAATTTTGGCCCAAGTAGAAGCAGAGCCAATATTGTAAGATGTCGATAGTCCATATCTCGGAAACTAAAAGAGATAATGCAATTTGGCAATCGGCAACGTAATTAGCATGCCGAATATTACTTGGAATGTGAATTGGAACGAAATCGCTAATTCATAAGACCATTTTACAATTTTGGCCCAAGTAGAAGCAGAGCCAATATTGTAAGATGTCGATAGGCCATATCTCGGAATCTATAAGAGATAATGCAATTTGGCAATCGGCAACGTAATTAGCATGCCGAATATTACTTGGAATGTGAATTGGAACGAAATCGCTAATTCATAAGACCATTTTACAATTTTGGCCCAAGTAGAAGCAGAGTCAATATTATAAGATGCCGGAAAACCATATCTCGGAAACTATAAGAGATAAGGCAATTTGGCAATCGGCAACTTAATTAGCATGCCGAATATTACTTGGAATGTGAATTGGAACGAAATCGCTAATTCATAAGACCATTTTACAATTTTGGCCCAAGTAGAAGCAGAGTCAATATTATAAGATGCCGGTAAACCATATCTCGGAAACTATAAGAGACAAGGCAATTTGGCAATCGGCAACTTAATTAGCATGCCGAATATTACTTGGAATGTGAATTGGAACGAAATCGCTAATTCATAAGACCATTTTACAATTTAGGCCCAAGTAGAAGCAGAGCCAATATTGTAAGATGCCGGTAGTCCATATCTCGGAAACTATAAGAGATAAGGCAATTTGGCAATCAGCAACGTAATTAGCATGCCGAATATTACTTGGAATGTGAATTGGAACGAAATCGCTAATTCATAAGACCATTTTACAATTTTGGCCCAAGTAAAAGCAGAGCCAATATTGTAAGATGTCGATAGTCCATATCTCGGAAACTATACGAGATAATGCAATTTGGCAATCGGCAACGTAATTAGCATGCCGAATATTACTTGGAATATGAATTGGAACGAAATTGCTAATTCATAAGACCATTTTACAATTTTGGCCCAAGTAGAAGCAGAGCCAATATTGTAAGATGCAGGTAGTCCATATCTCGGAAACTATAAGAGATAAGGCAATTTGGCAATCGGCAACGTAATTAGCATGCCGAATATTACTTGGAATGTGAATTGGAACGAAATCGCTAATTCATAAGACCATTTTACAATTTTGGCCCAAGTAAAAGCAGAGCCAATATTGTAAGATGTCGATAGTCCATATCTCGGAAACTATACGAGATAATGCAATTTGGCAATCGGCAACGTAATTAGCATGCCGAATATTACTTGGAATATGAATTGGAACGAAATTGCTAATTCATAAGACCATTTTACAATTTTGGCCCTAGTAGAAGCAGAGACAATATTGTAAGATGCAGGTAGTCCATATCTCGGAAACTATAAGAGATAAGGCAATTTGGCAATCGGCAACGTAATTAGCATGCCGAATATTACTTGGAATGTGAATTGGAACGAAATCGCTAATTCATAAGACCATTTTACAATTTTGGCCCAAGTAGAAGCAGAGCCAATATTGTAAGATGCCGATAGTCCATATCTCGGAAACTATAAGAGATAATGCAATTTGGCAATCGGCAACGTAATTAGCATGCCGAATATTACTTGGAATGTGAATTGGAACGAAATCGCTAATTCATAAGACCATTTTACAATTTTGGCCCAAGTAGAAGCAGAGTCAATATTATAAGATGCCGGTAAACCATATCTCGGAAACTATAAGAGATAAGGCAATTTGGCAATCGGCAACGTAATTAGCATGCCGAATATTACTTGGAATGTGAATTGGAACGAAATAGCTAATTCATAAGACCATTTTACAATTTCGGCCCAAGTAAAAGCAGAGCCAATATTGTAAGATGTCGATAGTCCATATCTCGGAAACTATAAGAGATAATGCAATTTGGCTATCGGCAACGTAATTAGCATGCCGAATATTACTTGGAATGTGAATTGGAACGAAATCGCTAATTCATAAGACCATTTTACAATTTTGGCCCAAGTTAGAAGCAGAGCCAATATTGTAAGATGCCGATTGTCCATATCTCGGAAACTATAAGAGATAATGCAATTTGGTAATTGGCAACGTAATTAGCATGCCGAATATTACTTGGAATGTGAATTGGAACGAAATCGCTAATTCATAAGACCATTTTACAATTTTGGCCCAAGTTAGAAGCAGAGCCAATATTGTAAGATGCCGATAGTCCATATCTCGGAAACTAAAAGGGATAATGCAATTTGGCAATCGGCAACGTAATTAGCATGCCGAATATTACTTGGAATGTGAATTGGAACGAAATCGCTAATTCATAAGACCATTTTACAATTTTGGCCCAAGTAGAAGCAGAGCCAATATTGTAAGATGCCGGTAGTCCATATCTCGGAAACTATAAGAGATAAGGCAATTTGGCAATCGGCAACGTAATTGGCACGCCGAATATTACTTGGAATGTGAATAGGAACGAAATCGCTAATTTATAAGACCATTTTACAATTTTGGCCCAAGTAGAAGCAGAGCCAATATTGTAAGATGTCGATAGTCCATATCTCGGAAACTATAAGAGATAATGCAATTTGGCAATCGGCAACGTAATTAGCATGCCGAATATTACTTGTAATGTGAATTGGAACGAAATCGCTAATTCATAAGAACATTTTACAATTTTGGCCCAAGTTAGAAGCAGAGCCAATATTGTAAGATGCCGATAGTCCATATCTCGGAAACTATAAGAGATAATGCAATTTGGCAATTGGCAACGTAATTAGCATGCCGAATATTACTTGGAATGTGAATTGGAACGAAATCGCTAATTCATAAGACCATTTTACAATTTTGGCCCAAGTTAGAAGCAGAGCCAATATTGTAAGATGCCGATAGTCCATATCTCGGAAACTAAAAGAGATAATGCAATTTGGCAATCGGCAACGTAATTAGCATGCCGAATATTACTTGGAATGTGAATTGGAACGAAATCGCTAATTCATAAGACCATTTTACAATTTTGGCCCAAGTAGAAGCAGAGCCAATATTGTAAGATGCCGGTAGTCAATATCTCGGAAACTATACGAGATAATGCAATTTGGCAATCGGCAACGTAATTAGCATGCCGAATATTATTTGGAATGTGAATTGGAACGAAATTGCTAATTCATAAGACCATTTTACAATTTTGGCCCTAGTAGAAGCAGAGACAATATTGTAAAATGCAGGTAGTCCATATCTCGGAAACTATAAGAGATAAGGCAATTTGGCAATCGGCAACGTAATTAGCATGCCGAATATTACTTGGAATGTGAATTGGAACGAAATTGCTAATTCATAAGACCATTTTACAATTTTGGCCCTAGTAGAAGCAGAGACAATATTGTAAAATGCAGGTAGTCCATATCTCGGAAACTATAAGAGATAAGGCAATTTGGCAATCGGCAACGTAATTAGCATGCCGAATATTACTTGGAATGTGAATTGGAACGAAATTGCTAATTCATAAGACCATTTTACAATTTTGGCCCTAGTAGAAGCAGAGACAATATTGTAAAATGCAGGTAGTCCATATCTCGGAAACTATAAGAGATAAGGCAATTTGGCAATCGGCAACGTAATTAGCATGCCGAATATTACTTGGAATGTGAATTGGAACGAAATAGCTAATTCATAAGACCATTTTACAATTTCGGCCCAAGTAAAAGCAGAGCCAATATTGTAAGATGTCGATAGTCCATATCTCGGAAACTATAAGAGATAATGCAATTTGGCAATCGGCAACGTAATTAGCATGCCGAATATTACTTGGAATGTGAATTGGAACGAAATCGCTAATTCATAAGACCATTTTACAATTTTGGCCCAAGTTAGAAGCAGAGCCAATATTGTAAGATGCCGATAGTCCATATCTCGGAAACTGTAAGAGATAATGCAATTTGGTAATTGGCAACGTAATTAGCATGCCGAATATTACTTGGAATGTGAATTGGAACGAAATCGCTAATTCATAAGACCATTTTACAATTTTGGCCCAAGTTAGAAGCAGAGCCAATATTGTAAGATGCCGATAGTCCATATCTCGGAAACTAAAAGGGATAATGCAATTTGGCAATCGGCAACATAATTAACATGCCGAATATTACTTGGAATGTGAATTGGAACGAAATCGCTAATTCATAAGACCATTTTACAATTTTGGCCCAAGTAGAAGCAGAGCCAATATTGTAAGATGCCGGTAGTCCATATCTCGGAAACTATAAGAGATAAGGCAATTTGGCAATCGGCAACGTAATTGGCATGCCGAATATTACTTGGAATGTGAATAGGAACGAAATCGCTAATTTATAAGACCATTTTACAATTTTGGCCCAAGTAGAAGCAGAGCCAATATTGTAAGATGTCGATAGTCCATATCTCGGAAACTAAAAGAGATAATGCAATTTGGCAATCGGCAACGTAATTAGCATGCCGAATATTACTTGGAATGTGAATTGGAACGAAATCGCTAATTCATAAGACCATTTTACAATTTTGGCCCAAGTAGAAGCAGAGCCAATATTGTAAGATGTCGATAGGCCATATCTCGGAATCTATAAGAGATAATGCAATTTGGCAATCGGCAACGTAATTAGCATGCCGAATATTACTTGGAATGTGAATTGGAACGAAATCGCTAATTCATAAGACCATTTTACAATTTTGGCCCAAGTAGAAGCAGAGTCAATATTATAAGATGCCGGAAAACCATATCTCGGAAACTATAAGAGATAAGGCAATTTGGCAATCGGCAACTTAATTAGCATGCCGAATATTACTTGGAATGTGAATTGGAACGAAATCGCTAATTCATAAGACCATTTTACAATTTTGGCCCAAGTAGAAGCAGAGTCAATATTATAAGATGCCGGTAAACCATATCTCGGAAACTATAAGAGACAAGGCAATTTGGCAATCGGCAACTTAATTAGCATGCCGAATATTACTTGGAATGTGAATTGGAACGAAATCGCTAATTCATAAGACCATTTTACAATTTAGGCCCAAGTAGAAGCAGAGCCAATATTGTAAGATGCCGGTAGTCCATATCTCGGAAACTATAAGAGATAAGGCAATTTGGCAATCAGCAACGTAATTAGCATGCCGAATATTACTTGGAATGTGAATTGGAACGAAATCGCTAATTCATAAGACCATTTTACAATTTTGGCCCAAGTAAAAGCAGAGCCAATATTGTAAGATGTCGATAGTCCATATCTCGGAAACTATACGAGATAATGCAATTTGGCAATCGGCAACGTAATTAGCATGCCGAATATTACTTGGAATATGAATTGGAACGAAATTGCTAATTCATAAGACCATTTTACAATTTTGGCCCTAGTAGAAGCAGAGCCAATATTGTAAGATGCAGGTAGTCCATATCTCGGAAACTATAAGAGATAAGGCAATTTGGCAATCGGCAACGTAATTAGCATGCCGAATATTACTTGGAATGTGAATTGGAACGAAATCGCTAATTCATAAGACCATTTTACAATTTTGGCCCAAGTTAGAAGCAGAGCCAATATTGTAAGATGTCGATAGTCCATATCTCAGAAACTATAAGAGATAATGCAATTTGGCAATACGCAACGTAATTAGCATGCCAAATATTACTTGGAATGTGAATTGGAACGAAATCGCTAATTCATAAGACCATTTTACAATTTTGGCCCAAGTAGAAGCAGAGCCAATATTGTAAGATGCCGATAGTCCATATCTCGGAAACTATAAGAGATAATGCAATTTGGCAATCGGCAACGTAATTAGCATGCCGAATATTACTTGGAATGTGAATTGGAACGAAATCGCTAATTCATAAGACCATTTTACAATTTTGGCCCAAGTAGAAGCAGAGTCAATATTATAAGATGCCGGAAAACCATATCTCGGAAACTATAAGAGATAAGGCAATTTGGCAATCGGCAACTTAATTAGCATGCCGAATATTACTTGGAATGTGAATTGGAACGAAATCGCTAATTCATAAGACCATTTTACAATTTTGGCCCAAGTAGAAGCAGAGTCAATATTATAAGATGCCGGTAAACCATATCTCGGAAACTATAAGAGACAAGGCAATTTGGCAATCGGCAACTTAATTAGCATGCCGAATATTACTTGGAATGTGAATTGGAACGAAATCGCTAATTCATAAGACCATTTTACAATTTAGGCCCAAGTAGAAGCAGAGCCAATATTGTAAGATGCCGGTAGTCCATATCTCGGAAACTATAAGAGATAAGGCAATTTGGCAATCAGCAACGTAATTAGCATGCCGAATATTACTTGGAATGTGAATTGGAACGAAATCGCTAATTCATAAGACCATTTTACAATTTTGGCCCAAGTAAAAGCAGAGCCAATATTGTAAGATGTCGATAGTCCATATCTCGGAAACTATACGAGATAATGCAATTTGGCAATCGGCAACGTAATTAGCATGCCGAATATTACTTGGAATGTGAATTGGAACGAAATAGCTAATTCATAAGACCATTTTACAATTTCGGCCCAAGTAAAAGCAGAGCCAATATTGTAAGATGTCGATAGTCCATATCTCGGAAACTATAAGAGATAATGCAATTTGGCTATCGGCAACGTAATTAGCATGCCGAATATTACTTGGAATGTGAATTGGAACGAAATCGCTAATTCATAAGACCATTTTACAATTTTGGCCCAAGTTAGAAGCAGAGCCAATATTGTAAGATGCCGATTGTCCATATCTCGGAAACTATAAGAGATAATGCAATTTGGTAATTGGCAACGTAATTAGCATGCCGAATATTACTTGGAATGTGAATTGGAACGAAATCGCTAATTCATAAGACCATTTTACAATTTTGGCCCAAGTTAGAAGCAGAGCCAATATTGTAAGATGCCGATAGTCCATATCTCGGAAACTAAAAGGGATAATGCAATTTGGCAATCGGCAACGTAATTAGCATGCCGAATATTACTTGGAATGTGAATTGGAACGAAATCGCTAATTCATAAGACCATTTTACAATTTTGGCCCAAGTAGAAGCAGAGCCAATATTGTAAGATGCCGGTAGTCCATATCTCGGAAACTATAAGAGATAAGGCAATTTGGCAATCAGCAACGTAATTAGCATGCCGAATATTACTTGGAATGTGAATTGGAACGAAATCGCTAATTCATAAGACCATTTTACAATTTTGGCCCAAGTAAAAGCAGAGCCAATATTGTAAGATGTCGATAGTCCATATCTCGGAAACTATACGAGATAATGCAATTTGGCAATCGGCAACGTAATTAGCATGCCGAATATTACTTGGAATGTGAATTGGAACGAAATAGCTAATTCATAAGACCATTTTACAATTTCGGCCCAAGTAAAAGCAGAGCCAATATTGTAAGATGTCGATAGTCCATATCTCGGAAACTATAAGAGATAATGCAATTTGGCTATCGGCAACGTAATTAGCATGCCGAATATTACTTGGAATGTGAATTGGAACGAAATCGCTAATTCATAAGACCATTTTACAATTTTGGCCCAAGTTAGAAGCAGAGCCAATATTGTAAGATGCCGATTGTCCATATCTCGGAAACTATAAGAGATAATGCAATTTGGTAATTGGCAACGTAATTAGCATGCCGAATATTACTTGGAATGTGAATTGGAACGAAATCGCTAATTCATAAGACCATTTTACAATTTTGGCCCAAGTTAGAAGCAGAGCCAATATTGTAAGATGCCGATAGTCCATATCTCGGAAACTAAAAGGGATAATGCAATTTGGCAATCGGCAACGTAATTAGCATGCCGAATATTACTTGGAATGTGAATTGGAACGAAATCGCTAATTCATAAGACCATTTTACAATTTTGGCCCAAGTTAGAAGCAGAGCCAATATTGTAAGATGCCGATAGTCCATATCTCGGAAACTAAAAGGGATAATGCAATTTGGCAATCGGCAACATAATTAACATGCCGAATATTACTTGGAATGTGAATTGGAACGAAATCGCTAATTCATAAGACCATTTTACAATTTTGGCCCAAGTAGAAGCAGAGCCAATATTGTAAGATGCCGGTAGTCCATATCTCGGAAACTATAAGAGATAAGGCAATTTGGCAATCGGCAACGTAATTGGCATGCCGAATATTACTTGGAATGTGAATAGGAACGAAATCGCTAATTTATAAGACCATTTTACAATTTTGGCCCAAGTAGAAGCAGAGCCAATATTGTAAGATGTCGATAGTCCATATCTCGGAAACTAAAAGAGATAATGCAATTTGGCAATCGGCAACGTAATTAGCATGCCGAATATTACTTGGAATGTGAATTGGAACGAAATCGCTAATTCATAAGACCATTTTACAATTTTGGCCCAAGTAGAAGCAGAGCCAATATTGTAAGATGTCGATAGGCCATATCTCGGAATCTATAAGAGATAATGCAATTTGGCAATCGGCAACGTAATTAGCATGCCGAATATTACTTGGAATGTGAATTGGAACGAAATCGCTAATTCATAAGACCATTTTACAATTTTGGCCCAAGTAGAAGCAGAGTCAATATTATAAGATGCCGGAAAACCATATCTCGGAAACTATAAGAGATAAGGCAATTTGGCAATCGGCAACTTAATTAGCATGCCGAATATTACTTGGAATGTGAATTGGAACGAAATCGCTAATTCATAAGACCATTTTACAATTTTGGCCCAAGTAGAAGCAGAGTCAATATTATAAGATGCCGGTAAACCATATCTCGGAAACTATAAGAGACAAGGCAATTTGGCAATCGGCAACTTAATTAGCATGCCGAATATTACTTGGAATGTGAATTGGAACGAAATCGCTAATTCATAAGACCATTTTACAATTTAGGCCCAAGTAGAAGCAGAGCCAATATTGTAAGATGCCGGTAGTCCATATCTCGGAAACTATAAGAGATAAGGCAATTTGGCAATCAGCAACGTAATTAGCATGCCGAATATTACTTGGAATGTGAATTGGAACGAAATCGCTAATTCATAAGACCATTTTACAATTTTGGCCCAAGTAAAAGCAGAGCCAATATTGTAAGATGTCGATAGTCCATATCTCGGAAACTATACGAGATAATGCAATTTGGCAATCGGCAACGTAATTAGCATGCCGAATATTACTTGGAATATGAATTGGAACGAAATTGCTAATTCATAAGACCATTTTACAATTTTGGCCCTAGTAGAAGCAGAGCCAATATTGTAAGATGCAGGTAGTCCATATCTCGGAAACTATAAGAGATAAGGCAATTTGGCAATCGGCAACGTAATTAGCATGCCGAATATTACTTGGAATGTGAATTGGAACGAAATCGCTAATTCATAAGACCATTTTACAATTTTGGCCCAAGTTAGAAGCAGAGCCAATATTGTAAGATGTCGATAGTCCATATCTCAGAAACTATAAGAGATAATGCAATTTGGCAATACGCAACGTAATTAGCATGCCAAATATTACTTGGAATGTGAATTGGAACGAAATCGCTAATTCATAAGACCATTTTACAATTTTGGCCCAAGTAGAAGCAGAGCCAATATTGTAAGATGCCGATAGTCCATATCTCGGAAACTATAAGAGATAATGCAATTTGGCAATCGGCAACGTAATTAGCATGCCGAATATTACTTGGAATGTGAATTGGAACGAAATCGCTAATTCATAAGACCATTTTACAATTTTGGCCCAAGTAGAAGCAGAGTCAATATTATAAGATGCCGGTAAACCATATCTCGGAAACTATAAGAGATAAGGCAATTTGGCAATCGGCAACGTAATTAGCATGCCGAATATTACTTGGAATGTGAATTGGAACGAAATAGCTAATTCATAAGACCATTTTACAATTTCGGCCCAAGTAAAAGCAGAGCCAATATTGTAAGATGTCGATAGTCCATATCTCGGAAACTATAAGAGATAATGCAATTTGGCTATCGGCAACGTAATTAGCATGCCGAATATTACTTGGAATGTGAATTGGAACGAAATCGCTAATTCATAAGACCATTTTACAATTTTGGCCCAAGTTAGAAGCAGAGCCAATATTGTAAGATGCCGATTGTCCATATCTCGGAAACTATAAGAGATAATGCAATTTGGTAATTGGCAACGTAATTAGCATGCCGAATATTACTTGGAATGTGAATTGGAACGAAATCGCTAATTCATAAGACCATTTTACAATTTTGGCCCAAGTTAGAAGCAGAGCCAATATTGTAAGATGCCGATAGTCCATATCTCGGAAACTAAAAGGGATAATGCAATTTGGCAATCGGCAACGTAATTAGCATGCCGAATATTACTTGGAATGTGAATTGGAACGAAATCGCTAATTCATAAGACCATTTTACAATTTTGGCCCAAGTAGAAGCAGAGCAAATATTGTAAGATGCCGGTAGTCCATATCTCGGAAACTATAAGAGATAAGGCAATTTGGCAATCGGCAACGTAATTGGCACGCCGAATATTACTTGGAATGTGAATAGGAACGAAATCGCTAATTTATAAGACCATTTTACAATTTTGGCCCAAGTAGAAGCAGAGCCAATATTGTAAGATGTCGATAGTCCATATCTCGGAAACTATAAGAGATAATGCAATTTGGCAATCGGCAACGTAATTAGCATGCCGAATATTACTTGTAATGTGAATTGGAACGAAATCGCTAATTCATAAGAACATTTTACAATTTTGGCCCAAGTTAGAAGCAGAGCCAATATTGTAAGATGCCGATAGTCCATATCTCGGAAACTATAAGAGATAATGCAATTTGGCAATTGGCAACGTAATTAGCATGCCGAATATTACTTGGAATGTGAATTGGAACGAAATCGCTAATTCATAAGACCATTTTACAATTTTGGCCCAAGTTAGAAGCAGAGCCAATATTGTAAGATGCCGATAGTCCATATCTCGGAAACTAAAAGAGATAATGCAATTTGGCAATCGGCAACGTAATTAGCATGCCGAATATTACTTGGAATGTGAATTGGAACGAAATCGCTAATTCATAAGACCATTTTACAATTTTGGCCCAAGTAGAAGCAGAGCCAATATTGTAAGATGCCGGTAGTCCATATCTCGGAAACTATACGAGATAATGCAATTTGGCAATCGGCAACGTAATTAGCATGCCGAATATTATTTGGAATGTGAATTGGAACGAAATTGCTAATTCATAAGACCATTTTACAATTTTGGCCCTAGTAGAAGCAGAGACAATATTGTAAAATGCAGGTAGTCCATATCTCGGAAACTATAAGAGATAAGGCAATTTGGCAATCGGCAACGTAATTAGCATGCCGAATATTACTTGGAATGTGAATTGGAACGAAATTGCTAATTCATAAGACCATTTTACAATTTTGGCCCTAGTAGAAGCAGAGACAATATTGTAAAATGCAGGTAGTCCATATCTCGGAAACTATAAGAGATAAGGCAATTTGGCAATCGGCAACGTAATTAGCATGCCGAATATTACTTGGAATGTGAATTGGAACGAAATCGCTAATTCATAAGACCATTTTACAATTTCGGCCCAAGTAGAAGCAGAGCCAATATTGTAAGATGCCGGTAGTCCATATCTCGGAAACTATAAGAGATAAGGCAATTTGGCAATCGGCAACGTAATTAGCATGCCGAATATTACTTGGAATGTGAATTGGAACGAAATCGCTAATTCATAAGACCATTTTACAATTTTGGCCCAAGTAAAAGCAGAGCCAATATTGTAAGATGTCGATAGTCCATATCTCGGAAACTATAAGAGATAATGCAATTTGGCAATCGGCAACGTAATTAGCATGCCGAATATTACTTGGAATGTGAATTGGAACGAAATCGCTAATTCATAAGACCATTTTACAATTTTGGCCCAAGTTAGAAGCAGAGCCAATATTGTAAGATGCCGATAGTCCATATCTCGGAAACTAAAAGAGATAATGCAATTTGGCAATCGGCAACGTAATTAGCATGCCGAATATTACTTGGAATGTGAATTGGAACGAAATCGCTAATTCATAAGACCATTTTACAATTTTGGCCCAAGTAGAAGCAGAGTCAATATTATAAGATGCCGGTAAACCATATCTCGGAAACTATAAGAGATAAGGCAATTTGGCAATCGGCAACGTAATTAGCATGCCGAATATTACTTGGAATGTGAATTGGAACGAAATAGCTAATTCATAAGACCATTTTACAATTTCGGCCCAAGTAAAAGCAGAGCCAATATTGTAAGATGTCGATAGTCCATATCTCGGAAACTATAAGAGATAATGCAATTTGGCAATCGGCAACGTAATTAGCATGCCGAATATTACTTGGAATGTGAATTGGAACGAAATCGCTAATTCATAAGACCATTTTACAATTTTGGCCCAAGTTAGAAGCAGAGCCAATATTGTAAGATGCCGATAGTCCATATCTCGGAAACTATAAGAGATAATGCAATTTGGTAATTGGCAACGTAATTAGCATGCCGAATATTACTTGGAATGTGAATTGGAACGAAATCGCTAATTCATAAGACCATTTTACAATTTTGGCCCAAGTAGAAGCAGAGCCAATATTGTAAGATGCCGGTAGTCCATATCTCGGAAACTATAAGAGATAATGCAATTTGGTAATTGGCAACGTAATTAGCATGCCGAATATTACTTGGAATGTGAATTGGAACGAAATCGCTAATTCATAAGACCATTTTACAATTTTGGCCCAAGTTAGAAGCAGAGCCAATATTGTAAGATGCCGATAGTCCATATCTCGGAAACTAAAAGGGATAATGCAATTTGGCAATCGGCAACGTAATTAGCATGCCGAATATTACTTGGAATGTGAATTGGAACGAAATCGCTAATTCATAAGACCATTTTACAATTTTGGCCCAAGTAGAAGCAGAGCCAATATTGTAAGATACCGATAGTCCATATCTCGGAAGCTATAAGAGATAAGGCAATTTGGCAATCGGCAACGTAATTGGCATGCCGAATATTACTTGGAATGTGAATAGGACCGAAATCGCTAATTTATAAGGCCATTTTACAATTTTGTCCCAAGTAGAAGCAGAGCCAATATTGTAAGATGTCGATAGTCCATATCTCGGAAACTATAAGAGATAATGCAATTTGGTAATTGGCAACGTAATTAGCATGCCGAATATTACTTGGAATGTGAATTGGAACGAAATCGCTAATTCATAAGACCATTTTACAATTTTGGCCCAAGTTAGAAGCAGAGCCAATATTGTAAGATGCCGATAGTCCATATCTCGGAAACTAAAAGGGATAATGCAATTTGGCAATCGGCAACGTAATTAGCATGCCGAATATTACTTGGAATGTGAATTGGAACGAAATCTCTAATTCATAAGACCATTTTACAATTTTGGCCCAAGTAGAAGCAGAGCCAATATTGTAAGATGCCGGTAGTCCATATCTCGGAAACTATAAGAGATAAGGCAATTTGGCAATCGGCAACGTAATTGGCATGCCGAATATTACTTGGAATGTGAATAGGAACGAAATCGCTAATTCATAAGACCATTTTACAATTTTGGCCCAAGTAGAAGCAAAGCCAATATTGTAAGATATCGATAGTCCATATCTCGGAAACTATAAGAGATAATGCAATTTGGCAATCGGCAACGTAATTAGCATGCCGAATATTACTTGGAATGTGAATTGGAACGAAATCGCTAATTCATAAGACCATTTTACAATTTTGGCCCAAGTAGAAGAAGAGCCAATATTGTAAGATGTCGATAGTCCATATCTCGGAAACTAAAAGAGATAAAGCAATTTGGCAATCGGCAACGTAATTAGCATGCCGAATATTACTTGGAATGTGAATTGGAACGAAATCGCTAATTCATAAGACCATTTTACAATTTTGGCCCAAGTAGAAGCAAAGCCAATATTGTAAGATATCGATAGTCCATATCTCGGAAACTATAAGAGATAATGCAATTTGGCAATCGGCAACGTAATTAGCATGCCGAATATTACTTGGAATGTGAATTGGAACGAAATCGCTAATTCATAAGACCATTTTACAATTTTGGCCCAAGTAGAAGCAGAGTCAATATTATAAGATGCCGGTAAATCATATCTCGGAAACTATAAGAGATAAGGCAATTTGGTAATCGGCAACGTAATTAGCATGCCGAATATTACTTGGAATGTGAATTGGAACGAAATCGCTAATTCATAAGACCATTTTACAATTTTGGCCCAAGTAGAAGCACAGCCAATATTGTAAGATGCCGGTAGTCCATATCTCGGAAACTATAAGAGATAAGGCAATTTGGCAATCGGAAACGTAATTAGCATGCGGAATATTACTTGGAATGTGAATTGGAACCAAATCGCTAATTCATAAGACCATTTAAAATTTTGGCCCAAGTAGAAGCAGAGCCAATATTGAAAGATGTCGATAGTAAATATCTCGGAAACTATAAGAGCTAATGCAATTTGGCAATCGGAAACGTAATTAGCATGCGGAATATTACTTGGAATGTGAATTGGAACCAAATCGCTAATTCATAAGACCATTTAAAATTTTGGCCCAAGTAGAAGCAGAGCCAATATTGAAAGATGTCGATAGTAAATATCTCGGAAACTATAAGAGCTAATGCAATTTGGCAATCGGAAACGTAATTAGCATGCGGAATATTACTTGGAATGTGAATTGGAACGAAATCGCTAATTCATAAGTCCATTTTACAATTTTGGCCCTAATAGAAGCAGAGCCAATATTGTAAGATGCCGATAGTCCATATCTCGGAAACTATAAGAGATAATGCGATTTGGCAATCGGCAACGTAATTAGCATGCCGAATATTACTTGGAATGTGAATTGGAACGAAATCGCTAATTCATAAGACCATTTTACAATTTTGGCCCAAATAGAAGCAGAGCCAATATTGTAAGATGCCGATAGTCCATATCTCGGAAACTATAAGAGATAATGCGATTTGGCAATCGGCAACGTAATTGGCATGCCGAATATTACTTGGATTGTGAATTGGAACGAAATCGCTAATTCATAAGACCATTTTACAATTTCGGCCCAAGTAGAAGCAGAGCCAATATTGTAAGATGCCGGTAGTCCATATCTCGGAAACTATAAGAGATAAGGCAATTTGGCAATCGGCAACGTAATTAGCATGCCGAATATTACTTGGAATGTGAATTGGAACGAAATAGCTAATTCATAAGACCATTTTACAATTTCGGCCCAAGTAAAAGCAGAGCCAATATTGTAAGATGTCGATAGTCCATATCTCGGAAACTATAAGAGATAATGCAATTTGGCAATCGGCAACGTAATTAGCATGCCGAATATTACTTGGAATGTGAATTGGAACGAAATCGCTAATTCATAAGACCATTTTACAATTTTGGCCCAAGTTAGAAGCAGAGCCAATATTGTAAGATGCCGATAGTCCATATCTCGGAAACTGTAAGAGATAATGCAATTTGGTAATTGGCAACGTAATTAGCATGCCGAATATTACTTGGAATGTGAATTGGAACGACATCGCTAATTCATAAGACCATTTTACAATTTTGGCCCAAGTTAGAAGCAGAGCCAATATTGTAAGATGCCGATAGTCCATATCTCGGAAACTAAAAGGGATAATGCAATTTGGCAATCGGCAACATAATTAACATGCCGAATATTACTTGGAATGTGAATTGGAACGAAATCGCTAATTCATAAGACCATTTTACAATTTTGGCCCAAGTAGAAGCAGAGCCAATATTGTAAGATGCCGGTAGTCCATATCTCGGAAACTATAAGAGATAAGGCAATTTGGCAATCGGCAACGTAATTGGCATGCCGAATATTACTTGGAATGTGAATAGGAACGAAATCGCTAATTTATAAGACCATTTTACAATTTTGGCCCAAGTAGAAGCAGAGCCAATATTGTAAGATGTCGATAGTCCATATCTCGGAAACTAAAAGAGATAATGCAATTTGGCAATCGGCAACGAAATTAGCATGCCGAATATTACTTGGAATGTGAATTGGAACGAAATCGCTAATTCATAGGACCATTTTACAATTTTGGCCCAAGTAGAAGCAGAGCCAATATTGTAAGATGTCGATAGGCCATATCTCGGAATCTATAAGAGATAATGCAATTTGGCAATTGGCAACGTAATTAGCATGCCGAATATTACTTGGAATGTGAATTGGAACGAAATCGCTAATTCATAAGACCATTTTACAATTTTGGCCCAAGTAGAAGCAGAGTCAATATTATAAGATGCCGGAAAACCATATCTCGGAAACTATAAGAGATAAGGCAATTTGGCAATCGGCAACTTAATTAGCATGCCGAATATTACTTGGAATGTGAATTGGAACGAAATCGCTAATTCATAAGACCATTTTACAATTTTGGCCCAAGTAGAAGCAGAGTCAATATTATAAGATGCCGGTAAACCATATCTCGGAAACTATAAGAGACAAGGCAATTTGGCAATCGGCAACTTAATTAGCATGCCGAATATTACTTGGAATGTGAATTGGAACGAAATCGCTAATTCATAAGACCATTTTACAATTTAGGCCCAAGTAGAAGCAGAGCCAATATTGTAAGATGCCGGTAGTCCATATCTCGGAAACTATAAGAGATAAGGCAATTTGGCAATCAGCAACGTAATTAGCATGCCGAATATTACTTGGAATGTGAATTGGAACGAAATCGCTAATTCATAAGACCATTTTACAATTTTGGCCCAAGTAAAAGCAGAGCCAATATTGTAAGATGTCGATAGTCCATATCTCGGAAACTATACGAGATAATGCAATTTGGCAATCGGCAACGTAATTAGCATGCCGAATATTACTTGGAATATGAATTGGAACGAAATTGCTAATTCATAAGACCATTTTACAATTTTGGCCCTAGTAGAAGCAGAGACAATATTGTAAGATGCAGGTAGTCCATATCTCGGAAACTATAAGAGATAAGGCAATTTGGCAATCGGCAACGTAATTAGCATGCCGAATATTACTTGGAATGTGAATTGGAACGAAATCGCAAATTCATAAGACCATTTTACAATTTTGGCCCAAGTTAGAAGCAGAGCCAATATTGTAAGATGTCGATAGTCCATATCTCAGAAACTATAAGAGATAATGCAATTTGGCAATACGCAACGTAATTAGCATGCCAAATATTACTTGGAATGTGAATTGGAACGAAATCGCTAATTCATAAGACCATTTTACAATTTTGGCCCAAGTAGAAGCAGAGCCAATATTGTAAGATGCCGATAGTCCATATCTCGGAAACTATAAGAGATAATGCAATTTGGCAATCGGCAACGTAATTAGCATGCCGAATATTACTTGGAATGTGAATTGGAACGAAATCGCTAATTCATAAGACCATTTTACAATTTTGGCCCAAGTAGAAGCAGAGTCAATATTATAAGATGCCGGTAAACCATATCTCGGAAACTATAAGAGATAAGGCAATTTGGCAATCGGCAACGTAATTAGCATGCCGAATATTACTTGGAATGTGAATTGGAACGAAATAGCTAATTCATAAGACCATTTTACAATTTCGGCCCAAGTAAAAGCAGAGCCAATATTGTAAGATGTCGATAGTCCATATCTCGGAAACTATAAGAGATAATGCAATTTGGCTATCGGCAACGTAATTAGCATGCCGAATATTACTTGGAATGTGAATTGGAACGAAATCGCTAATTCATAAGACCATTTTACAATTTTGGCCCAAGTTAGAAGCAGAGCCAATATTGTAAGATGCCGATTGTCCATATCTCGGAAACTATAAGAGATAATGCAATTTGGTAATTGGCAACGTAATTAGCATGCCGAATATTACTTGGAATGTGAATTGGAACGAAATCGCTAATTCATAAGACCATTTTACAATTTTGGCCCAAGTTAGAAGCAGAGCCAATATTGTAAGATGCCGATAGTCCATATCTCGGAAACTAAAAGGGATAATGCAATTTGGCAATCGGCAACGTAATTAGCATGCCGAATATTACTTGGAATGTGAATTGGAACGAAATCGCTAATTCATAAGACCATTTTACAATTTTGGCCCAAGTAGAAGCAGAGCCAATATTGTAAGATGCCGGTAGTCCATATCTCGGAAACTATAAGAGATAAGGCAATTTGGCAATCGGCAACGTAATTGGCACGCCGAATATTACTTGGAATGTGAATAGGAACGAAATCGCTAATTTATAAGACCATTTTACAATTTCGGCCCAAGTAGAAGCAGAGCCAATATTGTAAGATGTCGATAGTCCATATCTCGGAAACTATACGAGATAATGCAATTTGGTAATCGGCAACGTAATTAGCATGCCGAATATTACTTGTAATGTGAATTGGAACGAAATCGCTAATTCATAAGAACATTTTACAATTTTGGCCCAAGTTAGAAGCAGAGCCAATATTGTAAGATGCCGATAGTCCATATCTCGGAAACTATAAGAGATAATGCAATTTGGCAATTGGCAACGTAATTAGCATGCCGAATATTACTTGGAATGTGAATTGGAACGAAATCGCTAATTCATAAGACCATTTTACAATTTTGGCCCAAGTTAGAAGCAGAGCCAATATTGTAAGATGCCGATAGTCCATATCTCGGAAACTATACGAGATAATGCAATTTGGCAATCGGCAACGTAATTAGCATACCGAATATTACTTGGAATGTGAATTGGAACGAAATCGCTAATTCATAAGACCATTTTACAATTTTGGGCGAAGTAGAAGCAGAGCCAATATTGTAAGATGCCGGTAGTCCATATCTCGGAAACTATACGAGATAATGCAATTTGGCAATCGGCAACGTAATTAGCATGCCGAATATTATTTGGAATGTGAATTGGAACGAAATTGCTAATTCATAAGACCATTTTACAATTTTGGCCCTAGTAGAAGCAGAGACAATATTGTAAAATGCAGGTAGTCCATATCTCGGAAACTATAAGAGATAAGGCAATTTGGCAATCGGCAACGTAATTAGCATGCCGAATATTACTTGGAATGTGAATTGGAACGAAATTGCTAATTCATAAGACCATTTTACAATTTTGGCCCTAGTAGAAGCAGAGACAATATTGTAAAATGCAGGTAGTCCATATCTCGGAAACTATAAGAGATAAGGCAATTTGGCAATCGGCAACGTAATTAGCATGCCGAATATTACTTGGAATGTGAATTGGAACGAAATCGCTAATTCATAAGACCATTTTACAATTTCGGCCCAAGTAGAAGCAGAGCCAATATTGTAAGATGCCGGTAGTCCATATCTCGGAAACTATAAGAGATAAGGCAATTTGGCAATCGGCAACGTAATTAGCATGCCGAATATTACTTGGAATGTGAATTGGAACGAAATCGCTAATTCATAAGACCATTTTACAATTTTGGCCCAAGTAAAAGCAGAGCCAATATTGTAAGATGTCGATAGTCCATATCTCGGAAACTATAAGAGATAATGCAATTTGGCAATCGGCAACGTAATTAGCATGCCGAATATTACTTGGAATGTGAATTGGAACGAAATCGCTAATTCATAAGACCATTTTACAATTTTGGCACAAGTAAAAGCAGAGCCAATATTGTAAGATGTCGATAGTCCATATCTCGGAAACTATAAGAGATAAGGCAATTTGGCAATCGGCAACGTAATTAGCATGCCGAATATTACTTGGAATGTGAATTGGAACGAAATCGCTAATTCATAAGACCATTTTACAATTTCGGCCCAAGTAGAAGCAGAGCCAATATTGTAAGATGCCGGTAGTCCATATCTCGGAAACTATAAGAGATAAGGCAATTTGGCAATCGGCAACGTAATTAGCATGCCGAATATTACTTGGAATGTGAATTGGAACGAAATCGCTAATTCATAAGACCATTTTACAATTTTGGCCCAAGTAAAAGCAGAGCCAATATTGTAAGATGTCGATAGTCCATATCTCGGAAACTATAAGAGATAATGCAATTTGGCAATCGGCAACGTAATTAGCATGCCGAATATTACTTGGAATGTGAATTGGAACGAAATCGCTAATTCATAAGGCCATTTTACAATTTTGGCCCAAGTTAGAAGCAGAGCCAATATTGTAAGATGCCGATAGTCCATATCTCGGAAACTAAAAGAGATAAGGCAATTTGGCAATCGGCAACGTAATTAGCATGCCGAATATTACTTGGAATGTGAATTGGAACGAAATCGCTAATTCATAAGACCATTTTACAATTTTGGCCCAAGTAGAAGCAGAGCCAATATTGTAAGATGTCGATAGTCCATATCTCGGAATCTACAAGAGATAATGCAATTTGGCAATCGGCAACGTAATTAGCATGCCGAATATTACTTGGAATGTGAATTGGAACGAAATAGCTAATTCATAAGACCATTTTACAATTTTGGCCCAAGTAGAAGCAGAGTCAATATTATAAGATGCCGGTAAATCATATCTCGGAAACTATAAGAGATAAGGCAATTTGGTAATCGGCAACGTAATTAGCATGCCGAATATTACTTGGAATGTGAATTGGAACGAAATCGCTAATTCATAAGACCATTTTACAATTTTGGCCCAAGTAGAAGCACAGCCAATATTGTAAGATGCCGGTAGTCCATATCTCGGAAACTATAAGAGATAAGGCAATTTGGCAATCGGAAACGTAATTAGCATGCGGAATATTACTTGGAATGTGAATTGGAACCAAATCGCTAATTCATAAGACCATTTAAAATTTTGGCCCAAGTAGAAGCAGAGCCAATATTGAAAGATGTCGATAGTAAATATCTCGGAAACTATAAGAGCTAATGCAATTTGGCAATCGGAAACGTAATTAGCATGCGGAATATTACTTGGAATGTGAATTGGAACCAAATCGCTAATTCATAAGACCATTTAAAATTTTGGCCCAAGTAGAAGCAGAGCCAATATTGAAAGATGTCGATAGTAAATATCTCGGAAACTATAAGAGCTAATGCAATTTGGCAATCGGAAACGTAATTAGCATGCGGAATATTACTTGGAATGTGAATTGGAACGAAATCGCTAATTCATAAGTCCATTTTACAATTTTGGCCCTAATAGAAGCAGAGCCAATATTGTAAGATGCCGATAGTCCATATCTCGGAAACTATAAGAGATAATGCGATTTGGCAATCGGCAACGTAATTAGCATGCCGAATATTACTTGGAATGTGAATTGAAACGAAATCGCTAATTCATAAGACCATTTTACAATTTTGGCCCAAATAGAAGCAGAGCCAATATTGTAAGATGCCGATAGTCCATATCTCGGAAACTATAAGAGATAATGCGATTTGGCAATCGGCAACGTAATTAGCATGCCGAATATTACTTGGATTGTGAATTGGAACGAAATCGCTAATTCATAAGACCATTTTACAATTTCGGCCCAAGTAGAAGCAGAGCCAATATTGTAAGATGCCGGTAGTCCATATCTCGGAAACTATAAGAGATAAGGCAATTTGGCAATCGGCAACGTAATTAGCATGCCGAATATTACTTGGAATGTGAATTGGAACGAAATAGCTAATTCATAAGACCATTTTACAATTTCGGCCCAAGTAAAAGCAGAGCCAATATTGTAAGATGTCGATAGTCCATATCTCGGAAACTATAAGAGATAATGCAATTTGGCAATCGGCAACGTAATTAGCATGCCGAATATTACTTGGAATGTGAATTGGAACGAAATCGCTAATTCATAAGACCATTTTACAATTTTGGCCCAAGTTAGAAGCAGAGCCAATATTGTAAGATGCCGATAGTCCATATCTCGGAAACTGTAAGAGATAATGCAATTTGGTAATTGGCAACGTAATTAGCATGCCGAATATTACTTGGAATGTGAATTGGAACGAAATCGCTAATTCATAAGACCATTTTACAATTTTGGCCCAAGTTAGAAGCAGAGCCAATATTGTAAGATGCCGATAGTCCATATCTCGGAAACTAAAAGGGATAATGCAATTTGGCAATCGGCAACATAATTAACATGCCGAATATTACTTGGAATGTGAATTGGAACGAAATCGCTAATTCATAAGACCATTTTACAATTTTGGCCCAAGTAGAAGCAGAGCCAATATTGTAAGATGCCGGTAGTCCATATCTCGGAAACTATAAGAGATAAGGCAATTTGGCAATCGGCAACGTAATTGGCATGCCGAATATTACTTGGAATGTGAATAGGAACGAAATCGCTAATTTATAAGACCATTTTACAATTTTGGCCCAAGTAGAAGCAGAGCCAATATTGTAAGATGTCGATAGTCCATATCTCGGAAACTAAAAGAGATAATGCAATTTGGCAATCGGCAACGTAATTAGCATGCCGAATATTACTTGGAATGTGAATTGGAACGAAATCGCTAATTCATAAGACCATTTTACAATTTTGGCCCAAGTAGAAGCAGAGCCAATATTGTAAGATGTCGATAGGCCATATCTCGGAATCTATAAGAGATAATGCAATTTGGCAATCGGCAACGTAATTAGCATGCCGAATATTACTTGGAATGTGAATTGGAACGAAATCGCTAATTCATAAGACCATTTTACAATTTTGGCCCAAGTAGAAGCAGAGTCAATATTATAAGATGCCGGAAAACCATATCTCGGAAACTATAAGAGATAAGGCAATTTGGCAATCGGCAACTTAATTAGCATGCCGAATATTACTTGGAATGTGAATTGGAACGAAATCGCTAATTCATAAGACCATTTTACAATTTTGGCCCAAGTAGAAGCAGAGTCAATATTATAAGATGCCGGTAAACCATATCTCGGAAACTATAAGAGACAAGGCAATTTGGCAATCGGCAACTTAATTAGCATGCCGAATATTACTTGGAATGTGAATTGGAACGAAATCGCTAATTCATAAGACCATTTTACAATTTAGGCCCAAGTAGAAGCAGAGCCAATATTGTAAGATGCCGGTAGTCCATATCTCGGAAACTATAAGAGATAAGGCAATTTGGCAATCAGCAACGTAATTAGCATGCCGAATATTACTTGGAATGTGAATTGGAACGAAATCGCTAATTCATAAGACCATTTTACAATTTTGGCCCAAGTAAAAGCAGAGCCAATATTGTAAGATGTCGATAGTCCATATCTCGGAAACTATACGAGATAATGCAATTTGGCAATCGGCAACGTAATTAGCATGCCGAATATTACTTGGAATATGAATTGGAACGAAATTGCTAATTCATAAGACCATTTTACAATTTTGGCCCAAGTAGAAGCAGAGCCAATATTGTAAGATGCAGGTAGTCCATATCTCGGAAACTATAAGAGATAAGGCAATTTGGCAATCGGCAACGTAATTAGCATGCCGAATATTACTTGGAATGTGAATTGGAACGAAATCGCTAATTC
The DNA here is from genome assembly GCF_030347505.1 of Rhynchophorus ferrugineus. Lineage (NCBI taxonomy): Eukaryota > Metazoa > Arthropoda > Insecta > Coleoptera > Curculionidae > Rhynchophorus > Rhynchophorus ferrugineus. The sequence goes on along the minus strand of NW_027472588.1, from coordinate 22,422,814 downwards.
ATAAGACCATTTTACAATTTTGGCCCAAGTTAGAAGCAGAGCCAATATTGTAAGATGTCGATAGTCCATATCTCAGAAACTATAAGAGATAATGCAATTTGGCAATACGCAACGTAATTAGCATGCCAAATATTACTTGGAATGTGAATTGGAACGAAATCGCTAATTCATGAGACCATTTTACAATTTTGGCCCAAGTAGAAGCAGAGCCAATATTGTAAGATGCCGATAGTCCATATCTCGGAAACTATAAGAGATAATGCAATTTGGCAATCGGCAACGTAATTAGCATGCCGAATATTACTTGGAATGTGAATTGGAACGAAATCGCTAATTCATAAGACCATTTTACAATTTTGGCCCAAGTAGAAGCAGAGTCAATATTATAAAATGCCGGTAAACCATATCTCGGAAACTATAAGAGATAAGGCAATTTGGCAATCGGCAACGTAATTAGCATGCCGAATATTACTTGGAATGTGAATTGGAACGAAATAGCTAATTCATAAGACCATTTTACAATTTCGGCCCAAGTAAAAGCAGAGCCAATATTGTAAGATGTCGATAGTCCATATCTCGGAAACTCTAAGAGATAATGCAATTTGGCTATCGGCAACGTAATTAGCATGCCGAATATTACTTGGAATGTGAATTGGAACGAAATCGCTAATTCATAAGACCATTTTACAATTTTGGCCCAAGTTAGAAGCAGAGCCAATATTGTAAGATGCCGATTGTCCATATCTCGGAAACTATAAGAGATAATGCAATTTGGTAATTGGCAACGTAATTAGCATGCCGAATATTACTTGGAATGTGAATTGGAACGAAATCGCTAATTCATAAGACCATTTTACAATTTTGGCCCAAGTTAGAAGCAGAGCCAATATTGTAAGATGCCGATAGTCCATATCTCGGAAACTAAAAGGGATAATGCAATTTGGCAATCGGCAACGTAATTAGCATGCCGAATATTACTTGGAATGTGAATTGGAACGAAATCGCTAATTCATAAGACCATTTTACAATTTTGGCCCAAGTAGAAGCAGAGCCAATATTGTAAGATGCCGGTAGTCCATATCTCGGAAACTATAAGAGATAAGGCAATTTGGCAATCGGCAACGTAATTGGCACGCCGAATATTACTTGGAATGTGAATAGGAACGAAATCGCTAATTTATAAGACCATTTTACAATTTTGGCCCAAGTAGAAGCAGAGCCAATATTGTAAGATGTCGATAGTCCATATCTCGGAAACTATAAGAGATAATGCAATTTGGCAATCGGCAACGTAATTAGCATGCCGAATATTACTTGTAATGTGAATTGGAACGAAATCGCTAATTCATAAGAACATTTTACAATTTTGGCCCAAGTTAGAAGCAGAGCCAATATTGTAAGATGCCGATAGTCCATATCTCGGAAACTATAAGAGATAATGCAATTTGGCAATTGGCAACGTAATTAGCATGCCGAATATTACTTGGAATGTGAATTGGAACGAAATCGCTAATTCATAAGACCATTTTACAATTTTGGCCCAAGTTAGAAGCAGAGCCAATATTGTAAGATGCCGATAGTCCATATCTCGGAAACTAAAAGAGATAATGCAATTTGGCAATCGGCAACGTAATTAGCATGCCGAATATTACTTGGAATGTGAATTGGAACGAAATCGCTAATTCATAAGACCATTTTACAATTTTGGCCCAAGTAGAAGCAGAGCCAATATTGTAAGATGCCGGTAGTCCATATCTCGGAAACTATACGAGATAATGCAATTTGGCAATCGGCAACGTAATTAGCATGCCGAATATTATTTGGAATGTGAATTGGAACGAAATTGCTAATTCATAAGACCATTTTACAATTTTGGCCCTAGTAGAAGCAGAGACAATATTGTAAAATGCAGGTAGTCCATATCTCGGAAACTATAAGAGATAAGGCAATTTGGCAATCGGCAACGTAATTAGCATGCCGAATATTACTTGGAATGTGAATTGGAACGAAATTGCTAATTCATAAGACCATTTTACAATTTTGGCCCTAGTAGAAGCAGAGACAATATTGTAAAATGCAGGTAGTCCATATCTCGGAAACTATAAGAGATAAGGCAATTTGGCAATCGGCAACGTAATTAGCATGCCAAATATTACTTGGAATGTGAATTGGAACGAAATCGCTAATTCATAAGACCATTTTACAATTTCGGCCCAAGTAGAAGCAGAGCCAATATTGTAAGATGCCGGTAGTCCATATCTCGGAAACTATAAGAGATAAGGCAATTTGGCAATCGGCAACGTAATTAGCATGCCGAATATTACTTGGAATGTGAATTGGAACGAAATCGCTAATTCATAAGACCATTTTACAATTTTGGCACAAGTAAAAGCAGAGCCAATATTGTAAGATGTCGATAGTCCATATCTCGGAAACTATAAGAGATAATGCAATTTGGCAATCGGCAACGTAATTAGCATGCCGAATATTACTTGGAATGTGAATTGGAACGAAATCGCTAATTCATAAGACCATTTTACAATTTTGGCCCAAGTTAGAAGCAGAGCCAATATTGTAAGATGCCGATAGTCCATATCTCGGAAACTATAAAAGATAATGCAATTTGGCAATCGGCAACGTAATTAGCATGCTGAATATTACTTGGAATGTGAATTGGAACGAAATCGCTAATTCATAAGACCATTTTACAATTTTGGCCCAAGTAGAAGCAGAGTCAATATTATAAGATGCCGGTAAACCATATCTCGGAAACTATAAGAGATAAGGCAATTTGGCAATCGGCAACGTAATTAGCATGCCGAATATTACTTGGAATGTGAATTGGAACGAAATAGCTAATTCATAAGACCATTTTACAATTTCGGCCCAAGTAAAAGCAGAGCCAATATTGTAAGATGTCGATAGTCCATATCTCGGAAACTATAAGAGATAATGCAATTTGGCAATCGGCAACGTAATTAGCATGCCGAATATTACTTGGAATGTGAATTGGAACGAAATCGCTAATTCATAAGACCATTTTACAATTTTGGCCCAAGTTAGAAGCAGAGCCAATATTGTAAGATGCCGATAGTCCATATCTCGGAAACTATAAGAGATAATGCAATTTGGTAATTGGCAACGTAATTAGCATGCCGAATATTACTTGGAATGTGAATTGGAACGAAATCGCTAATTCATAAGACCATTTTACAATTTTGGCCCAAGTAGAAGCAGAGCCAATATTGTAAGATGCCGGTAGTCCATATCTCGGAAACTATAAGAGATAATGCAATTTGGTAATTGGCAACGTAATTAGCATGCCGAATATTACTTGGAATGTGAATTGGAACGAAATCGCTAATTCATAAGACCATTTTACAATTTTGGCCCAAGTTAGAAGCAGAGCCAATATTGTAAGATGCCGATAGTCCATATCTCGGAAACTAAAAGGGATAATGCAATTTGGCAATCGGCAACGTAATTAGCATGCCGAATATTACTTGGAATGTGAATTGGAACGAAATCGCTAATTCATAAGACCATTTTACAATTTTGGCCCAAGTAGAAGCAGAGCCAATATTGTAAGATGCCGGTAGTCCATATCTCGGAAACTATAAGAGATAAGGCAATTTGGCAATCGGCAACGTAATTGGCATGCCGAATATTACTTGGAATGTGAATAGGAACGAAATCGCTAATTTATAAGGCCATTTTACAATTTTGTCCCAAGTAGAAGCAGAGCCAATATTGTAAGATGTCGATAGTCCATATCTCGGAAACTATAAGAGATAATGCAATTTGGTAATTGGCAACGTAATTAGCATGCCGAATATTACTTGGAATGTGAATTGGAACGAAATCGCTAATTCATAAGACCATTTTACAATTTTGGCCCAAGTTAGAAGCAGAGCCAATATTGTAAGATGCCGATAGTCCATATCTCGGAAACTAAAAGGGATAATGCAATTTGGCAATCGGCAACGTAATTAGCATGCCGAATATTACTTGGAATGTGAATTGGAACGAAATCGCTAATTCATAAGACCATTTTACAATTTTGGCCCAAGTAGAAGCAGAGCCAATATTGTAAGATGCCGGTAGTCCATATCTCGGAAACTATAAGAGATAAGGCAATTTGGCAATCGGCAACGTAATTGGCATGCCGAATATTACTTGGAATGTGAATAGGAACGAAATCGCTAATTCATAAGACCATTTTACAATTTTGGCCCAAGTAGAAGCAAAGCCAATATTGTAAGATATCGATAGTCCATATCTCGGAAACTATAAGAGATAATGCAATTTGGCAATCGGCAACGTAATTAGCATGCCGAATATTACTTGGAATGTGAATTGGAACGAAATCGCTAATTCATAAGACCATTTTACAATTTTGGCCCAAGTAGAAGCAGAGCCAATATTGTAAGATGTCGATAGTCCATATCTCGGAAACTAAAAGAGATAATGCAATTTGGCAATCGGCAACGTAATTAGCATGCCGAATATTACTTGGAATGTGAATTGGAACGAAATCGCTAATTCATAAGACCATTTTACAATTTTGGCCCAAGTAGAAGCAAAGCCAATATTGTAAGATATCGATAGTCCATATCTCGGAAACTATAAGAGATAATGCAATTTGGCAATCGGCAACGTAATTAGCATGCCGAATATTACTTGGAATGTGAATTGGAACGAAATCGCTAATTCATAAGACCATTTTACAATTTTGGCCCAAGTAGAAGCAGAGCCAATATTGTAAGATGTCGATAGTCCATATCTCGGAATCTACAAGAGATAATGCAATTTGGCAATCGGCAACGTAATTAGCATGCCGAATATTACTTGGAATGTGAATTGGAACGAAATAGCTAATTCATAAGACCATTTTACAATTTTGGCCCAAGTAGAAGCAGAGTCAATATTATAAGATGCCGGTAAATCATATCTCGGAAACTATAAGAGATAAGGCAATTTGGTAATCGGCAACGTAATTAGCATGCCGAATATTACTTGGAATGTGAATTGGAACGAAATCGCTAATTCATAAGACCATTTTACAATTTTGGCCCAAGTAGAAGCACAGCCAATATTGTAAGATGCCGGTAGTCCATATCTCGGAAACTATAAGAGATAAGGCAATTTGGCAATCGGAAACGTAATTAGCATGCGGAATATTACTTGGAATGTGAATTGGAACCAAATCGCTAATTCATAAGACCATTTAAAATTTTGGCCCAAGTAGAAGCAGAGCCAATATTGAAAGATGTCGATAGTAAATATCTCGGAAACTATAAGAGCTAATGCAATTTGGCAATCGGAAACGTAATTAGCACGCGGAATATTACTTGGAATGTGAATTGGAACCAAATCGCTAATTCATAAGACCATTTAAAATTTTGGCCCAAGTAGAAGCAGAGCCAATATTGAAAGATGTCGATAGTAAATATCTCGGAAACTATAAGAGCTAATGCAATTTGGCAATCGGAAATGTAATTAGCATGCGGAATATTACTTGGAATGTGAATTGGAACGAAATCGCTAATTCATAAGTCCATTTTACAATTTTGGCCCTAATAGAAGCAGAGCCAATATTGTAAGATGCCGATAGTCCATATCTCGGAAACTATAAGAGATAATGCGATTTGGCAATCGGCAACGTAATTAGCATGCCGAATATTACTTGGAATGTGAATTGGAACGAAATCGCTAATTCATAAGACCATTTTACAATTTTGGCCCAAATAGAAGCAGAGCCAATATTGTAAGATGCCGATAGTCCATATCTCGGAAACTATAAGAGATAATGCGATTTGGCAATCGGCAACGTAATTAGCATGCCGAATATTACTTGGATTGTGAATTGGAACGAAATCGCTAATTCATAAGACCATTTTACAATTTCGGCCCAAGTAGAAGCAGAGCCAATATTGTAAGATGCCGGTAGTCCATATCTCGGAAACTATAAGAGATAAGGCAATTTGGCAATCGGCAACGTAATTAGCATGCCGAATATTACTTGGAATGTGAATTGGAACGAAATAGCTAATTCATAAGACCATTTTACAATTTTGGCCCAAGTAAAAGCAGAGCCAATATTGTAAGATGTCGATAGTCCATATCTCGGAAACTATAAGAGATAATGCAATTTGGCAATCGGCAACGTAATTAGCATGCCGAATATTACTTGGAATGTGAATTGGAACGAAATCGCTAATTCATAAGACCATTTTACAATTTTGGCCCAAGTTAGAAGCAGAGCCAATATTGTAAGATGCCGATAGTCCATATCTCGGAAACTGTAAGAGATAATGCAATTTGGTAATTGGCAACGTAATTAGCATTCCGAATATTACTTGGAATGTGAATTGGAACGAAATCGCTAATTCATAAGACCATTTTACAATTTTGGCCCAAGTTAGAAGCAGAGCCAATATTGTAAGATGCCGATAGTCCATATCTCGGAAACTAAAAGGGATAATGCAATTTGGCAATCGGCAACATAATTAACATGCCGAATATTACTTGGAATGTGAATTGGAACGAAATCGCTAATTCATAAGACCATTTTACAATTTTGGCCCAAGTAGAAGCAGAGCCAATATTGTAAGATGCCGGTAGTCCATATCTCGGAAACTATAAGAGATAAGGCAATTTGGCAATCGGCAACGTAATTAGCATGCCGAATATTACTTGGAATGTGAATTGGAACGAAATCGCTAATTCATAAGACCATTTTACAATTTTGGCCCAAGTAGAAGCAGAGCCAATATTGTAAGATGTCGATAGGCCATATCTCGGAATCTATAAGAGATAATGCAATTTGGCAATCGGCAACGTAATTAGCATGCCGAATATTACTTGGAATGTGAATTGGAACGAAATCGCTAATTCATAAGACCATTTTACAATTTTGGCCCAAGTAGAAGCAGAGTCAATATTATAAGATGCCGGAAAACCATATCTCGGAAACTATAAGAGATAAGGCAATTTGGCAATCGGCAACTTAATTAGCATGCCGAATATTACTTGGAATGTGAATTGGAACGAAATCGCTAATTCATAAGACCATTTTACAATTTTGGCCCAAGTAGAAGCAGAGTCAATATTATAAGATGCCGGTAAACCATATCTCGGAAACTATAAGAGACAAGGCAATTTGGCAATCGGCAACTTAATTAGCATGCCGAATATTACTTGGAATGTGAATTGGAACGAAATCGCTAATTCATAAGACCATTTTACAATTTAGGCCCAAGTAGAAGCAGAGCCAATATTGTAAGATGCCGGTAGTCCATATCTCGGAAACTATAAGAGATAAGGCAATTTGGCAATCAGCAACGTAATTAGCATGCCGAATATTACTTGGAATGTGAATTGGAACGAAATCGCTAATTCATAAGACCATTTTACAATTTTGGCCCAAGTAAAAGCAGAGCCAATATTGTAAGATGTCGATAGTCCATATCTCGGAAACTATACGAGATAATGCAATTTGGCAATCGGCAACGTAATTAGCATGCCGAATATTACTTGGAATATGAATTGGAACGAAATTGCTAATTCATAAGACCATTTTACAATTTTGGCCCTAGTAGAAGCAGAGACAATATTGTAAGATGCAGGTAGTCCATATCTCGGAAACTATAAGAGATAAGGCAATTTGGCAATCGGCAACGTAATTAGCATGCCGAATATTACTTGGAATGTGAATTGGAACGAAATCGCAAATTCATAAGACCATTTTACAATTTTGGCCCAAGTTAGAAGCAGAGCCAATATTGTAAGATGTCGATAGTCCATATCTCAGAAACTATAAGAGATAATGCAATTTGGCAATACGCAACGTAATTAGCATGCCAAATATTACTTGGAATGTGAATTGGAACGAAATCGCTAATTCATAAGACCATTTTACAATTTTGGCCCAAGTAGAAGCAGAGCCAATATTGTAAGATGCCGATAGTCCATATCTCGGAAACTATAAGAGATAATGCAATTTGGCAATCGGCAACGTAATTAGCATGCCGAATATTACTTGGAATGTGAATTGGAACGAAATCGCTAATTCATAAGACCATTTTACAATTTTGGCCCAAGTAGAAGCAGAGTCAATATTATAAGATGCCGGTAAACCATATCTCGGAAACTATAAGAGATAAGGCAATTTGGCAATCGGCAACGTAATTAGCATGCCGAATATTACTTGGAATGTGAATTGGAACGAAATAGCTAATTCATAAGACCATTTTACAATTTCGGCCCAAGTAAAAGCAGAGCCAATATTGTAAGATGTCGATAGTCCATATCTCGGAAACTATAAGAGATAATGCAATTTGGCTATCGGCAACGTAATTAGCATGCCGAATATTACTTGGAATGTGAATTGGAACGAAATCGCTAATTCATAAGACCATTTTACAATTTTGGCCCAAGTTAGAAGCAGAGCCAATATTGTAAGATGCCGATTGTCCATATCTCGGAAACTATAAGAGATAATGCAATTTGGTAATTGGCAACGTAATTAGCATGCCGAATATTACTTGGAATGTGAATTGGAACGAAATCGCTAATTCATAAGACCATTTTACAATTTTGGCCCAAGTTAGAAGCAGAGCCAATATTGTAAGATGCCGATAGTCCATATCTCGGAAACTAAAAGGGATAATGCAATTTGGCAATCGGCAACGTAATTAGCATGCCGAATATTACTTGGAATGTGAATTGGAACGAAATCGCTAATTCATAAGTCCATTTTACAATTTTGGCCCAAGTAGAAGCAGAGCCAATATTGTAAGATGCCGGTAGTCCATATCTCGGAAAATATAAGAGATAAGGCAATTTGGCAATCGGCAACGTAATTGGCACGCCGAATATTACTTGGAATGTGAATAGGAACGAAATCGCTAATTCATAAGACCATTTTACAATTTTGGCCCAAGTAGAAGCAGAGCCAATATTGTAAGATGTCGATAGTCCATATCTCGGAAACTATAAAAGATAATGCAATTTGGCAATCGGCAACGTAATTAGCATGCCGAATATTACTTGGAATGTGAATTGGAACGAAATCGCTAATTCATAAGAACATTTTACAATTTTGGCCCAAGTTAGAAGCAGAGCCAATATTGTAAGATGCCGATAGTCCATATCTCGGAAACTATAAGAGATAATGCAATTTGGCAATTGGCAACGTAATTAGCATGCCGAATATTACTTGGAATGTGAATTGGAACGAAATCGCTAATTCATAAGACCATTTTACAATTTCGGCCAAAGTTAGAAGCAGAGCCAATATTGTAAGATGCCGATAGTCCATATCTCGGAAACTAAAAGAGATAATGCAATTTGGCAATCGGCAACGTAATTAGCATGCCGAATATTACTTGGAATGTGAATTGGAACGAAATCGCTAATTCATAAGACCATTTTACAATTTTGGCCCAAGTAGAAGCAGAGCCAATATTGTAAGATGCCGGTAGTCCATATCTCGGAAACTATACGAGATAATGCAATTTGGCAATCGGCAACGTAATTAGCATGCCGAATATTATTTGGAATGTGAATTGGAACGAAATTGCTAATTCATAAGACCATTTTACAATTTTGGCCCTAGTAGAAGCAGAGACAATATTGTAAAATGCAGGTAGTCCATATCTCGGAAACTATAAGAGATAAGGCAATTTGGCAATCGGCAACGTAATTAGCATGCCGAATATTACTTGGAATGTGAATTGGAACGAAATTGCTAATTCATAAGACCATTTTACAATTTTGGCCCTAGTAGAAGCAGAGACAATATTGTAAAATGCAGGTAGTCCATATCTCGGAAACTATAAGAGATAATGCATTTTGGCAATCGGCAACGTAATTAGCATGCCGAATATTACTTGGAATGTGAATTGGAACGAAATCGCTAATTCATAAGACCATTTTACAATTTCGGCCCAAGTAGAAGCAGAGCCAATATTGTAAGATGCCGGTAGTCCATATCTCGGAAACTATAAGAGATAAGGCAATTTGGCAATCGGCAACGTAATTAGCATGCCGAATATTACTTGGAATGTGAATTGGAACGAAATCGCTAATTCATAAGACCATTTTACAATTTTGGAACAAGTAGAAGCAGAGCCAATATTGTAAGATACCGATTGTCCATATCTCGGAAGCTATAAGAGATAATGCAATTTGGCAATCGGCAACGTAATTAGCATGCCGAATATTACTTGGAATGTGAATTGGAACGAAATCGCTAATTCATAAGACCATTTTACAATTTTGGCCCAAGTTAGAAGCAGAGCCAATATTGTAAGATGCCGATAGTCCATATCTCGGAAACTAAAAGAGATAATGCAATTTGGCAATCGGCAACGTAATTAGCATGCCGAATATTACTTGGAATGTGAATTGGAACGAAATCGCTAATTCATAAGACCATTTTACAATTTTGGCCCAAGTAGAAGCAGAGTCAATATTATAAGATGCCGGTAAACCATATCTCGGAAACTATAAGAGATAAGGCAATTTGGCAATCGGCAACGTAATTAGCATGCCGAATATTACTTGGAATGTGAATTGGAACGAAATAGCTAATTCATAAGACCATTTTACAATTTCGGCCCAAGTAAAAGCAGAGCCAATATTGTAAGATGTCGATAGTCCATATATCGGAAACTATAAGAGATAATGCAATTTGGCAATCGGCAACGTAATTAGCATGCCGAATATTACTTGGAATGTGAATTGGAACGAAATCGCTAATTCATAAGACCATTTTACAATTTTGGCCCAAGCTAGAAGCAGAGCCAATATTGTAAGATGCCGATAGTCCATATCTCGGAAACTATAAGAGATAATGCAATTTGGTAATTGGCAACGTAATTAGCATGCCGAATATTACTTGGAATGTGAATTGGAACGAAATCGCTAATTCATAAGACCATTTTACAATTTTGGCCCAAGTTAGAAGCAGAGCCAATATTGTAAGATGCCGATAGTCCATATCTCGGAAACTAAAAGGGATAATGCAATTTGGCAATCGGCAACATAATTAGCATGCCGAATATTACTTGGAATGTGAATTGGAACGAAATCGCTAATTCATAAGACCATTTTACAATTTTGGCCCAAGTAGAAGCAGAGCCAATATTGTAAGATGCCGGTAGTCCATATCTCGGAAACTATAAGAGATAAGGCAATTTGGCAATCGGCAACGTAATTGGCATGCCGAATATTACCTGGAATGTGAATAGGAACGAAATCGCTAATTTATAAGACCATTTTACAATTTTGGCCCAAGTAGAAGCAGAGCCAATATTGTAAGATGTCGATAGTCCATATCTCGGAAACTAAAAGAGATAATGCAATTTGGCAATCGGCAACGTAATTAGCATGCCGAATATTACTTGGAATGTGAATTGGAACGAAATCGCTAATTCATAAGACCATTTTACAATTTTGGCCCAAGTAGAAGCAAAGCCAATATTGTAAGATATCGATAGTCCATATCTCGGAAACTATAAGAGGTAATGCAATTTGGCAATCGGCAACGTAATTAGCATGCCGAATATTACTTGGAATGTGAATTGGAACGAAATCGCTAATTCATAAGACCATTTTACAATTTTGGCCCAAGTAGAAGCAGAGCCAATATTGTAAGATGTCGATAGTCCATATCTCGGAATCTATAAGAGATAATGCAATTTGGCAATACGCAACGTAATTAGCATGCCAAATATTACTTGGAATGTGAATTGGAACGAAATCGCTAATTCATAAGACCATTTTACAATTTTGGCCCAAGTAGAAGCAGAGCCAATATTGTAAGATGCCGATAGTCCATATCTCGGAAACTATAAGAGATAATGCAATTTGGCAATCGGCAACGTAATTAGCATGCCGAATATTACTTGGAATGTGAATTGGAACGAAATCGCTAATTCATAAGACCATTTTACAATTTTGGCCCAAGTAGAAGCAGAGTCAATATTATAAGATGCCGGTAAACCATATCTCGGAAACTATAAGAGATAAGGCAATTTGGCAATCGGCAACGTAATTAGCATGCCGAATATTACTTGGAATGTGAATTGGAACGAAATCGCTAATTCATAAGACCATTTTACAATTTTGGCCCAAGTTAGAAGCAGAGCCAATATTGTAAGATGCCGATAGTCCATATCTCGGAAACTAAAAGAGATAATGCAATTTGGCAATCGGCAACGTAATTAGCATGCCGAATATTACTTGGAATGTGAATTGGAACGAAATCGCTAATTCATAAGACCATTTTACAATTTTGGCCCAAGTAGAAGCAGAGCCAATATTGTAAGATGCCGGTAGTCCATATCTCGGAAACTATACGAGATAATGCAATTTGGCAATCGGCAACGTAATTAGCATGCCGAATATTATTTGGAATGTGAATTGGAACGAAATTGCTAATTCATAAGACCATTTTACAATTTTGGCCCTAGTAGAAGCAGAGACAATATTGTAAAATGCAGGTAGTCCATATCTCGGAAACTATAAGAGATAAGGCAATTTGGCAATCGGCAACGTAATTAGCATGCCGAATATTACTTGGAATGTGAATTGGAACGAAATTGCTAATTCATAAGACCATTTTACAATTTTGGCCCTAGTAGAAGCAGAGACAATATTGTAAAATGCAGGTAGTCCATATCTCGGAAACTATAAGAGATAAGGCAATTTGGCAATCGGCAACGTAATTAGCATGCCGAATATTACTTGGAATGTGAATTGGAACGAAATCGCTAATTCATAAGACCATTTTACAATTTCGGCCCAAGTAGAAGCAGAGCCAATATTGTAAGATGCCGGTAGTCCATATCTCGGAAACTATAAGAGATAAGGCAATTTAGCAATCGGCAACGTAATTAGCATGCCGAATATTACTTGGAATGTGAATTGGAACGAAATCGCTAATTCATAAGACCATTTTACAATTTTGGCCCAAGTAAAAGCAGAGCCAATATTGTAAGATGTCGATAGTCCATATCTCGGAAACTATAAGAGATAATGCAATTTGGCAATCGGCAACGTAATTAGCATGCCGAATATTACTTGGAATGTGAATTGGAACGAAATCGCTAATTCATAAGACCATTTTACAATTTTGGCCCAAGTTAGAAGCAGAGCCAATATTGTAAGATGCCGATAGTCCATATCTCGGAAACTAAAAGAGATAATGCAATTTGGCAATCGGCAACGTAATTAGCATGCCGAATATTACTTGGAATGTGAATTGGAACGAAATCGCTAATTCATAAGACCATTTTACAATTTTGGCCCAAGTAGAAGCAGAGTCAATATTATAAGATGCCGGTAAACCATATCTCGGAAACTATAAGAGATAAGGCAATTTGGCAATCGGCAACGTAATTAGCATGCCGAATATTACTTGGAATGTGAATTGGAACGAAATAGCTAATTCATAAGACCATTTTACAATTTCGGCCCAAGTAAAAGCAGAGCCAATATTGTAAGATGTCGATAGTCCATATCTCGGAAACTATAAGAGATAATGCAATTTGGCAATCGGCAACGTAATTAGCATGCCGAATATTACTTGGAATGTGAATTGGAACGAAATCGCTAATTCATAAGACCATTTTACAATTTTGGCCCAAGTTAGAAGCAGAGCCAATATTGTAAGATGCCGATAGTCCATATCTCGGAAACTATAAGAGATAATGCAATTTGGTAATTGGCAACGTAATTAGCATGCCGAATATTACTTGGAATGTGAATTGGAACGAAATCGCTAATTCATAAGACCATTTTACAATTTTGGCCCAAGTTAGAAGCAGAGCCAATATTGTAAGATGCCGATAGTCCATATCTCGGAAACTAAAAGGGATAATGCAATTTGGCAATCGGCAACATAATTAGCATGCCGAATATTACTTGGAATGTGAATTGGAACGAAATCGCTAATTCATAAGACCATTTTACAATTTTGGCCCAAGTAGAAGCAGAGCCAATATTGTAAGATGCCGGTAGTCCATATCTCGGAAACTATAAGAGATAAGGCAATTTGGCAATCGGCAACGTAATTGGCATGCCGAATATTACCTGGAATGTGAATAGGAACGAAATCGCTAATTTATAAGACCATTTTACAATTTTGGCCCAAGTAGAAGCAGAGCCAATATTGTAAGATGTCGATAGTCCATATCTCGGAAACTAAAAGAGATAATGCAATTTGGCAATCGGCAACGTAATTAGCATGCCGAATATTACTTGGAATGTGAATTGGAACGAAATCGCTAATTCATAAGACCATTTTACAATTTTGGCCCAAGTAGAAGCAAAGCCAATATTGTAAGATATCGATAGTCCATATCTCGGAAACTATAAGAGGTAATGCAATTTGGCAATCGGCAACGTAATTAGCATGCCGAATATTACTTGGAATGTGAATTGGAACGAAATCGCTAATTCATAAGACCATTTTACAATTTTGGCCCAAGTAGAAGCAGAGCCAATATTGTAAGATGTCGATAGTCCATATCTCGGAATCTATAAGAGATAATGCAATTTGGCAATACGCAACGTAATTAGCATGCCAAATATTACTTGGAATGTGAATTGGAACGAAATCGCTAATTCATAAGACCATTTTACAATTTTGGCCCAAGTAGAAGCAGAGCCAATATTGTAAGATGCCGATAGTCCATATCTCGGAAACTATAAGAGATAATGCAATTTGGCAATCGGCAACGTAATTAGCATGCCGAATATTACTTGGAATGTGAATTGGAACGAAATCGCTAATTCATAAGACCATTTTACAATTTCGGCCCAAGTAAAAGCAGAGCCAATATTGTAAGATGTCGATAGTCCATATCTCGGAAACTATAAGAGATAATGCAATTTGGCAATCGGCAACGTAATTAGCATGCCGAATATTACTTGGAATGTGAATTGGAACGAAATCGCTAATTCATAAGACCATTTTACAATTTTGGCCCAACTTAGAAGCAGAGCCAATGTTGTAAGATGCCGATAGTCCATATCTCGGAAACTAAAAGGGATAATGCAATTTGGCAATCGGCAACGTAATTAGCATGCCGAATATTACTTGGAATGTGAATTGGAACGAAATCGCTAATTCATAAGACCATTTTACAATTTTGGCCCAAGTAGAAGCAGAGCCAATATTGTAAGATGCCGGTAGTCCATATCTCGGAAACTATAAGAGATAAGGCAATTTGGCAATCGGCAACGTAATTGGCGTGCCGAATATTACTTGGAATGTGAATAGGAACGAAATCGCTAATTCATAAGACCATTTTACAATTTTGGCCCAAGTAGAAGCAAAGCCAATATTGTAAGATATCGATAGTCCATATCTCGGAAACTATAAGAGATAATGCAATTTGGCAATCGGCAACGTAATTAGCATGCCGAATATTACTTGGAATGTGAATTGGAACGAAATCGCTAATTCATAAGACCATTTTACAATTTTGGCCCAAGTAGAAGCAGAGCCAATATTGTAAGATGTCGATAGTCCATATCTCGGAAACTAAAAGAGATAATGCAATTTGGCAATCGGCAACGTAATTAGCATGCCGAATATTACTTGGAATGTGAATTGGAACGAAATCGCTAATTCATAAGACCATTTTACAATTTTGGCCCAAGTAGAAGCAAAGCCAATATTGTAAGATATCGATAGTCCATATCTCGGAAACTATAAGAGATAATGCAATTTGGCAATCGGCAACGTAATTAGCATGCCGAATATTACTTGGAATGTGAATTGGAACGAAATCGCTAATTCATAAGACCATTTTACAATTTTGGCCCAAGTAGAAGCAGAGCCAATATTGTAAGATGTCGATAGTCCATATCTCGGAATCTACAAGAGATAATGCAATTTGGCAATCGGCAACGTAATTAGCATGCCGAATATTACTTGGAATGTGAATTGGAACGAAATAGCTAATTCATAAGACCATTTTACAATTTTGGCCCAAGTAGAAGCAGAGTCAATATTATAAGATGCCGGTAAACCATATCTCGGAAACTATAAGAGATAAGGCAATTTGGTAATCGGCAACGTAATTAGCATGCCGAATATTACTTGGAATGTGAATTGGAACGAAATCGCTAATTCATAAGACCATTTTACAATTTTGGCCCAAGTAGAAGCAGAGCCAATATTGTAAGATGCCGGTAGTCCATATCTCGGAAACTATAAGAGATAAGGCAATTTGGCAATCGGCAACGTAATTAGCATGCCGAATATTACTTGGAATGTGAATTGGAACGAAATCGCTAATTCATAAGACCATTTTACAATTTTGGCCCAAGTTAGAAGCAGAGCCAATATTGTAAGATATCGATAGTCCATATCTCAGAAACTATAAGAGATAATGCAATTTGGCAATTGGCAGCGTAATTAGCATGCCGAATATTACTTGGAATGTGAATTGGAACGAAATCGCTAATTCATAAGGCCATTTTACAATTTTGGACCAAGTAGAAGCAGAGCCAATATTGTAAGATGTCGATAGTCCATATCTCGGAAACTATAAGAGATAATGCAATTTGGCAATCGGCAACGTAATTAGCATGCCGAATATTACTTGGAATGTGAATTGGAACGAAATTGCTAATTCATAAAACCATTTTACAATTTTGGCCCAAGTAGAAGCAGAGCCAATATTGTAAGATGTCGATAGTCGATATCTCCGAAACTATAAGAGATAATGCAATTTGGCAATCGGCAACGTAAATAGCATGCCGAATATTACTTGGAATGTGAATTGGAACGAAATCGCTAATTCATAAGACCATTTTACAATTTTGGCCCAAGTTAGAAGCAGAGCCAATATTGTAAGATGCCGATAGTCCATATCTCGTAAACTAAAAGAGATAATGTAATTTGGCAATCGGCAACGTAATTAGCATGCGGAATATTACTTGGAATGTGAAATGGAACGAAATCGCTAATTTATAAGTCCATTTTACAATTTTGGCCCAAGTAGAAGCAGAGCCAATATTGTAAGATGCCGATAGTCCATATCTCGGAAACTATAAGAGATAATGCAATTTGGCAATTGGCAACGTAATTAGCATGCCGAATATTACTTGGAATGTGAATTGGAACCAAATCGCTAATTCCTAAGACCATTTAAAATTTTGGCCCAAGTAGAAGCAGAGCCAATATTGAAAGATGTCGATAGTCCATATCTCGGAAACTATAAGAGCTAATGCAATTTGGCAATCGGAAACGTAATTAGCATGCGGAATATTACTTGGAATGTGAATTGGAACGAAATCGCTTATTCATAAGTCCATTTTACAATTTTGGCCCAAATAGAAGCAGAGCCAATATTGTAAGATGCCGATAGTCCATATCTCGGAAACTATAAGAGATAATGCGATTTGGCAATCGGCAATGTAATTAGCATGCCGAATATTACTTGGAATGTGAATTGGAACGAAATCGCTAATTCATAAGACCATTTTACAATTTTGGCCCAAGTAGAAGCAGAGCCAATATTGTAAGATGCCGGTAGTCCATATCTCGGAAACTATAAGAGATAAGGCAATTTGGCAATCGGCAACGTAATTGGCATGCCGAATATTACTTGGAATGTGAATAGGAACGAAATCGCTAATTCATAAGACCATTTTACAATTTTGGCCCAAGTAGAAGCAAAGCCAATATTGTAAGATATCGATAGTCCATATCTCTGAAACTATAAGAGATAATGCAATTTGGCAATCGGCAACGTAATTAGCATGCCGAATATTACTTGGACTGTGAATTGGAACGAAATCGCTAATTCATAAGACCATTTTACAATTTTGGCCCAAGTAGAAGCAGAGCCAATATTGTAAGATGTCGATAGTCCATATCTCGGAAACTAAAAGAGATAATGCAATTTGGCAATCGGCAACGTAATTAGCATGCCGAATATTACTTGGAATGTGAATTGGAACGAAATCGCTAATTCATAAGACCATTTTACAATTTTGGCCCAAGTAGAAGCAAAGCCAATATTGTAAGATATCGATAGTCCATATCTCGGAAACTATAAGAGATAATGCAATTTGGCAATCGGCAACGTAATTAGCATGCCGAATATTACTTGGAATGTGAATTGGAACGAAATCGCTAATTCATAAGACCATTTTACAATTTTGGCCCAAGTAGAAGCAGAGTCAATATTGTAAGATGTCGATAGTCCATATCTCGGAATCTACAAGAGATAATGCAATTTGGCAATCGGCAACGTAATTAGCATGCCGAATATTACTTGGAATGTGAATTGGAACGAAATAGCTAATTCATAAGACCATTTTACAATTTTGGCCCAAGTAGAAGCAGAGTCAATATTATAAGATGCCGGTAAACCATATCTCGGAAACTATAAGAGATAAGGCAATTTGGTAATCGGCAACGTAATTAGCATGCCGAATATTACTTGGAATGTGAATTGGAACGAAATCGCTAATTCATAAGACCATTTTACAATTTTGGCCCAAGTAGAAGCAGAGCCAATATTGTAAGATGCCGGTAGTCCATATCTCGGAAACTATAAGAGATAAGGCAATTTGGCAATCGGCAACGTAATTAGCATGCCGAATATTACTTGGAATGTGAATTGGAACGAAATCGCTAATTCATAAGACCATTTTACAATTTTGGCCCAAGTTAGAAGCAGAGCCAATATTGTAAGATATCGATAGTCCATATCTCAGAAACTATAAGAGATAATGCAATTTGGCAATTGGCAGCGTAATTAGCATGCCGAATATTACTTGGAATGTGAATTGGAACGAAATCGCTAATTCATAAGACCATTTTACAATTTTGGACCAAGTAGAAGCAGAGCCAATATTGTAAGATGTCGATAGTCCATATCTCGGAAACTATAAGAGATAATGCAATTTGGCAATCGGCAACGTAATTAGCATGCCGAATATTACTTGGAATGTGAATTGGAACGAAATTGCTAATTCATAAAACCATTTTACAATTTTGGCCCAAGTAGAAGCAGAGCCAATATTGTAAGATGTCGATAGTCGATATCTCGGAAACTATAAGAGATAATGCAATTTGGCAATCGGCAACGTAAATAGCATGCCGAATATTACTTGGAATGTGAATTGGAACGAAATCGCTAATTCATAAGACCATTTTACAATTTTGGCCCAAGTTAGAAGCAGAGCCAATATTGTAAGATGCCGATAGTCCATATCTCGTAAACTAAAAGAGATAATGTAATTTGGCAATCGGCAACGTAATTAGCATGCGGAATATTACTTGGAATGTGAAATGGAACGAAATCGCTAATTCATAAGTCCATTTTACAATTTTGGCCCAAGTAGAAGCAGAGCCAATATTGTAAGATGCCGATAGTCCATATCTCGGAAACTATAAGAGATAATGCAATTTGGCAATTGGCAACGTAATTAGCATGCCGAATATTACTTGGAATGTGAATTGGAACCAAATCGCTAATTCATAAGACCATTTAAAATTTTGGCCCAAGTAGAAGCAGAGCCAATATTGAAAGATGTCGATAGTCCATATCTCGGAAACTATAAGAGCTAATGCAATTTGGCAATCGGAAACGTAATTAGCATGCGGAATATTACTTGGAATGTGAATTGGAACGAAATCGCTTATTCATAAGTCCATTTTACAATTTTGGCCCAAATAGAAGCAGAGCCAATATTGTAAGATGCCGATAGTCCATATCTCGGAAACTATAAGAGATAATGCGATTTGGCAATCGGCAACGTGATTAGCATGCCGAATATTACTTGGAATGTGAATTGGAACGAAATCGCTAATTCATAAGACCATTTTACAATTTTGGCCCAAATAGAAGCAGAGCCAATATTGTAAGATGCCGATAGTCCATATCTCGGAAACTATAAGAGATAATGCGATTTGGCAATCGGCAACGTAATTAGCATGCCGAATATTACTTGGAATGTGAATTGGAACGAAATCGCTAATTCATAAGACCATTTTACAATTTTGGCCCAAGTAGAAGCAGAGCCAATATTGTAAGATGCCGGTAGTCCATATCTCGGAAACTATAAGAGATAAGGCAATTTGGCAATCGGCAACGTAATTGGCATGCCGAATATTACTTGGAATGTGAATAGGAACGAAATCGCTAATTCATAAGACCATTTTACAATTTTGGCCCAAGTAGAAGCAAAGCCAATATTGTAAGATATCGATAGTCCATATCTCGGAAACTATAAGAGATAATGCAATTTGGCAATCGGCAACGTAATTAGCATGCCGAATATTACTTGGAATGTGAATTGGAACGAAATCGCTAATTCATAAGACCATTTTACAATTTTGGCCCAAGTAGAAGCAGAGTCAATATTATAAGATGCCGGTAAACCATATCTCGGAAACTATAAGAGATAAGGCAATTTGGCAATCGGCAACTTAATTAGCATGCCGAATATTACTTGGAATGTGAATTGGAACGAAATCGCTAATTCATAAGACCATTTTACAATTTTGGCCCAAGTAGAAGCAGAGCCAATATTGTAAGATGCCGGTAGTCCATATCTCGGAAACTATAAGAGATAAGGCAATTTGGCAATCGGCAACATAATTAGCATGCCGAATATTACTTGGAATGTGAATTGGAACGAAATCGCTAATTCATAAGACCATTTTACAATTTTGGCCCAAGTAAAAGCAGAGCCAATATTGTAAGATGTCGATAGTCCATATCTCAGAAACTATACGAGATAATGCAATTTGGCAATCGGCAACGTAATTAGCATGCCGAATATTACTTGGAATGTGAATTGGAACGAAATTGCTAATTCATAAGACCATTTTACAATTTTGGCCCTAGTAGAAGAAGAGACAATATTGTAAGATGCAGGTAGTCCATATCTCGGAAACTATAAGAGATAAGGCAATTTGGCAATCGGCAACGTAATTAGCATGCCGAATATTACTTGGAATGTGAATTGGAACGAAATCGCTAATTCATAAGACCATTTTACAATTTTGGCCCAAGTTAGAAGCAGAGCCAATATTGTAAGATGTCGATAGTCCATATCTCAGAAACTATAAGAGATAATGCAATTTGGCAATACGCAACGTAATTAGCATGCCAAATATTACTTGGAATGTGAATTGGAACGAAATCGCTAATTCATAAGACCATTTTACAATTTTGGCCCAAGTAGAAGCAGAGCCAATATTGTAAGATGCCGATAGTCCATATCTCGGAAACTATAAGAGATAATGCAATTTGGCAATCGGCAACGTAATTAGCATGCCGAATATTACTTGGAATGTGAATTGGAACGAAATCGCTAATTCATAAGACCATTTTACAATTTTGGCCCAAGTAGAAGCAGAGTCAATATTATAAGATGCCGGTAAACCATATCTCGGAAACTATAAGAGATAAGGCAATTTGGCAATCGGCAACGTAATTAGCATGCCGAATATTACTTGGAATGTGAATTGGAACGAAATAGCTAATTCATAAGACCATTTTACAATTTCGGCCCAAGTAAAAGCAGAGCCAATATTGTAAGATGTCGATAGTCCATATCTCGGAAACTATAAGAGATAATGCAATTTGGCTATCGGCAACGTAATTAGCATGCCGAATATTACTTGGAATGTGAATTGGAACGAAATCGCTAATTCATAAGACCATTTTACAATTTTGGCCCAAGTTAGAAGCAGAGCCAATATTGTAAGATGCCGATTGTCCATATCTCGGAAACTATAAGAGATAATGCAATTTGGTAATTGGCAACGTAATTAGCATGCCGAATATTACTTGGAATGTGAATTGGAACGAAATCGCTAATTCATAAGACCATTTTACAATTTTGGCCCAAGTTAGAAGCAGAGCCAATATTGTAAGATGCCGATAGTCCATATCTCGGAAACTAAAAGGGATAATGCAATTTGGCAATCGGCAACGTAATTAGCATGCCGAATATTACTTGGAATGTGAATTGGAACGAAATCGCTAATTCATAAGACCATTTTACAATTTTGGCCCAAGTAGAAGCAGAGCCAATATTGTAAGATGCCGGTAGTCCATATCTCGGAAACTATAAGAGATAAGGCAATTTGGCAATCGGCAACGTAATTGGCATGCCGAATATTACTTGGAATGTGAATAGGAACGAAATCGCTAATTTATAAGACCATTTTACAATTTTGGCCCAAGTAGAAGCAGAGCCAATATTGTAAGATGTCGATAGTCCATATCTCGGAAACTAAAAGAGATAATGCAATTTGGCAATCGGCAACGTAATTAGCATGCCGAATATTACTTGGAATGTGAATTGGAACGAAATCGCTAATTCATAAGACCATTTTACAATTTTGGCCCAAGTAGAAGCAAAGCCAATATTGTAAGATATCGATAGTCCATATCTCGGAAACTATAAGAGATAATGCAATTTGGCAATCGGCAACGTAATTAGCATGCCGAATATTACTTGGAATGTGAATTGGAACGAAATCGCTAATTCATAAGACCATTTTACAATTTTGGCCCAAGTAGAAGCAGAGCCAATATTGTAAGATGTCGATAGTCCATATCTCGGAATCTACAAGAGATAATGCAATTTGGCAATCGGCAACGTAATTAGCATGCCGAATATTACTTGGAATGTGAATTGGAACGAAATAGCTAATTCATAAGACCATTTTACAATTTTGGCCCAAGTAGAAGCAGAGTCAATATTATAAGATGCCGGTAAACCATATCTCGGAAACTATAAGAGATAAGGCAATTTGGTAATCGGCAACGTAATTAGCATGCCGAATATTACTTGGAATGTGAATTGGAACGAAATCGCTAATTCATAAGACCATTTTACAATTTTGGCCCAAGTAGAAGCAGAGCCAATATTGTAAGATGCCGGTAGTCCATATCTCGGAAACTATAAGAGATAAGGCAATTTGGCAATCGGCAACGTAATTAGCATGCCGAATATTACTTGGAATGTGAATTGGAACGAAATCGCTAATTCATAAGACCATTTTACAATTTTGGCCCAAGTTAGAAGCAGAGCCAATATTGTAAGATATCGATAGTCCATATCTCAGAAACTATAAGAGATAATGCAATTTGGCAATTGGCAGCGTAATTAGCATGCCGAATATTACTTGGAATGTGAATTGGAACGAAATCGCTAATTCATAAGACCATTTTACAATTTTGGACCAAGTAGAAGCAGAGCCAATATTGTAAGATGTCGATAGTCCATATCTCGGAAACTATAAGAGATAATGCAATTTGGCAATCGGCAACGTAATTAGCATGCCGAATATTACTTCGAATGTGAATTGGAACGAAATTGCTAATTCATAAAACCATTTTACAATTTTGGCCCAAGTAGAAGCAGAGCCAATATTGTAAGATGTCGATAGTCGATATCTCGGAAACTATAAGAGATAATGCAATTTGGTAATCGGCAACGTAAATAGCATGCCGAATATTACTTGGAATGTGAATTGGAACGAAATCGCTAATTCATAAGACCATTTTACAATTTTGGCCCAAGTTAGAAGCAGAGCCAATATTGTAAGATGCCGATAGTCCATATCTCGTAAACTAAAAGAGATAATGTAATTTGGCAATCGGCAACGTAATTAGCATGCGGAATATTACTTGGAATGTGAAATGGAACGAAATCGCTAATTCATAAGTCCATTTTACAATTTTGGCCCAAGTAGAAGCAGAGCCAATATTGTAAGATGCCGATAGTCCATATCTCGGAAACTATAAGAGATAATGCAATTTGGCAATTGGCAACGTAATTAGCATGCCGAATATTACTTGGAATGTGAATTGGAACCAAATCGCTAATTCATAAGACCATTTAAAATTTTGGCCCAAGTAGAAGCAGAGCCAATATTGAGAGATGTCGATAGTCCATATCTCGGAAACTATAAGAGCTAATGCAATTTGGCAATCGGAAACGTAATTAGCATGCGGAATATTACTTGGAATGTGAATTGGAACGAAATCGCTTATTCATAAGTCCATTTTACAATTTTGGCCCAAATAGAAGCAGAGCCAATATTGTAAGATGCCGATAGTCCATATCTCGGAAACTATAAGAGATAATGCGATTTGGCAATCGGCAACGTAATTAGCATGCCGAATATTACTTGGAATGTGAATTGGAACGAAATCGCTAATTCATAAGACCATTTTACAATTTTGGCCCAAATAGAAGCAGAGCCAATATTGTAAGATGCCGGTAGTCCATATCTCGGAAACTATAAGAGATAAGGCAATTTGGCAATCG
Organism: Rhynchophorus ferrugineus; assembly: GCF_030347505.1. Taxonomy (NCBI): domain Eukaryota; kingdom Metazoa; phylum Arthropoda; class Insecta; order Coleoptera; family Curculionidae; genus Rhynchophorus; species Rhynchophorus ferrugineus. Next base: position 22,398,487 of record NW_027472588.1, on the reverse strand, counting down.
GCAACGTAATTGGCATGCCGAATATTACTTGGAATGTGAATAGGAACGAAATCGCTAATTCATAAGACCATTTTACAATTTTGGCCCAAGTAGAAGCAAAGCCAATATTGTAAGATATCGATAGTCCATATCTCGGAAACTATAAGAGATAATGCAATTTGGCAATCGGCAACGTAATTAGCATGCCGAATATTACTTGGAATGTGAATTGGAACGAAATCGCTAATTCATAAGACCATTTTACAATTTCGGCCCAAGTAGAAGCAGAGTCAATATTATAAGATGCCGGTAAACCATATCTCGGAAACTATAAGAGATAAGGCAATTTGGCAATCGGCAACTTAATTAGCATGCCGAATATTACTTGGAATGTGAATTGGAACGAAATCGCTAATTCATAAGACCATTTTACAATTTTGGCCCAAGTAGAAGCAGAGCCAATATTGTAAGATGCCGGTAGTCCATATCTCGGAAACTATAAGAGATAAGGCAATTTGGCAATCGGCAACGTAATTAGCATGCCGAATATTACTTGGAATGTGAATTGGAACGAAATCGCTAATTCATAAGACCATTTTACAATTTTGGCCCAAGTAAAAGCAGAGCCAATATTGTAAGATGTCGATAGTCCATATCTCGGAAACTATACGAGATAATGCAATTTGGCAATCGGCAACGTAATTAGCATGCCGAATATTACTTGGAATGTGAATTGGAACGAAATTGCTAATTCATAAGACCATTTTACAATTTTGGCCCTAGTAGAAGCAGAGACAATATTGTAAGATGCAGGTAGTCCATATCTCGGAAACTATAAGAGATAAGGCAATTTGGCAATCGGCAACGTAATTAGCATGCCGAATATTACTTGGAATGTGAATTGGAACGAAATCGCTAATTCATAAGACCATTTTACAATTTTGGCCCAAGTTAGAAGCAGAGCCAATATTGTAAGATGTCGATAGTCCATATCTCAGAAACTATAAGAGATAATGCAATTTGGCAATACGCAACGTAATTAGCATGCCAAATATTACTTGGAATGTGAATTGGAACGAAATCGCTAATTCATAAGACCATTTTACAATTTTGGCCCAAGTAGAAGCAGAGCCAATATTGTAAGATGCCGATAGTCCATATCTCGGAAACTATAAGAGATAATGCAATTTGGCAATCGGCAACGTAATTAGCATGCCGAATATTACTTGGAATGTGAATTGGAACGAAATCGCTAATTCATAAGACCATTTTACAATTTTGGCCCAAGTAGAAGCAAAGCCAATATTGTAAGATATCGATAGTAAATATCTCGGAAACTATAAGAGGTAATGCAATTTGGCAATCGGCAACGTAATTAGCATGCCGAATATTACTTGGAATGTGAATTGGAACGAAATCGCTAATTCATAAGACCATTTTACAATTTTGGCCCAAGTAGAAGCAGAGCCAATATTGTAAGATGTCGATAGTCCATATCTCGGAATCTATAAGAGATAATGCAATTTGGCAATACGCAACGTAATTAGCATGCCAAATATTACTTGGAATGTGAATTGGAACGAAATCGCTAATTCATAAGACCATTTTACAATTTTGGCCCAAGTAGAAGCAGAGCCAATATTGTAAGATGCCGATAGTCCATATCTCGGAATCTATAAGAGATAATGCAATTTGGCAATCGGCAACGTAATTAGCATGCCGAATATTACTTGGAATGTGAATTGGAACGAAATCGCTAATTCATAAGACCATTTTACAATTTTGGCCCAAGTAGAAGCAGAGTCAATATTATAAGATGCCGGTAAACCATATCTCGGAAACTATAAGAGATAAGGCAATTTGGCAATCGGCAACGTAATTAGCATGCCGAATATTACTTGGAATGTGAATTGGAACGAAATCGCTAATTCATAAGACCATTTTACAATTTTGGCCCAAGTTAGAAGCAGAGCCAATATTGTAAGATGCCGATAGTCCATATCTCGGAAACTAAAAGAGATAATGCAATTTGGCAATCGGCAACGTAATTAGCATGCCGAATATTACTTGGAATGTGAATTGGAACGAAATCGCTAATTCATAAGACCATTTTACAATTTTGGCCCAAGTAGAAGCAGAGCCAATATTGTAAGATGCCGGTAGTCCATATCTCGGAAGCTATACGAGATAATGCAATTTGGCAATCGGCAACGTAATTAGCATGCCGAATATTATTTGGAATGTGAATTGGAACGAAATTGCTAATTCATAAGACCATTTTACAATTTTGGCCCTAGTAGAAGCAGAGACAATATTGTAAAATGCAGGTAGTCCATATCTCGGAAACTATAAGAGATAAGGCAATTTGGCAATCGGCAACGTAATTAGCATGCCGAATATTACTTGGAATGTGAATTGGAACGAAATTGCTAATTCATAAGACCATTTTACAATTTTGGCCCTAGTAGAAGCAGAGACAATATTGTAAAATGCAGGTAGTCCATATCTCGGAAACTATAAGAGATAAGGCAATTTGGCAATCGGCAACGTAATTAGCATGCCAAATATTACTTGGAATGTGAATTGGAACGAAATCGCTAATTCATAAGACCATTTTACAATTTCGGCCCAAGTAGAAGCAGAGCCAATATTGTAAGATGCCGGTAGTCCATATCTCGGAAACTATAAGAGATAAGGCAATTTAGCAATCGGCAACGTAATTAGCATGCCGAATATTACTTGGAATGTGAATTGGAACGAAATCGCTAATTCATAAGACCATTTTACAATTTTGGCCCAAGTAAAAGCAGAGCCAATATTGTAAGATGTCGATAGTCCATATCTCGGAATCTATAAGAGATAATGCAATTTGGCAATCGGCAACGTAATTAGCATGCCGAATATTACTTGGAATGTGAATTGGAACGAAATCGCTAATTCATAAGACCATTTTACAATTTTGGCCCAAGTTAGAAGCAGAGCCAATATTGTAAGATGCCGATAGTCCATATCTCGGAAACTAAAAGAGATAATGCAATTTGGCAATCGGCAACGTAATTAGCATGCCGAATATTACTTGGAATGTGAATTGGAACGAAATCGCTAATTCATAAGACCATTTTACAATTTTGGCCCAAGTAGAAGCAGAGTCAATATTATAAGATGCCGGTAAACCATATCTCGGAAACTATAAGAGATAAGGCAATTTGGCAATCGGCAACGTAATTAGCATGCCGAATATTACTTGGAATGTGAATTGGAACGAAATAGCTAATTCATAAGACCATTTTACAATTTCGGCCCAAGTAAAAGCAGAGCCAATATTGTAAGATGTCGATAGTCCATATCTCGGAAACTATAAGAGATAATGCAATTTGGCAATCGGCAACGTAATTAGCATGCCGAATATTACTTGGAATGTGAATTGGAACGAAATCGCTAATTCATAAGACCATTTTACAATTTTGGCCCAAGTTAGAAGCAGAGCCAATATTGTAAGATGCCGATAGTCCATATCTCGGAAACTATAAGAGATAATGCAATTTGGTAATTGGCAACGTAATTAGCATGCCGAATATTACTTGGAATGTGAATTGGAACGAAATCGCTAATTCATAAGACCATTTTACAATTTTGGCCCAAGTTAGAAGCAGAGCCAATATTGTAAGATGCCGATAGTCCATATCTCGGAAACTAAAAGGGATAATGCAATTTGGCAATCGGCAACATAATTAGCATGCCGAATATTACTTGGAATGTGAATTGGAACGAAATCGCTAATTCATAAGACCATTTTACAATTTTGGCCCAAGTAGAAGCAGAGCCAATATTGTAAGATGCCGGTAGTCCATATCTCGGAAACTATAAGAGATAAGGCAATTTGGCAATCGGCAACGTAATTGGCATGCCGAATATTACCTGGAATGTGAATAGGAACGAAATCGCTAATTTATAAGACCATTTTACAATTTTGGCCCAAGTAGAAGCAGAGCCAATATTGTAAGATGTCGATAGTCCATATCTCGGAAACTAAAAGAGATAATGCAATTTGGCAATCGGCAACGTAATTAGCATGCCGAATATTACTTGGAATGTGAATTGGAACGAAATCGCTAATTCATAAGACCATTTTACAATTTTGGCCCAAGTAGAAGCAAAGCCAATATTGTAAGATATCGATAGTCCATATCTCGGAAACTATAAGAGGTAATGCAATTTGGCAATCGGCAACGTAATTAGCATGCCGAATATTACTTGGAATGTGAATTGGAACGAAATCGCTAATTCATAAGACCATTTTACAATTTTGGCCCAAGTAGAAGCAGAGCCAATATTGTAAGATGTCGATAGTCCATATCTCGGAATCTATAAGAGATAATGCAATTTGGCAATACGCAACGTAATTAGCATGCCAAATATTACTTGGAATGTGAATTGGAACGAAATCGCTAATTCATAAGACCATTTTACAATTTTGGCCCAAGTAGAAGCAGAGCCAATATTGTAAGATGCCGATAGTCCATATCTCGGAAACTATAAGAGATAATGCAATTTGGCAATCGGCAACGTAATTAGCATGCCGAATATTACTTGGAATGTGAATTGGAACGAAATCGCTAATTCATAAGACCATTTTACAATTTCGGCCCAAGTAAAAGCAGAGCCAATATTGTAAGATGTCGATAGTCCATATCTCGGAAACTATAAGAGATAATGCAATTTGGCAATCGGCAACGTAATTAGCATGCCGAATATTACTTGGAATGTGAATTGGAACGGAATCGCTAATTCATAAGACCATTTTACAATTTTGGCCCAAATTAGAAGCAGAGCCAATATTGTAAGATGCCGATAGTCCATATCTCGGAAACTAAAAGGGATAATGCAATTTGGCAATCGGCAACGTAATTAGCATGCCGAATATTACTTGGAATGTGAATTGGAACGAAATCGCTAATTCATAAGACCATTTTACAATTTTGGCCCAAGTAGAAGCAGAGCCAATATTGTAAGATGCCGGTAGTCCATATCTCGGAAAATATAAGAGATAAGGCAATTTGGCAATCGGCAACGTAATTGGCATGCCGAATATTACTTGGAATGTGAATAGGAACGAAATCGCTAATTCATAAGACCATTTTACAATTTTGGCCCAAGTAGAAGCAAAGCCAATATTGTAAGATATCGATAGTCCATATCTCGGAAACTATAAGAGATAATGCAATTTGGCAATCGGCAACGTAATTAGCATGCCGAATATTACTTGGAATGTGAATTGGAACGAAATCGCTAATTCATAAGACCATTTTACAATTTTGGCCCAAGTAGAAGCAGAGCCAATATTGTAAGATGTCGATAGTCCATATCTCGGAAACTAAAAGAGATAATGCAATTTGGCAATCGGCAACGTAATTAGCATGCCGAATATTACTTGGAATGTGAATTGGAACGAAATCGCTAATTCATAAGACCATTTTACAATTTTGGCCCAAGTAGAAGCAAAGCCAATATTGTAAGATATCGATAGTCCATATCTCGGAAACTATAAGAGATAATGCAATTTGGCAATCGGCAACGTAATTAGCATGCCGAATATTACTTGGAATGTGAATTGGAACGAAATCGCTAATTCATAAGACCATTTTACAATTTTGGCCCAAGTAGAAGCAGAGCCAATATTGTAAGATGTCGATAGTCCATATCTCGGAATCTACAAGAGATAATGCAATTTGGCAATCGGCAACGTAATTAGCATGCCGAATATTACTTGGAATGTGAATTGGAACGAAATAGCTAATTCATAAGACCATTTTACAATTTTGGCCCAAGTAGAAGCAGAGTCAATATTATAAGATGCCGGTAAACCATATCTCGGAAACTATAAGAGATAAGGCAATTTGGTAATCGGCAACGTAATTAGCATGCCGAATATTACTTGGAATGTGAATTGGAACGAAATCGCTAATTCATAAGACCATTTTACAATTTTGGCCCAAGTAGAAGCAGAGCCAATATTGTAAGATGCCGGTAGTCCATATCTCGGAAACTATAAGAGATAAGGCAATTTGGCAATCGGCAACGTAATTAGCATGCCGAATATTACTTGGAATGTGAATTGGAACGAAATCGCTAATTCATAAGACCATTTTACAATTTTGGCCCAAGTTAGAAGCAGAGCCAATATTGTAAGATATCGATAGTCCATATCTCAGAAACTATAAGAGATAATGCAATTTGGCAATTGGCAGCGTAATTAGCATGCCGAATATTACTTGGAATGTGAATTGGAACGAAATCGCTAATTCATAAGGCCATTTTACAATTTTGGACCAAGTAGAAGCAGAGCCAATATTGTAAGATGTCGATAGTCCATATCTCGGAAACTATAAGAGATAATGCAATTTGGCAATCGGCAACGTAATTAGCATGCCGAATATTACTTGGAATGTGAATTGGAACGAAATTGCTAGTTCATAAAACCATTTTACAATTTTGGCCCAAGTAGAAGCAGAGCCAATATTGTAAGATGTCGATAGTCGATATCTCCGAAACTATAAGAGATAATGCAATTTGGCAATCGGCAACGTAAATAGCATGCCGAATATTACTTGGAATGTGAATTGGAACGAAATCGCTAATTCATAAGACCATTTTACAATTTTGGCCCAAGTTAGAAGCAGAGCCAATATTGTAAGATGCCGATAGTCCATATCTCGTAAACTAAAAGAGATAATGTAATTTGGCAATCGGCAACGTAATTAGCATGCGGAATATTACTTGGAATGTGAAATGGAACGAAATCGCTAATTTATAAGTCCATTTTACAATTTTGGCCCAAGTAGAAGCAGAGCCAATATTGTAAGATGCCGATAGTCCATATCTCGGAAACTATAAGAGATAATGCAATTTGGCAATTGGCAACGTAATTAGCATGCCGAATATTACTTGGAATGTGAATTGGAACCAAATCGCTAATTCCTAAGACCATTTAAAATTTTGGCCCAAGTAGAAGCAGAGCCAATATTGAAAGATGTCGATAGTCCATATCTCGGAAACTATAAGAGCTAATGCAATTTGGCAATCGGAAACGTAATTAGCATGCGGAATATTACTTGGAATGTGAATTGGAACGAAATCGCTTATTCATAAGTCCATTTTACAATTTTGGCCCAAATAGAAGCAGAGCCAATATTGTAAGATGCCGATAGTCCATATCTCGGAAACTATAAGAGATAATGCGATTTGGCAATCGGCAATGTAATTAGCATGCCGAATATTACTTGGAATGTGAATTGGAACGAAATCGCTAATTCATAAGACCATTTTACAATTTTGGCCCAAGTAGAAGCAGAGCCAATATTGTAAGATGCCGGTAGTCCATATCTCGGAAACTATAAGAGATAAGGCAATTTGGCAATCGGCAACGTAATTGGCATGCCGAATATTACTTGGAATGTGAATAGGAACGAAATCGCTAATTCATAAGACCATTTTACAATTTTGGCCCAAGTAGAAGCAAAGCCAATATTGTAAGATATCGATAGTCCATATCTCTGAAACTATAAGAGATAATGCAATTTGGCAATCGGCAACGTAATTAGCATGCCGAATATTACTTGGACTGTGAATTGGAACGAAATCGCTAATTCATAAGACCATTTTACAATTTTGGCCCAAGTAGAAGCAGAGCCAATATTGTAAGATGTCGATAGTCCATATCTCGGAAACTAAAAGAGATAATGCAATTTGGCAATCGGCAACGTAATTAGCATGCCGAATATTACTTGGAATGTGAATTGGAACGAAATCGCTAATTCATAAGACCATTTTACAATTTTGGCCCAAGTAGAAGCAAAGCCAATATTGTAAGATATCGATAGTCCATATCTCGGAAACTATAAGAGATAATGCAATTTGGCAATCGGCAACGTAATTAGCATGCCGAATATTACTTGGAATGTGAATTGGAACGAAATCGCTAATTCATAAGACCATTTTACAATTTTGGCCCAAGTAGAAGCAGAGTCAATATTGTAAGATGTCGATAGTCCATATCTCGGAATCTACAAGAGATAATGCAATTTGGCAATCGGCAACGTAATTAGCATGCCGAATATTACTTGGAATGTGAATTGGAACGAAATAGCTAATTCATAAGACCATTTTACAATTTTGGCCCAAGTAGAAGCAGAGTCAATATTATAAGATGCCGGTAAACCATATCTCGGAAACTATAAGAGATAAGGCAATTTGGTAAACGGCAACGTAATTAGCATGCCGAATATTACTTGGAATGTGAATTGGAACGAAATCGCTAATTCATAAGACCATTTTACAATTTTGGCCCAAGTAGAAGCAGAGCCAATATTGTAAGATGCCGGTAGTCCATATCTCGGAAACTATAAGAGATAAGGCAATTTGGCAATCGGCAACGTAATTAGCATGCCGAATATTACTTGGAATGTGAATTGGAACGAAATCGCTAATTCATAAGACCATTTTACAATTTTGGCCCAAGTTAGAAGCAGAGCCAATATTGTAAGATATCGATAGTCCATATCTCAGAAACTATAAGAGATAATGCAATTTGGCAATTGGCAGCGTAATTAGCATGCCGAATATTACTTGGAATGTGAATTGGAACGAAATCGCTAATTCATAAGACCATTTTACAATTTTGGACCAAGTAGAAGCAGAGCCAATATTGTAAGATGTCGATAGTCCATATCTCGGAAACTATAAGAGATAATGCAATTTGGCAATCGGCAACGTAATTAGCATGCCGAATATTACTTGGAATGTGAATTGGAACGAAATTGCTAATTCATAAAACCATTTTACAATTTTGGCCCAAGTAGAAGCAGAGCCAATATTGTAAGATGTCGATAGTCGATATCTCGGAAACTATAAGAGATAATGCAATTTGGCAATCGGCAACGTAAATAGCATGCCGAATATTACTTGGAATGTGAATTGGAACGAAATCGCTAATTCATAAGACCATTTTACAATTTTGGCCCAAGTTAGAAGCAGAGCCAATATTGTAAGATGCCGATAGTCCATATCTCGTAAACTAAAAGAGATAATGTAATTTGGCAATCGGCAACGTAATTAGCATGCGGAATATTACTTGGAATGTGAAATGGAACGAAATCGCTAATTCATAAGTCCATTTTACAATTTTGGCCCAAGTAGAAGCAGAGCCAATATTGTAAGATGCCGATAGTCCATATCTCGGAAACTATAAGAGATAATGCAATTTGGCAATTGGCAACGTAATTAGCATGCCGAATATTACTTGGAATGTGAATTGGAACCAAATCGCTAATTCATAAGACCATTTAAAATTTTGGCCCAAGTAGAAGCAGAGCCAATATTGAAAGATGTCGATAGTCCATATCTCGGAAACTATAAGAGCTAATGCAATTTGGCAATCGGAAACGTAATTAGCATGCGGAATATTACTTGGAATGTGAATTGGAACGAAATCGCTTATTCATAAGTCCATTTTACAATTTTGGCCCAAATAGAAGCAGAGCCAATATTGTAAGATGCCGATAGTCCATATCTCGGAAACTATAAGAGATAATGCGATTTGGCAATCGGCAACGTGATTAGCATGCCGAATATTACTTGGAATGTGAATTGGAACGAAATCGCTAATTCATAAGACCATTTTACAATTTTGGCCCAAATAGAAGCAGAGCCAATATTGTAAGATGCCGATAGTCCATATCTCGGAAACTATAAGAGATAATGCGATTTGGCAATCGGCAACGTAATTAGCATGCCGAATATTACTTGGAATGTGAATTGGAACGAAATCGCTAATTCATAAGACCATTTTACAATTTTGGCCCAAGTAGAAGCAGAGCCAATATTGTAAGATGCCGGTAGTCCATATCTCGGAAACTATAAGAGATAAGGCAATTTGGCAATCGGCAACGTAATTGGCATGCCGAATATTACTTGGAATGTGAATAGGAACGAAATCGCTAATTCATAAGACCATTTTACAATTTTGGCCCAAGTAGAAGCAAAGCCAATATTGTAAGATATCGATAGTCCATATCTCGGAAACTATAAGAGATAATGCAATTTGGCAATCGGCAACGTAATTAGCATGCCGAATATTACTTGGAATGTGAATTGGAACGAAATCGCTAATTCATAAGACCATTTTACAATTTTGGCCCAAGTAGAAGCAGAGTCAATATTATAAGATGCCGGTAAACCATATCTCGGAAACTATAAGAGATAAGGCAATTTGGCAATCGGCAACTTAATTAGCATGCCGAATATTACTTGGAATGTGAATTGGAACGAAATCGCTAATTCATAAGACCATTTTACAATTTTGGCCCAAGTAGAAGCAGAGCCAATATTGTAAGATGCCGGTAGTCCATATCTCGGAAACTATAAGAGATAAGGCAATTTGGCAATCGGCAACATAATTAGCATGCCGAATATTACTTGGAATGTGAATTGGAACGAAATCGCTAATTCATAAGACCATTTTACAATTTTGGCCCAAGTAAAAGCAGAGCCAATATTGTAAGATGTCGATAGTCCATATCTCATAAACTATACGGGATAATGCAATTTGGCAATCGGCAACGTAATTAGCATGCCGAATATTACTTGGAATGTGAATTGGAACGAAATTGCTAATTCATAAGACCATTTTACAATTTTGGCCCTAGTAGAAGAAGAGACAATATTGTAAGATGCAGGTAGTCCATATCTCGGAAACTATAAGAGATAAGGCAATTTGGCAATCGGCAACGTAATTAGCATGCCGAATATTACTTGGAATGTGAATTGGAACGAAATCGCTAATTCATAAGACCATTTTACAATTTTGGCCCAAGTTAGAAGCAGAGCCAATATTGTAAGATGTCGATAGTCCATATCTCAGAAACTATAAGAGATAATGCAATTTGGCAATACGCAACGTAATTAGCATGCCAAATATTACTTGGAATGTGAATTGGAACGAAATCGCTAATTCATAAGAATATTTTACAATTTTGGCCCAAGTAGAAGCAGAGCCAATATTGTAAGATGCCGATAGTCCATATCTCGGAAACTATAAGAGATAATGCAATTTGGCAATCGGCAACGTAATTAGCATGCCGAATATTACTTGGAATGTGAATTGGAACGAAATCGCTAATTCATAAGACCATTTTACAATTTTGGCCCAAGTAGAAGCAGAGTCAATATTATAAGATGCCGGTAAACCATATCTCGGAAACTATAAGAGATAAGGCAATTTGGCAATCGGCAACGTAATTAGCATGCCGAATATTACTTGGAATGTGAATTGGAACGAAATAGCTAATTCATAAGACCATTTTACAATTTCGGCCCAAGTAAAAGCAGAGCCAATATTGTAAGATGTCGATAGTCCATATCTCGGAAACTATAAGAGATAATGCAATTTGGCTATCGGCAACGTAATTAGCATGCCGAATATTACTTGGAATGTGAATTGGAACGAAATCGCTAATTCATAAGACCATTTTACAATTTTGGCCCAAGTTAGAAGCAGAGCCAATATTGTAAGATGCCGATTGTCCATATCTCGGAAACTATAAGAGATAATGCAATTTGGTAATTGGCAACGTAATTAGCATGCCGAATATTACTTGGAATGTGAATTGGAACGAAATCGCTAATTCATAAGACCATTTTACAATTTTGGCCCAAGTTAGAAGCAGAGCCAATATTGTAAGATGCCGATAGTCCATATCTCGGAAACTAAAAGGGATAATGCAATTTGGCAATCGGCAACGTAATTAGCATGCCGAATATTACTTGGAATGTGAATTGGAACGAAATCGCTAATTCATAAGACCATTTTACAATTTTGGCCCAAGTAGAAGCAGAGCCAATATTGTAAGATGCCGGTAGTCCATATCTCGGAAACTATAAGAGATAAGGCAATTTGGCAATCGGCAACGTAATTGGCATGCCGAATATTACTTGGAATGTGAATAGGAACGAAATCGCTAATTTATAAGACCATTTTACAATTTTGGCCCAAGTAGAAGCAGAGCCAATATTGTAAGATGTCGATAGTCCATATCTCGGAAACTAAAAGAGATAATGCAATTTGGCAATCGGCAACGTAATTAGCATGCCGAATATTACTTGGAATGTGAATTGGAACGAAATCGCTAATTCATAAGACCATTTTACAATTTTGGCCCAAGTAGAAGCAAAGCCAATATTGTAAGATATCGATAGTCCATATCTCGGAAACTATAAGAGATAATGCAATTTGGCAATCGGCAACGTAATTAGCATGCCGAATATTACTTGGAATGTGAATTGGAACGAAATCGCTAATTCATAAGACCATTTTACAATTTTGGCCCAAGTAGAAGCAGAGCCAATATTGTAAGATGTCGATAGTCCATATCTCGGAATCTACAAGAGATAATGCAATTTGGCAATCGGCAACGTAATTAGCATGCCGAATATTACTTGGAATGTGAATTGGAACGAAATAGCTAATTCATAAGACCATTTTACAATTTTGGCCCAAGTAGAAGCAGAGTCAATATTATAAGATGCCGGTAAACCATATCTCGGAAACTATAAGAGATAAGGCAATTTGGTAATCGGCAACGTAATTAGCATGCCGAATATTACTTGGAATGTGAATTGGAACGAAATCGCTAATTCATAAGACCATTTTACAATTTTGGCCCAAGTAGAAGCAGAGCCAATATTGTAAGATGCCGGTAGTCCATATCTCGGAAACTATAAGAGATAAGGCAATTTGGCAATCGGCAACGTAATTAGCATGCCGAATATTACTTGGAATGTGAATTGGAACGAAATCGCTAATTCATAAGACCATTTTACAATTTTGGCCCAAGTTAGAAGCAGAGCCAATATTGTAAGATATCGATAGTCCATATCTCAGAAACTATAAGAGATAATGCAATTTGGCAATTGGCAGCGTAATTAGCATGCCGAATATTACTTGGAATGTGAATTGGAACGAAATCGCTAATTCATAAGACCATTTTACAATTTTGGACCAAGTAGAAGCAGAGCCAATATTGTAAGATGTCGATAGTCCATATCTCGGAAACTATAAGAGATAATGCAATTTGGCAATCGGCAACGTAATTAGCATGCCGAATATTACTTCGAATGTGAATTGGAACGAAATTGCTAATTCATAAAACCATTTTACAATTTTGGCCCAAGTAGAAGCAGAGCCAATATTGTAAGATGTCGATAGTCGATATCTCGGAAACTATAAGAGATAATGCAATTTGGTAATCGGCAACGTAAATAGCATGCCGAATATTACTTGGAATGTGAATTGGAACGAAATCGCTAATTCATAAGACCATTTTATAATTTTGGCCCAAGTTAGAAGCAGAGCCAATATTGTAAGATGCCGATAGTCCATATCTCGTAAACTAAAAGAGATAATGTAATTTGGCAATCGGCAACGTAATTAGCATGCGGAATATTACTTGGAATGTGAAATGGAACGAAATCGCTAATTCATAAGTCCATTTTACAATTTTGGCCCAAGTAGAAGCAGAGCCAATATTGTAAGATGCCGATAGTCCATATCTCGGAAACTATAAGAGATAATGCAATTTGGCAATTGGCAACGTAATTAGCATGCCGAATATTACTTGGAATGTGAATTGGAACCAAATCGCTAATTCATAAGACCATTTAAAATTTTGGCCCAAGTAGAAGCAGAGCCAATATTGAGAGATGTCGATAGTCCATATCTCGGAAACTATAAGAGCTAATGCAATTTGGCAATCGGAAACGTAATTAGCATGCGGAATATTACTTGGAATGTGAATTGGAACGAAATCGCTTATTCATAAGTCCATTTTACAATTTTGGCCCAAATAGAAGCAGAGCCAATATTGTAAGATGCCGATAGTCCATATCTCGGAAACTATAAGAGATAATGCGATTTGGCAATCGGCAACGTAATTAGCATGCCGAATATTACTTGGAATGTGAATTGGAACGAAATCGCTAATTCATAAGACCATTTTACAATTTTGGCCCAAATAGAAGCAGAGCCAATATTGTAAGATGCCGATAGTCCATATCTCGGAAACTATAAGAGATAATGCGATTTGGCAATCGGCAACGTAATTAGCATGCCGAATATTACTTGGAATGTGAATTGGAACGAAATCGCTAATTCATAAGACCATTTTACAATTTTGGCCCAAGTAGAAGCAGAGCCAATATTGTAAGATGCCGGTAGTCCATATCTCGGAAACTATAAGAGATAAGGCAATTTGGCAATCGGCAACGTAATTGGCATGCCGAATATTACTTGGAATGTGAATAGGAACGAAATCGCTAATTCATAAGACCATTTTACAATTTTGGCCCAAGTAGAAGCAAAGCCAATATTGTAAGATATCGATAGTCCATATCTCGGAAACTATAAGAGATAATGCAATTTGGCAATCGGCAACGTAATTAGCATGCCGAATATTACTTGGAATGTGAATTGGAACGAAATCGCTAATTCATAAGACCATTTTACAATTTTGGCCCAAGTAGAAGCAGAGTCAATATTATAAGATGCCGGTAAACCATATCTCGGAAACTATAAGAGATAAGGCAATTTGGCAATCGGCAACTTAATTAGCATGCCGAATATTACTTGGAATGTGAATTGGAACGAAATCGCTAATTCATAAGACCATTTTACAATTTTGGCCCAAGTAGAAGCAGAGCCAATATTGTAAGATGCCGGTAGTCCATATCTCGGAAACTATAAGAGATAAGGCAATTTGGCAATCGGCAACGTAATTAGCATGCCGAATATTACTTGGAATGTGAATTGGAACGAAATCGCTAATTCATAAGACCATTTTACAATTTTGGCCCAAGTAAAAGCAGAGCCAATATTGTAAGATGTCGATAGTCCATATCTCGGAAACTATACGAGATAATGCAATTTGGCAATCGGCAACGTAATTAGCATGCCGAATATTACTTGGAATGTGAATTGGAACGAAATTGCTAATTCATAAGACCATTTTACAATTTTGGCCCTAGTAGAAGCAGAGACAATATTGTAAGATGCAGGTAGTCCATATCTCGGAAACTATAAGAGATAAGGCAATTTGGCAATCGGCAACGTAATTAGCATGCCGAATATTACTTGGAATGTGAATTGGAACGAAATCGCTAATTCATAAGACCATTTTACAATTTTGGCCCAAGTTAGAAGCAGAGCCAATATTGTAAGATGTCGATAGTCCATATCTCAGAAACTATAAGAGATAATGCAATTTGGCAATACGCAACGTAATTAGCATGCCAAATATTACTTGGAATGTGAATTGGAACGAAATCGCTAATTCATAAGACCATTTTACAATTTTGGCCCAAGTAGAAGCAGAGCCAATATTGTAAGATGCCGATAGTCCATATCTCGGAAACTATAAGAGATAATGCAATTTGGCAATCGGCAACGTAATTAGCATGCCGAATATTACTTGGAATGTGAATTGGAACGAAATCGCTAATTCATAAGACCATTTTACAATTTTGGCCCAAGTAGAAGCAGAGTCAATATTATAAGATGCCGGTAAACCATATCTCGGAAACTATAAGAGATAAGGCAATTTGGCAATCGGCAACGTAATTAGCATGCCGAATATTACTTGGAATGTGAATTGGAACGAAATAGCTAATTCATAAGACCATTTTACAATTTCGGCCCAAGTAAAAGCAGAGCCAATATTGTAAGATGTCGATAGTCCATATCTCGGAAACTATAAGAGATAATGCAATTTGGCTATCGGCAACGTAATTAGCATGCCGAATATTACTTGGAATGTGAATTGGAACGAAATCGCTAATTCATAAGACCATTTTACAATTTTGGCCCAAGTTAGAAGCAGAGCCAATATTGTAAGATGCCGATTGTCCATATCTCGGAAATTATAAGAGATAATGCAATTTGGTAATTGGCAACGTAATTAGCATGCCGAATATTACTTGGAATGTGAATTGGAACGAAATCGCTAATTCATAAGACCATTTTACAATTTTGGCCCAAGTTAGAAGCAGAGCCAATATTGTAAGATGCCGATAGTCCATATCTCGGAAACTAAAAGGGATAATGCAATTTGGCAATCGGCAACGTAATTAGCATGCCGAATATTACTTGGAATGTGAATTGGAACGAAATATCTAATTCATAAGACCATTTTACAATTTTGGCCCAAGTAGAAGCAGAGCCAATATTGTAAGATGCCGGTAGTCCATATCTCGGAAACTATAAGAGATAAGGCAATTTGGCAATCGGCAACGTAATTGGCATGCCGAATATTACTTGGAATGTGAATAGGAACGAAATCGCTAATTTATAAGACCATTTTACAATTTTGGCCCAAGTAGAAGCAGAGCCAATATTGTAAGATGTCGATAGTCCATATCTCGGAAACTATAAGAGATAATGCAATTTGGCAATCGGCAACGTAATTAGCATGCCGAATATTACTTGTAATGTGAATTGGAACGAAATCGCTAATTCATAAGACCATTTTACAATTTTGGCCCCAGTTAGAAGCAGAGCCAATATTGTAAGATGCCGATAGTCCATATCTCGGAAACTATAAGAGATAATGCAATTTGGCAATTGGCAACGTAATTAGCATGCCGAATATTACTTGGAATGTGAATTGGAACGAAATCGCTAATTCATAAGACCAATTTACAATTTTGGCCCAAGTTAGAAGCAGAGCCAATATTGTAAGATGCCGATAGTCCATATCTCGGAAACTAAAAGAGATAATGCAATTTGGCAATCGGCAACGTAATTAGCATGCCGAATATTACTTGGAATGTGAATTGGAACGAAATCGCTAATTCATAAGACCATTTTACAATTTTGGCCCAAGTAGAAGCAGAGCCAATATTGTAAGATGCCGGTAGTCCATATCTCGGAAACTATACGAGATAATGCAATTTGGCAATCGGCAACGTAATTAGCATGCCGAATATTATTTGGAATGTGAATTGGAACGAAATTGCTAATTCATAAGACCATTTTACAATTTTGGCCCTAGTAGAAGCAGAGACAATATTGTAAAATGCAGGTAGTCCATATCTCGGAAACTATAAGAGATAAGGCAATTTGGCAATCGGCAACGTAATTAGCATGCCGAATATTACTTGGAATGTGAATTGGAACGAAATTGCTAATTCATAAGACCATTTTACAATTTTGGCCCTAGTAGAAGCAGAGACAATATTGTAAAATGCAGGTAGTCCATATCTCGGAAACTATAAGAGATAAGGCAATTTGGCAATCGGCAACTTAATTAGCATGCCGAATATTACTTGGATTGTGAATTGGAACGAAATCGCTAATTCATAAGACCATTTTACAATTTCGGCCCAAGTAGAAGCAGAGCCAATATTGTAAGATGCCGGTAGTCCATATCTCGGAAACTATAAGAGATAAGGCAATTTGGCAATCGGCAACGTAATTAGCATGCCGAATATTACTTGGAATGTGAATTGGAACGAAATCGCTAATTCATAAGACCATTTTACAATTTTGGCACAAGTAAAAGCAGAGCCAATATTGTAAGATGTCGATAGTCCATATCTCGGAAACTATAAGAGATAATGCAATTTGGCAATCGGCAACGTAATTAGCATGCCGAATATTACTTGGAATGTGAATTGGAACGAAATCGCTAATTCATAAGACCATTTTACAATTTTGGCCCAAGTTAGAAGCAGAGCCAATATTGTAAGATGCCGATAGTCCATATCTCGGAAACTAAAAGGGATAATGCAATTTGGCAATCGGCAACGTAATTAGCATGCCGAATATTACTTGGAATGTGAATTGGAACGAAATCGCTAATTCATAAGACCATTTTACAATTTTGGCCCAAGTAGAAGCAGAGTCAATATTATAAGATGCCGGTAAACCATATCTCGGAAACTATAAGAGATAAGGCAATTTGGCAATCGGCAACGTAATTAGCATGCCGAATATTACTTGGAATGTGAATTGGAACGAAATAGCTAATTCATAAGACCATTTTACAATTTCGGCCCAAGTAAAAGCAGAGCCAATATTGTAAGATGTCGATAGTCCATATCTCGGAAACTATAAGAGATAATGCAATTTGGCAATCGGCAACGTAATTAGCATGCCGAATATTACTTGGAATGTGAATTGGAACGAAATCGCTAATTCATAAGACCATTTTACAATTTTGGCCCAAGTTAGAAGCAGAGCCAATATTGTAAGATGCCGATAGTCCATATCTCGGAAACTATAAGAGATAATGCAATTTGGTAATTGGCAACGTAATTAGCATGTCGAATATTACTTGGAATGTGAATTGGAACGAAATCGCTAATTCATAAGACCATTTTACAATTTTGGCCGAAGTTAGAAGCAGAGCCAATATTGTAAGATGCCGATAGTCCATATCTCGGAAACTAAAAGGGATAATGCAATTTGGCAATCGGCAACATAATTAGCATGCCGAATATTACTTGGAATGTGAATTGGAACGAAATCGCTAATTCATAAGACCATTTTACAATTTTGGCCCAAGTAGAAGCAGAGCCAATATTGTAAGATGCCGGTAGTCCATATCTCGGAAACTATAAGAGATAAGGCAATTTGGCAATCGGCAACGTAATTGGCATGCCGAATATTACCTGGAATGTGAATAGGAACGAAATCGCTAATTTATAAGACCATTTTACAATTTTGGCCCAAGTAGAAGCAGAGCCAATATTGTAAGATGTCGATAGTCCATATCTCGGAAACTAAAAGAGATAATGCAATTTGGCAATCGGCAACGTAATTAGCATGCCGAATATTACTTGGAATGTGAATTGGAACGAAATCGCTAATTCATAAGACCATTTTAAAATTTTGGCCCAAGTAGAAGCAAAGCCAATATTGTAAGATATCGATAGTCCATATCTCGGAAACTATAA
Source organism: Rhynchophorus ferrugineus (assembly GCF_030347505.1). NCBI lineage: Eukaryota > Metazoa > Arthropoda > Insecta > Coleoptera > Curculionidae > Rhynchophorus > Rhynchophorus ferrugineus. Next base: position 22,379,506 of record NW_027472588.1, on the reverse strand, counting down.
GAGGTAATGCAATTTGGCAATCGGCAACGTAATTAGCATGCCGAATATTACTTGGAATGTGAATTGGAACGAAATCGCTAATTCATAAGACCATTTTACAATTTTGGCCCAAGTAGAAGCAGAGCCAATATTGTAAGATGTCGATAGTCCATATCTCGGAATCTATAAGAGATAATGCAATTTGGCAATCCGCAACGTAATTAGCATGCCAAATATTACTTGGAATGTGAATTGGAACGAAATCGCTAATTCATAAGACCATTTTACAATTTTGGCCCAAGTAGAAGCAGAGCCAATATTGTAAGATGCCGATAGTCCATATCTCGGAAGCTATAAGAGATAATGCAATTTGGCAATCGGCAACGTAATTAGCATGCCGAATATTACTTGGAATGTGAATTGGAACGAAATCGCTAATTCATAAGACCATTTTACAATTTTGGCCCAAGTAGAAGCAGAGTCAATATTATAAGATGCCGGTAAACCATATCTCGGAAACTATAAGAGATAAGGCAATTTGGCAATCGGCAACGTAATTAGCATGCCGAATATTACTTGGAATGTGAATTGGAACGAAATCGCTAATTCATAAGACCATTTTACAATTTTGGCCCAAGTAGAAGCAGAGCCAATATTGTAAGATGCCGGTAGTCCATATCTCGGAAACTATAAGAGATAAGGCAATTTGGCAATCGGCAACGTAATTAGCATGCCGAATATTACTTGGAATGTGAATTGGAACGAAATCGCTAATTCATAAGACCATTTTACAATTTTGGCCCAAGTAAAAGCAGAGCCAATATTGTAAGATGTCGATAGTCCATATCTCGGAAACTATACGAGATAATGCAATTTGGCAATCGGCAACGTAATTAGCATGCCGAATATTACTTGGAATGTGAATTGGAACGAAATTGCTAATTCATAAGACCATTTTACAATTTTGGCCCTAGTAGAAGCAGAGACAATATTGTAAGATGCGGGTAGTCCATATCTCGGAAACTATAAGAGATAAGGCAATTTGGCAATCGGCAACGTAATTAGCATGCCGAATATTACTTGGAATGTGAATTGGAACGAAATCGCTAATTCATAAGACCATTTTACAATTTTGGCCCAAGTTAGAAGCAGAGCCAATATTGTAAGATGTCGATAGTCCATATCTCAGAAACTATAAGAGATAATGCAATTTGGCAATACGCAACGTAATTAGCATGCCAAATATTACTTGGAATGTGAATTGGAACGAAATCGCTAATTCACAAGACCATTTTACAATTTTGGCCCAAGTAGAAGCAGAGCCAATATTGTAAGATGCCGATAGTCCATATCTCGGAAACTATAAGAGATAATGCAATTTGGCAATCGGCAACGTAATTAGCATGCCGAATATTACTTGGAATGTGAATTGGAACGAAATCGCTAATTCATAAGACCATTTTACAATTTTGGCCCAAGTAGAAGCAGAGTCAATATTATAAGATGCCGGTAAACCATATCTCGGAAACTATAAGAGATAAGGCAATTTGGCAATCGGCAACGTAATTACCATGCCGAATATTACTTGGAATGTGAATTGGAAAGAAATAGCTAATTCATAAGACCATTTTACAATTTCGGCCCAAGTAAAAGCAGAGCCAATATTGTAAGATGTCGATAGTCCATATCTCGGAAACTATAAGAGATAATGCAATTTGGCAATCGGCAACGTAATTAGCATGCCGAATATTACTTGGAATGTGAATTGGAACGAAATCGCTAATTCATAAGACCATTTTACAATTTTGGCCCAAGTTAGAAGCAGAGCCAATATTGTAAGATGCCGATAGTCCATATCTCGGAAACTAAAAGGGATAATGCAATTTGGCAATCGGCAACGTAATTAGCATGCCGAATATTACTTGGAATGTGAATTGGAACGAAATCGCTAATTCATAAGACCATTTTACAATTTTGGCCCAAGTAGAAGCAGAGCCAATATTGTAAGATGCCGGTAGTCCATATCTCGGAAACTATAAGAGATAAGGCAATTTGGCAATCGGCAACGTAATTGGCATGCCGAATATTACTTGGAATGTGAATAGGAACGAAATCGCTAATTTATAAGACCATTTTACAATTTTGGCCCAAGTAGAAGCAGAGCCAATATTGTAAGATGTCGATAGTCCATATCTCGGAAACTATAAGAGATAATGCAATTTGGTAATTGGCAACGTAATTAGCATTCCGAATATTACTTGGAATGTGAATTGGAACGAAATCGCTAATTCATAAGACCATTTTACAATTTTGGCCCAAGTTAGAAGCAGAGCCAATATTGTAAGATGCCGATAGTCCATATCTCGGAAACTATAAGAGATAATGCAATTTGGCAATCGGCAACGTAATTAGCATGCCGAATATTACTTGGAATGTGAATTGGAACGAAATCGCTAATTCATAAGACCATTTTACAATTTTGGCCCAAGTAGAAGCAGAGTCAATATTATAAGATGCCGGTAAACCATATCTCGGAAACTATAAGAGATAAGGCAATTTGGCAATCGGCAACTTAATTAGCATGCCGAATATTACTTGGAATGTGAATTGGAACGAAATCGCTAATTCATAAGACCATTTTACAATTTTGGCCCAAGTAGAAGCAGAGCCAATATTGTAAGATGCCGGTAGTCCATATCTCGGAAACTATAAGAGATAAGGCAATTTGGCAATCGGCAACGTAATTAGCATGCCGAATATTACTTGGAATGTGAATTGGAACGAAATCGCTAATTCATAAGACCATTTTACAATTTTGGCCCAAGTAAAAGCAGAGCCAATATTGTAAGATGTCGATAGTCCATATCTCGGAAACTATACGAGATAATGCAATTTGGCAATCGGCAACGTAATTAGCATGCCGAATATTACTTGGAATGTGAATTGGAACGAAATTGCTAATTCATAAGACCATTTTACAATTTTGGCCCTAGTAGAAGCAGAGACAATATTGTAAGATGCAGGTAGTCCATATCTCGGAAACTATAAGAGATAAGGCAATTTGGCAATCGGCAACGTAATTAGCATGCCGAATATTACTTGGAATGTGAATTGGAACGAAATCGCTAATTCATAAGACCATTTTACAATTTTGGCCCAAGTTAGAAGCAGAGCCAATATTGTAAGATGTCGATAGTCCATATCTCAGAAACTATAAGAGATAATGCAATTTGGCAATACGCAACGTAATTAGCATGCCAAATATTACTTGGAATGTGAATTGGAACGAAATCGCTAATTCATAAGACCATTTTACAATTTTGGCCCAAGTAGAAGCAGAGCCAATATTGTAAGATGCCGATAGTCCATATCTCGGAAACTATAAGAGATAATGCAATTTGGCAATCGGCAACGTAATTAGCATGCCGAATATTACTTGGAATGTGAATTGGAACGAAATCGCTAATTCATAAGACCATTTTACAATTTTGGCCCAAGTAGAAGCAGAGTCAATATTATAAGATGCCGGTAAACCATATCTCGGAAACTATAAGAGATAAGGCAATTTGGCAATCGGCAACGTAATTAGCATGCCGAATATTACTTGGAATGTGAATTGGAACGAAATAGCTAATTCATAAGACCATTTTACAATTTCGGCCCAAGTAAAAGCAGAGCCAATATTGTAAGATGTCGATAGTCCATATCTCGGAAACTATAAGAGATAATGCAATTTGGCTATCGGCAACGTAATTAGCATGCCGAATATTACTTGGAATGTGAATTGGAACGAAATCGCTAATTCATAAGACCATTTTACAATTTTGGCCCAAGTTAGAAGCAGAGCCAATATTGTAAGATGCCGATTGTCCATATCTCGGAAACTATAAGAGATAATGCAATTTGGTAATTGGCAACGTAATTAGCATGCCGAATATTACTTGGAATGTGAATTGGAACGAAATCGCTAATTCATAAGACCATTTTACAATTTTGGCCCAAGTTAGAAGCAGAGCCAATATTGTAAGATGCCGATAGTCCATATCTCGGAAACTAAAAGGGATAATGCAATTTGGCAATCGGCAACGTAATTGGCATGCCGAATATTACTTGGAATGTGAATAGGAACGAAATCGCTAATTTATAAGACCATTTTACAATTTTGGCCCAAGTAGAAGCAGAGCCAATATTGTAAGATGTCGATAGTCCATATCTCGGAAACTAAAAGAGATAATGCAATTTGGCAATCGGCAACGTAATTAGCATGCCGAATATTACTTGGAATGTGAATTGGAACGAAATCGCTAATTCATAAGACCATTTTACAATTTTGGCCCAAGTAGAAGCAAAGCCAATATTGTAAGATATCGATAGTCCATATCTCGGAAACTATAAGAGATAATGCAATTTGGCAATCGGCAACGTAATTAGCATGCCGAATATTACTTGGAATGTGAATTGGAACTAAATCGCTAATTCATAAGACCATTTTACAATTTTGGCCCAAGTAGAAGCAGAGCCAATATTGTAAGATGTCGATAGTCCATATCTCGGAATCTACAAGAGATAATGCAATTTGGCAATCGGCAACGTAATTAGCATGCCGAATATTACTTGGAATGTGAATTGGAACGAAATAGCTAATTCATAAGACCATTTTACAATTTTGGCCCAAGTAGAAGCAGAGTCAATATTATAAGATGCCGGTAAACCATATCTCGGAAACTATAAGAGATAAGGCAATTTGGTAATCGGCAACGTAATTAGCATGCCGAATATTACTTGGAATGTGAATTGGAACGAAATCGCTAATTCATAAGACCATTTTACAATTTTGGCCCAAGTAGAAGCAGAGCCAATATTGTAAGATGCCGGTAGTCCATATCTCGGAAACTATAAGAGATAAGGCAATTTGGCAATCGGCAACGTAATTAGCATGCCGAATATTACTTGGAATGTGAATTGGAACGAAATCGCTAATTCATAAGACCATTTTACAATTTTGGCCCAAGTTAGAAGCAGAGCCAATATTGTAAGATATCGATAGTCCATATCTCAGAAACTATAAGAGATAATGCAATTTGGCAATTGGCAGCGTAATTAGCATGCCGAATATTACTTGGAATGTGAATTGGAACGAAATCGCTAATTCATAAGACCATTTTACAATTTTGGACCAAGTAGAAGCAGAGCCAATATTGTAAGATGTCGATAGTCCATATCTCGGAAACTATAAGAGATAATGCAATTTGGCAATCGGCAACGTAATTAGCATGCCGAATATTACTTCGAATGTGAATTGGAACGAAATTGCTAATTCATAAAACCATTTTACAATTTTGGCCCAAGTAGAAGCAGAGCCAATATTGTAAGATGTCGATAGTCGATATCTCGGAAACTATAAGAGATAATGCAATTTGGTAATCGGCAACGTAAATAGCATGCCGAATATTACTTGGAATGTGAATTGGAACGAAATCGCTAATTCATAAGACCATTTTACAATTTTGGCCCAAGTTAGAAGCAGAGCCAATATTGTAAGATGCCGATAGTCCATATCTCGTAAACTAAAAGAGATAATGCAATTTGGCAATCGGCAACGTAATTAGCATGCGGAATATTACTTGGAATGTGAATTGGAACGAAATCGCTAATTCATAAGTCCATTTTACAATTTTGGCCCAAGTAGAAGCAGAGCCAATATTGTAAGATGCCGATAGTCCATATCTCGGAAACTATAAGAGATAATGCAATTTGGCAATTGGCAACGTAATTAGCATGCCGAATATTACTTGGAATGTGAATTGGAACCAAATCGCTAATTCATAAGACCATTTAAAATTTTGGCCCAAGTAGAAGCAGAGCCAATATTGAAAGATGTCGATAGTCCATATCTCGGAAACTATAAGAGCTAATGCAATTTGGCAATCGGAAACGTAATTAGCATGCGGAATATTACTTGGAATGTGAATTGGAACGAAATCGCTTATTCATAAGTCCATTTTACAATTTTGGCCCAAATAGAAGCAGAGCCAATATTGTAAGATGCCGATAGTCCATATCTCGGAAACTATAAGAGATAATGCAATTTGGCAATCGGCAACGTAATTAGCATGCCGAATATTACTTGGAATGTGAATTGGAACGAAATCGCTAATTCATAAGACCATTTTAAAATTTTGGCCCAAGTAGAAGCAGAGCCAATATTGAATGATGTCGTTAGTCCATATCTCGTAAACTAAAAGAGATAATGCAATTTGGCAATCGGCAACGTAATTAGCATGCGGAATATTACTTGGAATGTGAATTGGAACGAAATCGCTAATTCATAAGACCATTTTAAAATTTTGGCCCAAGTAGAAGCAGAGCCAATATTGTAAGATGCCGGTAGTCCATATCTCGGAAACTATAAGAGATAAGGCAATTTGGCAATCGGCAACGTAATTGGCATGCCGAATATTACCTGGAATGTGAATAGGAACGAAATCGCTAATTTATAAGACCATTTTACAATTTTGGCCCAAGTAGAAGCAGAGCCAATATTGTAAGATGTCGATAGTCCATATCTCGGAAACTAAAAGAGATAATGCAATTTGGCAATCGGCAACGTAATTAGCATGCCGAATATTACTTGGAATGTGAATTGGAACGAAATCGCTAATTCATAAGACCATTTTAAAATTTTGGCCCAAGTAGAAGCAAAGCCAATATTGTAAGATATCGATAGTCCATATCTCGGAAACTATAAGAGGTAATGCAATTTGGCAATCGGCAACGTAATTAGCATGCCGAATATTACTTGGAATGTGAATTGGAACGAAATCGCTAATTCATAAGACCATTTTACAATTTTGGCCCAAGTAGAAGCAGAGCCAATATTGTAAGATGTCGATAGTCCATATCTCGGAATCTATAAGAGATAATGCAATTTGGCAATACGCAACGTAATTAGCATGCCAAATATTACTCGGAATGTGAATTGGAACGAAATCGCTAATTCATAAGACCATTTTACAATTTTGGCCCAAGTAGAAGCAGAGCCAATATTGTAAGATGCCGATAGTCCATATCTCGGAAGCTATAAGAGATAATGCAATTTGGCAATCGGCAACGTAATTAGCATGCCGAATATTACTTGGAATGTGAATTGGAACGAAATCGCTAATTCATAAGACCATTTTACAATTTTGGCCCAAGTAGAAGCAGAGTCAATATTATAAGATGCCGGTAAACCATATCTCGGAAACTATAAGAGATAAGGCAATTTGGCAATCGGCAACGTAATTAGCATGCCGAATATTACTTGGAATGTGAATTGGAACGAAATCGCTAATTCATAAGACCATTTTACAATTTTGGCCCAAGTAGAAGCAGAGCCAATATTGTAAGATGCCGGTAGTCCATATCTCGGAAACTATAAGAGATAAGGCAATTTGGCAATCGGCAACGTAATTAGCATGCCGAATATTACTTGGAATGTGAATTGGAACGAAATCGCTAATTCATAAGACCATTTTACAATTTTGGCCCAAGTAAAAGCAGAGCCAATATTGTAAGATGTCGATAGTCCATATCTCGGAAACTATACGAGATAATGCAATTTGGCAATCGGCAACGTAATTAGCATGCCGAATATTACTTGGAATGTGAATTGGAACGAAATTGCTAATTCATAAGACCATTTTACAATTTTGGCCCTAGTAGAAGCAGAGACAATATTGTAAGATGCGGGTAGTCCATATCTCGGAAACTATAAGAGATAAGGCAATTTGGCAATCGGCAACGTAATTAGCATGCCGAATATTACTTGGAATGTGAATTGGAACGAAATCGCTAATTCATAAGACCATTTTACAATTTTGGCCCAAGTTAGAAGCAGAGCCAATATTGTAAGATGTCGATAGTCCATATCTCAGAAACTATAAGAGATAATGCAATTTGGCAATACGCAACGTAATTAGCATGCCAAATATTACTTGGAATGTGAATTGGAACGAAATCGCTAATTCACAAGACCATTTTACAATTTTGGCCCAAGTAGAAGCAGAGCCAATATTGTAAGATGCCGATAGTCCATATCTCGGAAACTATAAGAGATAATGCAATTTGGCAATCGGCAACGTAATTAGCATGCCGAATATTACTTGGAATGTGAATTGGAACGAAATCGCTAATTCATAAGACCATTTTACAATTTTGGCCCAAGTAGAAGCAGAGTCAATATTATAAGATGCCGGTAAACCATATCTCGGAAACTATAAGAGATAAGGCAATTTGGCAATCGGCAACGTAATTACCATGCCGAATATTACTTGGAATGTGAATTGGAAAGAAATAGCTAATTCATAAGACCATTTTACAATTTCGGCCCAAGTAAAAGCAGAGCCAATATTGTAAGATGTCGATAGTCCATATCTCGGAAACTATAAGAGATAATGCAATTTGGCAATCGGCAACGTAATTAGCATGCCGAATATTACTTGGAATGTGAATTGGAACGAAATCGCTAATTCATAAGACCATTTTACAATTTTGGCCCAAGTTAGAAGCAGAGCCAATATTGTAAGATGCCGATAGTCCATATCTCGGAAACTAAAAGGGATAATGCAATTTGGCAATCGGCAACGTAATTAGGATGCCGAATATTACTTGGAATGTGAATTGGAACGAAATCGCTAATTCATAAGACCATTTTACAATTTTGGCCCATGTAGAAGCAGAGCCAATATTGTAAGATGCAGGTAGTCCATATCTCGGAAACTATAAGAGATAAGGCAATTTGGCAATCGGCAACGTAATTGGCATGCCGAATATTACTTGGAATGTGAATAGGAACGAAATCGCTAATTTATAAGACCATTTTACAATTTTGGCCCAAGTAGAAGCAGAGCCAATATTGTAAGATGTCGATAGTCCATATCTCGGAAACTATAAGAGATAATGCAATTTGGTAATTGGCAACGTAATTAGCATGCCGAATATTACTTGGAATGTGAATTGGAACGAAATCGCTAATTCATAAGACCATTTTACAATTTTGGCCCAAGTTAGAAGCAGAGCCAATATTGTAAGATGCCGATAGTCCATATCTCGGAAACTATAAGAGATAATGCAATTTGGCAATCGGCAACGTAATTAGCATGCCGAATATTACTTGGAATGTGAATTGGAACGAAATCGCTAATTCATAAGACCATTTTACAATTTTGGCCCAAGTAGAAGCAGAGTCAATATTATAAGATGCCGGTAAACCATATCTCGGAAACTATAAGAGATAAGGCAATTTGGCAATCGGCAACTTAATTAGCATGCCGAATATTACTTGGAATGTGAATTGGAACGAAATCGCTAATTCATAAGACCATTTTACAATTTTGGCCCAAGTAGAAGCAGAGCCAATATTGTAAGATGCCGGTAGTCCATATCTCGGAAACTATAAGAGATAAGGCAATTTGGCAATCGGCAACGTAATTAGCATGCCGAATATTACTTGGAATGTGAATTGGAACGAAATCGCTAATTCATAAGACCATTTTACAATTTTGGCCCAAGTAAAAGCAGAGCCAATATTGTAAGATGTCGATAGTCCATATCTCGGAAACTATACGAGATAATGCAATTTGGCAATCGGCAACGTAATTAGCATGCCGAATATTACTTGGAATGTGAATTGGAACGAAATTGCTAATTCATAAGACCATTTTACAATTTTGGCCCTAGTAGAAGCAGAGACAATATTGTAAGATGCAGGTAGTCCATATCTCGGAAACTATAAGAGATAAGGCAATTTGGCAATCGGCAACGTAATTAGCATGCCGAATATTACTTGGAATGTGAATTGGAACGAAATCGCTAATTCATAAGACCATTTTACAATTTTGGCCCAAGTTAGAAGCAGAGCCAATATTGTAAGATGTCGATAGTCCATATCTCAGAAACTATAAGAGATAATGCAATTTGGCAATACGCAACGTAATTAGCATGCCAAATATTACTTGGAATGTGAATTGGAACGAAATCGCTAATTCATAAGACCATTTTACAATTTTGGCCCAAGTAGAAGCAGAGCCAATATTGTAAGATGCCGATAGTCCATATCTCGGAAACTATAAGAGATAATGCAATTTGGCAATCGGCAACGTAATTAGCATGCCGAATATTACTTGGAATGTGAATTGGAACGAAATCGCTAATTCATAAGACCATTTTACAATTTTGGCCCAAGTAGAAGCAGAGTCAATATTATAAGATGCCGGTAAACCATATCTCGGAAACTATAAGAGATAAGGCAATTTGGCAATCGGCAACGTAATTAGCATGCCGAATATTACTTGGAATGTGAATTGGAACGAAATAGCTAATTCATAAGACCATTTTACAATTTCGGCCCAAGTAAAAGCAGAGCCAATATTGTAAGATGTCGATAGTCCATATCTCGGAAACTATAAGAGATAATGCAATTTGGCTATCGGCAACGTAATTAGCATGCCGAATATTACTTGGAATGTGAATTGGAACGAAATCGCTAATTCATAAGACCATTTTACAATTTTGGCCCAAGTTAGAAGCAGAGCCAATATTGTAAGATGCCGATAGTCCATATCTCGGAAACTAAAAGGGATAATGCAATTTGGCAATCGGCAACGTAATTAGCATGCCGAATATTACTTGGAATGTGAATTGGAACGAAATCGCTAATTCATAAGACCATTTTACAATTTTGGCCCAAGTAGAAGCAGAGCCAATATTGTAAGATGCCGGTAGTCCATATCTCGGAAACTATAAGAGATAAGGCAATTTGGCAATCGGCAACGTAATTGGCATGCCGAATATTACTTGGAATGTGAATAGGAACGAAATCGCTAATTTATAAGACCATTTTACAATTTTGGCCCAAGTAGAAGCAGAGCCAATATTGTAAGATGTCGATAGTCCATATCTCGGAAACTAAAAGAGATAATGCAATTTGGCAATCGGCAACGTAATTAGCATGCCGAATATTACTTGGAATGTGAATTGGAACGAAATCGCTAATTCATAAGACCATTTTACAATTTTGGCCCAAGTAGAAGCAAAGCCAATATTGTAAGATATCGATAGTCCATATCTCGGAAACTATAAGAGATAATGCAATTTGGCAATCGGCAACGTAATTAGCATGCCGAATATTACTTGGAATGTGAATTGGAACGAAATCGCTAATTCATAAGACCATTTTACAATTTTGGCCCAAGTAGAAGCAGAGCCAATATTGTAAGATGTCGATAGTCCATATCTCGGAATCTACAAGAGATAATGCAATTTGGCAATCGGCAACGTAATTAGCATGCCGAATATTACTTGGAATGTGAATTGGAACGAAATAGCTAATTCATAAGACCATTTTACAATTTTGGCCCAAGTAGAAGCAGAGTCAATATTATAAGATGCCGGTAAACCATATCTCGGAAACTATAAGAGATAAGGCAATTTGGTAATCGGCAACGTAATTAGCATGCCGAATATTACTTGGAATGTGAATTGGAACGAAATCGCTAATTCATAAGACCATTTTACAATTTTGGCCCAAGTAGAAGCAGAGCCAATATTGTAAGATGCCGGTAGTCCATATCTCGGAAAATATAAGAGATAAGGCAATTTGGCAATCGGCAACGTAATTAGCATGCCGAATATTACTTGGAATGTGAATTGGAACGAAATCGCTAATTCATAAGACCATTTTACAATTTTGGCCCAAGTTAGAAGCAGAGCCAATATTGTAAGATATCGATAGTCCATATCTCAGAAACTATAAGAGATAATGCAATTTGGCAATTGGCAGCGTAATTAGCATGCCGAATATTACTTGGAATGTGAATTGGAACGAAATCGCTAATTCATAAGACCATTTTACAATTTTGGACCAAGTAGAAGCAGAGCCAATATTGTAAGATGTCGATAGTCCATATCTCGGAAACTATAAGAGATAATGCAATTTGGCAATCGGCAACGTAATTAGCATGCCGAATATTACTTCGAATGTGAATTGGAACGAAATTGCTAATTCATAAAACCATTTTACAATTTTGGCCCAAGTAGAAGCAGAGCCAATATTGTAAGATGTCGATAGTCGATATCTCGGAAACTATAAGAGATAATGCAATTTGGTAATCGGCAACGTAAATAGCATGCCGAATATTACTTGGAATGTGAATTGGAACGAAATCGCTAATTCATAAGACCATTTTACAATTTTGGCCCAAGTTAGAAGCAGAGCCAATATTGTAAGATGCCGATAGTCCATATCTCGTAAACTAAAAGAGATAATGTAATTTGGCAATCGGCAACGTAATTAGCATGCGGAATATTACTTGGAATGTGAAATGGAACGAAATCGCTAATTCATAAGTCCATTTTACAATTTTGGCCCAAGTAGAAGCAGAGCCAATATTGTAAGATGCCGATAGTCCATATCTCGGAAACTATAAGAGATAATGCAATTTGGCAATTGGCAACGTAATTAGCATGCCGAATATTACTTGGAATGTGAATTGGAACCAAATCGCTAATTCATAAGACCATTTAAAATTTTGGCCCAAGTAGAAGCAGAGCCAATATTGAAAGATGTCGATAGTCCATATCTCGGAAACTATAAGAGCTAATGCAATTTGGCAATCGGAAACGTAATTAGCATGCGGAATATTACTTGGAATGTGAATTGGAACGAAATCGCTTATTCATAAGTCCATTTTACAATTTTGGCCCAAATAGAAGCAGAGCCAATATTGTAAGATGCCGATAGTCCATATCTCGGAAACTATAAGAGATAATGCGATTTGGCAATCGGCAACGTAATTAGCATGCCGAATATTACTTGGAATGTGAATTGGAACGAAATCGCTAATTCATAAGACCATTTTACAATTTTGGCCCAAATAGAAGCAGAGCCAATATTGTAAGATGCCGATAGTCCATATCTCGGAAACTATAAGAGATAATGCGATTTGGCAATCGGCAACGTAATTAGCATGCCGAATATTACTTGGAATGTGAATTGGAACGAAATCGCTAATTCATAAGACCATTTTACAATTTTGGCCCAAGTAGAAGCAGAGCCAATATTGTAAGATGCCGGTAGTCCATATCTCGGAAACTATAAGAGATAAGGCAATTTGGCAATCGGCAACGTAATTGGCATGCCGAATATTACTTGGAATGTGAATAGGAACGAAATCGCTAATTCATAAGACCATTTTACAATTTTGGCCCAAGTAGAAGCAAAGCCAATATTGTAAGATATCGATAGTCCATATCTCGGAAACTATAAGAGATAATGCAATTTGGCAATCGGCAACGTAATTAGCATGCCGAATATTACTTGGAATGTGAATTGGAACGAAATCGCTAATTCATAAGACCATTTTACAATTTTGGCCCAAGTAGAAGCAGAGTCAATATTATAAGATGCCGGTAAACCATATCTCGGAAACTATAAGAGATAAGGCAATTTGGCAATCGGCAACTTAATTAGCATGCCGAATATTACTTGGAATGTGAATTGGAACGAAATCGCTAATTCATAAGACCATTTTACAATTTTGGCCCAAGTAGAAGCAGAGCCAATATTGTAAGATGCCGGTAGTCCATATCTCGGAAACTATAAGAGATAAGGCAATTTGGCAATCGGCAACGTAATTAGCATGCCGAATATTACTTGGAATGTGAATTGGAACGAAATCGCTAATTCATAAGACCATTTTACAATTTTGGCCCAAGTAAAAGCAGAGCCAATATTGTAAGATGTCGATAGTCCATATCTCGGAAACTATACGAGATAATGCAATTTGGCAATCGGCAACGTAATTAGCATGCCGAATATTACTTGGAATGTGAATTGGAACGAAATTGCTAATTCATAAGACCATTTTACAATTTTGGCCCTAGTAGAAGCAGAGACAATATTGTAAGATGCAGGTAGTCCATATCTCGGAAACTATAAGAGATAAGGCAATTTGGCAATCGGCAACGTAATTAGCATGCCGAATATTACTTGGAATGTGAATTGGAACGAAATCGCTAATTCATAAGACCATTTTACAATTTTGGCCCAAGTTAGAAGCAGAGCCAATATTGTAAGATGTCGATAGTCCATATCTCAGAAACTATAAGAGATAATGCAATTTGGCAATACGCAACGTAATTAGCATGCCAAATAATACTTGGAATGTGAATTGGAACGAAATCGCTAATTCATAAGACCATTTTACAATTTTGGCCCAAGTAGAAGCAGAGCCAATATTGTAAGATGCCGATAGTCCATATCTCGGAAACTATAAGAGATAATGCAATTTGGCAATCGGCAACGTAATTAGCATGCCGAATATTACTTGGAATGTGAATTGGAACGAAATCGCTAATTCATAAGACCATTTTACAATTTTGGCCCAAGTAGAAGCAGAGTCAATATTATAAGATGCCGGTAAACCATATCTCGGAAACTATAAGAGATAAGGCAATTTGGCAATCGGCAACGTAATTAGCATGCCGAATATTACTTGGAATGTGAATTGGAACGAAATAGCTAATTCATAAGACCATTTTACAATTTCGGCCCAAGTAAAAGCAGAGCCAATATTGTAAGATGTCGATAGTCCATATCTCGGAAACTATAAGAGATAATGCAATTTGGCTATCGGCAACGTAATTAGCATGCCGAATATTACTTGGAATGTGAATTGGAACGAAATCGCTAATTCATAAGACCATTTTACAATTTTGGCCCAAGTTAGAAGCAGAGCCAATATTGTAAGATGCCGATTGTCCATATCTCGGAAACTATAAGAGATAATGCAATTTGGTAATTGGCAACGTAATTAGCATGCCGAGTATTACTTGGAATGTGAATTGGAACGAAATCGCTAATTCATAAGACCATTTTACAATTTTGGCCCAAGTTAGAAGCAGAGCCAATATTGTAAGATGCCGATAGTCCATATCTCGGAAACTAAAAGGGATAATGCAATTTGGCAATCGGCAACGTAATTAGCATGCCGAATATTACTTGGAATGTGAATTGGAACGAAATCGCTAATTCATAAGACCATTTTACAATTTTGGCCCTAGTAGAAGCAGAGCCAATATTGTAAGATGCCGGTAGTCCATATCTCGGAAACTATAAGAGATAAGGCAATTTGGCAATCGGCAACGTAATTGGCATGCCGAATATTACTTGGAATGTGAATAGGAACGAAATCGCTAATTTATAAGACCATTTTACAATTTTGGCCCAAGTAGAAGCAGAGCCAATATTGTAAGATGTCGATAGTCCATATCTCGGATACTATAAGAGATAATGCAATTTGGCAATCGGCAACGTAATTAGCATGCCGAATATTACTTGTAATGTGAATTGGAACGAAATCGCTAATTCATAAGACCATTTTACAATTTTGGCCCAAATTAGAAGCAGAGCCAATATTGTAAGATGCCGATAGTCCATATCTCGGAAACTATAAGAGATAATGCAATTTGGCAATAGGCAACGTAATTAGAATGCCGAATATTACTTGGAATGTGAATTGGAACAAAATCGCTAATTCATAAGTCCATTTTAAAATTTTGGCCCAAGTTAGAAGCAGAGAAAATATTGTAAGATGCCGATAGTCCATATCTCGGAAACTAAAAGAGATAAAGCAATTTGGCAATCGGCAACGTAATTAGCATGCCGAATATTACTTGGAATGTGAATTGGAACGAAATCGCTAATTCATAAGACCATTTTACAATTTTGGCCCAAGTAGAAGCAGAGCCAATATTGTAAGATGCCGGTAGTCCATATCTCGGAAACTATACGAGATAATGCAATTTGGCAATCGGCAACGTAATTAGCATGCCGAATATTATTTGGAATGTGAATTGGAACGAAATTGCTAATTCATAAGACCATTTTACAATTTTGGCCCTAGTAGAAGCAGAGACAATATTGTAAAATGCAGGTAGTCCATATCTCGGAAACTAAAAGAGATAATGCAATTTGGCAATCGGCAACGTAATTAGCATGCCGAATATTACTTGGAATGTGAATTGGAACGAAATCGCTAATTCATAAGACCATTTTACAATTTTGGCCCAAGTAGAAGCAGAGCCAATATTGTAAGATGCCGGTAGTCCATATCTCGGAAACTATACGAGATAATGCAATTTGGCAATCGGCAACGTAATTAGCATGCCGAATATTATTTGGAATGTGAATTGGAACGAAATTGCTAATTCATAAGACCATTTTACAATTTTGGCCCTAGTAGAAGCAGAGACAATATTGTAAAATGCAGGTAGTCCATATCTCGGAAACTATAAGAGATAAGGCAATTTGGCAATCGGCAACGTAATTAGCATGCCGAATATTACTTGGAATGTGAATTGGAACGAAATCGCTAATTCATAAGACCATTTTACAATTTTGGCACAAGTAAAAGCAGAGCCAATATTGTAAGATGTCGATAGTCCATATCTCGGAAACTATAAGAGATAATGCAATTTGGCAATCGGCAACGTAATTAGCATACCGAATATTACTTGGAATGTGAATTGGAACGAAATCGCTAATTCATAAGACCATTTTACAATTTTGGCCCAAGTTAGAAGCAGAGCCAATATTGTAAGATGCCGATAGTCCATATCTCGGAAACTAAAAGAGATAATGCAATTTGGCAATCGGCAACGTAATTAGCATGCCGAATATTACTTGGAATGTGAATTGGAACGAAATCGCTAATTCATAAGACCATTTTACAATTTTGGCCCAAGTAGAAGCAGAGTCAATATTATAAGATGCCGGTAAACCATATCTCGGAAACTATAAGAGATAAGGCAATTTGGCAATCGGCAACGTAATTAGCATGCCGAATATTACTTGGAATGTGAATTGGAACGAAATAGCTAATTCATAAGACCATTTTACAATTTCGGCCCAAGTAAAAGCAGAGCCAATATTGTAAGATGTCGATAGTCCATATCTCGGAAACTATAAGAGATAATGCAATTTGGCAATCGGCAACGTAATTAGCATGCCGAATATTACTTGGAATGTGAATTGGAACGAAATCGCTAATTCATAAGACCATTTTACAATTTTGGCCCAAGTTAGAAGCAGAGCCAATATTGTAAGATGCCGATAGTCCATATCTCGGAAACTATAAGAGATAATGCAATTTGGTAATTGGCAACGTAATTAGCATGTCGAATATTACTTGGAATGTGAATTGGAACGAAATCGCTAATTCATAAGACCATTTTACAATTTTGGCCGAAGTTAGAAGCAGAGCCAATATTGTAAGATGCCGATAGTCCATATCTCGGAAACTAAAAGGGATAATGCAATTTGGCAATCGGCAACATAATTAGCATGCCGAATATTACTTGGAATGTGAATTGGAACGAAATCGCTAATTCATAAGACCATTTTACAATTTTGGCCCAAGTAGAAGCAGAGCCAATATTGTAAGATGCCGGTAGTCCATATCTCGGAAACTATAAGAGATAAGGCAATTTGGCAATCGGCAACGTAATTGGCATGCCGAATATTACCTGGAATGTGAATAGGAACGAAATCGCTAATTTATAAGACCATTTTACAATTTTGGCCCAAGTAGAAGCAGAGCCAATATTGTAAGATGTCGATAGTCCATATCTCGGAAACTAAAAGAGATAATGCAATTTGGCAATCGGCAACGTAATTAGCATGCCGAATATTACTTGGAATGTGAATTGGAACGAAATCGCTAATTCATAAGACCATTTTAAAATTTTGGCCCAAGTAGAAGCAAAGCCAATATTGTAAGATATCGATAGTCCATATCTCGGAAACTATAAGAGGTAATGCAATTTGGCAATCGGCAACGTAATTAGCATGCCGAATATTACTTGGAATGTGAATTGGAACGAAATCGCTAATTCATAAGACCATTTTACAATTTTGGCCCAAGTAGAAGCAGAGCCAATATTGTAAGATGTCGATAGTCCATATCTCGGAATCTATAAGAGATAATGCAATTTGGCAATACGCAACGTAATTAGCATACCGAATATTACTTGGAATGTGAATTGGAACGAAATCGCTAATTCATAAGACCATTTTACAATTTTGGCCCAAGTAGAAGCAGAGCCAATATTGTAAGATGCCGATAGTCCATATCTCGGAAGCTATAAGAGATAATGCAATTTGGCAATCGGCAACGTAATTAGCATGCCGAATATTACTTGGAATGTGAATTGGAACGAAATCGCTAATTCATAAGACCATTTTACAATTTTGGCCCAAGTAGAAGCAGAGTCAATATTATAAGATGCCGGTAAACCATATCTCGGAAACTATAAGAGATAAGGCAATTTGGCAATCGGCAACGTAATTAGCATGCCGAATATTACTTGGAATGTGAATTGGAACGAAATCGCTAATTCATAAGACCATTTTACAATTTTGGCCCAAGTAGAAGCAGAGCCAATATTGTAAGATGCCGGTAGTCCATATCTCGGAAAATATAAGAGATAAGGCAATTTGGCAATCGGCAACGTAATTAGCATGCCGAATATTACTTGGAATGTGAATTGGAACGAAATCGCTAATTCATAAGACCATTTTACAATTTTGGCCCAAGTAAAAGCAGAGCCAATATTGTAAGATGTCGATAGTCCATATCTCGGAAACTATACGAGATAATGCAATTTGGCAATCGGCAACGTAATTAGCATGCCGAATATTACTTGGAATGTGAATTGGAACGAAATTGCTAATTCATAAGACCATTTTACAATTTTGGCCCTAGTAGAAGCAGAGACAATATTGTAAGATGCGGGTAGTCCATATCTCGGAAACTATAAGAGATAAGGCAATTTGGCAATCGGCAACGTAATTAGCATGCCGAATATTACTTGGAATGTGAATTGGAACGAAATCGCTAATTCATAAGACCATTTTACAATTTTGGCCCAAGTTAGAAGCAGAGCCAATATTGTAAGATGTCGATAGTCCATATCTCAGAAACTATAAGAGATAATGCAATTTGGCAATACGCAACGTAATTAGCATGCCAAATATTACTTGGAATGTGAATTGGAACGAAATCGCTAATTCACAAGACCATTTTACAATTTTGGCCCAAGTAGAAGCAGAGCCAATATTGTAAGATGCCGATAGTCCATATCTCGGAAACTATAAGAGATAATGCAATTTGGCAATCGGCAACGTAATTAGCATGCCGAATATTACTTGGAATGTGAATTGGAACGAAATCGCTAATTCATAAGACCATTTTACAATTTTGGCCCAAGTAGAAGCAGAGTCAATATTATAAGATGCCGGTAAACCATATCTCGGAAACTATAAGAGATAAGGCAATTTGGCAATCGGCAACGTAATTACCATGCCGAATATTACTTGGAATGTGAATTGGAAAGAAATAGCTAATTCATAAGACCATTTTACAATTTCGGCCCAAGTAAAAGCAGAGCCAATATTGTAAGATGTCGATAGTCCATATCTCGGAAACTATAAGAGATAATGCAATTTGGCAATCGGCAACGTAATTAGCATGCCGAATATTACTTGGAATGTGAATTGGAACGAAATCGCTAATTCATAAGACCATTTTACAATTTTGGCCCAAGTTAGAAGCAGAGCCAATATTGTAAGATGCCGATAGTCCATATCTCGGAAACTAAAAGGGATAATGCAATTTGGCAATCGGCAACGTAATTAGCATGCCGAATATTACTTGGAATGTGAATTGGAACGAAATCGCTAATTCATAAGACCATTTTACAATTTTGGCCCAAGTAGAAGCAGAGCCAATATTGTAAGATGCCGGTAGTCCATATCTCGGAAACTATAAGAGATAAGGCAATTTGGCAATCGGCAACGTAATTGGCATGCCGAATATTACTTGGAATGTGAATAGGAACGAAATCGCTAATTTATAAGACCATTTTACAATTTTGGCCCAAGTAGAAGCAGAGCCAATATTGTAAGATGTCGATAGTCCATATCTCGGAAACTATAAGAGATAATGCAATTTGGTAATTGGCAACGTAATTAGCATGCCGAATATTACTTGGAATGTGAATTGGAACGAAATCGCTAATTCATAAGACCATTTTACAATTTTGGCCCAAGTTAGAAGCAGAGCCAATATTGTAAGATGCCGATAGTCCATATCTCGGAAACTAAAAGGGATAATGCAATTTGGCAATCGGCAACGTAATTAGCATGCCGAATATTACTTGGAATGTGAATTGGAACGAAATCGCTAATTCATAAGACCATTTTACAATTTTGGCCCAAGTAGAAGCAGAGCCAATATTGTAAGATGCCGGTAGTCCATATCTCGGAAACTATAAGAGATAAGGCAATTTGGCAATCGGCAACGTAATTGGCATGCCGAATATTACTTGGAATGTGAATAGGAACGAAATCGCTAATTCATAAGACCATTTTACAATTTTGGCCCAAGTAGAAGCAAAGCCAATATTGTAAGATATCGATAGTCCATATCTCGGAAACTATAAGAGATAATGCAATTTGGCAATCGGCAACGTAATTAGCATGCCGAATATTACTTGGAATGTGAATTGGAACGAAATCGCTAATTCATAAGACCATTTTACAATTTTGGCCCAAGTAGAAGCAGAGCCAATATTGTAAGATGTCGATAGTCCATATCTCGGAAACTAAAAGAGATAATGCAATTTGGCAATCGGCAACGTAATTAGCATGCCGAATATTACATGGAATGTGAATTGGAACGAAATCGCTAATTCATAAGACCATTTTACAATTTTGGCCCAAGTAGAAGCAAAGCCAATATTGTAAGATATCGATAGTCCATATCTCGGAAACAATAAGAGATAATGCAATTTGGCAATCGGCAAAGTAATTAGCATGATGAATATTACTTGGAATGTGAATTGGAACGAAATCGCTAATTCATAAGACCATTTTACAATTTTGGCCCAAGTAGAAGCAGAGCCAATATTGTAAGATGTCGATAGTCCATATCTCGGAATCTACAAGAGATAATGCAATTTGGCAATCGGCAACGTAATTAGCATGCCGAATATTACTTGGAATGTGAATTGGAACGAAATAGCTAATTCATAAGACCATTTTACAATTTTGGCCCAAGTAGAAGCAGAGTCAATATTATAAGATGCCGGTAAACCATATCTCGGAAACTATAAGAGATAAGGCAATTTGGTAATCGGCAACGTAATTAGCATGCCGAATATTACTTGGAATGTGAATTGGAACGAAATCGCTAATTCATAAGACCATTTTACAATTTTGGCCCAAGTAGAAGCAGAGCCAATATTGTAAGATGCCGGTAGTCCATATCTCGGAAAATATAAGAGATAAGGCAATTTGGCAATCGGCAACGTAATTAGCATGCCGAATATTACTTGGAATGTGAATTGGAACGAAATCGCTAATTCATAAGACCATTTTACAATTTTGGCCCAAGTTAGAAGCAGAGCCAATATTGTAAGATATCGATAGTCCATATCTCAGAAACTATAAGAGATAATGCAATTTGGCAATTGGCAGCGTAATTAGCATGCCGAATATTACTTGGAATGTGAATTGGAACGAAATCGCTAATTCATAAGACCATTTTACAATTTTGGACCAAGTAGAAGCAGAGCCAATATTGTAAGATGTCGATAGTCCATATCTCGGAAACTATAAGAGATAATGCAATTTGGCAATCGGCAACGTAATTAGCATGCCGAATATTACTTGGAATGTGAATTGGAACGAAATTGCTAATTCATAAAACTATTTTACAATTTTAGCCCAAGTAGAAGCAGAGCCAATATTGTAAGATGTCGATAGTCGATATCTCGGAAACTATAAGAGATAATGCAATTTGGCAATCGGCAACGTAAATAGCATGCCGAATATTACTTGGAATGTGAATTGGAACGAAATCGCTAATTCATAAGACCATTTTACAATTTTGGCCCAAGTTAGAAGCAGAGCCAATATTGTAAGATGCCGATAGTCCATATCTCGTAAACTAAAAGAGATAATGTAATTTGGCAATCGGCAACGTAATTAGCATGCGGAATATTACTTGGAATGTGAAATGGAACGAAATCGCTAATTCATAAGTCCATTTTACAATTTTGGCCCAAGTAGAAGCAGAGCCAATATTGTAAGATGCCGATAGTCCATATCTCGGAAACTATAAGAGATAATGCAATTTGGCAATTGGCAACGTAATTAGCATGCCGAATATTACTTGGAATGTGAATTGGAACCAAATCGCTAATTCATAAGACCATTTAAAATTTTGGCCCAAGTAGAAGCAGAGCCAATATTGAAAGATGTCGATAGTCCATATCTCGGAAACTATAAGAGCTAATGCAATTTGGCAATCGGAAACGTAATTAGCATGCGGAATATTACTTGGAATGTGAATTGGAACGAAATCGCTTATTCATAAGTCCATTTTACAATTTTGGCCCAAATAGAAGCAGAGCCAATATTGTAAGATGCCGATAGTCCATATCTCGGAAACTATAAGAGATAATGCGATTTGGCAATCGGCAACGTAATTAGCATGCCGAATATTACTTGGAATGTGAATTGGAACGAAATCGCTAATTCATAAGACCATTTTACAATTTTGGCCCAAATAGAAGCAGAGCCAATATTGTAAGATGCCGATAGTCCATATCTCGGAAACTATAAGAGATAATGCGATTTGGCAATCGGCAACGTAATTAGCATGCCGAATATTACTTGGAATGTGAATTGGAACGAAATCGCTAATTCATAAGACCATTTTACAATTTTGGCCCAAGTAGAAGCAGAGCCAATATTGTAAGATGCCGGTAGTCCATATCTCGGAAACTATAAGAGATAAGGCAATTTGGCAATCGGCAACGTAATTGGCATGCCGAATATTACTTGGAATGTGAATAGGAACGAAATCGCTAATTCATAAGACCATTTTACAATTTTGGCCCAAGTAGAAGCAAAGCCAATATTGTAAGATATCGATAGTCCATATCTCTGAAACTATAAGAGATAATGCAATTTGGCAATCGGCAACGTAATTAGCATGCCGAATATTACTTGGAATGTGAATTGGAACGAAATCGCTAATTCATAAGACCATTTTACAATTTTGGCCCAAGTAGAAGCAGAGCCAATATTGTAAGATGTCGATAGTCCATATCTCGGAAACTAAAAGAGATAATGCAATTTGGCAATCGGCAACGTAATTAGCATGCCGAATATTACTTGGAATGTGAATTGGAACGAAATCGCTAATTCATAAGACCATTTTACAATTTTGGCCCAAGTAGAAGCAAAGCCAATATTGTAAGATATCGATAGTCCATATCTCGGAAACTATAAGAGATAATGCAATTTGGCAATCGGCAACGTAATTAGCATGCCGAATATTACTTGGAATGTGAATTGGAACGAAATAGCTAATTCATAAGACCATTTTACAATTTTGGCCCAAGTAGAAGCAGAGTCAATATTATAAGATGCCGGTAAACCATATCTCGGAAACTATAAGAGATAAGGCAATTTGGTAATCGGCAACGTAATTAGCATGCCGAATATTACTTGGAATGTGAATTGGAACGAAATCGCTAATTCATAAGACCATTTTACAATTTTGGCCCAAGTAGAAGCAGAGCCAATATTGTAAGATGCCGGTATTCCATATCTCGGAAACTATAAGAGATAAGGCAATTTGGTAATCGGCAACGTAATTAGCATGCCAAATATTACTTGGAATGTGAATTGGAACGAAATCGCTAATTCATAAGACCATTTTACAATTTTGGCCCAAGTTAGAAGCAGAGCCAATATTGTAAGATATCGATAGTCCATATCTCAGAAACTATAAGAGATAATGCAATTTGGCAATTGGCAGCGTAATTAGCATGCCGAATATTACTTGGAATGTGAATTGGAACGAAATCGCTAATTCATAAGACCATTTTACAATTTTGGACCAAGTAGAAGCAGAGCCAATATTGTAAGATGTCGATAGTCCATATCTCGGAAACTATAAGAGATAATGCAATTTGGCAATCGGCAACGTAATTAGCATGCCGAATATTACTTGGAATGTGAATTGGAACGAAATTGCTAATTCATAAAACCATTTTACAATTTTGGCCCAAGTAGAAGCAGAGCCAATATTGTAAGATGTCGATAGTCGATATCTCGGAAACTATAAGAGATAATGCAATTTGGCAATCGGCAACGTAAATAGCATGCCGAATATTACTTGGAATGTGAATTGGAACGAAATCGCTAATTCATAAGACCATTTTACAATTTTGGCCCAAGTTAGAAGCAGAGCCAATATTGTAAGATGCCGATAGTCCATATCTCGTAAACTAAAAGAGATAATGTAATTTGGCAATCGGCAACGTAATTAGCATGCGGAATATTACTTGGAATGTGAAATGGAACGAAATCGCTAATTCATAAGTCCATTTTACAATTTTGGCCCAAGTAGAAGCAGAGCCAATATTGTAAGATGCCGATAGTCCATATCTCGGAAACTATAAGAGATAATGCAATTTGGCAATTGGCAACGTAATTAGCATGCCGAATATTACTTGGAATGTGAATTGGAACCAAATCGCTAATTCATAAGACCATTTAAAATTTTGGCCCAAGTAGAAGCAGAGCCAATATTGAAAGATGTCGATAGTCCATATCTCGGAAACTATAAGAGCTAATGCAATTTGGCAATCGGAAACGTAATTAGCATGCGGAATATTACTTGGAATGTGAATTGGAACGAAATCGCTTATTCATAAGTCCATTTTACAATTTTGGCCCAAATAGAAGCAGAGCCAATATTGTAAGATGCCGATAGTCCATATCTCGGAAACTATAAGAGATAATGCGATTTGGCAATCGGCAACGTAATTAGCATGCCGAATATTACTTGGAATGTGAATTGGAACGAAATCGCTAATTCATAAGACCATTTTACAATTTTGGCCCAAATAGAAGCAGAGCCAATATTGTAAGATGCCGATAGTCCATATCTCGGAAACTATAAGAGATAATGCGATTTGGCAATCGGCAACGTAATTAGCATGCCGAATATTACTTGGAATGTGAATTGGAACGAAATCGCTAATTCATAAGACCATTTTACAATTTTGGCCCAAGTAGAAGCAGAGCCAATATTGTAAGATGCCGGTAGTCCATATCTCGGAAAATATAAGAGATAAGGCAATTTGGCAATCGGCAACGTAATTGGCATGCCGAATATTACTTGGAATGTGAATAGGAACGAAATCGCTAATTCATAAGACCATTTTACAATTTTGGCCCAAGTAGA
This sequence comes from Rhynchophorus ferrugineus, assembly GCF_030347505.1. Taxonomy (NCBI): domain Eukaryota; kingdom Metazoa; phylum Arthropoda; class Insecta; order Coleoptera; family Curculionidae; genus Rhynchophorus; species Rhynchophorus ferrugineus. The sequence goes on along the minus strand of NW_027472588.1, from coordinate 22,354,163 downwards.
AGCAAAGCCAATATTGTAAGATATCGATAGTCCATATCTCTGAAACTATAAGAGATAATGCAATTTGGCAATCGGCAACGTAATTAGCATGCCGAATATTACTTGGAATGTGAATTGGAACGAAATCGCTAATTCATAAGACCATTTTACAATTTTGGCCCAAGTAGAAGCAGAGCCAATATTGTAAGATGTCGATAGTCCATATCTCGGAAACTAAAAGAGATAATGCAATTTGGCAATCGGCAACGTAATTAGCATGCCGAATATTACTTGGAATGTGAATTGGAACGAAATCGCTAATTCATAAGACCATTTTACAATTTTGGCCCAAGTAGAAGCAAAGCCAATATTGTAAGATATCGATAGTCCATATCTCGGAAACTATAAGAGATAATGCAATTTGGCAATCGGCAACGTAATTAGCATGCCGAATATTACTTGGAATGTGAATTGGAACGAAATAGCTAATTCATAAGACCATTTTACAATTTTGGCCCAAGTAGAAGCAGAGTCAATATTATAAGATGCCGGTAAACCATATCTCGGAAACTATAAGAGATAAGGCAATTTGGTAATCGGCAACGTAATTAGCATGCCGAATATTACTTGGAATGTGAATTGGAACGAAATCGCTAATTCATAAGACCATTTTACAATTTTGGCCCAAGTAGAAGCAGAGCCAATATTGTAAGATGCCGGTAGTCCATATCTCGGAAACTATAAGAGATAAGGCAATTTGGTAATCGGCAACGTAATTAGCATGCCGAATATTACTTGGAATGTGAATTGGAACGAAATCGCTAATTCATAAGACCATTTTACAATTTTGGCCCAAGTTAGAAGCAGAGCCAATATTGTAAGATATCGATAGTCCATATCTCAGAAACTATAAGAGATAATGCAATTTGGCAATTGGCAGCGTAATTAGCATGCCGAATATTACTTGGAATGTGAATTGGAACGAAATCGCTAATTCATAAGACCATTTTACAATTTTGGACCAAGTAGAAGCAGAGCCAATATTGTAAGATGTCGATAGTCCATATCTCGGAAACTATAAGAGATAATGCAATTTGGCAATCGGCAACGTAATTAGCATGCCGAATATTACTTGGAATGTGAATTGGAACGAAATTGCTAATTCATAAAACCATTTTACAATTTTGGCCCAAGTAGAAGCAGAGCCAATATTGTAAGATGTCGATAGTCGATATCTCGGAAACTATAAGAGATAATGCAATTTGGCAATCGGCAACGTAAATAGCATGCCGAATATTACTTGGAATGTGAATTGGAACGAAATCGCTAATTCATAAGACCATTTTACAATTTTGGCCCAAGTTAGAAGCAGAGCCAATATTGTAAGATGCCGATAGTCCATATCTCGTAAACTAAAAGAGATAATGTAATTTGGCAATCGGCAACGTAATTAGCATGCGGAATATTACTTGGAATGTGAAATGGAACGAAATCGCTAATTCATAAGTCCATTTTACAATTTTGGCCCAAGTAGAAGCAGAGCCAATATTGTAAGATGCCGATAGTCCATATCTCGGAAACTATAAGAGATAATGCAATTTGGCAATTGGCAACGTAATTAGCATGCCGAATATTACTTGGAATGTGAATTGGAACCAAATCGCTAATTCATAAGACCATTTAAAATTTTGGCCCAAGTAGAAGCAGAGCCAATATTGAAAGATGTCGATAGTCCATATCTCGGAAACTATAAGAGCTAATGCAATTTGGCAATCGGAAACGTAATTAGCATGCGGAATATTACTTGGAATGTGAATTGGAACGAAATCGCTTATTCATAAGTCCATTTTACAATTTTGGCCCAAATAGAAGCAGAGCCAATATTGTAAGATGCCGATAGTCCATATCTCGGAAACTATAAGAGATAATGCGATTTGGCAATCGGCAACGTAATTAGCATGCCGAATATTACTTGGAATGTGAATTGGAACGAAATCGCTAATTCATAAGACCATTTTACAATTTTGGCCCAAATAGAAGCAGAGCCAATATTGTAAGATGCCGATAGTCCATATCTCGGAAACTATAAGAGATAATGCGATTTGGCAATCGGCAACGTAATTAGCATGCCGAATATTACTTGGAATGTGAATTGGAACGAAATCGCTAATTCATAAGACCATTTTACAATTTTGGCCCAAGTAGAAGCAGAGCCAATATTGTAAGATGCCGGTAGTCCATATCTCGGAAACTATAAGAGATAAGGCAATTTGGCAATCGGCAACGTAATTGGCATGCCGAATATTACTTGGAATGTGAATATGAACGAAATCGCTAATTCATAAGACCATTTTACAATTTTGGCCCAAGCAGAAGCAAAGCCAATATTGTAAGATATCGATAGTCCATATCTCGGAAACTATAAGAGATAATGCAATTTGGCAATCGGCAACGTAATTAGCATGCCGAATATTACTTGGAATGTGAATTGGAACGAAATCGCTAATTCATAAGACCATTTTACAATTTTGGCCCAAGTAGAAGCAGAGCCAATATTGTAAGATGTCGATAGTCCATATCTCGGAAACTAAAAGAGATAATGCAATTTGGCAATCGGCAACGTAATTAGCATGCCGAATATTACTTGGAATGTGAATTGGAACGAAATCGCTAATTCATAAGACCATTTTACAATTTTGGCCCAAGTAGAAGCAAAGCCAATATTGTAAGATATCGATAGTCCATATCTCGGAAACTATAAGAGATAATGCAATTTGGCAATCGGAAACGTAATTAGCATGCCGAATATTACTTGGAATGTGAATTGGAACGAAATAGCTAATTCATAAGACCATTTTACAATTTTGGCCCAAGTAGAAGCAGAGTCAATATTATAAGATGCCGGTAAACCATATCTCGGAAACTATAAGAGATAAGGCAATTTGGTAATCGGCAACGTAATTAGCATGCCGAATATTACTTGGAATGTGAATTGGAACGAAATCGCTAATTCATAAGACCATTTTACAATTTTGGCCCAAGTAGAAGCAGAGCCAATATTGTTAGATGCCGGTAGTCCATATCTCGGAAAATATAAGAGATAAGGCAATTTGGTAATCGGCAACGTAATTAGCATGCCGAATATTACTTGGAATGTGAATTGGATCGAAATCGCTAATTCATAAGACCATTTTACAATTTTGGCCCAAGTTAGAAGCAGAGCCAATATTGTAAGATATCGATAGTCCATATCTCAGAAACTATAAGAGATAATGCAATTTGGCAATTGGCAGCGTAATTAGCATGCCGAATATTACTTGGAATGTGAATTGGAACGAAATCGCTAATTCATAAGACCATTTTACAATTTTGGACCAAGTAGAAGCAGAGCCAATATTGTAAGATGTCGATAGTCCATATCTCGGAAACTATAAGAGATAATGCAATTTGGCAATCGGCAACGTAATTAGCATGCCGAATATTACTTGGAATGTGAATTGGAACGAAATTGCTAATTCATAAAACCATTTTACAATTTTGGCCCAAGTAGAAGCAGAGCCAATATTGTAAGATGTCGATAGTCGATATCTCGGAAACTATAAGAGATAATGCAATTTGGCAATCGGCAACGTAAATAGCATGCCGAATATTACTTGGAATGTGAATTGGAACGAAATCGCTAATTCATAAGACCATTTTACAATTTTGGCCCAAGTTAGAAGCAGAGCCAATATTGTAAGATGCCGATAGTCCATATCTCGTAAACTAAAAGAGATAATGCAATTTGGCAATCGGCAACGTAATTAGCATGCGGAATATTACTTGGAATGTGAAATGGAACGAAATCGCTAATTCATAAGTCCATTTTACAATTTTGGCCCAAGTAGAAGCAGAGCCAATATTGTAAGATGCCGATAGTCCATATCTCGGAAACTATAAGAGATAATGCAATTTGGCAATTGGCAACGTAATTAGCATGCCGAATATTACTTGGAATGTGAATTGGAACCAAATCGCTAATTCATAAGACCATTTAAAATTTTGGCCCAAGTAGAAGCAGAGCCAATATTGAAAGATGTCGATAGTCCATATCTCGGAAACTATAAGAGCTAATGCAATTTGGCAATCGGAAACGTAATTAGCATGCGGAATATTACTTGGAATGTGAATTGGAACGAAATCGCTTATTCATAAGTCCATTTTACAATTTTGGCCCAAATAGAAGCAGAGCCAATATTGTAAGATGCCGATAGTCCATATCTCGGAAACTATAAGAGATAATGCGATTTGGCAATCGGCAACGTAATTAGCATGCCGAATATTACTTGGAATGTGAATTGGAACGAAATCGCTAATTCATAAGACCATTTTACAATTTTGGCCCAAATAGAAGCAGAGCCAATATTGTAAGATGCCGATAGTCCATATCTCGGAAACTATAAGAGATAATGCGATTTGGCAATCGGCAACGTAATTAGCATGCCGAATATTACTTGGAATGTGAATTGGAACGAAATCGCTAATTCATAAGACCATTTTACAATTTTGGCCCAAGTAGAAGCAGAGCCAATATTGTAAGATGCCGGTAGTCCATATCTCGAAAACTATAAGAGATAAGGCAATTTGGCAATCGGCAACGTAATTGGCATGCCGAATATTACTTGGAATGTGAATATGAACGAAATCGCTAATTCATAAGACCATTTTACAATTTTGGCCCAAGTAGAAGCAAAGCCAATATTGTAAGATATCGATAGTCCATATCTCGGAAACTATAAGAGATAATGCAATTTGGCAATCGGCAACGTAATTAGCATGCCGAATATTACTTGGAATGTGAATTGGAACGAAATCGCTAATTCATAAGACCATTTTACAATTTTGGCCCAAGTAGAAGCAGAGCCAATATTGTAAGATGTCGATAGTCCATATCTCGGAAACTAAAAGAGATAATGCAATTTGGCAATCGGCAACGTAATTAGCATGCCGAATATTACTTGGAATGTGAATTGGAACGAAATCGCTAATTCATAAGACCATTTTACAATTTTGGCCCAAGTAGAAGCAAAGCCAATATTGTAAGATATCGATAGTCCATATCTCGGAAACTATAAGAGATAATGCAATTTGGCAATCGGCAACGTAATTAGCATGCCGAATATTACTTGGAATGTGAATTGGAACGAAATCGCTAATTCATAAGACCATTTTACAATTTTGGCCCAAGTAGAAGCAGAGCCAATATTGTAAGATGTCGATAGTCCATATCTCGGAATCTACAAGAGATAATGCAATTTGGCAATCGGCAACGTAATTAGCATGCCGAATATTACTTGGAATGTGAATTGGAACGAAATAGCTAATTCATAAGACCATTTTACAATTTTGGCCCAAGTAGAAGCAGAGTCAATATTATAAGATGCCGGTAAACCATATCTCGGAAACTATAAGAGATAAGGCAATTTGGTAATCGGCAACGTAATTAGCATGCCGAATATTACTTGGAATGTGAATTGGAACGAAATCGCTAATTCATAAGACCATTTTACAATTTTGGCCCAAGTAGAAGCAGAGCCAATATTGTAAGATGCCGGTAGTCCATATCTCGGAAACTATAAGAGATAAGGCGATTTGGCAATCGGCAACGTAATTAGCATGCCGAATATTACTTGGAATGTGAATTGGAACGAAATCGCTAATTCATAAGACCATTTTACAATTTTGGACCAAGTAGAAGCAGAGCCAATATTGTAAGATGTCGATAGTCGATATCTCGGAAACTATAAGAGATAATGCAATTTGGCAATCGGCAACGTAAATAGCATGCCGAATATTACTTGGAATGTGAATTGGAACGAAATCGCTAATTCATAAGACCATTTTACAATTTTGGCCCAAGTTAGAAGCAGAGCCAATATTGTAAGATGCCGATAGTCCATATCTCGTAAACTAAAAGAGATAATGTAATTTGGCAATCGGCAACGTAATTAGCATGCGGAATATTACTTGGAATGTGAAATGGAACGAAATCGCTAATTCATAAGTCCATTTTACAATTTTGGCCCAAGTAGAAGCAGAGCCAATATTGTAAGATGCCGATAGTCCATATCTCGGAAACTATAAGAGATAATGCAATTTGGCAATTGGCAACGTAATTAGCATGCCGAATATTACTTGGAATGTGAATTGGAACCAAATCGCTAATTCATAAGACCATTTAAAATTTTGGCCCAAGTAGAAGCAGAGCCAATATTGAAAGATGTCGATAGTCCATATCTCGGAAACTATAAGAGCTAATGCAATTTGGCAATCGGAAACGTAATTAGCATGCGGAATATTACTTGGAATGTGAATTGGAACGAAATCGTTTATTCATAAGTCCATTTTACAATTTTGGCCCAAATAGAAGCAGAGCCAATATTGTAAGATGCCGATAGTCCATATCTCGGAAACTATAAGAGATAATGCGATTTGGCAATCGGCAACGTAATTAGCATGCCGAATATTACTTGGAATGTGAATTGGAACGAAATCGCTAATTCATAAGACCATTTTACAATTTTGGCCCAAATAGAAGCAGAGCCAATATTGTAAGATGCCGATAGTCCATATCTCGGAAACTATAAGAGATAATGCGATTTGGCAATCGGCAACGTAATTAGCATGCCGAATATTACTTGGATTGTGAATTGGAACGAAATCGCTAATTCATAAGACCATTTTACAATTTCGCCCCAAGTAGAAGCAGAGCCAATATTGTAAGATGCCGGTAGTCCATATCTCGGAAACTATAAGAGATAAGGCAATTTGGCAATCGGCAACGTAATTAGCATGCCGAATATTACTTGGAATGTGAATTGGAACGAAATCGCTAATTCATAAGACCATTTTACAATTTTGGCACAAGTAGAAGCAGAGCCAATATTGTAAGATGTCGATAGTCCATATCTCGGAAACTATAAGAGATAATGCAATTTGGCAATCGGCAACGTAATTAGCATGCCGAATATTACTTGGAATGTGAATTGGAACGAAATCGCTAATTCATAAGACCATTTTACAATTTTGGCCCAAGTTAGAAGCAGAGCCAATATTGTAAGATGCCGATAGTCCATATCTCGGAAACTATAAGAGATAATGCAATTTGGCAATCGGCAACGTAATTAGCATGCCGAATATTACTTGGAATGTGAATTGGAACGAAATCGCTAATTCATAAGACCATTTTACAATTTTGGCCCAAGTAGAAGCAGAGCCAATATTGTAAGATGCCGGTAGTCCATATCTCGGAAAATATAAGAGATAATGCAATTTGGCAATCGGCAACGTAATTAGCATGCCGAATATTACTTGGAATGTGAATTGGAACGAAATTGCTAATTCATAAGAACATTTTACAATTGTGGCCCTAGTAGAAGCAGAGACAATATTGTAAAATGCAGGTAGTCCATATCTCGGAAACTATAAGAGATAAGGCAATTTGGCAATCGGCAACGTAATTAGCATGCCGAATATTACTTGGAATGTGAATTGGAACGAAATCGCTAATTCATAAGACCATTTTACAATTTTGGCACAAGTAAAAGCAGAGCCAATATTGTAAGATGTCGATAGTCCATATCTCGGAAACTATAAGAGATAATGCAATTTGGCAATCGGCAACGTAATTAGCATGCCGAATATTACTTGGAATGTGAATTGGAACGAAATCGCTAATTCATAAGACCATTTTACAATTTTGGTCCAAGTTAGAAGCAGAGCCAATATTGTAAGAAGCCGATAGTCCATATCTCGGAAACTAAAAGAGATAATGCAATTTGGCAATCGGCAACGTAATTAGCATGCCGAATATTACTTGGAATGTGAATTGGAACGAAATCGCTAATTCATATGACCATTTTACAATTTTGGCCCAAATAGAAGCAGAGCCAATATTGTAAGATGCCGATAGTCCATATCTCGGAAACTATAAGAGATAATGCGATTTGGCAATCGGCAACGTAATTAGCATGCCGAATATTACTTGGATTGTGAATTGGAACGAAATCGCTAATTCATAAGACCATTTTACAATTTTGGCCCAAATTAGAAGCAGAGCCAATATTGTAAGATGCCGATAGTCCATATCTCGGAAACTAAAAGAGATAATGCAATTTGGCAATCGGCAACGTAATTAGCATGCCGAATATTACTTGGAATGTGAATTGGAACGAAATCGCTAATTCATAAGACCATTTTACAATTTTGGCCCAAGTAGAAGCAGAGCCAATATTGTAAGATGCCGGTAGTCCATATCTCGGAAACTATACGAGATAATGCAATTTGGCAATCGGCAACGTAATTAGCATGCCGAATATTACTTGGAATGTGATTTGGAACGAAATTGCTAATTCATAAGACCATTTTACAATTTTGGCCCTAGTAGAAGCAGAGACAATATTGTAAAATGCAGGTAGTCCATATCTCGGAAACTATAAGAGATAAGGCAATTTGGCAATCGGCAACGTAATTAGCATGCCGAATATTACTTGGAATGTGAATTGGAACGAAATCGCTAATTCACAAGACCACTTTACAATTTTGGGCGAAGTAGAAGCAGAGCCAATATTGTAAGATGTCGATAGTCCATATCTCGGAAACTATACGACATAATGCAGTTTGGCAATCCGCAACGTAATTAGCATGCTAAATATTACTTGGAATGTGAATTGGAACGAAATCGCTAATTCATAAGATCATTTTATAATTTTGGCCCAAGTAAAAACAGAGCCAATATTGTAAGATGTCGATAGTCCATATCTCGGAAACTATAAGAGATAATGCAATTTGGCCATGGGCAACGTAATTAGCATGCCGAATATTACTTGGAATGTGAATTGGAACGAAATCGCTAATTCGTAAGACCATTTTACAATTTTGGCCCAAGTTAGAAGTAGAGCCAATATTGTAAGATGCCGATAGTCCATATCTCGGAAACTATAAGAGATAATGCAATTTGGCAATTGGCAACGTAATTAGCATGCCGAATATTACTTGGAATGTGAATTGGAACGAAATCGCTATTTCATAAGACCATTTTACAATTTTGGCCCAAGTTAGAAGCAGAGCCAATATTGTAAGATGTCGATAGTCCATATCTCGGAAACTATAAGAGATAATGCAATTTGGCAATACGCAACGTAATTAGCATGCCGAATATTACTTGGAATGTGAATTGGAACGAAATCGCTAATTCATAAGACCATTTTACAATTTTGGCGAAAGTTAGAAGCAGAGCCAATATTGTAAGATGCCGATAGTCCATATCTCGGAAACTATAAGAGATAATGCAATTTGGCAATTGGCAACGTAATTAGCATGCCGAATATTACTTGGAATGTGAATTGGAACGAAATCGCTAATTCATAAGACCATTTTACAATTTTGGCCCAAGTTAGAAGCAGAGCCAATATTGTAAGATGCCGATAGTCCATATCTCGGAAACTAAAAGAGATAATGCAATTTGGCAATCGGCAACGTAATTAGCATGCCGAATATTACTTGGAATGTGAATTGGAACGAAATCGCTAATTCATAAGACCATTTTACAATTTTGGCCCAAGTAGAAGCAGAGCCAATATTGTAAGATGCCGGTAGTCCATATCTCGGAAACTATAAGAGATAAGGCAATTTGGCAATCGGCAACGTAATTAGCATGCCGAATATTACTTGGAATGTGAATTGGAACGAAATCGCTAATTCATAAGACCATTTTACAATTTTGGCCCAAGTAGAAGCAGAGCCAATATTGTAAGATGCCGGTAGTCCATATCTCGGAAACTATAAGAGATAAGGCAATTTGGCAATCGGCAACGTAATTAGCATGCCGAATATTACTTGGAATGTGAATTGGAACGAAATCGCTAATTCATAAGACCATTTTACAATTTTGGCCCAAGTTAGAAGCAGAGCCAATATTGTAAGATGTCGATAGTCCATATCTCAGAAACTATAAGAGATAATGCAATTTGGCAATACGCAACGTAATTAGCATGCCAAATATTACTTGGAATGTGAATTGGAACGAAATCGCTAATTCATAAGACCATTTTACAATTTTGGCCCAAGTAGAAGCAGAGCCAATATTGTAAGATGCCGATAGTCCATATCTCGGAAACTATAAGAGATAATGCAATTTGGCAATCGGCAACGTAATTAGCATGCCGAATATTACTTGGAATGTGAATTGGAAAGAAATCGCTAATTCATAAGACCATTTTACAATTTTGGCCCAAGTTAGAAGCAGAGCCAATATTGTAAGATGCCGATAGTCCATATCTCGGAAACTATAAGAGATAATGCAATTTGGCAATTGGCAGCGTAATTAGCATGCCGAATATTACTTGGAATGTGAATTGGAACGAAATCGCTAATTCATAAGACCATTTTACAATTTTGGACCCAGTAGAAGCAGAGCCAATATTGTAAGATGTCGATAGTCCATATCTCGGAAACTATAAGAGATAATGCAATTTGGCAATCGGCAACGTAATTAGCATGCCGAATATTACTTGGAATGTGAATTGGAACGAAATTGCTAATTCATAAGGCCATTTTACAATTTTGGCCCAAGTAGAAGCAGAGCCAATATTGTAAGATGTCGATAGTCCATATCTCGTAAACTAAAAGAGATAATGCAATTTGGCAATCGGCAACGTAATTAGCATGCGGAATATTACTTGGAATGTGAATTGGAACGAAATCGCTAATTCATAAGTCCATTTTACAATTTTGGCCCAAGTAGAAGCAGAGCCAATATTGTAAGATGCCGATAGTCCATATCTCGGAAACTATAAGAGATAATGCAATTTGGCAATTGGCAACGTAATTAGCATGCCGAATATTACTTGGAATGTGAATTGGAACGAAATCGCTAATTCATAAGACCATTTAAAATTTTGGCCCAAGTAGAAGCAGAGCCAATATTGAAAGATGTCGATAGTCCATATCTCGGAAACTATAAGAGCTAATGCAATTTGGCAATCGGCAACGTAATTAGCATGCGGAATATTACTTGGAATGTGAATTGGAACGAAATCGCTAATTCATAAGTCCATTTTACAATTTTGGCCCAAGTAGAAGCAGAGCCAATATTGTATGATGCCGATAGTCCATATCTCGGAAACTATAAGAGATAATACAATTTGGCGATTGGCAACGTAGTTAGCATGCCGAATATTACTTGGAATGTGAATTGGAACGAAATCGCTAACTCATAAGACCATTTTACAATTTTGGCCCAAATAGAAGCAGAGCCAATATTGTAAGATGCCGATAGTCCATATCTCGGAAACTATAAGAGATAATGCGATTTGGCAATCGGCAACGTAATTAGCATGCCGAATATTACTTGGATTGTGAATTGGAACGAAATCGCTAATTCATAAGACCATTTTACAATTTCGGCCCAAGTAGAAGCAGAGCCAATATTGTAAGATGCCGGTAGTCCATATCTCGGAAACTATAGGAGATAAGGCAATTTGGCAATCGGCAACGTAATTAGCATGCCGAATATTACTTGGAATGTGAATTGGAACGAAATCGCTAATTCATAAGACCATTTTACAATTTTGGCCCAAGTTAGAAGCAGAGCCAATATTGTAAGATGCCGATAGTCCATATCTCGGAAACTATAAGAGATAATGCAATTTGGCAATTGGCAACGTAATTAGCATGCCGAATATTACTTGGAATGTGAATTGGAACGAAATCGCTAATTCATAAGACCATTTTACAATTTTGGCCCAAGTTAGAAGCAGAGCCAATATTGTAAGATGCCGATAGTCCATATCTCGGAAACTAAAAGAGATAATGCAATTTGGCAATCGGTAACGTAATTAGCATGCCGAATATTACTTGGAATGTGAATTGGAACGAAATCGCTAATTCATAAGACCATTTTACAATTTTGGCCCAAGTAGAAGCCGAGCCAATATTGTAAGATGCCGGTAGTCCATATCTCGGAAACTATACGAGATAATGCAATTTGGCAATCGGCAACGTAATTAGCATGCCGAATATTATTTGGAATGTGAATTGGAACGAAATTGTTAATTCATAAGACCATTTTACAATTTTGGCCCTAGTAGAAGCAGAGACAATATTGTAAAATGCAGGTAGTCCATATCTCGGAAACTATAAGAGATAAGGCAATTTGGCAATCGGCAACGTAATTAGCATGCCGAATATTACTTGGAATGTGAATTGGAACGAAATTGCTAATTCATAAGACCATTTTACAATTTTGGCCCTAGTAGAAGCAGAGACAATATTGTAAAATGCAGGTAGTCCATATCTCGGAAACTATAAGAGATAAGGCAATTTGGCAATCGGCAACGTAATTAGCATGCCGAATATTACTTGGATTGTGAATTGGAACGAAATCGCTAATTCATAAGACCATTTTACAATTTCGGCCCAAGTAGAAGCAGAGCCAATATTGTAAGATGCCGGTAGTCCATATCTCGGAAACTATAAGAGATAAGGCAATTTGGCAATCGGCAACGTAATTAGCATGCCGAATATTACTTGGAATGTGAATTGGAACGAAATCGCTAATTCATAAGACCATTTTACAATTTTGGCCCAAGTTAGAAGCAGAGCCAATATTGTAAGATGCCGATAGTCCATATCTCGGAAACTAAAAGAGATAATGCAATTTGGCAATCGGCAACGTAATTAGCATGCCGAATATTACTTGGAATGTGAATTGGAACGAAATCGCTAATTCATAAGACCATTTTACAATTTTGGCCCAAGTAGAAGCAGAGTCAATATTATAAGATGCCGGTAAACCATATCTCGGAAACTATAAGAGATAAGGCAATTTGGCAATCGGCAACGTAATTAGCATGCCGAATATTACTTGGAATGTGAATTGGAACGAAATCGCTAATTCATAAGACCATTTTACAATTTTGGCCCAAGTAGAAGCAGAGCCAATATTGTAAGATGTCGATAGTCCATATCTCGGAAACTATAAGAGATAATGCAATTTGGCAATCGGCAACGTAATTAGCATGCCGAATATTACTTGGAATGTGAATTGGAACGAAATCGCTAATTCATAAGACCATTTTACAATTTTGGCCCAAGTAGAAGCAGAGTCAATATTATAAGATGCCGGTAAACCATATCAAGGAAACTATAAGAGATAAGGCAATTTGGCAATCGGCAACATAATTAGCATGCCGAATATTACTTGGAATGTGAATTGGAACGAAATCGCTAATTCATAAGACCATTTTACAATTTTGGCCCAAGTAGAAACAGAACCAATATTGTAAGATGCCGGTACTCCATATCTCGGAAAATATAAGAGATAAGGCAATTTGGCAATCGGCAACGTAATTAGCATGCCGAATATTACTTGGAATGTGAATTGGAACGAAATCGCTAATTCATAAGACCATTTTACAATTTTGGCCCAAGTAAAAGCAGAGCCAATATTGCAAGATGTCGATAGTCCATATCTCGGAAACTATACGAGATAATGCAATTTGGCAATCGGCAACGTAATTAGCATGCCGAATATTACTTGGAATGTGAATTGGAACGAAATTGCTAATTCATAAGACCATTTTACAATTTTGGCCCTAGTAGAAGCAGAGACAATATTGTAAGATGCAGGTAGTCCATATCTCGGAAACTATAAGAGATAAGGCAATTTGGCAATCGGCAACGTAATTAGCATGCCGAATATTACTTGGAATGTGAATTGGAACGAAATCGCTAATTCATAAGACCATTTTACAATTTTGGCCCAAGTTAGAAGCAGAGCCAATATTGTAAGATGTCGATAGTCCATATCTCAGAAACTATAAGAGATAATGCAATTTGGCAATACGCAACGTAATTAGCATGCCAAATATTACTTGGAATGTGAATTGGAACGAAATCGCTAATTCATAAGACCATTTTACAATTTTGGCCCAAGTAGAAGCAGAGCCAATATTGTAAGATGCCGATAGTCCATATCTCGGAAACTATAAGAGATAATGCAATTTGGCAATCGGCAACGTAATTAGCATGCCGAATATTACTTGGAATGTGAATTGGAACGAAATCGCTTATTCATAAGACCATTTTACAATTTTGGCCCAAGTAGAAGCAGAGTCAATATTATAAGATGCCGGTAAACCATATCTCGGAAACTATAAGAGATAAGGCAATTTGGCAATCGGCAACGTAATTAGCATGCCGAATATTACTTGGAATGTGAATTGGAACGAAATAGCTAATTCATAAGACCATTTTACAATTTCGGCCCAAGTAAAAGCAGAGCCAATATTGTAAGATGTCGATAGTCCATATCTCGGAAACTATAAGAGCTAATGCAATTTGGCAATCGGCAACGTAATTAGCATGCGGAATATTACTTGGAATGTGAATTGGAACGAAATCGCTAATTCATAAGTCCATTTTACAATTTTGGCCCAAGTAGAAGCAGAGCCAATATTGTATGATGCCGATAGTCCATATCTCGGAAACTATAAGAGATAATACAATTTGGCGATTGGCAACGTAGTTAGCATGCCGAATATTACTTGGAATGTGAATTGGAACGAAATCGCTAACTCATAAGACCATTTTACAATTTTGGCCCAAATAGAAGCAGAGCCAATATTGTAAGATGCCGATAGTCCATATCTCGGAAACTATAAGAGATAATGCGATTTGGCAATCGGCAACGTAATTAGCATGCCGAATATTACTTGGATTGTGAATTGGAACGAAATCGCTAATTCATAAGACCATTTTACAATTTCGGCCCAAGTAGAAGCAGAGCCAATATTGTAAGATGCCGGTAGTCCATATCTCGGAAACTATAGGAGATAAGGCAATTTGGCAATCGGCAACGTAATTAGCATGCCGAATATTACTTGGAATGTGAATTGGAACGAAATCGCTAATTCATAAGACCATTTTACAATTTTGGCCCAAGTTAGAAGCAGAGCCAATATTGTAAGATGCCGATAGTCCATATCTCGGAAACTATAAGAGATAATGCAATTTGGCAATTGGCAACGTAATTAGCATGCCGAATATTACTTGGAATGTGAATTGGAACGAAATCGCTAATTCATAAGACCATTTTACAATTTTGGCCCAAGTTAGAAGCAGAGCCAATATTGTAAGATGCCGATAGTCCATATCTCGGAAACTAAAAGAGATAATGCAATTTGGCAATCGGTAACGTAATTAGCATGCCGAATATTACTTGGAATGTGAATTGGAACGAAATCGCTAATTCATAAGACCATTTTACAATTTTGGCCCAAGTAGAAGCCGAGCCAATATTGTAAGATGCCGGTAGTCCATATCTCGGAAACTATACGAGATAATGCAATTTGGCAATCGGCAACGTAATTAGCATGCCGAATATTATTTGGAATGTGAATTGGAACGAAATTGTTAATTCATAAGACCATTTTACAATTTTGGCCCTAGTAGAAGCAGAGACAATATTGTAAAATGCAGGTAGTCCATATCTCGGAAACTATAAGAGATAAGGCAATTTGGCAATCGGCAACGTAATTAGCATGCCGAATATTACTTGGAATGTGAATTGGAACGAAATTGCTAATTCATAAGACCATTTTACAATTTTGGCCCTAGTAGAAGCAGAGACAATATTGTAAAATGCAGGTAGTCCATATCTCGGAAACTATAAGAGATAAGGCAATTTGGCAATCGGCAACGTAATTAGCATGCCGAATATTACTTGGATTGTGAATTGGAACGAAATCGCTAATTCATAAGACCATTTTACAATTTCGGCCCAAGTAGAAGCAGAGCCAATATTGTAAGATGCCGGTAGTCCATATCTCGGAAACTATAAGAGATAAGGCAATTTGGCAATCGGCAACGTAATTAGCATGCCGAATATTACTTGGAATGTGAATTGGAACGAAATCGCTAATTCATAAGACCATTTTACAATTTTGGCCCAAGTTAGAAGCAGAGCCAATATTGTAAGATGCCGATAGTCCATATCTCGGAAACTAAAAGAGATAATGCAATTTGGCAATCGGCAACGTAATTAGCATGCCGAATATTACTTGGAATGTGAATTGGAACGAAATCGCTAATTCATAAGACCATTTTACAATTTTGGCCCAAGTAGAAGCAGAGTCAATATTATAAGATGCCGGTAAACCATATCTCGGAAACTATAAGAGATAAGGCAATTTGGCAATCGGCAACGTAATTAGCATGCCGAATATTACTTGGAATGTGAATTGGAACGAAATCGCTAATTCATAAGACCATTTTACAATTTTGGCCCAAGTAGAAGAAGAGCCAATATTGTAAGATGTCGATAGTCCATATCTCGGAAACTATAAGAGATAATGCAATTTGGCAATCGGCAACGTAATTAGCATGCCGAATATTACTTGGAATGTGAATTGGAACGAAATCGCTAATTCATAAGACCATTTTACAATTTTGGCCCAAGTAGAAGCAGAGTCAATATTATAAGATGCCGGTAAACCATATCAAGGAAACTATAAGAGATAAGGCAATTTGGCAATCGGCAACATAATTAGCATGCCGAATATTACTTGGAATGTGAATTGGAACGAAATCGCTAATTCATAAGACCATTTTACAATTTTGGCCCAAGTAGAAACAGAACCAATATTGTAAGATGCCGGTACTCCATATCTCGGAAAATATAAGAGATAAGGCAATTTGGCAATCGGCAACGTAATTAGCGTGCCGAATATTACTTGGAATGTGAATTGGAACGAAATCGCTAATTCATAAGACCATTTTACAATTTTGGCCCAAGTAAAAGCAGAGCCAATATTGCAAGATGTCGATAGTCCATATCTCGGAAACTATACGAGATAATGCAATTTGGCAATCGGCAACGTAATTAGCATGCCGAATATTACTTGGAATGTGAATTGGAACGAAATTGCTAATTCATAAGACCATTTTACAATTTTGGCCCTAGTAGAAGCAGAGACAATATTGTAAGATGCAGGTAGTCCATATCTCGGAAACTATAAGAGATAAGGCAATTTGGCAATCGGCAACGTAATTAGCATGCCGAATATTACTTGGAATGTGAATTGGAACGAAATCGCTAATTCATAAGACCATTTTACAATTTTGGCCCAAGTTAGAAGCAGAGCCAATATTGTAAGATGTCGATAGTCCATATCTCAGAAACTATAAGAGATAATGCAATTTGGCAATACGCAACGTAATTAGCATGCCAAATATTACTTGGAATGTGAATTGGAACGAAATCGCTAATTCATAAGACCATTTTACAATTTTGGCCCAAGTAGAAGCAGAGCCAATATTGTAAGATGCCGATAGTCCATATCTCGGAAACTATAAGAGATAATGCAATTTGGCAATCGGCAACGTAATTAGCATGCCGAATATTACTTGGAATGTGAATTGGAACGAAATCGCTTATTCATAAGACCATTTTACAATTTTGGCCCAAGTAGAAGCAGAGTCAATATTATAAGATGCCGGTAAACCATATCTCGGAAACTATAAGAGATAAGGCAATTTGGCAATCGGCAACGTAATTAGCATGCCGAATATTACTTGGAATGTGAATTGGAACGAAATAGCTAATTCATAAGACCATTTTACAATTTCGGCCCAAGTAAAAGCAGAGCCAATATTGTAAGATGTCGATAGTCCATATCTCGGAAACTATAAGAGATAATGCAATTTGGCTATCGGCAACGTAATTAGCATGCCGAATATTACTTGGAATGTGAATTGGAACGAAATCGCTAATTCATAAGACCATTTTACAATTTTGGCCCAAGTTAGAAGCAGAGCCAATATTGTAAGATGCCGATTGTCCATATCTCGGAAACTATAAGAGATAATGCAATTTGGTAATTGGCAACGTAATTAGCATGCCGAATATTACTAGGAATGTGAATTGGAACGAAATCGCTAATTCATAAGACCATTTTACAATTTTGGCCCAAGTTAGAAGCAGAGCCAATATTGTAAGATGCCGATAGTCCATATCTCGGAAACTAAAAGGGATAATGCAATTTGGCAATCGGCAACGTAATTAGCATGCCGAATATTACTTGGAATGTGAATTGGAACGAAATCGCTAATTCATAAGACCATTTTACAATTTTGGCCCAAGTAGAAGCAGAGCCAATATTGTAAGATGCCGGTAGTCCATATCTCTGAAACTATAAGAGATAAGGCAATTTGGCAATCGGCAACGTAATTGGCATGCCGAATATTACTTGGAATGTGAATAGGAACGAAATCGCTAATTTATAAGACCATTTTATAATTTTGGCCCAAGTAGAAGCAGAGCCAATATTGTAAGATGCCGATAGTCCATATCTCGGAAACTAAAAGAGATAATGCAATTTGGCAATCGGCAACGTAATTAGCATGCCGAATATTACTTGGAATGTGAATTGGAACGAAATCGCTAATTCATAAGACCATTTTACAATTTTGGCCCAAGTAGAAGCAGAGCCAATATTGTAAGATGCAGGTAGTCCATATCTCGGAAACTATACGAGATAATGCAATTTGGCAATCGGCAACGTAATTAGCATACCGAATATTATTTGGAATGTGAATTGGAACGAAATTGCTAATTCATAAGACCATTTTACAATTTTGGCCCTAGTAGAAGCAGAGACAATATTGTAAAATGCAGGTAGTCCATATCTCGGAAACTATAAGAGATAAGGCAATTTGGCAATCGGCAACGTAATTAGCATGCCGAATATTACTTGGAATGTGAATTGGAACGAAATTGCTAATTCATAAGACCATTTTACAATTTTGGCCCTAGTAAATGCAGAGACAATATTGTAAAATGCAGGTAGTCCATATCTCGGAAACTATAAGAGATAAGGCAATTTGGCAATCGGCAACGTAATTAGCATGCCGAATATTACTTGGATTGTGAATTGGAACGAAATCGCTAATTCATAAGACCATTTTACAATTTCGGCCCAAGTAGAAGCAGAGCCAATATTGTAAGATGCCGGTAGTCCATATCTCGGAAACTATAAGAGATAAGGCAATTTGGCAATCGGCAACGTAATTAGCATGCCGAATATTACTTGGAATGTGAATTGGAACGAAATCGCTAATTCATAAGACCATTTTACAATTTTGGCACAAGTAAAAGCAGAGCCAATATTGTAAGATGTCGATAGTCCATATCTCGGAAACTATAAGAGATAATGCAATTTGGCAATCGGCAACGTAATTAGCATGCCGAATATTACTTGGAATGTGAATTGGAACGAAATCGCTAATTCATAAGACCATTTTACAATTTTGGCCCAAGTTAGAAGCAGAACCAATATTGTAAGATGCCGATAGTCCATATCTCGGAAACTAAAAGAGATAATGCAATTTGGCAATCGGCAACGTAATTAGCATGCCGAATATTACTTGGAATGTGAATTGGAACGAAATCGCTAATTCATAAGACCATTTTACAATTTTGGCCCAAGTAGAAGCAGAGTCAATATTATAAGATTCCGGTAAACCATATCTCGGAAACTATAAGAGATAAGGCAATTTGGCAATCGGCAACGTAATTAGCATGCCGAATATTACTTGGAATGTGAATTGGAACGAAATAGCTAATTCATAAGACCATTTTACAATTTCGGCCCAAGTAAAAGCAGAGCCAATATTGTAAGATGTCGATAGTCCATATCTCGGAAACTATAAGAGATAATGCAATTTGGCAATCGGCAACGTAATTAGCATGCCGAATATTACTTGGAATGTGAATTGGAACGAAATCGCTAATTCATAAGACCATTTTACAATTTTGGCCCAAGTTAGAAGCAGAGCCAACATTGTAAGATGCCGATAGTCCATATCTCGGAAACTATAAGAGATAATGCAATTTGGTAATTGGCAACGTAATTAGCATGCCGAATATTACTTGGAATGTGAATTGGAACGAAATCGCTAATTCATAAGACCATTTTACAATTTTGGCCCAAGTTAGAAGCAGAGCCAATATTGTAAGATGCCGATAGTCCATATCTCGGAAACTAAAAGGGATAATGCAATTTGGCAATCGGCAACATAATTAGCATGCCGAATATTACTTGGAATGTGAATTGGAACGAAATCGCTAATTCATAAGACCATTTTACAATTTTGGCCCAAGTAGAAGCAGAGCCAATATTGTAAGATGCCGGTAGTCCATATCTCGGAAACTATAAGAGATAAGGCAATTTGGCAATCGGCAACGTAATTGGCATGCCGAATATTACTTGGAATGTGAATAGGAACGAAATCGCTAATTTATAAGACCATTTTACAATTTTGGCCCAAGTAGAAGCAGAGCCAATATTGTAAGATGTCGATAGTCCATATCTCGGAATCTATAAGAGATAATGCAATTTGGCAATCGGCAACCTAATTAGCATGCCGAATAGTACTTGGAATGTGAATTGGAACGAAATCGCTAATTCATAAGACCATTTTACAATTTTGGCCCAAGTAGAAGCAGAGTCAATATTATAAGATGCCGGTAAACCATATCTCGGAAACTATAAGAGATAAGGCAATTTGGCAATCGGCAACTTAATTAGCATGCCGAATATTACTTGGAATGTGAATTGGAACGAAATCGCTAATTCATAAGACCATTTTACAATTTTGGCCCAAGTAGAAGCAGAGCCAATATTGTAAGATGCCGGTAGTCCATATCTCGGAAACTATAAGAGATAAGGCAATTTGGCAATCGGCAACGTAATCAGCATGCCGAATATTACTTGGAATGTGAATTGGAACGAAATCGCTAATTCATAAGACCATTTTACAATTTTGGCCCAAGTAAAAGCAGAGCCAATATTGTAAGATGTCGATAGTCCATATCTCGGAAACTATACGAGATAATGCAATTTGGCAATCGGCAACGTAATTAGCATGCCGAATATTACTTGGAATGTGAATTGGAACGAAATTGCTAATTCATAAGACCATTTTACAATTTTGGCCCTAGTAGAAGCAGAGACAATATTGTAAGATGCAGGTAGTCCATATCTCGGAAACTATAAGAGATAAGGCAATTTGGCAATCGGCAACGTAATTAGCATGCCGAATATTACTTGGAATGTGAATTGGAACGAAATCGCTAATTCATAAGACCATTTTACAATTTTGGCCCAAGTTAGAAGCAGAGCCAATATTGTAAGATGTCGATAGTCCATATCTCAGAAACTATAAGAGATAATGCAATTTGGCAATACGCAACGTAATTAGCATGCCAAATATTACTTGGAATGTGAATTGGAACGAAATCGCTAATTCATAAGACCATTTTACAATTTTGGCCCAAGTAGAAGCAGAGCCAATATTGTAAGATGCCGATAGTCCATATCTCGGAAAATATAAGAGATAATGCAATTTGGCAATCGGCAACGTAATTAGCATGCCGAATATTACTTGGAATGTGAATTGGAACGAAATAGCTAATTCATAAGACCATTTAACAATTTCGGCCCAAGTAAAAGCAGAGTCAATATTATAAGATGCCGGTAAACCATATCTCGGAAACTATAAGAGATAAGGCAATTTGGCAATCGGCAACGTAATTAGCATGCCGAATATTACTTGGAATGTAAATTGGAACGAAATAGCTAATTCATAAGACCATTTTACAATTTTGGCCCAAGTAGAAGCAGAGTCAATATTATAAGATGTCGGTAAACCATATCTCGGAAACTATAAGAGATAAGGCAATTTGGCAATCGGCAACGTAATTAGCATGCCGAATATTACTTGGAATGTGAATTGGAACGAAATAGCTAATTCATAAAACCATTTTACAATTTCGGCCCAAGTAAAAGCAGAGCCAATATTGTAAGATGTCGATAGTCCATATCTCGGAAACTATAAGAGATAATGCAATTTGGCTATCGGCAACGTAATTAGCATGCCGAATATTACTTGGAATGTGAATTGGAACGAAATCGCTAATTCATAAGACCATTTTACAATTTTGGCCCAAGTTAGAAGCAGAGCCAATATTGTAAGATGCCGATTGTCCATATCTCGGAAACTATAAGAGATAATGCAATTTGGTAATTGGCAACGTAATTAGCATGCCGAATATTACTTGGAATGTGAATTGGAACGAAATCGCTAATTCATAAGACCATTTTACAATTTTGGCCCAAGTTAGAAGCAGAGCCAATATTGTAAGATGCCGATAGTCCATATCTCGGAAACTAAAAGGGATAATGCAATTTGGCAATCGGCAACGTAATTAGCATGCCGAATATTACTTGGAATGTGAATTGGAACGAAATCGCTAATTCATAAGACCATTTTACAATTTTGGCCCAAGTAGAAGCAAAGCCAATATTGTAAGATATCGATAGTCCATATCTCGGAAACTATAAGAGATAATGCAATTTGGCAATCGGCAACGTAATTAGCATGCCGAATATTACTTGGAATGTGAATTGGAACGAAATCGCTAATTCATAAGACCATTTTACAATTTTGGCCCAAGTAGAAGCAGAGCCAATATTGTAAGTTGTCGATAGTCCATATCTCGGAATCTATAAGAGATAATGCAATTTGGCCATCGGCAACGTAATTCGCATGCCGAATATTACTTGGAATGTGAATTGGAACGAAATCGCTAATTCATAAGACCATTTTACAATTTTGGCCCAAGTAGAAACAGAGTCAATATTATAAGATGCCGGTAAACCATATCTCGGAAACTATAAGAGATAAGGCAATTTGGCAATCGGCAACGTAATTAGCATGCCGAATATTACTTGGAATGTGAATTGGAACGAAATCGCTAATTCATAAGACCATTTTACAATTTTGGCCCAAGTAGAAGCAGAGCCAATATTGTAAGATGCCGGTAGTCCATATCTCGGAAACTATAAGAGATAAGGCAATTTGGCAATCGGCAACGTAATTAGCATGCCGAATATTACTTGGAATGTGAATTGGAACGAAATCGCTAATTCATGAGACCATTTTACAATTTTGGCCCAAGTAAAAGCAGAGCCAATATTGTAAGATGTCGATAGTCCATATCTCGGAAACTATACGAGATAATGCAATTTGGCAATCGGCAACGTAATTAGCATGCCGAATATTACTTGGAATGTGAATTGGAACGAAATTGCTAATTCATAAGACCATTTTACAATTTTGGCCCTAGTAGAAGCAGAGACAATATTGTAAGATGCGGGTAGTCCATATCTCGGAAACTAAAAGAGATAATGCAATTTGGCAATCGGCAACGTAATTAGCATGCCGAATATTACTTGGAATGTGAATTGGAACGAAATCGCTAATTCATAAGACCATTTTACAATTTTGGCCCAAGTTAGAAGCAGAGCCAATATTGTAAGATGTCGATAGTCCATATCTCAGAAACTATAAGAGATAATGCAATTTGGCAATACGCAACGTAATTAGCATGCCAAATATTACTTGGAATGTGAATTGGAACGAAATCGCTAATTCATAAGACCATTTTACAATTTTGGCCCAAGTAGAAGCAGAGCCAATATTGTAAGATGCCGATAGTCCATATCTCGGAAAATATAAGAGATAATGCAATTTGGCAATCGGCAACGTAATTAGCATGCCGAATATTACTTGGAATGTGAATTGGAACGAAATAGCTAATTCATAAGACCATTTTACAATTTCGGCCCAAGTAAAAGCAGAGTCAATATTATAAGATGCCGGTAAACCATATCTCGGAAACTATAAGAGATAAGGCAATTTGGCAATCGGCAACGTAATTAGCATGCCGAATATTACTTGGAATGTAAATTGGAACGAAATAGCTAATTCATAAGACCATTTTACAATTTTGGCCCAAGTAGAAGCAGAGTCAATATTATAAGATGTCGGTAAACCATATCTCGGAAACTATAAGAGATAAGGCAATTTGGCAATCGGCAACGTAATTAGCATGCCGAATATTACTTGGAATGTGAATTGGAACGAAATAGCTAATTCATAAAACCATTTTACAATTTCGGCCCAAGTAAAAGCAGAGCCAATATTGTAAGATGTCGATAGTCCATATCTCGGAAACTATAAGAGATAATGCAATTTGGCTATCGGCAACGTAATTAGCATGCCGAATATTACTTGGAATGTGAATTGGAACGAAATCGCTAATTCATAAGACCATTTTACAATTTTGGCCCAAGTTAGAAGCAGAGCCAATATTGTAAGATGCCGATTGTCCATATCTCGGAAACTATAAGAGATAATGCAATTTGGTAATTGGCAACGTAATTAGCATGCCGAATATTACTTGGAATGTGAATTGGAACGAAATCGCTAATTCATAAGACCATTTTACAATTTTGGCCCAAGTTAGAAGCAGAGCCAATATTGTAAGATGCCGATAGTCCATATCTCGGAAACTAAAAGGGATAATGCAATTTGGCAATCGGCAACGTAATTAGCATGCCGAATATTACTTGGAATGTGAATTGGAACGAAATCGCTAATTCATAAGACCATTTTACAATTTTGGCCCAAGTAGAAGCAGAGCCAATATTGTAAGATGCCGGTAGTCCATATCTCGGAAACTATAAGAGATAAGGCAATTTGGCAATCGGCAACGTAATTGGCATGCCGAATATTACTTGGAATGTGAATAGGAACGAAATCGCTAATTTATAAGACCATTTTACAATTTTGGCCCAAGTAGAAGCAGAGCCAATATTGTAAGATGTCGATAGTCCATATCTCGGAAACTAAAAGAGATAATGCAATTTGGCAATCGGCAACGTAATTAGCATGCCGAATATTACTTGGAATGTGAATTGGAACGAAATCGCTAATTCATAAGACCATTTTACAATTTTGGCCCAAGTAGAAGCAAAGCCAATATTGTAAGATATCGATAGTCCATATCTCGGAAACTATAAGAGATAATGCAATTTGGCAATCGGCAACGTAATTAGCATGCCGAATATTACTTGGAATGTGAATTGGAACGAAATCGCTAATTCATAAGACCATTTTACAATTTTGGCCCAAGTAGAAGCAGAGCCAATATTGTAAGTTGTCGATAGTCCATATCTCGGAATCTATAAGAGATAATGCAATTTGGCAATCGGCAACGTAATTAGCATGCCGAATATTACTTGGAATGTGAATTGGAACGAAATCGCTAATTCATAAGACCATTTTACAATTTTGGCCCAAGTAGAAGCAGAGTCAATATTATAAGATGCCGGTAAACCATATCTCGGAAACTATAAGAGATAAGGCAATTTGGCAATCGGCAACGTAATTAGCATGCCGAATATTACTTGGAATGTGAATTGGAACGAAATCGCTAATTCATAAGACCATTTTACAATTTTGGCCCAAGTAGAAGCAGAGCCAATATTGTAAGATGCCGGTAGTCCATATCTCGGAAACTATAAGAGATAAGGCAATTTGGCAATCGGCAACGTAATTAGCATGCCGAATATTACTTGGAATGTGAATTGGAACGAAATCGCTAATTCATGAGACCATTTTACAATTTTGGCCCAAGTAAAAGCAGAGCCAATATTGTAAGATGTCGATAGTCCATATCTCGGAAACTATACGAGATAATGCAATTTGGCAATCGGCAACGTAATTAGCATGCCGAATATTACTTGGAATGTGAATTGGAACGAAATTGCTAATTCATAAGACCATTTTACAATTTTGGCCCTAGTAGAAGCAGAGACAATATTGTAAGATGCGGGTAGTCCATATCTCGGAAACTATAAGAGATAAGGCAATTTGGCAATCGGCAACGTAATTAGCATGCCGAATATTACTTGGAATGTGAATTGGAACGAAATCGCTAATTCATAAGACCATTTTACAATTTTGGCCCAAGTTAGAAGCAGAGCCAATATTGTAAGATGTCGATAGTCCATATCTCAGAAACTATAAGAGATAATGCAATTTGGCAATACGCAACGTAATTAGCATGCCAAATATTACTTGGAATGTGAATTGGAACGAAATCGCTAATTCATAAGACCATTTTACACTTTTGGCCCAAGTAGAAGCAGAGTCAATATTATAAGATGCCGGTAAACCATATCTCGGAAACTATAAGAGATAAGGCAATTTGGCAATCGGCAACGTAATTACCATGCCGAATATTACTTGGAATGTGAATTGGAACGAAATAGCTAATTCATAAGACCATTTTACAATTTCGGCCCAAGTAAAAGCAGAGAAAATATTGTAAGATGTCGATAGTCCATATCTCGGAAACTATAAGAGATAATGCAATTTGGCAATCGGCAACGTAATTAGCATGCCGAATATTACTTGGAATGTGAATTGGAACGAAATCGCTAATTCATAAGACCATTTTACAATTTTGGCCCAAGTTAGAAGCAGAGCCAATATTGTAAGATGCCGATAGTCCATATCTCGGAAACTAAAAGGGATAATGCAATTTGGCAATCGGCAACGTAATTAGCATGCCGAATATTACTTGGAATGTGAATTGGAACGAAATCGCTAATTCATAAGACCATTTTACAATTTTGGCCCAAGTAGAAGCAGAGCCAATATTGTAAGATGCCGGTAGTCCATATCTCGGAAACTATAAGAGATAAGGCAATTTGGCAATCGGCAACGTAATTGGCATGCCGAATATTACTTGGAATGTGAATAGGAACGAAATAGCTAATTTATAAGACCATTTTACAATTTTGGCCCAAGTAGAAGCAGAGCCAATATTGTAAGATGTCGATAGTCCATATCTCGGAAACTATAAGAGATAATGCAATTTGGTAATTGGCAACGTAATTAGCATGCCGAATATTACTTGGAATGTGAATTGGAACGAAATCGCTAATTCATAAGACCATTTTACAATTTTGGCCCAAGTTAGAAGCAGAGCCAATATTGTAAGATGCCGATAGTCCATATCTCGGAAACTAAAAGGGATAATGCAATTTGGCAATCGGCAACGTAATTAGCATGCCGAATATTACTTGGAATGTGAATTGGAACGAAATCGCTAATTCATAAGATCATTTTACAATTTTGGCCCAAGTTAGAAGCAGAGCCAATATTGTAAGATATCGATAGTCCATATCTCAGAAACTATAAGAGATAATGCAATTTGGCAATACGCAACGTAATTAGCATGCCAAATATTACTTGGAATGTGAATTGGAACGAAATCGCTAATTCATAAGACCATTTTACAATTTTGGCCCAAGTAGAAGCAGAGCCAATATTGTAAGATGCCGATAGTCCATATCTCGGAAACTATAAGAGATAATGCAATTTGGCAATCGGCAACGTAATTAGCATGCCGAATATTACTTGGAATGTGAATTGGAAAGAAATCGCTAATTCATAAGACCATTTTACAATTTTGGCCCAAGTTAGAAGCAGAGCCAATATTGTAAGATGCCGATAGTCCATATCTCGGAAACTATAAGAGATAATGCAATTTGGCAATTGGCAGCGTAATTAGCATGCCGAATATTACTTGGAATGTGAATTGGAACGAAATCGCTAATTCATAAGACCATTTTACAATTTTGGACCAAGTAGAAGCAGAGCCAATATTGTAAGATGTCGATAGTCCATATCTCGGAAACTATAAGAGATAATGCAATTTGGCAATCGGCAACGTAATTAGCATGCCGAATATTACTTGGAATGTGAATTGGAACGAAATTGCTAATTCATAAAACCATTTTACAATTTTGGCCCAAGTAGAAGCAGAGCCAATATTGTAAGATGTCGATAGTCCATATCTCGGAAACTATAAGAGATAATGCAATTTGGCAATCGGCAACGTAAATAGCATGCCGAATATTACTTGGAATGTGAATTGGAACGAAATCGCTAATTCATAAGACCATTTTACAATTTTGGCCCAAGTTAGAAGCAGAGCCAATATTGTAAGATGCCGATAGTCCATATCTCGTAAACTAAAAGAGATAATGTAATTTGGCAATCGGCAACGTAATTAGCATGCGGAATATTACTTGGAATGTGAAATGGAACGAAATCGCTAATTCATAAGTCCATTTTACAATTTTGGCCCAAGTAGAAGCAGAGCCAATATTGTAAGATGCTGATAGTCCATATCTCGGAAACTATAAGAGATAATGCAATTTGGCAATTGGCAACGTAATTATCATGCCGAATATTACTTGGAATGTGAATTGGAACCAAATCGCTAATTCATAAGACCATTTAAAATTTTGGCCCAACTAGAAGCAGAGCCAATATTGAAAGATGTCGATAGTCCATATCTCGGAAACTATAAGAGCTAATGCAATTTGGCAATCGGAAACGTAATTAGCATGCGGAATATTACTTGGAATGTGAATTGGAACGAAATCGCTAATTCATAAGTCCATTTTACAATTTTGGCCCAAATAGAAGCAGAGCCAATATTGTAAGATGCCGATAGTCCATATCTCGGAAACTATAAGAGATAATGCGATTTGGCAATCGGCAACGTAATTAGCATGCCGAATATTACTTGGAATGTGAATTGGAACGAAATCGCTAATTCATAAGACCATTTTACAATTTTGGCCCAAATAGAAGCAGAGCCAATATTGTAAGATGCCGATAGTCCATATCTCGGAAACTATAAGAGATAATGCGATTTGGCAATCGGCAACGTAATTAGCATGCCGAATATTACTAGGATTGTGAATTGGAACGAAATCGCTAATTCATAAGACCATTTTACAATTTCGGCCCAAGTAGAAACAGAGCCAATATTGTAAGATATCGATAGTCCATATCTCAGAAACTATAAGAGATAATGCAATTTGGCAATACGCAACGTAATTAGCATGCCAAATATTACTTGGAATGTGAATTGGAACGAAATCGCTAATTCATAAGACCATTTTACAATTTTGGCCCAAGTAGAAGCAGAGCCAATATTGTAAGATGCCGATAGTCCATATCTCGGAAACTATAAGAGATAATGCAATTTGGCAATCGGCAACGTAATTAGCATGCCGAATATTACTTGGAATGTGAATTGGAAAGAAATCGCTAATTCATAAGACCATTTTACAATTTTGGCCCAAGTTAGAAGCAGAGCCAATATTGTAAGATGCCGATAGTCCATATCTCGGAAACTATAAGAGATAATGCAATTTGGCAATTGGCAGCGTAATTAGCATGCCGAATATTACTTGGAATGTGAATTGGAACGAAATCGCTAATTCATAAGACCATTTTACAATTTTGGACCAAGTAGAAGCAGAGCCAATATTGTAAGATGTCGATAGTCCATATCTCGGAAACTATAAGAGATAATGCAATTTGGCAATCGGCAACGTAATTAGCATGCCGAATATTACTTGGAATGTGAATTGGGACGAAATTGCTAATTCATAAAACCATTTTACAATTTTGGCCCAAGTAGAAGCAGAGCCAATATTGTAAGATGTCGATAGTCCATATCTCGGAAACTATAAGAGATAATGCAATTTGGCAATCGGCAACGTAAATCGCATGCCCAATATTACTTGGAATGTGAATTGGAACGAAATCGCTAATTCATAAGACCATTTTACAATTTTGGCCCAAGTTAGAAGCAGAGCCAATATTGTAAGATGCCGATAGTCCATATCTCGGAAACTATAAGAGATAATGCAATTTGGCAATTGGCAACGTAATTAGCATGCCGAATATTACTTGGAATGTGAATTGGAACCAAATCGCTAATTCATAAGACCATTTAAAATTTTGGCCCAAGTAGAAGCAGAGCCAATATTGAAAGATGTCGATAGTCCATATCTCGGAAACTATAAGAGCTAATGCAATTTGGCAATCGGAAACGTAATTAGCATGCGGAATATTACTTGGAATGTGAATTGGAACGAAATCGCTAATTCATAAGTCCATTTTACAATTTTGGCCCAAATAGAAGCAGAGCCAATATTGTAAGATGCCGATAGTCCATATCTCGGAAACTATAAGAGATAATGCGATTTGGCAATCGGCAACGTAATTAGCATGCCGAATATTACTTGGAATGTGAATTGGAACGAAATCGCTAATTCATAAGACCATTTTACAATTTTGGCCCAAATAGAAGCAGAGCCAATATTGTAAGATGCCGATAGTCCATATCTCGGAAACTATAAGAGATAATGCGATTTGGCAATCGGCAACGTTATTAGCATGCCGAATATTACTTGGATTGTGAATTGGAACGAAATCGCTAATTCATAAGACCATTTTACAATTTCGGCCCAAGTAGAAGCAGAGCCAATATTGTAAGATGCCGGTAGTCCATATCTCGGAAACTATAAGAGATAAGCCAATTTGGCAATCGGCAACGTAATTAGCATGCCGAATATTACTTGGAATGTGAATTGGAACGAAATCGCTAATTCATAAGACCATTTTACAATTTTGGCACAAGTAAAAGCAGAGCCAATATTGTAAGATGTCGATAGTCCATATCTCGGAAACTATAAGAGATAATGCAATTTGGCAATCGGCAACGTAATTAGCATGCCGAATATTACTTGGAATGTGAATTGGAACGAAATCGCTAATTCATAAGACCATTTTACAATTTTGGCCCAAGTTAGAAGCAGAGCCAATATTGTAAGATGCCGATAGTCCATATCTCGGAAACTATAAGAGATAATGCGATTTGGCAATCGGCAACGTAATTAGCATGCCGAATATTACTTGGATTGTGAATTGGAACGAAATCGCTAATTCATAAGACCATTTTACAATTTCGGCCCAAGTAGAAGCAGAGCCAATATTGTAAGATGCCGGTAGACCATATCTCGGAAACTATAAGAGATAAGGCAATTTGGCAATCGGCAACGTAATTAGCATGCCGAATATTACTTGGAATGTGAATTGGAACGAAATCGCTAATTCATAAGACCATTTTACAATTTTGGCACAAGTAAAAGCAGAGCCAATATTGTAAGATGTCGATAGTCCATATCTCGGAAACTATAAGAGATAATGCAATTTGGCAATCGGCAACGTAATTAGCATGCCGAATATTACTTGGAATGTGAATTGGAACGAAATCGTTAATTCATAAGACCATTTTACAATTTTGGCCCAAGTTAGGAGCAGAGCCAATATTGTAAGATGCCGGTAGTCCATATCTCGGAAACTATACGAGATAATGCAATTTGGCAATCGGCAACGTAATTAGCATGCCGAATATTACTTGGAATGTGAATTGGAACGAAATTGCTAATTCATAAGAACATTTTACAATTTTGGCCCTTGTAGAAGCAGAGACAATATTGTAAAATGCAGGTAGTCCATATCTCGGAAATTATAAGAGATAAGGCAATTTGGCAATCGGCAACGTAATTAGCATGCCGAATATTACTTGGAATGTGAATTGGAACGAAATCGCTAATTCATAAGACCATTTTACAATTTTGGCACAAGTAAAAGCAGAGCCAATATTGTAAGATGTCGATAGTCCATATCTCGGAAACTATAAGAGATAATGCAATTTGGCAATCGGCAACGTAATTAGCATGCCGAATACTACTTGGAATGTGAATTGGAACGAAATCGCTAATTCATAAGACCATTTTACAATTTTGGCCCAAGTTAGAAGCAGAGCCAATATTGTAAGATGCCGATAGTCCATATCTCGGAAACTAAAAGAGATAATGCAATTTGGCAATCGGCAACGTAATTAGCATGCCGAATATTACTTGGAATGTGAATTGGAACGAAATCGCTAATTCATAAGACCATTTTACAATTTTGGCCCAAGTAGAAGCAGAGCCAATATTATAAGATGCCGATAGTCCATATCTCGGAAACTATAAGAGATAATGCGATTTGGCAATCGGCAACGTAATTAGCATGCCGAATATTACTTGGATTGTGAATTGAAACGAAATCGCTAATTCATAAGACCATTTTACAATTTTGGCCCAAGTTAGAAGCAGAGCCAATATTGTAAGATGCCGATAGTCCATATCTCGGAAACTAAAAGAGATAATGCAATTTGGCAATCGGCAACGTAATTAGCATGCCGAATATTACTTGGAATGTGAATTGGAACGAAATCGCTAATTCATAAGACCATTTTACAATTTTGGCCCAAGTAGAAGCAGAGCCAATATTGTAAGATGCCGGTAGTCCATATCTCGGAAACTATACGAGATAATGCAATTTGGCAATCGGCAACGTAATTAGCATGCCGAATATTACTTGGAATGTGAATTGGAACGAAATTGCTAATTCATAAGACCATTTTACAATTTTGGCCCTAGTAGAAGCAGAGACAATATTGTAAAATGCAGGTAGTCCATATCTCGGAAACTATAAGAGATAAGGCAATTTGGCAATCGGCAACGTAATTAGCATGCCGAATATTACTTGGAATGTGAATTGGAACGAAATCGCTAATTCACAAGACCATTTTACAATTTTGGGCGAAGTAGAAGCAGAGCCAATATTGTAAGATGTCGATAGTCCATATCTCGGAAACTATACGACATAATGCAATTTGGCAATCCGCAACGTAATTAGCATGCTAAATATTACTTGGAATGTGAATTGGGACGAAATCGCTAATTCATAAGATCATTTTATAATTTTGGCCCAAGTAAAAACAGAGCCAATATTGTAAGATGTCGATAGTCCATATCTCGGAAACTATAAGAGATAATGCAATTTGGCCATCGGCAACGTAATTAGCATGCCGAATATTACTTGGAATGTGAATTGGAACGAAATCGCTAATTCGTAAGACCATTTTACAATTTTGGCCCAAGTTAGAAGTAGAGCCAATATTGTAAGATGCCGATAGTCCATATCTCGGAAACTATAAGAGATAATGCAATTTGGCAATTGGCAACGTAATTTGCATGCCGAATATTACTTGGAATGTGAATTGGAACGAAATCGCTAATTCATAAGACCATTTTACAATTTTGGCCCAAGTTAGAAGCAGAGCCAATATTGTAAGATGTCGATAGTCCATATCTCGGAAACTATAAGAGATAATGCAATTTGGCAATACGCAACGTAATTAGCATGCCGAATATTACTTGGAATGTGAATTGGAACGAAATCGCTAATTCATAAGACCATTTTACAATTTTGGCGAAAGTTAGAAGCAGAGCCAATATTGTAAGATGCCGATAGTCCATATCTCGGAAACTATAAGAGATAATGCAATTTGGCAATTGGCAACGTAATTAGCATGCCGAATATTACTTGGAATGTGAATTGGAACGAAATCGCTAATTCATAAGACCATTTTACAATTTTGGCCCAAGTTAGAAGCAGAGCCAATATTGTAAGATGCCGATAGTCCATATCTCGGAAACTAAAAGAGATAATGCAATTTGGCAATCGGCAACGTAATTAGCATGCCGAATATTACTTGGAATGTGAATTGGAACGAAATCGCTAATTCATAAGACCATTTTACAATTTTGGCCCAAGTAGAAGCAGAGCCAATATTGTAAGATGCCGGTAGTCCATATCTCGGAAACTATAAGAGATAAGGCAATTTGGCAATCGGCAACGTAATTAGCATGCCGAATATTACTTGGAATGTGAATTGGAACGAAATCGCTAATTCATAAGACCATTTTACAATTTTGGCCCAAGTAAAAGCAGAGCCTATATTGTAAGATGTCGATAGTCCATATCTCGGAAACTATACGAGATAATGCAATTTGGCAATCGGCAACGTAATTAGCATGCCGAATATTACTTGGAATGTGAATTGGAACGAAATTGCTAATTCATAAGACCATTTTAAAATTTTGGCCCTAGTAGAAGCAGAGACAATATTGTAAGATGCAGGTAGTCCATATCTCGGAAACTATAAGAGATAAGGCAATTTGGCAATCGGCAACGTAATTAGCATGCCGAATATTACTTGGAATGTGAATTGGAACGAAATCGCTAATTCATAAGACCATTTTACAATTTTGGCCCAAGTTAGAAGCAGAGCCAATATTGTAAGATGTCGATAGTCCATATCTCAGAAACTATAAGAGATAATGCAATTTGGCAATACGCAACGTAATTAGCATGCCAAATATTACTTGGAATGTGAATTGGAACGAAATCGCTAATTCATAAGACCATTTTACAATTTTGGCCCAAGTAGAAGCAGAGCCAATATTGTAAGATGCCGATAGTCCATATCTCGGAAACTATAAGAGATAATGCAATTTGGCAATCGGCAACGTAATTAGCATGCCGAATATTACTTGGAATGTGAATTGGAAAGAAATCGCTAATTCATAAGACCATTTTACAATTTTGGCCCAAGTTAGAAGCAGAGCCAATATTGTAAGATGCCGATAGTCCATATCTCGGAAACTATAAGAGATAATGCAATTTGGCAATTGGCAGCGTAATTAGCATGCCGAATATTACTTGGAATGTGAATTGGAACGAAATCGCTAATTCATAAGACCATTTTACAATTTTGGACCCAGTAGAAGCAGAGCCAATATTGTAAGATGTCGATAGTCCATATCTCGGAAACTATAAGAGATAATGCAATTTGGCAATCGGCAACGTAAATAGCATGCCGAATATTACTTGGAAAGTGAATTGGAACGAAATCGCTAATTCATAAGGCCATTTTACAATTTTGGCCCAAGTTAGAAGCAGAGCCAATATTGTAAGATGCCGATAGTCCATATCTCGTAAACTAAAAGAGATAATGTAATTTGGCAATCGGCAACGTAATTAGCATGCGGAATATTACTTGGAATGTGAAATGGAACGAAATCGCTAATTCATAAGTCCATTTTACAATTTTGGCCCAAGTAGAAGCAGAGCCAATATTGTAAGATGCCGATAGTCCATATCTCGGAAACTATAAGAGATAATGCAATTTGGCAATTGGCAATGTAATTAGCATGCCGAATATTACTTGGAATGTGAATTGGAACCAAATCGCTAATTCATAAGACCATTTAAAATTTTGGCCCAAGTAGAAGCAGAGCCAATATTGAAAGATGTCGATAGTCCATATCTCGGAAACTATAAGAGCTAATGCAATTTGGCAATCGGCAACGTAATTAGCATGCGGAATATTACTTGGAATGTGAATTGGAACGAAATCGCTAATTCATAAGTCCATTTTACAATTTTGGCCCAAGTAGAAGCAGAGCCAATATTGTAAGATGCCGATAGTCCATATCTCGGAAACTATAAGAGATAATATAATTTGGCAATTGGCAACGTAATTAGCATGCCGAATATTACTTGGAATGTGAATTGGAACGAAATCGCTAACTCATAAGACCATTTTACAATTTTGGCCCAAATAGAAGCAGAGCCAATATTGTAAGATGCCGATAGTCCATATCTCGGAAACTATAAGAGATAATGCGATTTGGCAATCGGCAACGTAATTAGCATGCCGAATATTACTTGGATTGTGAATTGGAACGAAATCGCTAATTCATAAGACCATTTTACAATTTCGGCCCAAGTAGAAGCAGAGCCAATATTGTAAGATGCCGGTAGTCCATATCTCGGAAACTATAAGAGATAAGGCAATTTGGCAATCGGCAACGTAATTAGCATGCCGAATATTACTTGGAATGTGAATTGGAACGAAATCGCTAATTCATAAGACCATTTTACAATTTTGGCACAAGTAAAAGCAGAGCCAATATTGTAAGATGTCGATAGTCCATATCTCGGAAACTATAAGAGATAATGCAATTTGGCAATCGGCAACGTAATTAGCATGCCGAATATTACTTGGAATGTGAATTGGAACGAAATCGCTAATTCATAAGACCATTTTACAATTTTGGCCCAAGTTAGAAGCAGAGCCAATATTGTAAGATGCCGATAGTCCATATCTCGGAAACTATAAGAGATAATGCAATTTGGCAATTGGCAACGTAATTAGCATGCCGAATATTACTTGAAATGTGAATTGGAACGAAATCGCTAATTCATAAGACCATTTTACGGTTTTGGCCCAAGTTAGAAGCAGAGCCAATATTGTAAGATGCCGATAGTCCATATCTCGGAAACTAAAAGAGATAATGCAATTTGGCAATCGGCAACGTAATTAGCATGCCGAATATTACTTGGAATGTGAATTGGAACGAAATCGCTAATTCATAAGACCATTTTACAATTTTGACCCAAGTAGAAGCAGAGCCAATATTGTAAGATGCAGGTAGTCCATATCTCGGAAACTATACGAGATAATGCAATTTGGCAATCGGCAACGTAATTAGCATGCCGAATATTACTTGGAATGTGAATTGGAACGAAATTGCTAATTCATAAGAACATTTTACAATTTTGGCCCTAGTAGAAGCAGAGACAATATTGTAAAATGCAGGTAGTCCATATCTCGGAAACTATAAGAGATAAGGCAATTTGGCAATCGGCAACGTAATTAGCATGCCGAATATTACTTGGAATGTGAATTGGAACGAAATCGCTAATTCATAAGACCATTTTACAATTTTGGCCCAAGTTAGAAGCAGAGCCAATATTGTAAGATGCCGATAGTCCATATCTCGGAAACTATAAGAGATAAGGCAATTTGGCAATCGGCAACGTAATTAGCATGCCGAATATTACTTGGATTGTGAATTGGAACGAAATCGCTAATTCATAAGACCATTTTACAATTTCGGCCCAAGTAGAAGCAGAGCCAATATTGTAAGATGCCGGTAGTCCATATCTCGGAAACTATAAGAGATAAGGCAATTTGGCAATCGGCAACGTAATTAGCATGCCGAATATTACTTGGAATGTGAATTGGAACGAAATCGCTAATTCATAAGACCATTTTACAATTTTGGCCCAAGTTAGAAGCAGAGCCAATATTGTAAGATGCCGATAGTCCATATCTCGGAAACTAAAAGAGATAATGCAATTTGGCAATCGGCAACGTAATTAGCATGCCGAATATTACTTGGAATGTGAATTGGAACGAAATCGCTAATTCATAAGACCATTTTACAATTTTGGCCCAAATAGAAGCAGAGCCAATATTGTAAGATGCCGATAGTCCATATCTCGGAAACTATAAGAGATAATGCGATTTGGTAATCGGCAACGTAATTAGCATGCCGAATATTACTTGGATTGTGAATTGGAACGAAATCGCTAATTCATAAGACCATTTTACAATTTTGGCCCAAGTTAGAAGCAGAGCCAATATTGTAAGATGCCGATAGTCCATATCTCGGAAACTAAAAGAGATAATGCCATTTGGCAATCGGCAACGTAATTAGCATGCCGAATATTACTTGGAATGTGAATTGGAACGAAATCGCTAATTCATAAGACCATTTTACAATTTTGGCCCAAGTAGAAGCAGAGCCAATATTGTAAGATGCCGGTAGTCCATATCTCGGAAACTATACGAGATAATGCAATTTGGTAATCGGCAACGTAATTAGCATGCCGAATATTACTTGGAATGTGAATTGGAACGAAATTGCTAATTCATAAGACCATTTTACAATTTTGGCCCTAGTAGAAGCAGAGACAATATTGTAAAATGCAGGTAGTCCATATCTCGGAAACTATAAGAGATAAGGCAATTTGGCAATCGGCAACGTAATTAGCATGCCGAATATTACTTTTAATGTGAATTGGAACGAAATCGCTAATTCACAAGACCATTTTACAATTTTGGGCGAAGTAGAAGCAGAGCCAATATTGTAAGATGTCAATAGTCCATATCTCGGAAACTATACGACATAATGCAATTTGGCAATCCGCAACGTAATTAGCATGCTAAATATTACTTGGAATGTGAATTGGAACGAAATCGCTAATTCATAAGATCATTTTATAATTTTGGCCCAAGTAAAAACAGAGCCAATATTGTAAGATGTCGATAGTCCATATCTCGGAAACTATAAGAGATAATGCAATTTGGCCATCGGCAACGTAATTAGCATGCCGAATATTACTTGGAATGTGAATTGGAACGAAATCGCTAATTCGTAAGACCATTTTACAATTTTGGCCCAAGTTAGAAGTAGAGCCAATATTGTAAGATGCCGATAGTCCATATCTCGGAAACTATAAGAGATAATGCAATTTGGCAATTGGCAACGTAATTAGCATGCCGAATATTACTTGGAATGTGAATTGGAACGAAATCGCTAATTCATAAGACCATTTTACAATTTTGGCCCAAGTTAGAAGCAGAGCCAATATTGTAAGATGTCGATAGTCCATATCTCGGAAACTATAAGAGATAATGCAATTTGGCAATACGCAACGTAATTAGCATGCCGAATATTACTTGGTATGTGAATTGGAACGAAATCGCTAATTCATAAGACCATTTTACAATTTTGGCCCAAGTTAGAAGCAGAGCCAATATTGTAAGATGCCGATAGTCCATATCTCGGAAACTATAAGAGATAATGCAATTTGGCAATTGGCAACGTAATTAGCATGCCGAATATTACTTGGAATGTGAATTGGAACGAAATCGCTAATTCATAAGACCATTTTACAATTTTGGCCCACGTTAGAAGCAGAGCCAATATTGTAAGATGCCGGTAGTCCATATCTCGGAAACTATACGAGATAATGCAATTTGGCAAACGGCAACGTAATTAGCATGCCGAATATTACTTGGAATGTGAATTGGAACGAAATTGCTAATTCATAAGACCATTTTACAATTTTGGCCCTAGTAGAAGCAGAGACAATATTGTAAAATGCAGGTAGTCCATATCTCGGAAACTATAAGAGATAAGGCAATTTGGCAATCGGCAACGTAATTAGCATGCCGAATATTACTTTTAATGTGAATTGGAACGAAATCGCTAATTCACAAGACCATTTTACAATTTTGGGCGAAGTAGAAGCAGAGCCAATATTGTAAGATGTCAATAGTCCATATCTCGGAAACTATACGACATAATGCAATTTGGCAATCGGCAACGTAATTAGCATGCCGAATATTACTTGGAATGTGAATTGGAACGAAATCGTTAATTCATAAGACCATTTTACAATTTTGGCCCAAGTTAGGAGCAGAGCCAATATTGTAAGATGCCGGTAGTCCATATCTCGGAAACTATACGAGATAATGCAATTTGGCAATCGGCAACGTAATTAGCATGCCGAATATTACTTGGAATGTGAATTGGAACGAAATTGCTAATTCATAAGACCATTTTACAATTTTGGCCCTAGTAGAAGCAGAGACAATATTGTAAAATGCAGGTAGTCCATATCTCGGAAACTATAAGAGATAAGGCAATTTGGCAAACGGCAACGTAATTAGCATGCCGAATATTACTTGGAATGTGAATTGGAACGAAATCGCTAATTCATAAGACCATTTTACAATTTTGGCCCAAGTAAAAGCAGAGCCAATATTGTAAGATGTCGATAGTCCATATCTCGGAAACTATAAGAGATAATGCAATTTGGCAATCGGCAACGTAATTAGCATGCCGAATATTACTTGGAATGTGAATTGGAACGAAATTGCTAATTCATAAGACCATTTTACAATTTTGGCCCTAGTAGAAGCAGAGACAATATTGTAAAATGCAGGTAGTCCATATCTCGGAAACTATAAGAGATAAGGCAATTTGGCAATCGGCAACGTAATTAGCATGCCGAATATTACTTTTAATGTGAATTGGAACGAAATCGCTAATTCACAAGACCATTTTACAATTTTGGGCGAAGTAGAAGCAGAGCCAATATTGTAAGATGTCGATAGTCCATATCTCGGAAACTATACGACATAATGCAATTTGGCAATCGGCAACGTAATTAGCATGCCGAATATTACTTGGAATGTGAATTGGAACGAAATCGTTAATTCATAAGACCATTTTACAATTTTGGCCCAAGTTAGGAGCAGAGCCAATATTGTAAGATGCCGGTAGTCCATATCTCGGAAACTATACGAGATAATGCAATTTGGCAAACGGCAACGTAATTAGCATGCCGAATATTACTTGGAATGTGAATTGGAACGAAATTGCTAATTCATAAGACCATTTTACAATTTTGGCCCTAGTAGAAGCAGAGACAATATTGTAAAATGCAGGTAGTCCATATCTCGGAAACTATAAGAGATAAGGCAATTTGGCAAACGGCAACGTAATTAGCATGCCGAATATTACTTGGAATGTGAATTGGAACGAAATCGCTAATTCATAAGACCATTTTACAATTTTGGCACAAGTAAAAGCAGAGCCAATATTGTAAGATGTCGATAGTCCATATCTCGGAAACTATAAGAGATAATGCAATTTGGCAATCGGCAACGTAATTAGCATGCCGAATATTACTTGGAATGTGAATTGGAACGAAATCGCTAATTCATAAGACCATTTTACAATTTTGGCCCAAGTTAGGAGCAGAGCCAATATTGTAAGATGCCGGTAGTCCATATCTCGGAAACTATACGAGATAATGCAATTTGGCAATCGGCAACGTAATTAGCATGCCGAATATTACTTGGAATGTGAATTGGAACGAAATTGCTAATTCATAAGAACATTTTACAATTTTGGCCCTTGTAGAAGCAGAGACAATATTGTAAAATGCAGGTAGTCCATATCTCGGAAATTATAAGAGATAAGGCAATTTGGCAATCGGCAACGTAATTAGCATGCCGAATATTACTTGGAATGTGAATTGGAACGAAATCGCTAATTCATAAGACCATTTTACAATTTTGGCACAAGTAAAAGCAGAGCCAATATTGTAAGATGTCGATAGTCCATATCTCGGAAACTATAAGAGATAATGCAATTTGGCAATCGGCAACGTAATTAGCATGCCGAATACTACTTGGAATGTGAATTGGAACGAAATCGCTAATTCATAAGACCATTTTACAATTTTGGCCCAAGTTAGAAGCAGAGCCAATATTGTAAGATGCCGATAGTCCATATCTCGGAAACTAAAAGAGATAATGCAATTTGGCAATCGGCAACGTAATTAGCATGCCGAATATTACTTGGAATGTGAATTGGAACGAAATCGCTAATTCATAAGACCATTTTACAATTTTGGCCCAAGTAGAAGCAGAGCCAATATTGTAAGATGCCGATAGTCCATATCTCGGAAACTATAAGAGATAATGCGATTTGGCAATCGGCAACGTAATTAGCATGCCGAATATTACTTGGATTGTGAATTGAAACGAAATCGCTAATTCATAAGACCATTTTACAATTTTGGCCCAAGTTAGAAGCAGAGCCAATATTGTAAGATGCCGATAGTCCATATCTCGGAAACTAAAAGAGATAATGCAATTTGGCAATCGGCAACGTAATTAGCATGCCGAATATTACTTGGAATGTGAATTGGAACGAAATCGCTAATTCATAAGACCATTTTACAATTTTGGCCCAAGTAGAAGCAGAGCCAATATTGTAAGATGCCGGTAGTCCATATCTCGGAAACTATACGAGATAATGCAATTTGGCAATCGGCAACGTAATTAGCATGCCGAATATTACTTGGAATGTGAATTGGAACGAAATTGCTAATTCATAAGACCATTTTACAATTTTGGCCCTAGTAGAAGCAGAGACAATATTGTAAAATGCAGGTAGTCCATATCTCGGAAACTATAAGAGATAAGGCAATTTGGCAATCGGCAACGTAATTAGCATGCCGAATATTACTTGGAATGTGAATTGGAACGAAATCGCTAATTCACAAGACCATTTTACAATTTTGGGCGAAGTAGAAGCAGAGCCAATATTGTAAGATGTCGATAGTCCATATCTCGGAAACTATACGACATAATGCAATTTGGCAATCCGCAACGTAATTAGCATGCTAAATATTACTTGGAATGTGAATTGGGACGAAATCGCTAATTCATAAGATCATTTTATAATTTTGGCCCAAGTAAAAACAGAGCCAATATTGTAAGATGTCGATAGTCCATATCTCGGAAACTATAAGAGATAATGCAATTTGGCCATCGGCAACGTAATTAGCATGCCGAATATTACTTGGAATGTGAATTGGAACGAAATCGCTAATTCGTAAGACCATTTTACAATTTTGGCCCAAGTTAGAAGTAGAGCCAATATTGTAAGATGCCGATAGTCCATATCTCGGAAACTATAAGAGATAATGCAATTTGGCAATTGGCAACGTAATTTGCATGCCGAATATTACTTGGAATGTGAATTGGAACGAAATCGCTAATTCATAAGACCATTTTACAATTTTGGCCCAAGTTAGAAGCAGAGCCAATATTGTAAGATGTCGATAGTCCATATCTCGGAAACTATAAGAGATAATGCAATTTGGCAATACGCAACGTAATTAGCATGCCGAATATTACTTGGAATGTGAATTGGAACGAAATCGCTAATTCATAAGACCATTTTACAATTTTGGCGAAAGTTAGAAGCAGAGCCAATATTGTAAGA
Organism: Rhynchophorus ferrugineus; assembly: GCF_030347505.1. NCBI lineage: Eukaryota > Metazoa > Arthropoda > Insecta > Coleoptera > Curculionidae > Rhynchophorus > Rhynchophorus ferrugineus. The sequence continues at coordinate 22,311,744 of NW_027472588.1, read as the reverse complement.
TGCCGATAGTCCATATCTCGGAAACTATAAGAGATAATGCAATTTGGCAATTGGCAACGTAATTAGCATGCCGAATATTACTTGGAATGTGAATTGGAACGAAATCGCTAATTCATAAGACCATTTTACAATTTTGGCCCAAGTTAGAAGCAGAGCCAATATTGTAAGATGCCGATAGTCCATATCTCGGAAACTAAAAGAGATAATGCAATTTGGCAATCGGCAACGTAATTAGCATGCCGAATATTACTTGGAATGTGAATTGGAACGAAATCGCTAATTCATAAGACCATTTTACAATTTTGGCCCAAGTAGAAGCAGAGCCAATATTGTAAGATGCCGGTAGTCCATATCTCGGAAACTATAAGAGATAAGGCAATTTGGCAATCGGCAACGTAATTAGCATGCCGAATATTACTTGGAATGTGAATTGGAACGAAATCGCTAATTCATAAGACCATTTTACAATTTTGGCCCAAGTAAAAGCAGAGCCTATATTGTAAGATGTCGATAGTCCATATCTCGGAAACTATACGAGATAATGCAATTTGGCAATCGGCAACGTAATTAGCATGCCGAATATTACTTGGAATGTGAATTGGAACGAAATTGCTAATTCATAAGACCATTTTACAATTTTGGCCCAAGTTAGAAGCAGAGCCAATATTGTAAGATGTCGATAGTCCATATCTCAGAAACTATAAGAGATAATGCAATTTGGCAATACGCAACGTAATTAGCATGCCAAATATTACTTGGAATGTGAATTGGAACGAAATCGCTAATTCATAAGACCATTTTACAATTTTGGCCCAAGTAGAAGCAGAGCCAATATTGTAAGATGCCGATAGTCCATATCTCGGAAACTATAAGAGATAATGCAATTTGGCAATCGGCAACGTAATTAGCATGCCGAATATTACTTGGAATGTGAATTGGAAAGAAATCGCTAATTCATAAGACCATTTTACAATTTTGGCCCAAGTTAGAAGCAGAGCCAATATTGTAAGATGCCGATAGTCCATATCTCGGAAACTATAAGAGATAATGCAATTTGGCAATTGGCAGCGTAATTAGCATGCCGAATATTACTTGGAATGTGAATTGGAACGAAATCGCTAATTCATAAGACCATTTTACAATTTTGGACCCAGTAGAAGCAGAGCCAATATTGTAAGATGTCGATAGTCCATATCTCGGAAACTATAAGAGATAATGCAATTTGGCAATCGGCAACGTAAATAGCATGCCGAATATTACTTGGAAAGTGAATTGGAACGAAATCGCTAATTCATAAGGCCATTTTACAATTTTGGCCCAAGTTAGAAGCAGAGCCAATATTGTAAGATGCCGATAGTCCATATCTCGTAAACTAAAAGAGATAATGTAATTTGGCAATCGGCAACGTAATTAGCATGCGGAATATTACTTGGAATGTGAAATGGAACGAAATCGCTAATTCATAAGTCCATTTTACAATTTTGGCCCAAGTAGAAGCAGAGCCAATATTGTAAGATGCCAATAGTCTATATCTCGGAAACTATAAGAGATAATGCAATTTGGCAATTGGCAATGTAATTAGCATGCCGAATATTACTTGGAATGTGAATTGGAACGAAATCGCTAATTCATAAGACCATTTTAAAATTTTGACCCATGTAGAAGCAGAGCCAATATTGAAAGATGTCGATAGTCCATATCTCGGAAACTATAAGAGCTAATGCAATTTGGCAATCGGCAACGTAATTAGCATGCGGAATATTACTTGGAATGTGAATTGGAACGAAATCGCTAATTCATAAGTCCATTTTACAATTTTGGCCCAAGTAGAAGCAGAGCCAATATTGTAAGATGCCGATAGTCCATATCTCGGAAACTATAAGAGATAATATAATTTGGCAATTGGCAACGTAATTAGCATGCCGAATATTACTTGGAATGTGAATTGGAACGAAATCGCTAACTCATAAGACCATTTTACAATTTTGGCCCAAATAGAAGCAGAGCCAATATTGTAAGATGCCGATAGTCCATATCTCGGAAACTATAAGAGATAATGCGATTTGGCAATCGGCAACGTAATTAGCATGCCGAATATTACTTGGATTGTGAATTGGAACGAAATCGCTAATTCATAAGACCATTTTACAATTTCGGCCCAAGTAGAAGCAGAGCCAATATTGTAAGATGCCGGTAGTCCATATCTCGGAAACTATAAGAGATAAGGCAATTTGGCAATCGGCAACGTAATTAGCATGCCGAATATTACTTGGAATGTGAATTGGAACGAAATCGCTAATTCATAAGACCATTTTACAATTTTGGCACAAGTAAAAGCAGAGCCAATATTGTAAGATGTCGATAGTCCATATCTCGGAAACTATAAGAGATAATGCAATTTGGCAATCGGCAACGTAATTAGCATGCCGAATATTACTTGGAATGTGAATTGGAACGAAATCGCTAATTCATAAGACCATTTTACAATTTTGGCCCAAGTTAGAAGCAGAGCCAATATTGTAAGATGCCGATAGTCCATATCTCGGAAACTATAAGAGATAATGCAATTTGGCAATTGGCAACGTAATTAGCATGCCGAATATTACTTGAAATGTGAATTGGAACGAAATCGCTAATTCATAAGACCATTTTACGGTTTTGGCCCAAGTTAGAAGCAGAGCCAATATTGTAAGATGCCGATAGTCCATATCTCGGAAACTAAAAGAGATAATGCAATTTGGCAATCGGCAACGTAATTAGCATGCCGAATATTACTTGGAATGTGAATTGGAACGAAATCGCTAATTCATAAGACCATTTTACAATTTTGGCCCAAGTAGAAGCAGAGCCAATATTGTAAGATGCCGGTAGTCCATATCTCGGAAACTATACGAGATAATGCAATTTGGCAATCGGCAACGTAATTAGCATGCCGAATATTACTTGGAATGTGAATTGGAACGAAATTGCTAATTCATAAGAACATTTTACAATTTTGGCCCTAGTAGAAGCAGAGACAATATTGTAAAATGCAGGTAGTCCATATCTCGGAAACTATAAGAGATAAGGCAATTTGGCAATCGGCAACGTAATTAGCATGCCGAATATTACTTGGAATGTGAATTGGAACGAAATCGCTAATTCATAAGACCATTTTACAATTTTGGCCCAAGTTAGAAGCAGAGCCAATATTGTAAGATGCCGATAGTCCATATCTCGGAAACTATAAGAGATAAGGCAATTTGGCAATCGGCAACGTAATTAGCATGCCGAATATTACTTGGATTGTGAATTGGAACGAAATCGCTAATTCATAAGACCATTTTACAATTTCGGCCCAAGTAGAAGCAGAGCCAATATTGTAAGATGCCGGTAGTCCATATCTCGGAAACTATAAGAGATAAGGCAATTTGGCAATCGGCAACGTAATTAGCATGCCGAATATTACTTGGAATGTGAATTGGAACGAAATCGCTAATTCATAAGACCATTTTACAATTTTGGCCCAAGTTAGAAGCAGAGCCAATATTGTAAGATGCCGATAGTCCATATCTCGGAAACTAAAAGAGATAATGCAATTTGGCAATCGGCAACGTAATTAGCATGCCGAATATTACTTGGAATGTGAATTGGAACGAAATCGCTAATTCATAAGACCATTTTACAATTTTGGCCCAAATAGAAGCAGAGCCAATATTGTAAGATGCCGATAGTCCATATCTCGGAAACTATAAGAGATAATGCGATTTGGTAATCGGCAACGTAATTAGCATGCCGAATATTACTTGGATTGTGAATTGGAACGAAATCGCTAATTCATAAGACCATTTTACAATTTTGGCCCAAGTTAGAAGCAGAGCCAATATTGTAAGATGCCGATAGTCCATATCTCGGAAACTAAAAGAGATAATGCCATTTGGCAATCGGCAACGTAATTAGCATGCCGAATATTACTTGGAATGTGAATTGGAACGAAATCGCTAATTCATAAGACCATTTTACAATTTTGGCCCAAGTAGAAGCAGAGCCAATATTGTAAGATGTCGATAGTCCATATCTCGGAAACTATACGAGATAATGCAATTTGGTAATCGGCAACGTAATTAGCATGCCGAATATTACTTGGAATGTGAATTGGAACGAAATTGCTAATTCATAAGACCATTTTACAATTTTGGCCCTAGTAGAAGCAGAGACAATATTGTAAAATGCAGGTAGTCCATATCTCGGAAACTATAAGAGATAAGGCAATTTGGCAATCGGCAACGTAATTAGCATGCCGAATATTACTTTTAATGTGAATTGGAACGAAATCGCTAATTCACAAGACCATTTTACAATTTTGGGCGAAGTAGAAGCAGAGCCAATATTGTAAGATGTCAATAGTCCATATCTCGGAAACTATACGACATAATGCAATTTGGCAATCCGCAACGTAATTAGCATGCTAAATATTACTTGGAATGTGAATTGGAACGAAATCGCTAATTCATAAGATCATTTTATAATTTTGGCCCAAGTAAAAACAGAGCCAATATTGTAAGATGTCGATAGTCCATATCTCGGAAACTATAAGAGATAATGCAATTTGGCCATCGGCAACGTAATTAGCATGCCGAATATTACTTGGAATGTGAATTGGAACGAAATCGCTAATTCGTAAGACCATTTTACAATTTTGGCCCAAGTTAGAAGTAGAGCCAATATTGTAAGATGCCGATAGTCCATATCTCGGAAACTATAAGAGATAATGCAATTTGGCAATTGGCAACGTAATTAGCATGCCGAATATTACTTGGAATGTGAATTGGAACGAAATCGCTAATTCATAAGACCATTTTACAATTTTGGCCCAAGTTAGAAGCAGAGCCAATATTGTAAGATGTCGATAGTCCATATCTCGGAAACTATAAGAGATAATGCAATTTGGCAATACGCAACGTAATTAGCATGCCGAATATTACTTGGTATGTGAATTGGAACGAAATCGCTAATTCATAAGACCATTTTACAATTTTGGCCCAAGTTAGAAGCAGAGCCAATATTGTAAGATGCCGATAGTCCATATCTCGGAAACTATAAGAGATAATGCAATTTGGCAATTTGCAACGTAATTAGCATGCCGAATATTACTTGGAATGTGAATTGGAACGAAATCGCTAATTCATAAGACCATTTTACAATTTTGGCCCACGTTAGAAGCAGAGCCAATATTGTAAGATGCCGGTAGTCCATATCTCGGAAACTATACGAGATAATGCAATTTGGCAAACGGCAACGTAATTAGCATGCCGAATATTACTTGGAATGTGAATTGGAACGAAATTGCTAATTCATAAGACCATTTTACAATTTTGGCCCTAGTAGAAGCAGAGACAATATTGTAAAATGCAGGTAGTCCATATCTCGGAAACTATAAGAGATAAGGCAATTTGGCAATCGGCAACGTAATTAGCATGCCGAATATTACTTTTAATGTGAATTGGAACGAAATCGCTAATTCACAAGACCATTTTACAATTTTGGGCGAAGTAGAAGCAGAGCCAATATTGTAAGATGTCAATAGTCCATATCTCGGAAACTATACGACATAATGCAATTTGGCAATCCGCAACGTAATTAGCATGCTAAATATTACTTGGAATGTGAATTGGAACGAAATCGCTAATTCATAAGATCATTTTATAATTTTGGCCCAAGTAAAAACAGAGCCAATATTGTAAGATGTCGATAGTCCATATCTCGGAAACTATAAGAGATAATGCAATTTGGCCATCGGCAACGTAATTAGCATGCCGAATATTACTTGGAATGTGAATTGGAACGAAATCGCTAATTCGTAAGACCATTTTACAATTTTGGCCCAAGTTAGAAGTAGAGCCAATATTGTAAGATGCCGATAGTCCATATCTCGGAAACTATAAGAGATAATGCAATTTGGCAATTGGCAACGTAATTAGCATGCCGAATATTACTTGGAATGTGAATTGGAACGAAATCGCTAATTCATAAGACCATTTTACAATTTTGGCCCAAGTTAGAAGCAGAGCCAATATTGTAAGATGTCGATAGTCCATATCTCGGAAACTATAAGAGATAATGCAATTTGGCAATACGCAACGTAATTAGCATGCCGAATATTACTTGGAATGTGAATTGGAAAGAAATCGCTAATTCATAAGACCATTTTACAATTTTGGCCCAAGTTAGAAGCAGAGCCAATATTGTAAGATGCCGATAGTCCATATCTCGGAAACTATAAGAGATAATGCAATTTGGCAATTGGCAACGTAATTAGCATGCCGAATATTACTTGGAATGTGAATTGGAACGAAATCGCTAAATCATAAGACCATTTTACAATTTTGGACCAAGTAGAAGCAGAGCCAATATTGTAAGATGTCGATAGTCCATATCTCGGAAACTATAAGAGATAATGCAATTTGGCAATCGGCAACGTAATTAGCATGCCGAATATTACTTGGAATGTGAATAGGAACGAAATTGCTAATTCATAAAACCATTTTACAATTTTGGCCCAAGTAGAAGCAGAGCCAATATTGTAAGACGTCGATAGTCCATATCTCGGAAACTATAAGAGATAATGCAATTTGGCAATCGGCAACGCAAATAGCATGCCGAATATTACTTGGAATGTGAATTGGAACGAAATCGCTAATTCATAAGACCATTTTACAATTTTGGCCCAAGTTAGAAGCAGAGCCAATATTGTAAGATGCCGATAGTCCATATATCGTAAACTAAAAGAGATAATGTAATTTGGCAATCGGCAACGTAATTAGCATGCGGAATATTACTTGGAATGTGAAATGGAACGAAATCGCTAATTCATAAGTCCATTTTACAATTTTGGCCCAAGTAGAAGCAGAGCCAATATTGTAAGATGCCGATAGTCCATATCTCGGAAACTATAAGAGATAATGCAATTTGGCAATTGGCAACGTAATTAGCATGCCGAATATTATTTGGAATGTGAATTGGAACCAAATCGCTAATTCATAAGACCATTTAAAATTTTGGCCCAAGTAGAAGCAGAGCCAATATTGAAAGATGTCGATAGTCCATATCTCGGAAACTATAAGAGTTAATGCAATTTGGCAATCGGCAACGTAATTAGCATGCGGAATATTACTTGGAATGTGAATTGGAACGAAATCGCTAATTCATAAGTCCATTTTACAATTTTGGCCCAAGTAGAAGCAGAGCCAATATTGTAAGATGCCGATAGTCCATATCTCGGAAACTATAAGAGATAATACAATTTGGCAATTGGCAACGTAATTAGCATGCCGAATATTACTTGGAATGTGAATTGGAACGAAATCGCTAATTCATAAGACCATTTTACAATTTTGGCCCAAGTAGAAGCAGAGCCAATATTATAAGATGCCGATAGTCCATATCTCGGAAACTATAAGAGATAATGCGATTTGGCAATCGGCAACGTAATTAGCATGCCAAATATTACTTGGAATGTGAATTGGAACGAAATCGCTAATTCATAAGACCATTTTACAATTTCGGCCCAAGTAGAAGCAGAGCCAATATTGTAAGATGCCGGTAGTCCATATCTCGGAAACTATAAGAGATAAGGCAATTTGGCAATCGGCAACGTAATTAGCATGCCGAATATTACTTGGAATGTGAATTGGAACGAAATCGCTAATTCATAAGACCATTTTACAATTTTGGCCCAAGTAAAAGCAGAGCCAATATTGTAAGATGTCGATAGTCCATATCTCGGAAACTATAAGAGATAATGCAATTTGGCAATCGGCAACGTAATTAGCATGCCGAATATTACTTGGAATGTGAATTGGAACGAAATCGCTAATTCATAAGACCATTTTACAATTTTGGCCCAAGTTAGAAGCCGAGCCAATATTGTAAGATGCCGATAGTCCATATCTCGGAAACTATAAGAGATAATGCAATTTGGCAATCGGCAACGTAATTAGCATGCCGAATATTACTTGAAATGTGAATTGGAACGAAATCGCTAATTCATAAGACCATTTTACAATTTTGGCCCAAGTTAGAAGCAGAGCCAATATTGTAAGATGCCGATAGTCCATATCTCGGAAACTAAAAGAGATAATGCAATTTGGCAATCGGCAACGTAATTAGCATGCCGAATATTACTTGGAATGTGAATTGGAACGAAATCGCTAATTCATAAGACCATTTTACAATTTTGGCCCAAGTAGAAGCAGAGCCAATATTGTAAGATGCCGGTAGTCCATATCTCGGAAACTATACGAGATAATGCAATTTGGCAATCGGCAACGTAATTAGCATGCCGAATATTACTTGGAATGTGAATTGGAACGAAATTGCTAATTCATAAGAACATTTTACAATTTTGGCCCTAGTAGAAGCAGAGACAATATTGTAAAATGCAGGTAGTCCATATCTCGGAAACTATAAGAGATAAGGCAATTTGGCAATCGGCAACGTAATTAGCATGCCGAATATTACTTGGAATGTGAATTGGAACGAAATTGCTAATTCATAAGACCATTTTACAATTTTGGCCCTATTAGGAGCAGAGACAATATTGTAAAATGCAGGTAGTCCATATCTCGGAAACTATAAGAGATAAGGCAATTTGGCAATCGGCAACGTAATTAGCATGCCGAATATTACTTGGATTGTGAATTGGAACGAAATCGCTAATTCATAAGACCATTTTACAATTTCGGCCCAAGTAGAAGCAGAGCCAATATTGTAAGATGCCGGTAGTCCATATCTCGGAAACTATAAGAGATAAGGCAATTTGGCAATCGGCAACGTAATTAGCATGCCGAATATTACTTGGAATGTGAATTGGAACGAAATCGCTAATTCATAAGACCATTTTACAATTTTGGCACAAGTAAAAGCAGAGCCAATATTGTAAGATGTCGATAGTCCATATCTCGGAAACTATAAGAGATAATGCAATTTGGCAATCGGCAACGTAATTAGCATGCCGAATATTACTTGGAATGTGAATTGGAACGAAATCGCTAATTCATAAGACCATTTTACAATTTTGGCCCAAGTTAGAAGCAGAGCCAATATTGTAAGATGCCGATAGTTCATATCTCGGAAACTAAAAGAGATAATGCAATTTGGCAATCGGCAACGTAATTAGCATGCCGAATATTACTTGGAATGTGAATTGGAACGAAATCGCTAATTCATAAGACCATTTTACAATTTTGGCCCAAGTAGAAGCAGAGCCAATATTGTAAGATGCCGATAGTCCATATCTCGGAAACTATAAGAGATAATGCGATTTGGCAATCGGCAACGTAATTAGCATGCCAAATATTACTTGGATTGTGAATTGGAACGAAATCGCTAATTCATAAGACCATTTTACAATTTTGGCCCAAGTTAGAAGCAGAGCCAATATTGTAAGATGCCGATAGTCCATATCTCGGAAACTAAAAGAGATAATGCAATTTGGCAATCGGCAACGTAATTAGCATGCCGAATATTACTTGGAATGTGAATTGGAACGAAATCGCTAATTCATAAGACCATTTTACAATTTTGGCCCAAGTAGAAGCAGAGCCAATATTGTAAGATGCCGGTAGTCCATATCTCGGAAACTATACGAGATAATGCAATTTGGCAATCGGCAACGTAATTAGCATGCCGAATATTACTTGGAATGTGAATTGGAACGAAATTGCTAATTCATAAGACCATTTTACAATTTCGGCCCTAGTAGAAGCAGAGACAATATTGTAAAATGCAGGTAGTCCATATCTCGGAAACTATAAGAGATAAGGCAATTTGGCAATCGGCAACGTAATTAGCATGCCGAATATTACTTGGAATGTGAATTGGAACGAAATCGCTAATTCACAAGACCATTTTACAATTTTGGGCGAAGTAGAAGCAGAGCCAATATTGTAAGATGTCGATAGTCCATATCTCGGAAACTATACGACATAATGCAATTTGGCAATCCGCAACGTAATTAGCATGCTAAATATTACTTGGAATGTGAATTGGAACGAAATCGCTAATTCATAAGATCATTTTATAATTTTGGCCCAAGTAAAAACAGAGCCAATATTGTAAGATGCCGGTAGTCCATATCTCGGAAACTATACGAGATAATGCAATTTGGCAATCGGTAACGTAATTAGCATGCCGAATATTACTTGGAATGTGAATTGGAACGAAATTGCTAATTCATAAGACCATTTTAAAATTTTGGCCCTAGTAGAAGCAGAGATAATATTGTAAGATGCAGGTAGTCCATATCTCGGAAACTATAAGAGATAAGGCAATTTGGCAATCGGCAACGTAATTAGCATGCCGAATATTACTTGGAATGTGAATTGGAACGAAATCGCTAATTCATAAGACCATTTTACAATTTTGGCCCAAGTTAGAAGCAGAGCCAATATTGTAAGATGTCGATAGCCCATATCTCAGAAACTATAAGAGATAATGCAATTTGGCAATACGCAACGTAATTAGCATGCCAAATATTACTTGGAATGTGAATTGGAACGAAATCGCTAATTCATAAGACCATTTTACAATTTTGGCCCAAGTAGAAGCAGAGCCAATATTGTAAGATGCCGATAGTCCATATCTCGGAAACTATAAGAGATAATGCAATTTGGCAATCGGCAACGTAATTAGCATGCCGAATATTACTTGGAATGTGAATTGGAAAGAAATCGCTAATTCATAAGACCATTTTACAATTTTGGCCCAAGTTAGAGGCAGAGCCAATATTGTAAGATGCCGATAGTCCATATCTCGGAAACTATAAGAGATAATGCAATTTGGCAATTGGCAGCGTAATTAGCATGCCGAATATTACTTGGAATGTGAATTGGAACGAAATCGCTAAATCATAAGACCATTTTACAATTTTGGACCAAGTAGAAGCAGAGCCAATATTGTAAGATGTCGATAGTCCATATCTCGGAAACTATAAGAGATAATGCAATTTGGCAATCGGTAACGTAATTAGCATGCCGAATATTACTTGGAATGTGAATTGGAACGAAATTGCTAATTCATAAAACCATTTTACAATTTTGGCCCAAGTAGAAGCAGAGCCAATATTGTAAGACGTCGATAGTCCATATCTCGGAAACTATAAGAGATAATGCAATTTGGCAATCGGCAACGTAAATAGCATGCCGAATATTACTTGGAATGTGAATTGGAACGAAATCGCTAATTCATAAGACCATTTTACAATTTTGGCCCAAGTTAGAAGCAGAGCCAATATTGTAAGATGCCGATAGTCCATATATCGTAAACTAAAAGAGATAATGTAATTTGGCAATCGGCAACGTAATTAGCATGCGGAATATTACTTGGAATGTGAAATGGAACGAAATCGCTAATTCATAAGTCCATTTTACAATTTTGGCCCAAGTAGAAGCAGAGCCAATATTGTAAGATGCCGATAGTCCATATCTCGGAAACTATAAGAGATAATGCAATTTGGCAATTGGCAACGTAATTAGCATGCCGAATATTATTTGGAATGTGAATTGGAACCAAATCGCTAATTCATAAGACCATTTAAAATTTTGGCCCAAGTAGAAGCAGAGCCAATATTGAAAGATGTCGATAGTCCATATCTCGGAAACTATAAGAGTTAATGCAATTTGGCAATCGGCAACGTAATTAGCATGCGGAATATTACTTGGAATGTGAATTGGAACGAAATCGCTAATTCATAAGTCCATTTTACAATTTTGGCCCAAGTAGAAGCAGAGCCAATATTGTAAGATGCCGATAGTCCATATCTCGGAAACTATAAGAGATAATACAATTTGGCAATTGGCAACGTAATTAGCATGCCGAATATTACTTGGAATGTGAATTGGAACGAAATCGCTAATTCATAAGACCATTTTACAATTTTGGCCCAAATAGAAGCAGAGCCAATATTGTAAGATGCCGATAGTCCATATCTCGGAAACTATAAGAGATAATGCGATTTGGCAATCGGCAACGTAATTAGCATGCCGAATAATACTTGGATTGTGAATTGGAACGAAATCGCTAATTCATAAGACCATTTTACAATTTCGGCCCAAGTAGAAGCAGAGCCAATATTGTAAGATGCCGGTAGTCCATATCTCGGAAACTATAAGAGATAAGGCAATTTGGCAATCGGCAACGTAATTAGCATGCCGAATATTACTTGGAATGTGAATTGGAACGAAATCGCTAATTCATAAGACCATTTTACAATTTTGGCCCAAGTAAAAGCAGAGCCAATATTGTAAGATGTCGATAGTCCATATCTCGGAAACTATAAGAGATAATGCAATTTGGCAATCGGCAACGTAATTAGCATGCCGAATATTACTTGGAATGTGAATTGGAACGAAATCGCTAATTCATAAGACCATTTTACAATTTTGGCCCAAGTTAGAAGCCGAGCCAATATTGTAAGATGCCGATAGTCCATATCTCGGAAACTATAAGAGATAATGCAATTTGGCAATCGGCAACGTAATTAGCATGCCGAATATTACTTGAAATGTGAATTGGAACGAAATCGCTAATTCAAAAGACCATTTTACAATTTTGGCCCAAGTTAGAAGCAGAGCCAATATTGTAAGATGCCGATAGTCCATATCTCGGAAACTAAAAGAGATAATGCAATTTGGCAATCGGCAACGTAATTAGCATGCCGAATATTACTTGGAATGTGAATTGGAACGAAATCGCTAATTCATAAGACCATTTTACAATTTTGGCCCAAGTAGAAGCAGAGCCAATATTGTAAGATGCCGGTAGTCCATATCTCGGAAACTATACGAGATAATGCAATTTGGCAATCGGCAACGTAATTAGCATGCCGAATATTACTTGGAATGTGAATTGGAACGAAATTGCTAATTCATAAGAACATTTTACAATTTTGGCCCTAGTAGAAGCAGAGACAATATTGTAAAATGCAGGTAGTCCATATCTCGGAAACTATAAGAGATAAGGCAATTTGGCAATCGGCAACGTAATTAGCATGCCGAATATTACTTGGAATGTGAATTGGAACGAAATTGCTAATTCATAAGACCATTTTACAATTTTGGCCCTAGTAGAAGCAGAGACAATATTGTAAAATGCAGGTAGTCCATATCTCGGAAACTATAAGAGATAAGGCAATTTGGCAATCGGCAACGTAATTAGCATGCCGAATATTACTTGGATTGTGAATTGGAACGAAATCGCTAATTCATAAGACCATTTTACAATTTCGGCCCAAGTAGAAGCAGAGCCAATATTGTAAGATGCCGGTAGTCCATATCTCGGAAACTATAAGAGATAAGGCAATTTGGCAATCGGCAACGTAATTAGCATGCCGAATATTACTTGGAATGTGAATTGGAACGAAATCGCTAATTCATAAGACCATTTTACAATTTTGGCACAAGTAAAAGCAGAGCCAATATTGTAAGATGTCGATAGTCCATATCTCGGAAACTATAAGAGATAATGCAATTTGGCAATCGGCAACGTAATTAGCATGCCGAATATTACTTGGAATGTGAATTGGAACGAAATCGCTAATTCATAAGACCATTTTACAATTTTGGCCCAAGTTAGAAGCAGAGCCAATATTGTAAGATGCCGATAGTTCATATCTCGGAAACTAAAAGAGATAATGCAATTTGGCAATCGGCAACGTAATTAGCATGCCGAATATTACTTGGAATGTGAATTGGAACGAAATCGCTAATTCATAAGACCATTTTACAATTTTGGCCCAAATAGAAGCAGAGCCAATATTGTAAGATGCCGATAGTCCATATCTCGGAAACTATAAGAGATAATGCGATTTGGCAATCGGCAACGTAATTAGCATGCCAAATATTACTTGGATTGTGAATTGGAACGAAATCGCTAATTCATAAGACCATTTTACAATTTTGGCCCAAGTTAGAAGCAGAGCCAATATTGTAAGATGCCGATAGTCCATATCTCGGAAACTAAAAGAGATAATGCAATTTGGCAATCGGCAACGTAATTAGCATGCCGAATATTACTTGGAATGTGAATTGGAACGAAATCGCTAATTCATAAGACCATTTTACAATTTTGGCCCAAGTAGAAGCAGAGCCAATATTGTAAGATGCCGGTAGTCCATATCTCGGAAACTATACGAGATAATGCAATTTGGCAATCGGCAACGTAATTAGCATGCCGAATATTACTTGGAATGTGAATTGGAACGAAATTGCTAATTCATAAGACCATTTTACATTTTCGGCCCTAGTAGAAGCAGAGACAATATTGTAAAATGCAGGTAGTCCATATCTCGGAAACTATAAGAGATAAGGCAATTTGGCAATCGGCAACGTAATTAGCATGCCGAATATTACTTGGAATGTGAATTGGAACGAAATCGCTAATTCACAAGACCATTTTACAATTTTGGGCGAAGTAGAAGCAGAGCCAATATTGTAAGATGTCGATAGTCCATATCTCGGAAACTATACGACATAATGCAATTTGGCAATCCGCAACGTAATTAGCATGCCAAATATTACTTGGAATGTGAATTGGAACGAAATCGCTAATTCATAAGATCATTTTATAATTTTGGCCCAAGTAAAAACAGAGCCAATATTGTAAGATGTCGATAGTCCATATCTCGGAAACTATAAGAGATAATGCAATTTGGCCATCGGCAACGTAATTAGCATGCCGAATATTACTTGGAATGTGAATTGGAACGAAATCGCTAATTCGTAAGACCATTTTACAATTTTGGCCCAAGTTAGAAGTAGAGCCAATATTGTAAGATGCCGATAGTCCATATCTCGGAAACTATAAAAGATAATGCAATTTGGCAATTGGCAACCTAATTAGCATGCCGAATATTACTTGGAATGTGAATTGGAACGAAATCGCTAATTCATAAGACCATTTTACAATTTTGGCCCAAGTTAGAAACAGAGCCAATATTGTAAGATGTCGATAGTCCATATCACGGAAACTATAAGAGATAATGCAATTTGGCAATACGCAACGTAATTAGCATGCCGAATATTACTTGGAATGTGAATTGGAACGAAATCGCTAATTCATAAGACCATTTTACAATTTTGGCCCAAGTTAGAAGCAGAGCCAATATTGTAAGATGCCGATAGTCCATATCTCGGAAACTATAAGAGATAATGCAATTTGGCAATTGGCAACGCAATTAGCATGCCGAATATTACTTGGAATGTGAATTGGAACGAAATCGCTAATTCATAAGACCATTTTACAATTTTGGCCCAAGTTAGAAGCAGAGCCAATATTGTAAGATGCCGATAGTCCATATCTCGGAAACTATAAGAGATAATGCAATTTGGCAATTGGCAACGCAATTAGCATGCCGAATATTACTTGGAATGTGAATTGGAACGAAATCGCTAATTCATAAGTCCATTTTACAATTTTGGCCCAAGTAGAAGCAGAGCCAATATTGTAAGATGCCGATAGTCCATATCTCGGAAACTATAAGAGATAATACAATTTGGCAATTGGCAACGTAATTAGCATGCCGAATATTACTTGGAATGTGAATTGGAACGAAATCGCTAATTCATAAGACCATTTAAAATTTTGGCCCAAGTAGAAGCAGAGCCAATATTGAAAGATGTCGATAGTCCATATCTCGGAAACTATAAGAGTTAATGCAATTTGGCAATCGGCAACGTAATTAGCATGCGGAATATTACTTGGAATGTGAATTGGAACGAAATCGCTAATTCATAAGTCCATTTTACAATTTTGGCCCAAGTAGAAGCAGAGCCAATATTGTAAGATGCCGATAGTCCATATCTCGGAAACTATAAGAGATAATACAATTTGGCAATTGGCAACGTAATTAGCATGCCGAATATTACTTGGAATGTGAATTGGAACGAAATCGCTAATTCATAAGACCATTTTACAATTTTGGCCCAAATAGAAGCAGAGCCAATATTGTAAGATGCCGATAGTCCATATCTCGGAAACTATAAGAGATAATGCGATTTGGCAATCGGCAACGTAATTAGCATGCCGAATAATACTTGGATTGTGAATTGGAACGAAATCGCTAATTCATAAGACCATTTTACAATTTCGGCCCAAGTAGAAGCAGAGCCAATATTGTAAGATGCCGGTAGTCCATATCTCGGAAACTATAAGAGATAAGGCAATTTGGCAATCGGCAACGTAATTAGCATGCCGAATATTACTTGGAATGTGAATTGGAATGAAATCGCTAATTCATAAGACCATTTTACAATTTTGGCACAAGTAAAAGCAGAGCCAATATTGTAAGATGTCGATAGTCCATATCTCGGAAACTATAAGAGATAATGCAATTTGGCAATCGGCAACGTAATTAGCATGCCGAATATTACTTGGAATGTGAATTGGAACGAAATCGCTAATTCATAAGACCATTTTACAATTTTGGCCCAAGTTAGAAGCCGAGCCAATATTGTAAGATGCCGATAGTCCATATCTCGGAAACTATAAGAGATAATGCAATTTGGCAATTGGCAACGTAATTAGCATGCCGAATATTACTTGAAATGTGAATTGGAACGAAATCGCTAATTCAAAAGACCATTTTACAATTTTGGCCCAAGTTAGAAGCAGAGCCAATATTGTAAGATGCCGATAGTCCATATCTCGGAAACTAAAAGAGATAATGCAATTTGGCAATCGGCAACGTAATTAGCATGCCGAATATTACTTGGAATGTGAATTGGAACGAAATCGCTAATTCATAAGACCATTTTACAATTTTGGCCCAAGTAGAAGCAGAGCCAATATTGTAAGATGCCGGTAGTCCATATCTCGGAAACTATACGAGATAATGCAATTTGGCAATCGGCAACGTAATTAGCATGCCGAATATTACTTGGAATGTGAATTGGAACGAAATTGCTAATTCATAAGAACATTTTACAATTTTGGCCCTAGTAGAAGCAGAGACAATATTGTAAAATGCAGGTAGTCCATATCTCGGAAACTATAAGAGATAAGGCAATTTGGCAATCGGCAACGTAATTAGCATGCCGAATATTACTTGGAATGTGAATTGGAACGAAATTGCTAATTCATAAGACCATTTTACAATTTTGGCCCTAGTAGAAGCAGAGACAATATTGTAAAATGCAGGTAGTCCATATCTCGGAAACTATAAGAGATAAGGCAATTTGGCAATCGGCAACGTAATTAGCATGCCGAATATTACTTGGATTGTGAATTGGAACGAAATCGCTAATTCATAAGACCATTTTACAATTTCGGCCCAAGTAGAAGCAGAGCCAATATTGTAAGATGCCGGTAGTCCATATCTCGGAAACTATAAGAGATAAGGCAATTTGGCAATCGGCAACGTAATTAGCATGCCGAATATTACTTGGAATGTGAATTGGAACGAAATCGCTAATTCATAAGACCATTTTACAATTTTGGCACAAGTAAAAGCAGAGCCAATATTGTAAGATGTCGATAGTCCATATCTCGGAAACTATAAGAGATAATGCAATTTGGCAATCGGCAACGTAATTAGCATGCCGAATATTACTTGGAATGTGAATTGGAACGAAATCGCTAATTCATAAGACCATTTTACAATTTTGGCCCAAGTTAGAAGCAGAGCCAATATTGTAAGATGCCGATAGTTCATATCTCGGAAACTAAAAGAGATAATGCAATTTGGCAATCGGCAACGTAATTAGCATGCCGAATATTACTTGGAATGTGAATTGGAACGAAATCGCTAATTCATAAGACCATTTTACAATTTTGGCCCAAATAGAAGCAGAGCCAATATTGTAAGATGCCGATAGTCCATATCTCGGAAACTATAAGAGATAATGCGATTTGGCAATCGGCAACGTAATTAGCATGCCAAATATTACTTGGATTGTGAATTGGAACGAAATCGCTAATTCATAAGACCATTTTACAATTTTGGCCCAAGTTAGAAGCAGAGCCAATATTGTAAGATGCCGATAGTCCATATCTCGGAAACTAAAAGAGATAATGCAATTTGGCAATCGGCAACGTAATTAGCATGCCGAATATTACTTGGAATGTGAATTGGAACGAAATCGCTAATTCATAAGACCATTTTACAATTTTGGCCCAAGTAGAAGCAGAGCCAATATTGTAAGATGCCGGTAGTCCATATCTCGGAAACTATACGAGATAATGCAATTTGGCAATCGGCAACGTAATTAGCATGCCGAATATTACTTGGAATGTGAATTGGAACGAAATTGCTAATTCATAAGACCATTTTACATTTTCGGCCCTAGTAGAAGCAGAGACAATATTGTAAAATGCAGGTAGTCCATATCTCGGAAACTATAAGAGATAAGGCAATTTGGCAATCGGCAACGTAATTAGCATGCCGAATATTACTTGGAATGTGAATTGGAACGAAATCGCTAATTCACAAGACCATTTTACAATTTTGGGCGAAGTAGAAGCAGAGCCAATATTGTAAGATGTCGATAGTCCATATCTCGGAAACTATACGACATAATGCAATTTGGCAATCCGCAACGTAATTAGCATGCCAAATATTACTTGGAATGTGAATTGGAACGAAATCGCTAATTCATAAGATCATTTTATAATTTTGGCCCAAGTAAAAACAGAGCCAATATTGTCAGATGTCGATAGTCCATATCTCGGAAACTATAAGAGATAATGCAATTTGGCCATCGGCAACGTAATTAGCATGCCGAATATTACTTGGAATGTGAATTGGAACGAAATCGCTAATTCGTAAGACCATTTTACAATTTTGGCCCAAGTTAGAAGTAGAGCCAATATTGTAAGATGCCGATAGTCCATATCTCGGAAACTATAAAAGATAATGCAATTTGGCAATTGGCAACCTAATTAGCATGCCGAATATTACTTGGAATGTGAATTGGAACGAAATCGCTAATTCATAAGACCATTTTACAATTTTGGCCCAAGTTAGAAACAGAGCCAATATTGTAAGATGTCGATAGTCCATATCACGGAAACTATAAGAGATAATGCAATTTGGCAATACGCAACGTAATTAGCATGCCGAATATTACTTGGAATGTGAATAGGAACGAAATCGCTAATTCATAAGACCATTTTACAATTTTGGCCCAAGTTAGAAGCAGAGCCAATATTGTAAGATGCCGATAGTCCATATCTCGGAAACTATAAGAGATAATGCAATTTGGCAATTGGCAACGCAATTAGCATGCCGAATATTACTTGGAATGTGAATTGGAACGAAATCGCTAATTCATAAGACCATTTTACAATTTTGGCCCAAGTTAGAAGCAGAGCCAATATTGTAAGATGCCGATAGTCCATATCTCGGAAACTATAAGAGATAATGCAATTTGGCAATTGGCAACGCAATTAGCATGCCGAATATTACTTGGAATGTGAATTGGAACGAAATCGCTAATTCACAAGACCATTTTACAATTTTGGGCGAAGTAGAAGCAGAGCCAATATTGTAAGATGTCGATAGTCCATATCTCGGAAACTATACGACATAATGCAATTTGGCAATCCGCAACGTAATTAGCATGCTAAATATTACTTGGAATGTGAATTGGAACGAAATCGCTAATTCATAAGATCATTTTATAATTTTGGCCCAAGTAAAAACAGAGCCAATATTGTAAGATGTCGATAGTCCATATCTCGGAAACTATAAGAGATAATGCAATTTGGCCATCGGCAACGTAATTAGCATGCCGAATATTACTTGGAATGTGAATTGGAACGAAATCGCTAATTCATAAGATCATTTTATAATTTTGACCCAAGTAAAACAGAGCCAATATTGTAAGATGTCGATAGTCCATATCTCGGAAACTATAAGAGATAATGCAATTTGGCCATCGGCAACGTAATTAGCATGCCGAATATTACTTGGAATGTGAATTGGAACGAAATCGCTAATTCGTAAGACCATTTTACAATTTTGGCCCAAGTTAGAAGTAGAGCCAATATTGTAAGATGCCGATAGTCCATATCTCGGAAACTATAAAAGATAATGCAATTTGGCAATTGGCAACCTAATTAGCATGCCGAATATTACTTGGAATGTGAATTGGAACGAAATCGCTAATTCATAAGACCATTTTACAATTTTGGCCCAAGTTAGAAACAGAGCCAATATTGTAAGATGTCGATAGTCCATATCACGGAAACTATAAGAGATAATGCAATTTGGCAATACGCAACGTAATTAGCATGCCGAATATTACTTGGAATGTGAATTGGAACGAAATCGCTAATTCATAAGACCATTTTACAATTTTGGCCCAAGTTAGAAGCAGAGCCAATATTGTAAGATGCCGATAGTCCATATCTCGGAAACTATAAGAGATAATGCAATTTGGCAATTGGCAACGCAATTAGCATGCCGAATATTACTTGGAATGTGAATTGGAACGAAATCGCTAATTCATAAGACCATTTTACAATTTTGGCCCAAGTTAGAAGCAGAGCCAATATTGTAAGATGCCGATAGTCCATATCTCGGAAACTATAAGAGATAATGCAATTTGGCAATTGGCAACGCAATTAGCATGCCGAATATTACTTGGAATGTGAATTGGAACGAAATCGCTAATTCACAAGACCATTTTACAATTTTGGGCGAAGTAGAAGCAGAGCCAATATTGTAAGATGTCGATAGTCCATATCTCGGAAACTATACGACATAATGCAATTTGGCAATCCGCAACGTAATTAGCATGCTAAATATTACTTGGAATGTGAATTGGAACGAAATCGCTAATTCATAAGATCATTTTATAATTTTGGCCCAAGTAAAAACAGAGCCAATATTGTAAGATGTCGATAGTCCATATCTCGGAAACTATAAGAGATAATGCAATTTGGCCATCGGCAACGTAATTAGCATGCCGAATATTACTTGGAATGTGAATTGGAACGAAATCGCTAATTCATAAGATCATTTTATAATTTTGGCCCAAGTAAAACAGAGCCAATATTGTAAGATGTCGATAGTCCATATCTCGGAAACTATAAGAGATAATGCAATTTGGCCATCGGCAACGTAATTAGCATGCCGAATATTACTTGGAATGTGAATTGGAACGAAATCGCTAATTCGTAAGACCATTTTACAATTTTGGCCCAAGTTAGAAGTAGAGCCAATATTGTAAGATGCCGATAGTCCATATCTCGGAAACTATAAAAGATAATGCAATTTGGCAATTGGCAACCTAATTAGCATGCCGAATATTACTTGGAATGTGAATTGGAACGAAATCGCTAATTCATAAGACCATTTTACAATTTTGGCCCAAGTTAGAAACAGAGCCAATATTGTAAGATGTCGATAGTCCATATCACGGAAACTATAAGAGATAATGCAATTTGGCAATACGCAACGTAATTAGCATGCCGAATATTACTTGGAATGTGAATTGGAACGAAATCGCTAATTCATAAGACCATTTTACAATTTTGGCCCAAGTTAGAAGCAGAGCCAATATTGTAAGATGCCGATAGTCCATATCTCGGAAACCAAAAGAGATAATGCAATTTGGCAATCGGCAACGTAATTAGCATGCCGAATATTACTTGGAATGTGAATTGGAACGAAATCGCTAATTCATAAGACCATTTTACAATTTAGGCCCAAGTAGAAGCAGAGCCAATATTGTAAGATGCCGGTAGTCCATATCTCGGAAACTATACGAGATAATGCAATTTGGCAATCGGCAACGTAATAAGCATGCCGAATATTACTTGGAATGTGAATTGGAACGAAATTGCTAATTCATAAGACCATTTTACAATTTTGGCCCTAGTAGAAGCAGAGACAATAATGTAAGATGCAGGTAGTCCATATCTCGGAAACTATAAGAGATAAGGCAATTTGGCAATCGGCAACGTAATTAGCATGCCGAATATTACTTGGAATGTGAATTGGAACGAAATAGCTAATTCATAAGACCATTTTACAATTTTGGCCCAAGTAGAAGCAGAGCCAATATTGTAAGATGCCGGTAGTCCATATCTCGGAAACTATACGAGATAATGCAATTTGGCAATCGGCAACGCAATAAGCATGCCGAATATTACTTGGAATGTGAATTGGAACGAAATTGCTAATTCATAAGACCATTTTACAATTTTGGCCCTAGTAGAAGCAGAGACAATATTGTAAGATGCAGGTAGTCCATATCTCGGAAACTATAAGAGATAATGCAATTTGGCAATCGGCAACGTAATTAGCATGCCGAATATTACTTGGAATGTGAATTGGAACGAAATAGCTAATTCATAAGACCATTTTACAATTTTGGCCCAAGTAGAAGCAGAGCCAATATTGTAAGATGCCGGTGGTCCATATCTCGGAAACTATACGAGATAATGCAATTTGGCAATCGGCAACGCAATAAGCATGCCGAATATTACTTGGAATGTGAATTGGAACGAAATAGCTAATTCATAAGACCATTTTACAATTTCGGCCCAAGTAAAAGCAGAGCCAATATTGTAAGATGTCGATAGTCCATATCTCGGAAACTATACGAGATAATGCAATTTGGCAATCTTCAACGTAATTAGCATGCCGAATATTACTTGGAATGTGAATTGGAACGAAATCGCTAATTCATAAGACCATTTTACAATTTTGGCCCAAGTTAGAAGCAGAGCCAATATTGTAAGATGCCGATAGTCCATATCTCGGAAACTATAAGAGATAATGCAATTTGGTAATTGGCAACGTAATTAGCATGCCGAATATTACTTGGAATGTGAATTGGAACGAAATCGCTAATTCATAAGACCATTTTACAATTTTGGCCCAAGTTAGAAGCAGAGCCAATATTGTAAGATGCCGATAGTCCATATCTCGGAAACTAAAAGGGATAATGCAATTTGGCAATCGGCAACGTAATTAGCATGCCGAATATTACTTGGAATGTGAATTGGAACGAAATCGCTAATTCATAAGACAATTTTACAATTTTGGCCCAAGTAGAAGCAGAGCCAATATTGTAAGATGACGGTAGTCCATATCTCGGAAAATATAAGAGATAAGGCAATTTGGCAATCGGCAACGTAATTAGCGTGCCGAATATTACTTGGAATGTGAATTGGAAAGAAATCGCTAATTCATAAGACCATTTTACAATTTTGGCCCAAGTTAGAAGCAGAGCCAATATTGTAAGATGCCGATAGTCCATATCTCGGAAACTATAAGAGATAATGCAATTTGGCAATTGGCAGCGTAATTAGCATGCCGAATATTACCTGGAATGTGAATTGGAACGAAATCGCTAATTCATAAGTCCATTTTACAATTTTGGCCCAAGTAGAAGCAGAGCCAATATTGTAAGATGCCGATAGTCCATATCTCGGAAACTATAAGAGATAATGCAATTTGGCAATTGGCAACGTAATTAGCATGCCGAATATTACTTGGAATGTGAATTGGAACGAAATCGCTAATTCATAAGACCATTTTACAATTTTGGCCCAAGTAGAAGCAGAGCCAATATTGTAAGATGCCGATAGTCCATATCTCGGAAACTATAAGAGATAATGCAATTTGGCAATTGGCAACGTAATTAGCATGCCGAATATTACTTGGAATGTGAATTGGAACGAAATCGCTAATTCATAAGACCATTTTACAATTTTGGCCCAAGTAGAAGCAGAGCCAATATTATAAGATGCCGATAGTCCATATCTCGGAAACTATAAGAGATAATGCGATTTGGCAATCGGCAACGTAATTAGCATGCCGAATATTACTTGGATTGTGAATTGAAACGAAATCGCTAATTCAAAAGACCATTTTACAATTTTGGGCCCAAGTAGAAGCAGAGCCAATATTGTAAGATGTCGATAGTCCATATCTCGGAAGCTATAAGAGATAATGCAATTTGGCAATCGGCAACGTAATTAGCATGCCGAATATTACTTGGAATGTGAATTGGACCATTTTACAATTTTGGCCCAAGTAGAAGCAGAGCCAATATTGTAAGATGCCGGTAGTCCATATCTCGGAAACTATGAGAGATAAGGAAATTTGGCAATTGGCAACGTAATTAGCATGCCGAATATTACTTGGAATGTGAATTGGAACGAAATCGCTAATTCATAAGACCAATTTACAATTTTGGCACAAGTAAAAGCAGAGCCAATATTGTAAGATGTCGATAGTCCATATCTCGGAAACTATAAGAGATAATGCAATTTGGCAATCGGCAACGTAATTAGCATGCCGAATATTACTTGGAATGTGAATTGGAACGAAATCGCTAATTCATAAGACCATTTTACAATTTTGGCCCAAGTTAGAAGCAGAGCCAATATTGTAAGATGTCGATAGTCCATATCTCAGAAACTATAAGAGATAATGCAATTTGGCAATACGCAACGTAATTAGCATGCCAAATATTACTTGGAATGTGAATAGGAACGAAATCGCTAATTCATAAGACCATTTTACAATTTTGGCCCAAGTAGAAGCAGAGCCAATATTGTAAGATGCCGATAGTCCATATATCGTAAACTAAAAGAGATAATGTAATTTGGCAATCGGCAACGTAATTAGCATGCGGAATATTACATGGAATGTGAAATGGAACGAAATCGCTAATTCATAAGTCCATTTTACAATTTTGGCCCAAGTAGAAGCAGAGCCAATATTGTAAGATGCCGATAGTCCATATCTCGGAAACTATAAGAGATAATGCAATTTGGCAATTGGCAACGTAATTAGCATGCCGAATATTACTTGGAATGTGAATTGGAACCAAATCGCTAATTCATAAGACCATTTAAAATTTTGGCCCAAGTAGAAGCAGAGCCAATATTGAAAGATGTCGATAGTCCATATCTCGGAAACTATAAGAGCTAATGCAATTTGGCAATCGGCAACGTAATTAGCATGCGGAATATTACTTGGAATGTGAATTGGAACGAAATCGCTAATTCATAAGTCCATTTTACAATTTTGGCCCAAGTAGAAGCAGAGCCAATATTGTAAGATGCCGATAGTCCATATCTCGGAAACTATAAGAGATAATACAATTTGGCAATTGGCAACGTAATTAGCATGCCGAATATTACTTGGAATGTGAATTGGAACGAAATCGCTAATTCATAAGACCATTTTACAATTTTGGCCCAAATAGAAGCAGAGCCAATATTGTAAGATGCCGATAGTCCATATCTCGGAAACTATAAGAGATAATGCGATTTGGCAATCGGCAACGTAATTAGCATGCCGAATATTACTTGGAATGTGAATTGGAACGAAATCGCTAATTCATAAGACCATTTTACAATTTTGGCACAAGTAAAAGCAGAGCCAATATTGTAAGATGTCGATAGTCCATATCTCGGAAACTATAAGAGATAATGCAATTTGGCAATCGGCAACGTAATTAGCATGCCGAATATTACTTGGAATGTGAATTGGAACGAAATCGCTAATTCATAAGACCATTTTACAATTTTGGCCCAAGTTAGAAGCCGAGCCAATATTGTAAGATGCCGATAGTCCATATCTCGGAAACTATAAGAGATAATGCAATTTGGCAATTGGCAACGTAATTAGCATGCCGAATATTACTTGAAATGTGAATTGGAACGAAATCGCTAATTCATAAGACCATTTTACAATTTTGGCCCAAGTTAGAAGCAGAGCCAATATTGTAAGATGCCGATAGTCCATATCTCGGAAACTAAAAGAGATAATGCAATTTGGCAATCGGCAACGTAATTAGCATGCCGAATATTACTTGGAATGTGAATTGGAACGAAATCGCTAATTCATAAGACCATTTTACAATTTTGGCCCAAGTAGAAGCAGAGCCAATATTGTAAGATGCCGGTAGTCCATATCTCGGAAACTATACGAGATAATGCAATTTGGCAATCGGCAACGTAATTAGCATGCCGAATATTACTTGGAATGTGAATTGGAACGAAATTGCTAATTCATAAGAACATTTTACAATTTTGGCCCTAGTAGAAGCAGAGACAATATTGTAAAATGCAGGTAGTCCATATCTCGAAAACTATAAGAGATAAGGCAATTTGGCAATCGGCAACGTAATTAGCATGCCGAATATTACTTGGAATGTGAATTGGAACGAAATTGCTAATTCATAAGACCATTTTACAATTTTGGCCCTAGTAGAAGCAGAGACAATATTGTAAAATGCAGGTAGTCCATATCTCGGAAACTATAAGAGATAAGGCAATTTGGCAATCGGCAACGTAATTAGCATGCCGAATATTACTTGGATTGTGAATTGGAACGAAATCGCTAATTCATAAGACCATTTTACAATTTCGGCCCAAGTAGAAGCAGAGCCAATATTGTAAGATGCCGGTAGTCCATATCTCGGAAACTATAAGAGATAAGGCAATTTGGTAATCGGCAACGTAATTAGCATGCCGAATATTACTTGGAATGTGAATTGGAACGAAATCGCTAATTCATAAGACCATTTTACAATTTTGGCACAAGTAAAAGCAGAGCCAATATTGTAAGATGTCGATAGTCCATATCTCGGAAACTATAAGAGATAATACAATTTGGCAATCGGCAACGTAATTAGCATGCCGAATATTACCTGGAATGTGAATTGGAACGAAATCGCTAATTCATAAGACCATTTTACAATTTTGGCCCAAGTTAGAAGCAGAGCCAATATTGTAAGATGCCGATAGTTCATATCTCGGAAACTATAAGAGATAATGCGATTTGGCAATCGGCAACGTAATTAGCATGTCGAATATTACTTGGATTGTGAATTGGAACGAAATCGCTAATTCATAAGACCATTTTACAATTTTGGCCCAAGTTAGAAGCAGAGCCAATATTGTAAGATGCCGATAGTCCATATCTCGGAAACTAAAAGAGATAATGCAATTTGGCAATCGGCAACGTAATTAGCATGCCGAATATTACTTGGAATGTGAATTGGAACGAAATCGCTAATTCATAAGACCATTTTACAATTTTGGCCCATGTAGAAGCAGAGCCAATATTGTAAGATGCAGGTAGTCCATATCTCGGAAACTATACGAGATAATGCAATTTGGCAATCGGCAACGTAATTAGCATGCCGAATATTACTTGGAATGTGAATTGGAACGAAATTGCTAATTCATAAGACCATTTTACAATTTCGGCCCTAGTAGAAGCAGAGACAATATTGTAAAATGCAGGTAGTCCATATCTCGGAAACTATAAGAGATAAGGCAATTTAGCAATCGGCAACGTAATTAGCATGCCGAATATTACTTGGAATGTGAATTGGAACGAAATTGCTAATTCACAAGACCATTTTACAATTTTGGGCGAAGTAGAAGCAGAGCCAATATTGTAAGATGTCGATAGTCCATATCTCGGAAACTATACGACATAATGCAATTTGGCAATCCGCAACGTAATTAGCATGCTAAATATTACTTGGAATGTGAATTGGAACGAAATCGCTAATTCATAAGATCATTTTATAATTTTGGCCCAAGTAAAAACAGAGCCAATATTGTAAGATGTCGATAGTCCATATCTCGTAAACTATAAGAGATAATGCAATTTGGCCATCGGCAACGTAATTAGCATGCCGAATATTACTTGGAATGTGAATTGGAACGAAATCGCTAATTCGTAAGACCATTTTACAATTTTGGCCCAAGTTAGAAGTAGAGCCAATATTGTAAGATGCCGATAGTCCATATCTCGGAAACTATAAGAGATAATGCAATTTGGCAATTGGCAACGTAATTAGCATGCCGAATATTACTTGGAATGTGAATTGGAACGAAATCGCTAATTCATAAGACCATTTTACAATTTTGGCCCAAGTTAGAAACAGAGCCAATATTGTAAGATGTCGATAGTCCATATCACGGAAACTATAAGAGATAATGCAATTTGGCAATACGCAACGTAATTAGCATGCCGAATATTACTTGGAATGTGAATTGGAACGAAATCGCTAATTCATAAGACCATTTTACAATTTTGGCCCAAGTTAGAAGCAGAGCCAATATTGTAAGATGCCGATAGTCCATATCTCGGAAACTATAAGAGATAATGCAATTTGGCAATTGGCAACGTAATTAGCATGCCGAATATTACTTGGAATGTGAATTGGAACGAAATCGCTAATTCATAAGACCATTTTACAATTTTGGCCCAAGTTAGAAGCAGAGCCAATATTGTAAGATGCCGATAGTCCATATCTCGGAAACTAAAAGAGATAATGCAATTTGGCAATCGGCAACGTAATTAGCATGCCGAATATTACTTGGAATGTGAATTGGAACGAAATCGCTAATTCATAAGACCATTTTACAATTTTGGCCCAAGTAGAAGCAGAGCCAATATTGTAAGATGCCGGTAGTCCATATCTCGGAAACTATACGAGATAATGCAATTTGGCAATCGGCAACGTAATTAGCATGCCGAATATTACTTGGAATGTGAATTGGAACGAAATTGCTAATTCATAAGACCATTTTACAATTTTGGCCCTAGTAGAAGCAGAGACAAAATTGTAAGATGCAGGTAGTCCATATCTCGGAAACTATAAGAGATAAGGCAATTTGGCAATCGGCAACGTAATTAGCATGCCGAATATTACTTGGAATGTGAATTGGAACGAAATAGCTAATTCATAAGACCATTTTACAATTTCGGCCCAAGTAAAAGCAGAGCCAATATTGTAAGATGTCGGTAGTCCATATCTCGGAAACTATAAGAGATAATGCAATTTGGCAATCGGCAACGTAATTAGTATGCCGAATATTACTTGGAATGTGAATTGGAACGAAATCGCTAATTCATAAGACCATTTTACAATTTTGGCCCAAGTTAGAAGCAGAGCCAATATTGTAAGATGCCGATAGTCCATATCTCGGAAACTATAAGAGATAATGCAATTTGGTAATTGGCAACGTAATTAGCATGCCGAATATTACTTGGAATGTGAATTGGAACGAAATCGCTAATTCATAAGACCATTTTACAATTTTGGCCCAAGTTAGAAGCAGAGCCAATATTGTAAGATGCCGATAGTCCATATCTCGGAAACTAAAAGGGATAATGCAATTTGGCAATCGGCAACGTAATTAGCATGCCGAATATTACTTGGAATGTGAATTGGAACGAAATCGCTAATTCATAAGACCATTTTACAATTTTGGCCCTAGTAGAAGCAGAGCCAATATTGTAAGATGCCGGTAGTCCATAACTCGGAAACTATAAGAGATAAGGCAATTTGGCAATCGGCAACGTAATTGGCATGCCGAATATTACTTGGAATGTGAATAGGAACGAAATCGCTAATTTATAAGACCATTTTACAATTTTGGCCCAAGTAGAAGCAGAGCCAATATTGTAAGATGTCGATAGTCCATATCTCGGAAACTAAAAGAGATAATGCAATTTGGCAATCGGCAACGTAATTAGCATGCCGAATATTACTTGGAATGTGAATTGGAACGAAACCGTTAATTCATAAGACCATTTTACAATTTTGGCCCAAGTAGAAGCAAAGCCAATATTGTAAGATATCGATAGTCCATATCTCGGAAACTATAAGAGATAATGCAATTTGGCAACCGGCAACGTAATTAGCATGCCGAATATTACTTGGAATGTGAATTGGAACGAAATCGCTAATTCATAAGACCATTTTACAATTTTGGCCCAAGTAGAAGCCGAGCCAATATTGTAAGATGTCGATAGTCCATATCTCGGAATCTATAAGAGATAATGCAATTTGGCAATAGGCAACGTAATTAGCATGCCGAATATTACTTGGAATGTGAATTGGAACGAAATCGCTAATTCATAAGACCATTTTACAATTTTGGCCCAAGTAGAAGCAGAGTCAATATTATAAGATGCCAGTAAACCATATCTCGGAAACTATAAGAGATAAGGCAATTTGGCAATCGGCAACGTAATTAGCATGCCGAATATTACTTGGAATGTGAATTGGAACGAAATCGCTAATTCATAAGACCATTTTACAATTTTGGCCCAAGTAGAAGCAGAGCCAATATTGTAAGATGCCGGTAGTCCATATCTCGGAAACTATAAGAGATAAGGCAATTTGGCAATCGGCAACGTAATTAGCATGCCGAATATTACTTGGAATGTGAATTGGAACGAAATCGCTAATTCATAAGACCATTTTACAATTTTGGCCCAAGTAAAAGCAGAGCCAATATTGTAAGATGTCGATAGTCCATATCTCGGAAACTATACGAGATAATGCAATTTGGCAATCGGCAACGTAATTAGCATGCCGAATATTACTTGGAATGTGAATTGGAACGAAATCGCTAATTCATAAGACCATTTTACAATTTTGGCCCAAGTAGAAGCAGAGCCAATATTGTAAGATGCCGGTAGTCCATATCTCGGAAACTATACGAGATAATGCAATTTGGCAATCGGCAACGTAATTAGCATACCGAATATTACTTGGATTGTGAATTGGAACGAAATTGCTAATTCATAAGACCATTTTACAATTTTGGCCCTAGTAGAAGCAGAGACAATATTGTAAAATGCAGGTAGTCCATATCTCGGAAACTATAAGAGATAAGGCAATTTGGCAATCGGCAACGTAATTAGCATGCCGAATATTACTTGGAATGTGAATTGGAACGAAATCGCTAATTCATAAGACCATTTTACAATTTTGGCCCAAGTAAAAGCAGAGCCAATATTGTAAGATGTCGATAGTCCATATCTCGGAAACTATAATAGCTAATGCAATTTGGCAATCGGCAACGTAATTAGCATGCCGAATATTACTTGGAATGTGAATTGGAACGAAATCGCTAATTCATAAGACCATTTTACAATTTTGGCCCAAGTAGAAGCAGAGCCAATATTGTAAGATGCCGGTAGTCCATATCTCGGAAACTATAAGAGATAAGGCAATGTGGCAATCGGCAACGTAATTAGCATGTAGAATATTACTTGGAATGTGAATTGGAACGAAATCGCTAATTCATAAGACCATTTTACAATTTTGGCCCAAGTAAAAGCAGAGCCAATATTGTAAGATGTCGATAGTCCATATCTCGGAAACTATACGAGATAATGCAATTTGGCAATCGGCAACGTAATTAGCATGCCGAATATTACTTGGAATGTGAATTGGAACGAAATCGCTAATTCATAAGACCATTTTACAATTTTGGCCCTAGTAGAAGCAGAGACAATATTGTAAGATGCAGGTAGTCCATATCTCGGAAACTATAAGAGATAAGGCAATTTGGCAATCGGCAACGTAATTAGCATGCCAAATATTACTTGGAATGTGAATTGGAACGAAATCGCTAATTCATAAGACCATTTTACAATTTTGGCCCAAGTAGAAGCAGAGCCAATATTGTAAGATGCCGATAGTCCATATCTCGGAAACTATAAGAGATAATGCAATTTGGCAATCGGCAACGTAGTTAGCATGCCGAATATTACTTGGAATGTGAATTGGAAAGAAATCGCTAATTCATAAGACCATTTTACAATTTTGGCCCAAGTTAGAAGCAGAGCCAATATTGTAAGATGCCGATAGTCCATATCTCGGAAACTATAAGAGATAATGCAATTTGGCAATTGGCAGCGTAATTAGCATGCCGAATATTACCTGGAATGTGAATTGGAACGAAATCGCTAATTCATAAGACCATTTTACAATTTTGGCCCAAGTAGAAGCAGAGCCAATATTGTAAGATGTCGATAGTCCATATCTCGGAAACTATAAGAGATAATGCAATTTGGCAATCGGCAACGTAATTAGCATGCCGAATATTACTTGGAATGTGAATTGGAACGAAATTGCTAATTCATAAGACCATTTTACAATTTTGGCCCAAGTAGAAGCAGAGCCAATATTGTAAGATGTCGATAGTCCATATCTCGGAAACTATAAGAGATAATGCAATTTGGCAACCGGCAATGTAATTAGCATGCCGAATATTACTTGGAATGTGAATTGGAACGAAATCGCTAATTCATAAGACCATTTTACAATTTTGGCCCAAGTTAGAAGCAGAGCCAATATTGTAAGATGCCGATAGTCCATATCTCGTAAACTAAAAGAGATAATGCAATTTGGCAATCGGCAACGTAATTAGCATGCGGAATATTACTTGGAATGTGAATTGGAACGAAATCGCTAATTCATAAGTCCATTTTACAATTTTGGCCCAAGTAGAAGCAGAGCCAATATTGTAAGATGCCGATAGTCCATATCTCGGAAACTATAAGAGATAATGCAATTTGGCAATTGGCAACGTAATTAGCATGCCGAATATTACTTGGAATGTGAATTGGAACGAAATCGCTAATTCATAAGACCATTTTAAAATTTTGACCCAAGTAGAAGCAGAGCCAATATTGAAAGATGTCGGTAGTCCATATCTCGGAAACTATAAGAGCTAATGCAATTTGGCAATCGGCAACGTAATTAGCATGCGGAATATTACTTGGAATGTGAATTGGAACGAAATCGCTAATTCATAAGTCCATTTTACAATTTTGGCCCAAGTAGAAGCAGAGCCAATATTGTAAGATGCCGATAGTCCATATCTCGGAAACTATAAGAGATAATGCAATTTGGCAATTGGCAACGTAATTAGCATGCCAAATATTACTTGGAATGTGAATTGGAACGAAATCGCTAATTCATAAGACCATTTTACAATTTTGGCCCAAGTAGAAGCAGAGCCAATATTATAAGATGCCGATAGTCCATATCTCGGAAACTATAAGAGATAATGCGATTTGGCAATCGGCAACGTAATTAGCATGCCGAATATTACTTGGATTGTGAATTGAAACGAAATCGCTAATTCATAAGACCATTTTACAATTTTGGGCCCAAGTAGAAGCAGAGCCAATATTGTAAGATGTCGATAGTCCATATCTCGGAAACTATAAGGGATAATGCAATTTGGCAATCGGCAACGTAATTAGCATGCCGAATATTACTTATAATGTGAATTGGAACGAAATCTCTAATTCATAAGACCATTTTACAATTTTGGCCCAAGTAGAAGCAGAGCCAATATTGTAAGATGCCGGTAGTCCATATCTCGGAAACTATAAGAGATAAGGCAATTTGGCAATCGGCAACGTAATTAGCATGCCGAATATTACTTGGAATGTGAATTGGAACGAAATCGCTAATTCATAAGACCATTTTACAATTTTGGCCCAAGTAAAAGCAGAGCCAATATTGTAAGATGTCGATAGTCCATATCTCGGAAACTATAAGAGATAATGCAATTTGGCAATCGGCAACGTAATTAGCATGCCGAATATTACTTGGAATGTGAATTGGAACGAAATCGCTAATTCATAAGACCATTTTACAATTTTGGCCCAAGTTAGAAGCAGAGCCAATATTGTAAGATGCCGATAGTCCATATCTCGGAAACTATAAGAGATAATGCAATTTGGCAATTGGCAACGTAATTAGCATGCCGAATATTACTTGGAATGTGAATTGGAACGAAATCGCTAATTCATAAGACCATTTTACAATTTTGGCCCAAGTTAGAAGCAGAGCCAATATTGTAAGATGCCGATAGTCCATATCTCGGAAACTATAAGAGATAATGCAATTTGGCAATACGCAACGTAATTAGCATGCCGAATATTACTTGGAATGTGAATTGGAACGAAATTGCTAATTCATAAGACCATTTTACAATTTTGGCCCTAGTAGAAGCAGAGACAATATTGTAAAATGCAGGTAGTCCATATCTCGGAAACTATAAGAGATAAGGCAATTTGGCAATCGGCAACGTAATTAGCATGCCGAATATTACTTGGAATGTGAATTGGAACGAAATCGCTAATTCACAAGACCATTTTACAATTTTGGGCGAAGTAGAAGCAGAGCCAATATTGTAAGATGTCGATAGTCCATATCTCGGAAACTATACGACATAATGCAATTTGGCAATCCGCAACGTAATTAGCATGCTAAATATTACTTGGAATGTGAATTGGAACGAAATCGCTAATTCGTAAGATCATTTTATAATTTTGGCCCAAGTAAAAACAGAGCCAATATTGTAAGATGTCGATAGTCCATATCTCGGAAACTATAAGAGATAATGCAATTTGGCCATCGGCAACGTAATTAGCATGCCGAATATTACTTGGAATGTGAATTTTTTACAATTTTGGCCCAAGTTAGAAGTAGAGCCAATATTGTAATATGCCGATAGTCCATATCTCGGAAACTATAAGAGATAATGCAATTTGGCAATTGGCAACGTAATTAGCATGCCGAATATTACTTGGAATGTGAATTGGAACGAAATCGCTAATTCATAAGACCATTTTACAATTTTGGCCCAAGTTAGAAGCAGAGCCAATATTGTAAGATGTCGATAGTCCATATCTCGGAAACTATAAGAGATAATGCAATTTGGCAATACGCAACGTAATTAGCATGCCAAATATTACTTGGAATGTGAATTGGAACGAAATCGCTAATTCATAAGACCATTTTACAATTTTGGCCCAAGTTAGAAGCAGAGCCAATATTGTAAGATGCCGATAGTCCATATCTCGGAAACTAAAAGAGATAATGCAATTTGGCAATCGGCAACGTAATTAGCATGCCGAATATTACTTGGAATGTGAATTGTAACGAAATCGTTAATTCATAAGACCATTTTACAATTTTGGCCCAAGTAGAAGCAGAGCCAATATTGTAAGATGCCGGTAGTCCATATCTCGGAAACTATACGAGATAATGCAATTTGGCAATCGGCAACGTAATTAGCATGCCGAATATTACTTGGAATGTGAATTGGAACGAAATCGCTAATTCATAAGACCATTTTACAATTTTGGCCCTAGTAGAAGCAGAGACAATATTGTAAGATGCAGGTAGTCCATATCTCGGAAACTATAAGTGATAAGGCAATTTGGCAATCGGCAACGTAATTAGCATGCCGAATATTACTTGGAATGTGAATTGGAACGAAATCGCTAATTCACAAGACCATTTTACAATTTTGGGCGAAGTAGAAGCAGAGCCAATATTGTAAGATGTCGATAGTCCATATCTCGGAAACTATACGACATAATGCAATTTGGCAATCCGCAACGTAATTAGCATGCCAAATATTACTTGGAATGTGAATTGGAACGAAATCGCTAATTCATAAGATCATTTTACAATTTTGGCCCAAGTAAAAGCAGAGCCAATATTGTAAGATGTCGATAGTCCATATCTCGGAAACTATAAGAGATAATGCAATTTGGCAATCGGCAACGTAATTAGCATGCCGAATATTACTTGGAATGTGAATTGGAACGAAATCGCTAATTCGTAAGACCATTTTACAATTTTGGCCCAAGTTAGAAGCAGAGCCAATATTGTAAGATGCCGATAGTCCATATCTCGGAAACTATAAGAGATAAGGCAATTTGGCAATCGGCAACGTAATTAGCATGCCGAATATTACTTGGAATGTGAATTGGAACGAAATCGCTAATTCATAAGACCATTTTACAATTTTGGCCCAAGTTAGAAGCAGAGCCAATATTGTAAGATGCCGATAGTCCATATCTCGGAAACTAAACGAGATAATGCAATTTGGCAATCCGCAACGTAATTAGCATGCCAAATATTACTTGGAATGTGAATTGGAACGAAATCGCTAATTCATAAGACCATTTTACAATTTTGGCCCAATTAGAAGCAGAGCCAATATTGTAAGATGCCGATAGTCCATATCTCGGAAACTAAAAGAGATAATGCAATTTGGCAATCGGCAACGTAATTAGCATGCCGAATATTACATGGAATGTGAATTGGAACGAAATCGCTAATTCATAAAACCATTTTACAATTTTGGCCCAAGTAGAAGCAGAGCCAATATTGTAAGATGCCGGTTGTCCATATCTCGGAAACTATAAGAGATAAGGCAATTTGGCAATCGGCAACGTAATTAGCATGCCGAATATTACTTGGAATGTGAGTTGGAAGGAAATCGCTAATTCATAAGACCATTTTACAATTTTGGCCCAAGTTAGAAGCAGAGCCAATATTGTAAGATGCCGGTAGTCCATATCTCGGAAACTATACGAGATAATGCAATTTGGCAATCCGCAACGTAATTAGTATGCCAAATATTACCTGGAATGTGAATTGGAACGAAATCGCTAATTCATAAGACCATTTTACAATTTTGGCCCAAGTAGAAGCAGAGCCAATATTGTAAGATGCCGATAGTCCATATCTCGGAAACTAAAAGAGATAATGCTATTTGGCAATCGGCAACGTAATTAGCATGCCGAATATTACATGGAATGTGAATTGGAACGAAATCGCTAATTCATAAAACCATTTTACCATTTTGGCCCAAGTAGAAGCAGAGCCAATATTGTAAGATGCCGGTAGTCCATATCTCGGAAACTATAAGAGATAAGGCAATTTGGCAATCGGCAACGTAATTAGCATGCCGAATATTACTTGGAATGTGAATTGGAACGAAATCGCTAATTCATAAGACCAGTTTACAATTTTGGGCGAAGAAGAAGCAGAGCCAATATTGTAAGATGTCGATAGTCCATATCTCGGAAACTATACGACATAATGCAATTTGGCAATCCGCAACGTAATTAGCATGCCAAATATTACTTGGAATGTGAATTGGAACGAAATCGCTAATTCATAAGACCATTTTACAATTTTGGCCCATGTTAGAAGCAGAGCCAATATTGTAAGATGCCGATAGTCCATATCTCGGAAACTATACGAGATAATGCAATTTGGCAATCCACAACGTAAATAGCATGCCAAATATTACTTGGAATGTGAATTGGAACGAAATCGCTAATTCATAAGACCATTTTACAATTTTGGCCCAAGTAGAAGCAGAGCCAATATTGTAAGATGCCGATAGTCCATATCTCGGAAACTAAAAGACATAATGCAATTTGGCAATCGGCAACGTAATTAGCATGCCGAATATTACTTGGAATGTGAATTGGAACGAAATCGCTAATTCATAAGACCATTTTACAATTTTGGCCCAAGTAAAAGCAGAGCCAATATTGTAAGATGTCGATAGTCCATATCTCGGAATCTATAAGAGATAATGCAATTTGGCAATCGGCAACGTAATTAGCATGCCGAATATTACTTCGAATGTGAATTGGAACGAAATCGCTAATTCATAAGACCATTTTACAATTTTGGCCCAAGTTAGAAGCAGGGCCAATATTGTAAGATGCCGATAGTCCATATCTCGGAAACTATAAGAGATAATGCAATTTTGTAATTGGCAACGTAATTAGCATGCCGAATATTACTCGGAATGTGAATTGGAACGAAATCGCTAATTCATAAGATCATTTTACAATTTTGGCCCAAGTTAGAAGCAGAGCCAATATTGTAAGATGCCGATAGTCCATATCTCGGAAACTATAAGAGATAATGCAATTTGGCAATCGGCAACGTAATTAGCATGCCGAATATTACTTGGAATGTGAATTGGAACGAAATCGCTAATTCATAAGACCATTTTACAATTTTGGCCCAAGTAGAAGCAGAGCCAATATTATAAGATGCCGATAGTCCATATCTCGGAAACTAAAAGGGATAATGCAATTTGGCAATCGGCAACGTAATTAGCATGCCGAATATTACTTGGAATGTGAATTGGAACGAAATCGCTAATTCATAAGACCATTTTACAATTTTGGCCCAAGTAGAATCAGATCCAATATTGTAAGATGCCGGTAGTCCATATCTCGGAAACGATAAGAGATAAGGCAATTTGGCAATCGGCAACGTAATTAGCATGCCGAATATTACTTGGAATGTGAATTGGAACGAAATCGCTAATTCATAAGACCATTTTACAATTTTGGCCAAAGTAAAAGCAGAGCCAATATTGTAAGATGTCGATAGTCCATATCTCGGAAACTATAAGAGATAATGCAATTTGGCAATCGGCAACGTAATTAGCATGCCGAATATTACTTGGAATGTGAATTGGAACGAAATCGCTAATTCATAAGACCAGTTTACAATTTTGGCCCAAGTAGAAGCAGAGCCAATATTGTAAGATGCCGGTAGTCCATATCTCGGAAACGATAAGAGATAAGGCAATTTGGCAATTGGCAACGTAATTAGCATGCCGAATATTACTTGGAATGTGAATTGGAACGAAATCGCTAATTCATAAAACCATTTTACCATTTTGGCCCAAGTAGAAGCAGAGCCAATATTGTAAGATGCCGGTAGTCCATATCTCGGAAACTATAAGAGATAAGGCAATTTGGCAATCGGCAACGTAATTAGCATGCCGAATATTACTTGGAATGTGAATTGGAACGAAATCGCTAATTCATAAGACCAGTTTACAATTTTGGCCCAAGTAGAAGCAGAGCCAATATTGTAAGATGCCGGTAGTCCATATCTCGGAAACTATACGAGATAATGCAATTTGGCAATCCGCAACGTAATTAGCATGCCAAATATTACCTGGAATGTGAATTGGAACGAAATCGCTAATTCATAAGACCATTTTACAATTTTGGCCCAAGTAGAAGCAGAGCCAATATTGTAAGATGCCGATAGTCCATATCTCGGAAACTAAAAGAGATAATGCTATTTGGCAATCGGCAACGTAATTAGCATGCCGAATATTACATGGAATGTGAATTGGAACGAAATCGCTAATTCATAAAACCATTTTACCATTTTGGCCCAAGTAGAAGCAGAGCCAATATTGTAAGATGCCGGTAGTCCATATCTCGGAAACTATAAGAGATAAGGCAATTTGGCAATCGGCAACGTAATTAGCATGCCGAATATTACTTGGAATGTGAATTGGAACGAAATCGCTAATTCATAAGACCATTTTACAATTTTGGGCGAAGTAGAAGCAGAGCCAATATTGTAAGATGTCGATAGTCCATATCTCGGAAACTATACGACATAATGCAATTTGGCAATCCGCAACGTAATTAGCATGCCAAATATTACTTGGAATGTGAATTGGAACGAAATCGCTAATTCATAAGACCATTTTACAATTTTGGCCCAAGTTAGAAGCAGAGCCAATATTGTAAGATGCCGATAGTCCATATCTCGGAAACTAAACGAGATAATGCAATTTGGCAATCCGCAACGTAATTAGCATGCCAAATATTACTTGGAATGTGAATTGGAACGAAATCGCTAATTCATAAGACTATTTTACAATTTTGGCCCAAGTAGAAGCAGAGCCAATATTGTAACATGCCGATAGTCCATATCTCGGAAACTAAAAGACATAATGCAATTTGGCAATCGGCAACGTAATTAGCATGCCGAATATTACTTGGAATGTGAATTGGAACGAAATCGCTAATTCATAAGACCATTTTACAATTTTGGCCCAAGTAGAAGCAGAGCCAATATTGTAAGATGCCGGTAGTCCATATCTCGGAAACTATAAGAGATAAGGCAATTTGGCAATCGGCAACGTAATTAGCATGCCGAATATTACTTGGAATGTGAATTGGAACGAAATCGCTAATTCATAAGACCATTTTACAATTTTGGCCCAAGTAGAAGCAGAGCCAATATTGTAAGATGCCGGTAGTCCATATCTCGGAAACTATACGAGATAATGCAATTTGGCAATCCGCAACGTAATTAGCATGCCAAATATTACCTGGAATGTGAATTGGAACGAAATCGCTAATTCATAAGACCATTTTACAATTTTGGCCCAAGTAGAAGCAGAGCCAATATTGTAAGATGCCGATAGTCCATATCTCGGAAACTAAAAGAGATAATGCTATTTGGCAATCGGCAACGTAATTAGCATGCCGAATATTACATGGAATGTGAATTGGAACGAAATCGCTAATTCATAAAACCATTTTACCATTTTGGCCCAAGTAGAAGCAGAGCCAATATTGTAAGATGCCGGTAGTCCATATCTCGGAAACTATAAGAGATAAGGCAATTTGGCAATCGGCAACGTAATTAGCATGCCGAATATTACTTGGAATGTGAATTGGAACGAAATCGCTAATTCATAAGACCAGTTTACAATTTTGGGCGAAGTAGAAGCAGAGCCAATATTGTAAGATGTCGATAGTCCATATCTCGGAAACTATACGACATAATGCAATTTGGCAATCCGCAACGTAATTAGCATGCCAAATATTACTTGGAATGTGAATTGGAACGAAATCGCTAATTCATAAGACCATTTTACAATTTTGGCCCATGTTAGAAGCAGAGCCAATATTGTAAGATGCCGATAGTCCATATCTCGGAAACTATACGAGATAATGCAATTTGGCAATCCACAACGTAAATAGCATGCCAAATATTACTTGGAATGTGAATTGGAACGAAATCGCTAATTCATAAGACTATTTTACAATTTTGGCACAAGTAGAAGCAGAGCCAATATTGTAAGATGCCGATAGTCCATATCTCGGAAACTAAAAGACATAATGCAATTTGGCAATCGGCAACGTAATTAGCATGCCGAATATTACTTGGAATGTGAATTGGAACGAAATCGCTAATTCATAAGACCATTTTACAATTTTGGCCCAAGTAAAAGCAGAGCCAATATTGTAAGATGTCGATAGTCCATATCTCGGAAACTATAAGAGATAATGCAATTTGGCAATCGGCAACGTAATTAGCATGCCGAATATTACTTCGAATGTGAATTGGAACGAAATCGCTAATTCATAAGACCATTTTACAATTTTGGCCCAAGTTAGAAGCAGGGCCAATATTGTAAGATGCCGATAGTCCATATCTCGGAAACTATAAGAGATAATGCAATTTTGCAATTGGCAACGTAATTAGCATGCCGAATATTACTCGGAATGTGAATTGGAACGAAATCGCTAATTCATAAGATCATTTTACAATTTTGGCCCAAGTTAGAAGCAGAGCCAATATTGTAAGATGCCGATAGTCCATATCTCGGAAACTATAAGAGATAATGCAATTTGGCAATCGGCAACGTAATTAGCATGCCGAGTATTACTTGGAATGTGAATTGGAACGAAATCGCTAATTCATAAGACCATTTTACAATTTTGGCCCAAGTAGAAGCAGAGCCAATATTGTAAGATGCCGATAGTCCATATCTCGGAAACTAAAAGGGATAATGCAATTTGGCAATCGGCAACGTAATTAGCATGCCGAATATTACTTGGAATGTGAATTGGAACGAAATCGCTAATTCATAAGACCATTTTACAATTTTGGCCCAAGTAGAAGCAAAGCCAATATTGTAAGATATCGATAGTCCATATCTTGGAAACTATAAGAGATAATGCAATTTGGCAATCGGCAACGTAATTAGCATGCCGAATATTACTTGGATTGTGAATTGAAACGAAATCGCTAATTCATAAGACCATTTTACAATTTTGGGCCCAAGTAGAAGCAGAGCGAATATTGTAAGATGTCGATAGTCCATATCTCGGAAACTATAAGAGATAATGCAATTTGGTAATCGGCAACGTAATTAGCATGCCGAAAATTACCTGGAATGTGAATTGGAACGAAATCGCTAATTCATAAGACCGTTTTACAATTTTGGCCCAAGTTAGAAGCAGAGCCAATATTGTAAGATGCCGATAGTCCATATCTCGGAAACCATAAGAGATAATGCAATTTGGCAATTGGCAACGTAATTAGCATGCCGAATATTACTTGGAATGTGAATTGGAACGAAATCGCTAATTCATAAGACCATTTTACAATTTTGGCCCAAGTTAGAAGCAGAGCCAATATTGTAAGATGCCGATAGTCCATATCTCGGAAACTAAAAGAGATAATGCAATTTGGCAATCGGCAACGTAATTAGCATGCCGAATATTACTTGGAATGTGAATTGGAACGAAATCGCTAATTCATAAGACCATTTTACAATTTTGGCCCAAGTAGAAGCAGAGCCAATATTGTAAGATGCCGGTAGTCCATATCTCGGAAACTATACGAGATAATGCAATTTGGCAATCGGCAACGTAATTAGCATGCCGAATATTACTTGGAATGTGAATTGGAACGAAATCGCTAATTCATAAGACCATTTTACAATTTTGGCCCAAGTAGAAGCAGAGCCAATATTGTAAGATGCCGGTAGTCCATATCTCGGAAACTATACGAGATAATGCAATTTGGCAATCGGCAACGTAATTAGCATGCCGAATATTACTTGGAATGTGAATTGGAACGAAATCGCTAATTCATAAGACCATTTTACAATTTTCGCCCAAGTTAGAAGCAGGGCCAATATTGTAAGATGTCGATAGTCCATATCTCGGAAACTAAAAGAGATAATGCAATTTGGTAATCGGCAATGTAATTAGCATGCCGAATATTACTTGGAATGTGAATTGGAACGAAATCGCTAATTCATAAGACCATTTTACAATTTTGGCCCAAGTAAAAGCAGAGCCAATATTGTAAGATGTCGATAGTCCATATCTCGGAAACTATAAGAGATAATGCAATTTGGCAATCGGCAACGTAATTAGCATGCCGAATATTACTTCGAATGTGAATTGGAACGAAAT
Organism: Rhynchophorus ferrugineus; assembly: GCF_030347505.1. NCBI lineage: Eukaryota > Metazoa > Arthropoda > Insecta > Coleoptera > Curculionidae > Rhynchophorus > Rhynchophorus ferrugineus. Next base: position 22,269,107 of record NW_027472588.1, on the reverse strand, counting down.
CGCTAATTCATAAGACCATTTTACAATTTTGGCCCAAGTTAGAAGCAGGGCCAATATTGTAAGATGCCGATAGTCCATATCTCGGAAACTATAAGAGATAATGCAATTTTGCAATTGGCAACGTAATTAGCATGCCGAATATTACTCGGAATGTGAATTGGAACGAAATCGCTAATTCATAAGATCATTTTACAATTTTGGCCCAAGTTAGAAGCAGAGCCAATATTGTAAGATGCCGATAATCCATATCTCGGAAACTATAAGAGATAATGCAATTTGGCAATCGGCAACGTAATTAGCATGCCGAGTATTACTTGGAATGTGAATTGGAACGAAATCGCTAATTCATAAGACCATTTTACAATTTTGGCCCAAGTAGAAGCAGAGCCAATATTGTAAGATGCCGATAGTCCATATCTCGGAAACTAAAAGGGATAATGCAATTTGGCAATCGGCAACGTAATTAGCATGCCGAATATTACTTGGAATGTGAATTGGAACGAAATCGCTAATTCATAAGACCATTTTACAATTTTGGCCCAAGTAGAAGCAAAGCCAATATTGTAAGATATCGATAGTCCATATCTTGGAAACTATAAGAGATAATGCAATTTGGCAATCGGCAACGTAATTAGCATGCCGAATATTACTTGGATTGTGAATTGAAACGAAATCGCTAATTCATAAGACCATTTTACAATTTTGGGCCCAAGTAGAAGCAGAGCGAATATTGTAAGATGTCGATAGTCCATATCTCGGAAACTATAAGAGATAATGCAATTTGGTAATCGGCAACGTAATTAGCATGCCGAAAATTACCTGGAATGTGAATTGGAACGAAATCGCTAATTCATAAGACCGTTTTACAATTTTGGCCCAAGTTAGAAGCAGAGCCAATATTGTAAGATGCCGATAGTCCATATCTCGGAAACTATAAGAGATAATGCAATTTGGCAATTGGCAACGTAATTAGCATGCCGAATATTACTTGGAATGTGAATTGGAACGAAATCGCTAATTCATAAGACCATTTTACAATTTTGGCCCAAGTTAGAAGCAGAGCCAATATTGTAAGATGCCGATAGTCCATATCTCGGAAACTAAAAGAGATAATGCAATTTGGCAATCGGCAACGTAATTAGCATGCCGAATATTACTTGGAATGTGAATTGGAACGAAATCGCTAATTCATAAGACCATTTTACAATTTTGGCCCAAGTAGAAGCAGAGCCAATATTGTAAGATGCCGGTAGTCCATATCTCGGAAACTATACGAGATAATGCAATTTGGCAATCGGCAACGTAATTAGCATGCCGAATATTACTTGGAATGTGAATTGGAACGAAATCGCTAATTCATAAGACCATTTTACAATTTTGGCCCAAGTAGAAGCAGAGCCAATATTGTAAGATGCCGGTAGTCCATATCTCGGAAACTATACGAGATAATGCAATTTGGCAATCGGCAACGTAATTAGCATGCCGAATATTACTTGGAATGTGAATTGGAACGAAATCGCTAATTCATAAGACCATTTTACAATTTTCGCCCAAGTTAGAAGCAGGGCCAATATTGTAAGATGCCGATAGTCCATATCTCGGAAACTAAAAGAGATAATGCAATTTGGCAATCTTCAACGTAATTAGCATGCCGAATATTACTTGGAATGTGAATTGGAACGAAATCGCTAATTCATAAGACTATTTTACAATTTTGGCCCAAGTAGAAGCAGAGCCAATATTGTAAGATGCCGGTAGTCCATATCTCGGAAACTATACGAGATAATGCAATTTGGCAATCGGCAACGTAATTAGCATGCCGAATATTACTTGGAATGTGAATTGGAACGAAATTGCTAATTCATAAGACCATTTTACAATTTTGGCCCTAGTAGAAGCAGAGACAATATTGTAAAATGCAGGTAGTCCATATCTCGGAAACTATAAGAGATAAGGCAATTTGGCAATCGGCAACGTAATTAGCATGCCGAATATTACTTGGAATGTGAATTGGAACGAAATCGCTAATTCACAAGACCATTTTACAATTTTGGGCGAAGTAGAAGCAGAGCCAGTATTGTAAGATGTCGATAGTCCATATCTCGGAAACTATACGACATAATGCAATTTGGCAATCCGCAACGTAATTAGCATGCTAAATATTACTTGGAATGTGAATTGGAACGAAATCGCTAATTCATAAGATCATTTTATAATTTTGGCCCAAGTAAAAACAGAGTCAATATTGTAAGATGTCGATAGTCCATATCTCGGAAACTATAAGAGATAATGCAATTTGGCCATCGGCAACGTAATTAGCATGCCGAATATTACTTGGAATGTGAATTGGAACGAAATCGCTAATTCGTAAGACCATTTTACAATTTTGGCCCAAGTTAGAAGTAGAGCCAATATTGTAAGATGCCGATAGTCCATATCTCGGAAACTATAAGAGATAATGCAATTTGGCAATACGCAACGTAATTAGCATGCCGAATATTACTTGGAATGTGAATTGGAACGAAATCGCTAATTCATAAGACCATTTTACAATTTTGGCCCAAGTTAGAAGCAGAGCCAATATTGTAAGATGCCGATATTCCATATTTCGGAAACTATAAGAGATAATGCAATTTGGCAATTGGCAACGTAATTAGCATGCCGAATATTACTTGGAATGTGAATTGGAACGAAATCGCTAATTCATAAGACCATTTTACAATTTTGGCTCAAGTTAGAAGCAGAGCCAATATTGTAAGATGCCGATAGTCCATATCTCGGAAACTAAAAGAGATAATGCAATTTGGCAATCGGCAACGTAATTAGCATGCCGAATATTACTTGGAATGTGAATTGGAACGAAATCGTTAATTCATAAGACCATTTTACAATTTTGGCCCAAGTAGAAGCAGAGCCAATATTGTAAGATGCCGGTAGTCCATATCTCGGAAACTATACGAGATAATGCAATTTGGCAAACGGCAACGTAATTAGCATGCCGAATATTACTTGGAATGTGAATTGGAACGAAATTGCTAATTCATAAGACCATTTTACAATTTTGGCCCTAGTAGAAGCAGAGACAATATTGTAAGATGCAGGTAGTCCATATCTCGGAAACTATAAGAGATAAGGCAATTTGGCAATCGGCAACGTAATTAGCATGCCGAATATTACTTGGAATGTGAATTGGAACGAAATCGCTAATTCACAAGACCATTTTACAATTTTGGGCGAAGTAGAAGCAGAGCCAATATTGTAAGATGTTGATAGTCCATATCTCGGAAACTATACGACATAATGCAATTTGGCAATCCGCAACGTAATTAGCATGCCAAATATTACTTGGAATGTGAATTGGAACGAAATCGCTAATTTATAAGATCATTTTATAATTTTGGCCCAAGTAAAAACAGAGCCAATATTGTAAGATGTCGATAGTCCCTATCTCGGAAACTATAAGAGATAATGCAATTTGGCCATCGGCAACGTAATTAGCATGCCGAATATTACTTGGAATGTGAATTGGAACGAAATCGCTAATTCGTAAGACCATTTTACAATTTTGGCCCAAGTTAGAAGTAGAGCCAATATTGTAAGATGTCGATAGTCCATATCTCGGAAACTATAAGAGATAATGCAATTTGGCAATTGGCAACGTAATTAGCATGCCGAATATTACTTGGAATGTGAATTGGAACGAAATCGCTAATTCATAAGACCATTTTACAATTTTGGCCCAAGTTAGAAGCAGAGCCAATATTGTAAGATGCCGATAGTCCATATCTCGGAAAATATACGAGATAATGCAATTTGGCAATCCGCAACGTGATTAGCATGCCGAATATTACTTGGAATGTGAATTGGAACGAAATCGCTAATTCGTAAGACCATTTTACAATTTTGGCCCAAGTTAGAAATAGAGCCAATATTGTAAGATGCCGATAGTCCATATCTCGGAAACTATAAGAGATAATGCAATTTGGCAATTGGCAACGTAATTAGCATGCCGAATATTACTTGGAATGTGAATTGGAACGAAATCGCTAATTCATAAGACCATTTTACAATTTTGGCCCAAGTTAGAAGCAGAGCCAATATTGTAAGATGTCGATAGTCCATATCTCGGAAACTATAAGAGATAATGCAATTTGGCAATACGCAACGTAATTAGCATGCCGAATATTACTTGGAATGTGAATTGGAACGAAATCGCTAATTCATAAGACCATTTTACAATTTTGGCCCAAGTTAGAAGCAGAGCCAATATTGTAAGATGCCGATATTCCATATTTCGGAAACTATAAGAGATAATGCAATTTGGCAATTGGCAACGTAATTAGCATGCCGAATATTACTTGGAATGTGAATTGGAACGAAATCGCTAATTCATAAGACCATTTTACAATTTTGGCTCAAGTTAGAAGCAGAGCCAATATTGTAAGATGCCGATAGTCCATATCTCGGAAACTAAAAGAGATAATGCAATTTGGCAATCGGCAACGTAATTAGCATGCCGAATATTACTTGGAATGTGAATTGGAACGAAATCGCTAATTCACAAGACCATTTTACAATTTTGGGCGAAGTAGAAGCAGAGCCAATATTGTAAGATGTCGATAGTCCATATCTCGGAAACTATACGACATAATGCAATTTGGCAATCCGCAACGTAATTAGCATGCCAAATATTACTTGGAATGTGAATTGGAACGAAATCGCTAATTTATAAGATCATTTTATAATTTTGGCCCAAGTAAAAACAGAGCCAATATTGTAAGATGTCGATAGTCCCTATCTCGGAAACTATAAGAGATAATGCAATTTGGCCATCGGCAACGTAATTAGCATGCCGAATATTACTTGGAATGTGAATTGGAACGAAATCGCTAATTCGTAAGACCATTTTACAATTTTGGCCCAAGTTAGAAGTAGAGCCAATATTGTAAGATGTCGATAGTCCATATCTCGGAAACTATAAGAGATAATGCAATTTGGCAATTGGCAACGTAATTAGCATGCCGAATATTACTTGGAATGTGAATTGGAACGAAATCGCTAATTCATAAGACCATTTTACAATTTTGGCCCAAGTTAGAAGCAGAGCCAATATTGTAAGATGCCGATAGTCCATATCTCGGAAACTATACGAGATAATGCAATTTGGCAATCCGCAACGTAATTAGCATGCCAAATATTACTTGGAATGTGAATTGGAACGAAATCGCTAATTCATAAGACCATTTTACAATTTTGGCCCAAGTAGAAGCAGAGCCAATATTGTAAGATGCCGGTAGTCCATATCTCGGAAACTATAAGAGATAAGGCAATTTGGCAATCGGCAACGTAATTAGCATGCCGAATATTACTTGGAATGTGAGTTGGAACGAAATCGCTAATTCATAAGACCATTTTACAATTTTGGCCCAAGTTAGAAGCAGAGCCAATATTGTAAGATGCCGATAGTCCATATCTCGGAAACTATACGAGATAATGCAATTTGGCAATCCGCAACGTAATTAGCATGCCAAATATTACTTGGAATGTGAATTGGAACGAAATCGCTAATTCATAAGACCATTTTACAATTTTGGCCCAAGTAGAAGCAGAGCCAATATTGTAAGATGCCGATAGTCCATATCTCGGAAACTAAAAGAGATAATGCTATTTGGCAATCGGCCACGTAATTAGCATGCTAAATATTACTTGGAATGTGAATTGGAACGAAATCGCTAATTCATAAGATCATTTTATAATTTTGGCCCAAGTAAAAACAGAGCCAATATTGTAAGATGTCGATAGTCCATATCTCGGAAACTATAAGAGATAATGCAATTTGGCCATCGGCAACGTAATTAGCATGCCGAATATTACTTGGAATGTGAATTGGAACGAAATCGCTAATTCGTAAGACCATTTTACAATTTTGGCCCAAGTTAGAAGTAGAGCCAATATTGTAAGATGCCGATAGTCCATATCTCGGAAACTATAAGAGATAATGCAATTTGGCAATTGGCAACGTAATTAGCATGCCGAATATTACTTGGAATGTGAATTGGAACGAAATCGCTAATTCATAAGACCATTTTACAATTTTGGCCCAAGTTAGAAGCAGAGCCAATATTGTAAGATGTCGATAGTCCATATCTCGGAAACTATAAGAGATAATGCAATTTGGCAATACGCAACGTAATTAGCATGCCGAATATTACTTGGAATGTGAATTGGAACGAAATCGCTAATTCATAAGACCATTTTACAATTTTGGCCCAAGTTAGAAGCAGAGCCAATATTGTAAGATGCCGATATTCCATATCTCGGAAACTATAAGAGATAATGCAATTTGGCAATTGGCAACGTAATTAGCATGCCGAATATTACTTGGAATGTGAATTGGAACGAAATCGTTAATTCATAAGACCCTTTTACAATTTTGGCCCAAGTAGAAGCAGAGCCAATATTGTAAGATGCCGGTAGTCCATATCTCGGAGACTATACGAGATAATGCAATTTGGCAATCGGCAACGTAATTAGCATGCCGAATATTACTTGGAATGTGAATTGGAACGAAATCGCTAATTCATAAGACCATTTTACAATTTTGGCCCTAGTAGAAGCAGAGCCAATATTGTAAGATGCAGGTAGTCCATATCTCGGAAACTATAAGAGATAAGGCAATTTGGCAATCGGCAACGTAATTAGCATGCCGAATATTACTTGGAATGTGAATTGGAACGAAATCGCTAATTCACAAGACCATTTTACAATTTTGGGCGAAGTAGAAGCAGAGCCAATATTGTAAGATGTCGATAGTCCATATCTCGGAAACTATACGACATAATGCAATTTGGCAATCCGCAACGTAATTAGCATGCCAAATATTACTTGGAATGTGAATTGGAACGAAATCGTTAATTCATAAGATCATTTTATAATTTTGGCCCAAGTAAAAACAGAGCCAATATTGTAAGATGTCGATAGTCCATATCTCGGAAACTATAAGAGATAATGCAATTTGGCCATCGGCAACGTAATTAGCATGCCGAATATTACTTGGAATGTGAATTGGAACGAAATCGCTAATTCGTAAGACCATTTTACAATTTTGGCCCAAGTTAGAAGTAGAGCCAATATTGTAAGATGTCGATAGTCCATATCTCGGAAACTATAAGAGATAATGCAATTTGGCAATTGGCAACGTAATTAGCATGCCGAATATTACTTGGAATGTGAATTGGAACGAAATCGCTAATTCATAAGACCATTTTACAATTTTGGCCCAAGTTAGAAGCAGAGCCAATATTGTAAGATGCCGATAGTCCATATCTCGGAAACTATACGAAATAATGCAATTTGGCAATCCGCAACGTAATTAGCATGCCAAATATTACCTGGAATGTGAATTGGTACGAAATCGCTAATTCATAAGACCATTTTACAATTTTGGCCCAAGTAGAAGCAGAGCCAATATTGTAAGATGCCGATAGTCCATATCTCGGAAACTAAAAGAGATAATGCAATTTGGCAATCGGCAACGTAATTAGCATGCCAAATATTACAAGGAATGTGAATTGGAACGAAATCGCTAATTCATAAAACCATTTTACAATTTTGGCCCAAGTAGAAGCAGAGCCAATATTGTAAGATGCCGGTAGTCCATATCTCGGAAACTATAAGAGATAAGGCAATTTGGCAATCGGCAACGTAATTAGCATGCCGAATATTACTTGGAATGTGAGTTGGAACGAAATCGCTAATTCATAAGACCATTTTACAATTTTGGCCCAAGTTAGAAGCAGAGCCAATATTGTAAGATGCCGATAGTCCATATCTTGGAAACTATACGAGATAATGCAATTTGGCAATCCGCAACGTAATTAGCATGCCAAATATTACCTGGAATGTGAATTGGAACGAAATCGCTAATTCATAAGACCATTTTACAATTTTGGCCCAAGTAGAAGCAGAGCCAATATTGTAAGATGCCGATAGTCCATATCTCGGAAACTAAAAGAGATAATGCTATTTGGCAATCGGCAACGTAATTAGCATGCCGAATATTACATGGAATGTGAATTGGAACGAAATCGCTAATTCATAAAACCATTTTACCTTTTTGGCCCAAGTAGAAGCAGAGCCAATATTGTAAGATGCCGGTAGTCCATATCTCGGAAACTATAAGAGATAAGGCAAATTGGCAATCGGCAACGTAATTAGCATGCCGAATATTACTTGGAATGTGAATTGGAACGAAATCGCTAATGCATAAGACCAGTTTACAATTTTGGGCGAAGAAGAAGCAGAGCCTATATTGTAAGATGTCGATAGTCCATATCTCGGAAACTATACGACATAATGCAATTTGGCAATCCGCAACGTAATTAGCATGCCAAATATTACTTGGAATGTGAATTGGAACGAAATCGCTAATTCATAAGACCATTTTACAATTTTGGCCCATGTTAGAAGCAGAGCCAATATTGTAAGATGCCGATAGTCCATATCTCGGAAACTATACGAGATAATGCAATTTGGCAATCCACAACGTAAATAGCATGCCAAATATTACTTGGAATGTGAATTGGAACGAAATCGCTAATTCATAAGACCATTTTACAATTTTGGCCCAAGTAGAAGCAGAGCCAATATTGTAAGATGCCGATAGTCCATATCTCGGAAACTAAAAGACATAATGCAATTTGGCAATCGGCAACGTAATTAGCATGCCGAATATTACTTGGAATGTGAATTGGAACGAAATCGCTAATTCATAAGACCATTTTACAATTTTGGCCAAAGTAAAAGCAGAGCCAATATTGTAAGATGTCGATAGTCCATATCTCGGAAACTATAAGAGATAATGCAATTTGGCAATCGGCAACGTAATTAGCATGCCGAATATTACTTGGAATGTGAATTGGAACGAAATCGCTAATTCATAAGACCATTTTACAATTTTGGCCCAAGTAGAATCAGAGCCAATATTGTAAGATGCCGATAGTCCATATCTCGGAAACTATAAGAGATAATGCAATTTGGCAATCGGCAACGTAATTAGCATGCCGAATATTACTTGGAATGTGAATTGGAACGAAATCGCTAATTCATAAGACCATTTTACAATTTTGGCCCAAGTAGAATCAGAGCCAATATTGTAAGATGCCGATAGCCCATATCTCGGAAACTAAAAGGGATAATGCAATTTGGCAATCGGCAACGTAATTAGCATGCCGAATATTACTTGGAATGTGAATTGGAACGAAATCGCTAATTCATAGGACCATTTTACAATTTTGGCCCAAGTAGAAGCAAAGCCAATATTGTAAGATATCGATAGTCCATATCTTGGAAACTATAAGAGATAATGCAATTTGGCAATCGGCAACGTAATTAGCATGCCGAATATTACTTGGATTGTGAATTGAAACGAAATCGCTAATTCATAAGACCATTTTACAATTTTGGGCCCAAGTAGAAGCAGAGCGAATATTGTAAGATGTCGATAGTCCATATCTCGGAAACTATAAGAGATAATGCAATTTGGTAATCGGCAACGTAATTAGCATGCCGAATATTACTTGGAATGTGAATTGGAACGAAATCGCTAATTCATAAGACCGTTTTACAATTTTGGCCCAAGTAAAAGCAGAGCCAATATTGTAAGATGCCGGTAGTCCATATCTCTGAAACGATAAGAGATAAGGCAATTTGGCAATCGGCAACGTAATTAGCATGCCGAATATTACTTGGAATGTGAATTGGAACGAAATCGCTAATTCATAAGACCATTTTACAATTTTGGCCAAAGTAAAAGCAGAGCCAATATTGTAAGATGTCGATAGTCCATATCTCGGAAACTATAAGAGATAATGCAATTTGGCAATCGGTAACGTAATTAGCATGCCGAATATTACTTGGAATGTGAATTGGAACGAAATCGCTAATTCATAAGACCATTTTACAATTTTCGCCCAAGTTAGAAGCAGGGCCAATATTGTAAGATGCCGATAATCCATATCTCGGAAACTATAAGAGATAATGCAATTTTGCAATTGGCAACGTAATTAGCATGCCGAATATTACTCGGAATGTGAATTGGAACGAAATCGCTAATTCATAAGACCATTTTACAATTTTGGCCCAAGTTAGAAGCAGAGCCAATATTGTAAGATGCCGATAGTCCATATCTCGGAAACTATAAGAGATAATGCAATTTGGCAATCGGCAACGTAATTAGCATGCCGAATATTACTTGGAATGTGAATTGGAACGAAATCGCTAATTCATAAGACCATTTTACAATTTTGGCCCAAGTAGAAGCAAAGCCAATATTGTAAGATATCGATAGTCCATATCTCGGAAACTATACGACATAATGCAATTTGGCAATCCGCAACGTAATTAGCATGCTAAATATTACTTGGAATGTGAATTGGAACGAAATCGCTAATTCAAAAGATCATTTTATAATTTTGGCCCAAGTAAAAACAGAGCCAATATTGTAAGATGTCGATAGTCCATATCTCGGAAACTATAAGAGATAATGCAATTTGGCCATCGGCAACGTAATTAGCATGCCGAATATTACTTGGAATGTGAATTGGAACGAAATCGCTAATTCGTAAGACCATTTTACAATTTTGGCCCAAGTTAGAAGTAGAGCCAATATTGTAAGATGCCGATAGTCCATATCTCGGAAACTATAAGAGATAATGCAATTTGGCAATTGGCAACGTAATTAGCATGCCGAATATTACTTGGAATGTGAATTGGAACGAAATCGCTAATTCATAAGACCATTTTACAATTTTGGCCCAAGTTAGAAGCAGAGCCAATATTGTAAGATGTCGATAGTCCATATCTCGGAAACTATAAGAGATAATGCAATTTGGCAATACGCAACGTAATTAGCATGCCGAATATTACTTGGAATGTGAATTGGAACGAAATCGCTAATTCATAAGACCATTTTACAATTTTGGCCCAAGTTAGAAGCAGAGCCAATATTGTAAGATGCCGATATTCCATATTTCGGAAACTATAAGAGATAATGCAATTTGGCAATTGGCAACGTAATTAGCATGCCGAATATTACTTGGAATGTGAATTGGAACGAAATCGCTAATTCATAAGACCATTTTACAATTTTGGCTCAAGTTAGAAGCAGAGCCAATATTGTAAGATGCCGATAGTCCATATCTCGGAAACTAAAAGAGATAATGCAATTTGGCAATCGGCAACGTAATTAGCATGCCGAATATTACTTGGAATGTGAATTGGAACGAAATCGTTAATTCATAAGACCATTTTACAATTTTGGCCCAAGTAGAAGCAGAGCCAATATTGTAAGATGCCGGTAGTCCATATCTCGGAAACTATACGAGATAATGCAATTTGGCAATCGGCAACGTAATTAGCATGCCGAATATTACTTGGAATGTGAATTGGAACGAAATTGCTAATTCATAAGTCCATTTTACAATTTTGGCCCTAGTAGAAGCAGAGACAATATTGTAAGATGCAGGTAGTCCATATCTCGGAAACTAAAAGACATAATGCAATTTGGCAATCGGCAACGTAATTAGCATGCCGAATATTACTTGGAATGTGAATTGGAACGAAATCGCTAATTCATAAGACCATTTTACAATTTTGGCCAAAGTAAAAGCAGAGCCAATATTGTAAGATGTCGATAGTCCATATCTCGGAAACTATAAGAGATAATGCAATTTTGCAATTGGCAACGTAATTCGCATGCCGAATATTACTCGGAATGTGAATTGGAACGAAATCGCTAATTCATAAGATCATTTTACAATTTTGGCCCAAGTTAGAAGCAGAGCCAATATTGTAAGATGCCGATAGTCCATATCTCGGAAACTATAAGAGATAATGCAATTTGGCAATCGGCAACGTAATTAGCATGCCGAATATTACTTGGAATGTGAATTGGAACGAAATCGCTAATCCATAAGACCATTTTACAATTTTGGCCCAAGTAGAAGCAGAGCCAATATTGTAAGATGCCGATAGCCCATATCTCGGAAACTAAAAGGGATAATGCAATTTGGCAATCGGCAACGTAATTAGCATGCCGAATATTACTTGGAATGTGAATTGGAACGAAATCGCTAATTCATAAGACCATTTTACAATTTTGGCCCAAGTAGAAGCAAAGCCAATATTGTAAGATATCGATAGTCCATATCTTGGAAACTATAAGAGATAATGCAATTTGGCAATCGGCAACGTAATTAGCATGCCGAATATTACTTGGATTGTGAATTGAAACGAAATCGCTAATTCATAAGACCATTTTACAATTTTGGGCCCAAGTAGAAGCAGAGCGAATATTGTAAGATGTCGATAGTCCATATCTCGGAAACTATAAGAGATAATGCAATTTGGTAATCGGCAACGTAATTAGCATGCCGAATATTACTTGGAATGTGAATTGGAACGAAATCGCTAATTCATAAGACCGTTTTACAATTTTGGCCCAAGTAAAAGCAGAGCCAATATTGTAAGATGCCGGTAGTCCATATCTCGGAAACGATAAGAGATAAGGCAATTTGGCAATCGGCAACGTAATTAGCATGCCGAATATTACTTGGAATGTGAATTGGAACGAAATCGCTAATTCATAAGACCATTTTACAATTTTGGCCAAAGTAAAAGCAGAGCCAATATTGTAAGATGTCGATAGTCCATATCTCGGAAACTATAAGAGATAATGCAATTTGGCAATCGGTAACGTAATTAGCATGCCGAATATTACTTGGAATGTGAATTGGAACGAAATCGCTAATTCATAAGACCATTTTACAATTTTCGCCCAAGTTAGAAGCAGGGCCAATATTGTAAGATGCCGATAGTCCATATCTCGGAAACTATAAGAGATAATGCAATTTTGCAATTGGCAACGTAATTAGCATGCCGAATATTACTCGGAATGTGAATTGGAACGAAATCGCTAATTCATAAGACCATTTTACAATTTTGGCCCAAGTTAGAAGCAGAGCCAATATTGTAAGATGCCGATAGTCCATATCTCGGAAACTATAAGAGATAATGCAATTTGGCAATCGGCAACGTAATTAGCATGCCGAATATTACTTGGAATGTGAATTGGAACGAAATCGCTAATTCATAAGACCATTTTACAATTTTGGCCCAAGTAGAAGCAAAGCCAATATTGTAAGATATCGATAGTCCATATCTCGGAAACTATACGACATAATGCAATTTGGCAATCCGCAACGTAATTAGCATGCTAAATATTACTTGGAATGTGAATTGGAACGAAATCGCTAATTCAAAAGATCATTTTATAATTTTGGCCCAAGTAAAAACAGAGCCAATATTGTAAGATGTCGATAGTCCATATCTCGGAAACTATAAGAGATAATGCAATTTGGCCATCGGCAACGTAATTAGCATGCCGAATATTACTTGGAATGTGAATTGGAACGAAATCGCTAATTCGTAAGACCATTTTACAATTTTGGCCCAAGTTAGAAGTAGAGCCAATATTGTAAGATGCCGATAGTCCATATCTCGGAAACTATAAGAGATAATGCAATTTGGCAATTGGCAACGTAATTAGCATGCCGAATATTACTTGGAATGTGAATTGGAACGAAATCGCTAATTCATAAGACCATTTTACAATTTTGGCCCAAGTTAGAAGCAGAGCCAATATTGTAAGATGTCGATAGTCCATATCTCGGAAACTATAAGAGATAATGCAATTTGGCAATACGCAACGTAATTAGCATGCCGAATATTACTTGGAATGTGAATTGGAACGAAATCGCTAATTCATAAGACCATTTTACAATTTTGGCCCAAGTTAGAAGCAGAGCCAATATTGTAAGATGCCGATATTCCATATTTCGGAAACTATAAGAGATAATGCAATTTGGCAATCGGCAACGTAATTAGCATGCCGAATATTACTTGGAATGTGAATTGGAACGAAATCGCTAATTCATAAGACCATTTTACAATTTTGGCCCAAGTAGAAGCAGAGCCAATATTGTAAGATGCCGGTAGTCCATATCTCGGAAACTATACGAGATAATGCAATTTGGCAATCGGCAACGTAATTAGCATGCCGAATATTACTTGGAATGTGAATTGGAACGAAATTGCTAATTCATAAGTCCATTTTACAATTTTGGCCCTAGTAGAAGCAGAGCCAATATTGTAAGATGCAGGTAGTCCATATCTCGGAAACTATAAGAGATAAGGCAATTTGGCAATCGGCAACGTAATTAGCATGCCGAATATTACTTGGAATGTGAATTGGAACGAAATCGCTAATTCACAAGACCATTTTACAATTTTGGGCGAAGTAGAAGCAGAGCCAATATTGTAAGATGTCGATAGTCCATATCTCGGAAACTATACGACATAATGCAATTTGGCAATCCGCAACGTAATTAGCATGCCAAATATTACTTGGAATGTGAATTGGAACGAAATCGCTAATTTATAAGATCATTTTATAATTTTGGCCCAAGTAAAAACAGAGCCAATATTGTAAGATGTCGATAGTCCCTATCTCGGAAACTATAAGAGATAATGCAATTTGGCCATCGGCAACGTAATTAGCATGCCGAATATTACTTGGAATGTGAATTGGAACGAAATCGCTAATTCGTAAGACCATTTTACAATTTTGGCCCAAGTTAGAAGTAGAGCCAATATTGTAAGATGTCGATAGTCCATATCTCGGAAACTATAAGAGATAATGCAATTTGGCAATTGGCAACGTAATTAGCATGCCGAATATTACTTGGAATGTGAATTGGAACGAAATCGCTAATTCATAAGACCATTTTACAATTTTGGCCCAAGTTAGAAGCAGAGCCAATATTGTAAGATGCCGATAGTCCATATCTCGGAAACTATACGAGATAATGCAATTTGGCAATCCGCAACGTAATTAGCATGCCAAATATTACTTGGAATGTGAATTGGAACGAAATCGCTAATTCATAAGACCATTTTACAATTTTGGCCCAAGTAGAAGCAGAGCCAATATTGTAAGATGCCGGTAGTCCATATCTCGGAAACTATAAGAGATAAGGCAATTTGGCAATCGGCAACGTAATTAGCATGCCGAATATTACTTGGAATGTGAGTTGGAACGAAATCGCTAATTCATAAGACCATTTTACAATTTTGGCCCAAGTTAGAAGCAGAGCCAATATTGTAAGATGCCGATAGTCCATATCTCGGAAACTATACGAGATAATGCAATTTGGCAATCCGCAACGTAATTAGCATGCCAAATATTACTTGGAATGTGAATTGGAACGAAATCGCTAATTCATAAGACCATTTTACAATTTTGGCCCAAGTAGAAGCAGAGCCAATATTGTAAGATGCCGATAGTCCATATCTCGGAAACTAAAAGAGATAATGCTATTTGGCAATCGGCAACGTAATTAGCATGCTAAATATTACTTGGAATGTGAATTGGAACGAAATCGCTAATTCATAAGATCATTTTATAATTTTGGCCCAAGTAAAAACAGAGCCAATATTGTAAGATGTCGATAGTCCATATCTCGGAAACTATAAGAGATAATGCAATTTGGCCATCGGCAACGTAATTAGCATGCCGAATATTACTTGGAATGTGAATTGGAACGAAATCGCTAATTCGTAAGACCATTTTACAATTTTGGCCCAAGTTAGAAGTAGAGCCAATATTGTAAGATGCCGATAGTCCATATCTCGGAAACTATAAGAGATAATGCAATTTGGCAATACGCAACGTAATTAGCATGCCGAATATTACTTGGAATGTGAATTGGAACGAAATCGCTAATTCATAAGACCATTTTACAATTTTGGCCCAAGTTAGAAGCAGAGCCAATATTGTAAGATGCCGATATTCCATATCTCGGAAACTATAAGAGATAAAGCAATTTGGCAATTGGCAACGTAATTAGCATGCCGAATATTACTTGGAATGTGAATTGGAACGAAATCGTTAATTCATAAGACCATTTTACAATTTTTGCCCAAGTAGAAGCAGAGCCAATATTGTAAGATGCAGGTAGTCCATATCTCGGAAACTATACGAGATAATGCAATTTGGCAATCGGCAACGTAATTAGCATGCCGAATATTACTTGGAATGTGAATTGGAACGAAATCGCTAATTCATAAGACCATTTTACAATTTTGGCCCAAGTAGAAGCAGAGCCAATATTGTAAGATGCAGGTAGTCCATATCTCGGAAACTATAAGAGATAAGGCAATTTGGCAATCGGCAACGTAATTAGCATGCCGAATATTACTTGGAATGTGAATTGGAACGAAATCGCTAATTCACAAGACCATTTTACAATTTTGGGCGAAGTAGAAGCAGAGCCAATATTGTAAGATGTCGATAGTCCATATCTCGGAAACTATACGACATAATGCAATTTGGCAATCCGCAACGTAATTAGCATGCCAAATATTACTTGGAATGTGAATTGGAACGAAATCGATAATTCATAAGATCATTTTATAATTTTGGCCCAAGTAAAAACAGAGCCAATATTGTAAGATGTCGATAGTCCATATCTCGGAAACTATAAGAGATAATGCAATTTGGCCATCGGCAACGTAATTAGCATGCCGAATATTACTTGGAATGTGAATTGGAACGAAATCGCTAATTCGTAAGACCATTTTACAATTTTGGCCCAAGTTAGAAGTAGAGCCAATATTGTAAGATGTCGATAGTCCATATCTCGGAAACTATAAGAGATAATGCAATTTGGCAATTGGCAACGTAATTAGCATGCCGAATATTACTTGGAATGTGAATTGGAACGGAATCGCTAATTCATAAGACCATTTTACAATTTTGGCCCAAGTTAGAAGCAGAGCCAATATTGTAAGATGCCGATAGTCCATATCTCGGAAACTATACGAGATAATGCAATTTGGCAATCCGCAACGTAATTAGCATGCCAAATATTACTTGGAATGTGAATTGGAACGAAATCGCTAATTCATAAGACCATTTTACAATTTTGGCCCAAGTAGAAGCAGAGCCAATATTGTAAGATGCCGATAGTCCATATCTCGGAAACTAAAAGAGATAATGCAATTTGGCAATCGGCAACGTAATTAGCATGCCGAATATTACATGGAATGTGAATTGGAACGAAATCGCTAATTCATAAAAGCATTTTACAATTTTGGCCCAAGTAGAAACAGAGCCAATATTGTAAGATGCCGGTAGTCCATATCTCGGAAACTATAAGAGATAAGGCAATTTGGCAATCGGCAACGTAATTAGCATGCCGAATATTACTTGGAATGTGAGTTGGAACGAAATCGCTAATTCATAAGACCATTTTACAATTTTGGCCCAAGTAGAAGCAGAGCCAATATTGTAAGATGCCGATAGTCCATATCTCGGAAACTAAAAGAGATAATGCTATTTGGCAATCGGCAACGTAATTAGCATGCCGAATATTACATGGAATGTGAATTGGAACGAAATCGCTAATTCATAAAACCATTTTACAATTTTGGCCCAAGTAGAAGCAGAGCCAATATTGTAAGATGCCGGTAGTCCATATCTCGGAAACTATAAGAGATAAGGCAAATTGGCAATCGGCAACGTAATTAGCATGCCGAATATTACTTGGAATGTGAATTGGAACGAAATCGCTAATTCATAAGACCAGTTTACAATTTTGGGCGAAGAAGAAGCAGAGCCAATATTGTAAGATATCGATAGTCCATATCTCGGAAACTATACGACATAATGCAATTTGGCAATCCGCAACGTAATTAGCATGCCAAATATTACTTGGAATGTGAATTGGAACGAAATCGCTAATTCATAAGACCATTTTACAATTTTGGCCCATGTTAGAAGCAGAGCCAATATTGTAAGATGCCGATAGTCCATATCTCGGAAACTATACGAGATAATGCAATTTGGCAATCCACAACGTAAATAGCATGCCAAATATTACTTGGAATGTGAATTGGAACGAAATCGCTAATTCATAAGACCATTTTACAATTTTGGCCCAAGTAGAAGCAGAGCCAATATTGTAAGATGCCGATAGTCCATATCTCGGAAACTAAAAGACATAATGCAATTTGGCAATCGGCAACGTAATTAGTATGCCGAATATTACTTGGAATGTGAATTGGAACGAAATCGCTAATTCATAAGACCATTTTACAATTTTGGCCAAAGTAAAAGCAGAGCCAATATTGTAAGATGTCGATAGTCCATATCTCGGAAACTATAAGAGATAATGCAATTTGGCAATCGGCAACGTAATTAGCATGCCGAATATTACTTCGAATGTGAATTGGAACGAAATCGCTAATTCATAAGACCATTTTACAATTTTGGCCCAAGTTAGAAGCAGGGCCAATATTGTAAGATGCCGATAGTCCATATCTCGGAAACTATAAGAGATAATGCAATTTTGCAATTGGCAACGTAATTAGCATGCCGAATATTACTCGGAATGTGAATTGGAACGAAATCGCTAATTCATAAGATCATTTTACAATTTTGGCCCAAGTTAGAAGCCGAGCCAATATTGTAAGATACCGATAGTCCATATCTCGGAAACTATAAGAGATAAGGCAATTTGGCAATCGGCAACGTAATTAGCATGCCGAATATTACTTGGAATGTGAATTGGAACGAAATCGCTAATTCATAAGACCATTTTACAATTTTGGCCCAAGTAGAAGCAGAGCCAATATTGTAAGATGCCGATAGTCCATATCTCGGAAACTAAAAGGGATAATGCAATTTGGCAATCGGCAACGTAATTAGCATGCCGAATATTACTTGGAATGTGAATTGGAACGAAATCGCTAATTCATAAGACCATTTTACAATTTTGGCCCAAGTAGAAGCAAAGCCAATATTGTAAGATATCGATAGTCCATATCTTGGAAACTATAAGAGATAATGCAATTTGGCAATCGGCAACGTAATTAGCATGCCGAATATTACTTGGATTGTGAATTGAAACGAAATCGCTAATTCATAAGACCATTTTACAATTTTGGGCCCAAGTAGAAGCAGAGCGAATATTGTAAGATGTCGATAGTCCATATCTCGGAAACTATAAGAGATAATGCAATTTGGTAATCGGCAACGTAATTAGCATGCCGAATATTACTTGGAATGTGAATTGGAACGAAATCGCTAATTCATAAGACCGTTTTACAATTTTGGCCCAAGTAAAAGCAGAGCCAATATTGTAAGATGCCGGTAGTCCATATCTCGGAAACTATAAGAGATAATGCAATTTGGCAATCGGTAACGTAATTAGCATGCCGAATATTACTTGGAATGTGAATTGGAACGAAATCGCTAATTCATAAGACCATTTTACAATTTTCGCCCAAGTTAGAAGCAGGGCCAATATTGTAAGATGCCGATAGTCCATATCTCGGAAACTATAAGAGATAATGCAATTTTGCAATTGGCAACGTAATTAGCATGCCGAATATTACTCGGAATGTGAATTGGAACGAAATCGCTAATTCATAAGACCATTTTACAATTTTGGCCCAAGTTAGAAGCAGAGCCAATATTGTAAGATGCCGATAGTCCATATCTCGGAAACTATAAGAGATAATGCAATTTGGCAATCGGCAACGTAATTAGCATGCCGAATATTACTTGGAATGTGAATTGGAACGAAATCGCTAATTCATAAGACCATTTTACAATTTTGGCCCAAGTAGAAGCAAAGCCAATATTGTAAGATATCGATAGTCCATATCTCGGAAACTATACGACATAATGCAATTTGGCAATCCGCAACGTAATTAGCATGCCGAATATTACTTGGAATGTGAATTGGAACGAAATCGCTAATTCATAAGACCATTTTACAATTTTGGCCCAAGTAGAAGCAGAGCCAATATTGTAAGATGTCGATAGTCCATATCTCGGAAACTATAAGAGATAATGCAATTTGGCAATCGGCAACGTAATTAGCATGCCGAATATAACTTTGATTGTGAATTGAAACGAAATCGCTAATTCATAAGACCATTTTACAATTTTGGGCCCAAGTAGAAGCAGAGACAATATTGTAAGATGTCGATAGTCCATATCTCGGAAACTATAAGAGATAATACAATTTGGCAATCGGCAACATAATTAGCATGCCGAATATTACTTGGAATGTGAATTGGAACGAAATCGCTAATTCATAAGACCATTTTACAATTTTGGCCCAAGTAGAATCAGATCCAATATTGTAAGATGCCGGTAGTCCATATCTCGGAAACTATAAGAGATAAGGCAATTTGGCAATCGGCAACGTAATTAGCATGCCGAATATTACTTGGAATGTGAATTGGAACGAAATCGCTAATTCATAAGACCATTTTACAATTTTGGGCGAAGTAGAAGCAGAGCCAATATTGTAAGATGTCGATAGTCCATATCTCGGAAACTATACGACATAATGCAATTTGGCAATCCGCAACGTAATTAGCATGCCAAATATTACTTGGAATGTGAATTGGAACGAAATCGCTAATTCATAAGACAATTTTACAATTTTGGCCCAAGTAGAAGCAGAGCCAATATTGTAAGATGCCGATAGACCATATCTCGGAAACTATAAGAGGTAATGCAATTTGGCAATTGGCAGCGAAATTAGCATGCCGAATATTACTTGGAATGTGAATTGTAACGAAATTGCTAATGCATAAGACCATTTTACAATTTTGGCCCAAGTAGAAGCAGAGCCAATATTGTAAGATGTCGATAGTCCATATCTCGGAAACTATAAGAGATATTGCAATTTGGCAATACGCAACGTAATTAGCATGCCGAATATTACTTGGAATGTGAATTGGAACGAAATCGCTAATTCATAAGACCATTTTACAATTTTGGCCCAAGTTAGAAGCAGAGCCAATATTGTAAGATGCCGATATTCCATATCTCGGAAACTATAAGAGATAATGCAATTTGGCAATTGGCAACGTAATTAGCATGCCGAATATTACTTGGAATGTGAATTGGAACGAAATCGCTAATTCATAAGACCATTTTACAATTTTGGCCCAAGTTAGAAGCAGAGCCAATATTGTAAGATGCCGATAGTCCATATCTCGGAAACTAAAAGAGATAATGCAATTTGGCAATCGGCAACGTAATTAGCATGCCGAATATTACTTGGAATGTGAATTGGAACGAAATCTTTAATTCATAAGACCATTTTACAATTTTGGCCCAAGTAGAAGCAGAGCCAATATTGTAAGATGCCGGTAGTCCATATCTCGGAAACTATACGAGATAATGCAATTTGGCAATCGGCAACGTAATTAGCATGCCGAATATTACTTGGAATGTGAATTGGAACGAAATCGCTAATTCATAAGACCATTTTACAATTTTGGCCCAAGTAGAAGCAGAGCCAATATTGTAAGATGCAGGTAGTCCATATCTCGGAAACTATAAGAGATAAGGCAATTTGGCAATCGGCAACGTAATTAGCATGCCGAATATTACTTGGAATGTGAATTGGAACGAAATCGCTAATTCACAAGACCATTTTACAATTTTGGGCGAAGTAGAAGCAGAGCCAATATTGTAAGATGTCGATAGTCCATATCTCGGAAACTATACGACATAATGCAATTTGGCAATCCGCAACGTAATTAGCATGCCAAATATTACTTGGAATGTGAATTGGAACGAAATCGCTAATTCATAAGATCATTTTACAATTTTGGCCCAAGTAAAAGCAGAGCCAATATTGTAAGATGTCGATAGTCCATATCTCGGAAACTATAAGAGATAATGCAATTTGGCCATCGGCAACGTAATTAGCATGCCGAATATTACTTGGAATGTGAATTGGAACGAAATCGCTAATTCGTAAGACCATTTTACAATTTTGGCCCAAGTTAGAAGTAGAGCCAATATTGTAAGATGCCGGTAGTCCATATCTCGGAAACTATAAGAGATAAGGCAATTTGGCAATCGGCAACGTAATTAGCATGCCGAATATTACTTGGAATGTGAATTGGAACGAAATCGCTAATTCATAAGACCATTTTACAATTTTGGCCCAAGTTAGAAGCAGAGCCAATATTGTAAGATGCCGATAGTCCATATCTCGGAAACTATACGAGATAATGCAATTTGGCAATCCGCAACGTAATTAGCATGCCAAATATTACTTGGAATGTGAATTGGAACGAAATCGCTAATTCATAAGACCATTTTACAATTTTGGCCCAAGTAGAAGCAGAGCCAATATTGTAAGATGCCGATAGTCCATATCTCGGAAACTAAAAGAGATAATGCTATTTGGCAATCGGCAACGTAATTAGCATGCCGAATATGACTTGGAATGTGAATTGGAACGAAATCGCTAATTCATAAGACCAGTTTACAATTTTGGGCGAAGAAGAAGCAGAGCCAATATTGTAAGATGTCGATAGTCCATATCTCGGAAACTATACGACATAATGCAATTTGGCAATCCGCAACGTAATTAGCATGCCAAATATTACTTGGAATGTGAATTGGAACGAAATCGCTAATTCATAAGACCATTTTACAATTTTGGCCCATGTTAGAAGCAGAGCCAATATTGTAAGATGCCGATAGCCCATATCTCGGAAACTATACGAGATAATGCAATTTGGCAATCCACAACGTAAATAGCATGCCCAATATTACTTGGAATGTGAATTGGAACGAAATCGCTAATTCATAAGACCATTTTACCATTTTGGCCCAAATAGAAGCAGAGCCAATATTGTAAGATGCCGATAGTCCATATCTCGGAAACTAAAAGACATAATGCAATTTGGCAATCGGCAACGTAATTAGCATGCCGAATATTACTTGGAATGTGAATTGGAACGAAATCGCTAATTCATAAGACCATTTTACAATTTTGGCCAAAGTAAAAGCAGAGCCAATATTGTAAGATGTCGATAGTCCATATCTCGGAAACTATAAGAGATAATGCAATTTGGCAATCGGCAACGTAATTAGCATGCCGAATATTACTTCGAATGTGAATTGGAACGAAATCGCTAATTCATAAGACCATTTTACAATTTTGGCCCAAGTTAGAAGCAGGGCCAATATTGTAAGATGCCGATAGTCCATATCTCGGAAACTATAAGAGATAATGCAATTTTGCAATTGGCAACGTAATTAGCATGCCGAATATTACTCGGAATGTGAATTGGAACGAAATCGCTAATTCATAAGATCATTTTACAATTTTGGCCCAAGTTAGAAGCAGAGCCAATATTGTAAGATGCCGATAGTAAATATCTCGGAAACTATAAGAGATAATGCAATTTGGCAATCGGCAACGTAATTAGCATGCCGAATATTACTTGGAATGTGAATTGGAACGAAATCGCTAATTCATAAGACCATTTTACAATTTTGGCCCAAGTAGAAGCAGAGCCAATATTGTAAGATGCCGATAGTCCATATCTCGGAAACTAAAAGGGATAATGCAATTTGGCAATCGGCAACGTAATTAGCATGCCGAATATTACTTGGAATGTGAATTGGAACGAAATCGCTAATTCATAAGACCATTTTACAATTTTGGCCCAAGTAGAAGCAAAGCCAATATTGTAAGATATCGATAGTCCATATCTTTTAAACTATAAGAGATAATGCAATTTGGCAATCGGCAACGTAATTAGCATGCCGAATATTACTTGGATTGTGAATTGAAACGAAATCGCTAATTCATAAGACCATTTTACAATTTTGGGCCCAAGTAGAAGCAGAGCGAATATTGTAAGATGTCGATAGTCCATATCTCGGAAACTATAAGAGATAATGCAATTTGGTAATCGGCAACGTAATTAGCATGCCGAATATTACTTGGAATGTGAATTGGAACGAAATCGCTAATTCATAAGACCGTTTTACAATTTTGGCCCAAGTAAAAGCAGAGCCAATATTGTAAGATGCCGGTAGTCCATATCTCGGAAACGATAAGAGATAAGGCAATTTGGCAATCGGCAACGTAATTAGCATGCCGAATATTACTTGGAATGTGAATTGGAACGAAATCGCTAATTCATAAGACCATTTTACAATTTTGGCCAAAGTAAAAGCAGAGCCAATATTGTAAGATGTCGATAGTCCATATCTCGGAAACTATAAGAGATAATGCAATTTGGCAATCGGTAACGTAATTAGCATGCCGAATATTACTTGGAATGTGAATTGGAACGAAATCGCTAATTCATAAGACCATTTTACAATTTTCGCCCAAGTTAGAAGCAGGGCCAATATTGTAAGATGCCGATAGTCCATATCTCGGAAACTATAAGAGATAATGCAATTTTGCAATTGGCAACGTAATTAGCATGCCGAATATTACTCGGAATGTGAATTGGAACGAAATCGCTAATTCATAAGACCATTTTACAATTTTGGCCCAAGTTAGAAGCAGAGCCAATATTGTAAGATGCCGATAGTCCATATCTCGGAAACTATAAGAGATAATGCAATTTGGCAATCGGCAACGTAATTAGCATGCCGAATATTACCTGGAATGTGAATTGGAACGAAATCGCTAATTCATAAGACCATTTTACAATTTTGGCCCAAGTAGAAGCAAAGCCAATATTGTAAGATATCGATAGTCCATATCTCGGAAACTATAAGAGATAATGCAATTTGGCAATCGGCAACGTAATTAGCATGCCGAATATTACTTGGAATGTGAATTGGAACGAAATCGCTAATTCATAAGACCATTTTACAATTTTGGCCCAAGTAGAAGCAGAGCCAATATTGTAAGATGTCGATAGTCCATATCTCGGAAACTATAAGAGATAATACAATTTGGCAATCGGCAACATAATTAGCATGCCGAATATTACTTGGAATGTGAAATCGCTAATTCATAAGACCATTTTACAATTTTGGCCCAAGTAGAAGCAGAGCCAATATTGTAAGATGCCGATAGACCATATCTCGGAAACTATAAGAGGTAATGCAATTTGGCAATTGGCAGCGTAATTAGCATGCCGAATATTACTTGGAATGTGAATTGGAACGAAATCGCTAATGCATAAGACCATTTTACAATTTTGGCCCAAGTAGAAGCAGAGCCAATATTGTAAGATGTCGATAGTCCATATCTCGGAAACTATAAGAGATAATGCAATTTGGCAATCGGCAACGTAATTAGCATGCCGAATATTACTTGGAATGGGAATTGGAACGAAATTGCTAATTCATAAGACCATTTTACAATTTTGGCCCAAGTAGAAGCAGAGCCAATATTGTAAGATGTCGATAGTCCATATCTCAGAAACTATAAGAGATAATGCAATTTGGCAATCGGCAACGTAATTAGCATGCCGAATATTACTTGGAATGTGAATTGGAACGAAATCGCTAATTCATAAGTCCATTTTACAATTTTGGCCCAAGTAGAAGCAGAGCCAATATTGTAAGATGCCGATAGTCCATATCTCGGAAACTATAAGAGATAATGCAATTTGGCAATTGGCAACGTAATTAGCATGCCGAATATTACTTGGAATGTGAATTGGAACGAAATCGCTAATTCATAAGTCCATTTTACAATTTTGGCCCAACTAGAAGCAGAGCCAATATTGTAAGATGCCGATAGTCCATATCTCGGAAACTATAAGAGATAATGCAATTTGGCAATTGTCAACGTAATTAGCATGCCGACTATTACTTGGAATGTGAATTGGAACGAAATCGCTAATTCATAAGACCATTTTAAAATTTTGGCCCAAGTAGTAGCAGAGCCAATATTGAAAGATATCGATAGTCCATATCTCGGAAACTATAAGAGCTAATGCAATTTGGCAATCGGCAACGTAATTAGCATGCCGAATATTACTTGGAATGTGAATTGGAACGAAATCGCTAATTCATAAGACCATTTTACAATTTTGGCCCAAGTAGAATCAGATCCAATATTGTAAGATGCCGGTAGTCCATATCTCGGAAACTATAAGAGATAAGGCAATTTGGCAATCGGCAACGTAATTAGCATGCCGAATATTACTTGGAATGTGAATTGAAACGAAATCGCTAATTCATAAGACCATTTTACAATTTTGGGCCCAAGTAGAAGCAGAGACAATATTGTAAGATGTCGATAGTCCATATCTCGGAAACTATAAGAGATAATACAATTTGGCAATCGGCAACATAATTAGCATGCCGAATATTACTTGGAATGTGAATTGGAACGAAATCGCTAATTCATAAGACCATTTTACAATTTTGGCCCAAGTAGAATCAGATCCAATATTGTAAGATGCCGGTAGTCCATATCTCGGAAACTATAAGAGATAAGGCAATTTGGCAATCGGCAACGTAATTAGCATGCCGAATATTACTTGGAATGTGAATTGGAACGAAATCGCTAATTCATAAGACCATTTTACAATTTTGGGCGAAGTAGAAGCAGAGCCAATATTGTAAGATGTCGATAGTCCATATCTCGGAAACTATACGACATAATGCAATTTGGCAATCCGCAACGTAATTAGCATGCCAAATATTACTTGGAATGTGAATTGGAACGAAATCGCTAATTCATAAGACAATTTTACAATTTTGGCCCAAGTAGAAGCAGAGCCAATATTGTAAGATGCCGATAGACCATATCTCGGAAACTATAAGAGGTAATGCAATTTGGCAATTGGCAGCGAAATTAGCATGCCGAATATTACTTGGAATGTGAATTGGAACGAAATTGCTAATTCATAAGACCATTTTACAATTTTGGCCCAAGTAGAAGCAGAGCCAATATTGTAAGATGTCGATAGTCCATATCTCGGAAACTATAAGAGATATTGCAATTTGGCAATACGCAACGTAATTAGCATGCCGAATATTACTTGGAATGTGAATTGGAACGAAATCGCTAATTCATAAGACCATTTTACAATTTTGGCCCAAGTTAGAAGCAGAGCCAATATTGTAAGATGCCGATATTCCATATCTCGGAAACTATAAGAGATAATGCAATTTGGCAATTGGCAACGTAATTAGCATGCCGAATATTACTTGGAATGTGAATTGGAACGAAATCGCTAATTCATAAGACCATTTTACAATTTTGGCCCAAGTTAGAAGCAGAGCCAATATTGTAAGATGCCGATAGTCCATATCTCGTAAACTAAAAAGATAATGCAATTTGGCAATCGGCAACGTAATTAGCATGCCGAATATTACTTGGAATGTGAATTGGAACGAAATCGTTAATTCATAAGACCATTTTACAATTTTGGCCCAAGTAGAAGCAGAGCCAATATTGTAAGATGCCGGTAGTCCATATCTCGGAAACTATACGAGATAATGCAATTTGGCAATCGGCAACGTAATTAGCATGCCGAATATTACTTGGAATGTGAATTGGAACGAAATTGCTAATTCATAAGACCATTATACAATTTTGGCCCTAGTAGAAGCAGAGACAATATTGTAAGATGCAGGTAGTCCATATCTCGGAAACTATAAGAGATAAGGCAATTTGGCAATCGGCAACGTAATTAGCATGCCGAATATTACTTGGAATGTGAATTGAAACGAAATCGCTAATTCATAAGACCATTTTACAATTTTGGGCCCAAGTAGAAGCAGAGACAATATTGTAAGATGTCGATAGTCCATATCTCGGAAACTATAAGAGATAATACAATTTGGCAATCGGCAACATAATTAGCATGCCGAATATTACTTGGAATGTGAATTGGAACGAAATCGCTAATTCATAAGACCATTTTACAATTTTGGCCCAAGTAGAATCAGATCCAATATTGTAAGATGCCGGTAGTCCATATCTCGGAAACTATAAGAGATAAGGCAATTTGGCAATCGGCAACGTAATTAGCATGCCGAATATTACTTGGAATGTGAATTGGAACGAAATCGCTAATTCATAAGACCATTTTACAATTTTGGGCGAAGTAGAAGCAGAGCCAATATTGTAAGATGTCGATAGTCCATATCTCGGAAACTAAAAGAGATAATGCAATTTGGCAATCGGCAACGTAATTAGCATGCCGAATATTACTTGGAATGTGAATTGGAACGAAATCGCTAATTCATAAGACCATTTTACAATTTTGGCCCAAGTAGAAGCAGAGCCAATATTGTAAGATGCCGGTAGTCCATATCTCGGAAACTATACGAGATAAGGCAATTTGGCAATCGGCAACGTAATTAGCATGCCGAATATTACTTGGAATGTGAATTGGAACGAAATTGCTAATTCATAAGACCATTATACAATTTTGGCCCTAGTAGAAGCAGAGACAATATTGTAAGATGCAGGTAGTCCATATCTCGGAAACTATAAGAGATAAGGCAATTTGGCAATCGGCAACGTAATTAGCATGCCGAATATTACTTGGAATGTGAATTGAAACGAAATCGCTAATTCATAAGACCATTTTACAATTTTGGGCCCAAGTAGAAGCAGAGACAATATTGTAAGATGTCGATAGTCCATATCTCGGAAACTATAAGAGATAATACAATTTGGCAATCGGCAACATAATTAGCATGCCGAATATTACTTGGAATGTGAATTGGAACGAAATCGCTAATTCATAAGACCATTTTACAATTTTGGCCCAAGTAGAATCAGATCCAATATTGTAAGATGCCGGTAGTCCATATCTCGGAAACTATAAGAGATAAGGCAATTTGGCAATCGGCAACGTAATTAGCATGCCGAATATTACTTGGAATGTGAATTGGAACGAAATCGCTAATTCATAAGACCATTTTACAATTTTGGGCGAAGTAGAAGCAGAGCCAATATTGTAAGATGTCGATAGTCCATATCTCGGAAACTATACGACATAATGCAATTTGGCAATCCGCAACGTAATTAGCATGCCAAATATTACTTGGAATGTGAATTGGAACGAAATCGCTAATTCATAAGACAATTTTACAATTTTGGCCCAAGTAGAAGCAGAGCCAATATTGTAAGATGCCGATAGACCATATCTCGGAAACTATAAGAGGTAATGCAATTTGGCAATTGGCAGCGAAATTAGCATGCCGAATATTACTTGGAATGTGAATTGGAACGAAATTGCTAATGCATAAGACCATTTTACAATTTTGGCCCAAGTAGAAGCAGAGCCAATATTGTAAGATGTCGATAGTCCATATCTCGGAAACTATAAGAGATATTGCAATTTGGCAATACGCAACGTAATTAGCATGCCGAATATTACTTGGAATGTGAATTGGAACGAAATCGCTAATTCATAAGACCATTTTACAATTTTGGCCCAAGTTAGAAGCAGAGCCAATATTGTAAGATGCCGATATTCCATATCTCGGAAACTATAAGAGATAATGCAATTTGGCAATTGGCAACGTAATTAGCATGCCGAATATTACTTGGAATGTGAATTGGAACGAAATCGCTAATTCATAAGACCATTTTACAATTTTGGCCCAAGTTAGAAGCAGAGCCAATATTGTAAGATGCCGATAGTCCATATCTCGGAAACTAAAAGAGATAATGCAATTTGGCAATCGGCAACGTAATTAGCATGCCGAATATTACTTGGAATGTGAATTGGAACGAAATCGCTAATTCATAAGACCATTTTACAATTTTGGCCCAAGTAGAAGCAGAGCCAATATTGTAAGATGCCGGTAGTCCATATCTCGGAAACTATACGAGATAATGCAATTTGGCAATCGGCAACGTAATTAGCATGCCGAATATTACTTGGAATGTGAATTGGAACGAAATTGCTAATTCATAAGACCATTATACAATTTTGGCCCTAGTAGAAGCAGAGCCAATATTGTAAGATGCAGGTAGTCCATATCTCGGAAACTATAAGAGATAAGGCAATTTGGCAATCGGCAACGTAATTAGCATGCCGAATATTACTTGGAATGTGAATTGGAACGAAATCGCTAATTCACAAGACCATTTTACAATTTTGGGCGAAGTAGAAGCAGAGCCAATATTGTAAGATGTCGATAGTCCATATCTCGGAAACTATACGACATAATGCAATTTGGCAATCCGCAACGTAATTAGCATGCCAAATATTACTTGGAATGTGAATTGGAACGAAATCGCTAATTCATAAGATCATTTTACAATTTTGGCCCAAGTAAAAGCAGAGCCAATATTGTAAGATGTCGATAGTCCATATCTCGGAAACTATAAGAGATAATGCAATTTGGCAATCGGCAACGTAATTAGCATGCCGAATATTACTTGGAATGTGAATTGGAACGAAATCGCTAATTCGTAAGACCATTTTACAATTTTGGCCCAAGTTAGAAGTAGAGCCAATATTGTAAGATGTCGATAGTCCATATCTCGGAAACTATAAGAGATAATGCAATTTGGCAATCGGCAACGTAATTAGCATGCCGAATATTACTTGGAATGTGAATTGGAACGAAATCGCTAATTCATAAGACCATTTTACAATTTTGGCCCAAGTAGAAGCAGAGCCAATATTGTAAGATGCCGATAGTCCATATCTCGGAAACTAAAAGAGATAATGCGATTTGGCAATCGGCAACGTAATTAGCATGCCGAATATTACATGGAATGTGAATTGGAACGAAATCGCTAATTCATAAAACCATTTTACCATTTTGGCCCAAGTAGAAGCAGAGCCAATATTGTAAGATGCCGGTAGACCATATCTCGGAAACTATAAGAGATAAGGCAATTTGGCAATCGGCAACGTAATTAGCATGCCGAATATTACTTGGAATGTGAATTGGAACGAAATCGCTAATTCATAAGACCAGTTTACAATTTTGGGCGAAGAAGAAGCAGAGCCAATATTGTAAGATGTCGATAGTCCATATCTCGGAAACTATACGACATAATGCAATTTGGCAATCCGCAACGTAATTAGCATGCCAAATATTACTTGGAATGTGAATTGGAACGAAATCGCTAATTCATAAGACCATTTTACAATTTTGGCCCATGTTAGAAGCAGAGCCAATATTGTAAGATGCCGATAGCCCATATCTCGGAAACTATACGAGATAATGCAATTTGGCAATCCACAACGTAAATAGCATGCCCAATATTACTTGGAATGTGAATTGGAACGAAATCGCTAATTCATAAGACCATTTTACCATTTTGGCCCAAATAGAAGCAGAGCCAATATTGTAAGATGCCGATAGTCCATATCTCGGAAACTAAAAGACATAATGCAATTTGGCAATCGGCAACGTAATTAGCATGCCGAATATTACTTGGAATGTGAATTGGAACGAAATCGCTAATTCATAAGACCATTTTACAATTTTGGCCAAAGTAAAAGCAGAGCCAATATTGTAAGATGTCGATAGTCCATATCTCGGAAACTATAAGAGATAATGCAATTTGGCAATCGGCAACGTAATTAGCATGCCGAATATTACTTCGAATGTGAATTGGAACGAAATCGCTAATTCATAAGACCATTTTACAATTTTGGCCCAAGTTAGAAGCAGGGCCAATATTGTAAGATGCCGATAGTTCATATCTCGGAAACTATAAGAGATAATGCAATTTTGCAATTGGCAACGTAATTAGCATGCCGAATATTACTCGGAATGTGAATTGGAACGAAATCGCTAATTCATAAGATCATTTTACAATTTTGGCCCAAGTTAGAAGCAGAGCCAATATTGTAAGATGCCGATAGTAAATATCTCGGAAACTATAAGAGATAATGCAATTTGGCAATCGGCAACGTAATTAGCATGCCGAATATTACTTGGAATGTGAATTGGAACGAAATCGCTAATTCATAAGACCATTTTACAATTTTGGCCCAAGTAGAAGCAGAGCCAATATTGTAAGATGCCGATAGACCATATCTCGGAAACTATAAGAGGTAATGCAATTTGGCAATTGGCAGCGAAATTAGCATGCCGAATATTACTTGGAATGTGAATTGGAACGAAATTGCTAATGCATAAGACCATTTTACAATTTTGGCCCAAGTAGAAGCAGAGCCAATATTGTAAGATGTCGATAGTCCATATCTCGGAAACTATAAGAGATATTGCAATTTGGCAATACGCAACGTAATTAGCATGCCGAATATTACTTGGAATGTGAATTGGAACGAAATCGCTAATTCATAAGACCATTTTACAATTTTGGCCCAAGTTAGAAGCAGAGCCAATATTGTAAGATGCCGATATTCCATATCTCGGAAACTATAAGAGATAATGCAATTTGGCAATTGGCAACGTAATTAGCATGCCGAATATTACTTGGAATGTGAATTGGAACGAAATCGCTAATTCATAAGACCATTTTACAATTTTGGCCCAAGTTAGAAGCAGAGCCAATATTGTAAGATGCCGATAGTCCATATCTCGGAAACTAAAAGAGATAATGCAATTTGGCAATCGGCAACGTAATTAGCATGCCGAATATTACTTGGAATGTGAATTGGAACGAAATCGTTAATTCATAAGACCATTTTACAATTTTGGCCCAAGTAGAAGCAGAGCCAATATTGTAAGATGCCGGTAGTCCATATCTCGGAAACTATACGAGATAATGCAATTTGGCAATCGGCAACGTAATTAGCATGCCGAATATTACTTGGAATGTGAATTGGAACGAAATTGCTAATTCATAAGACCATTTTACAATTTTGGCCCTAGTAGAAGCAGAGACAATATTGTAAGATGCAGGTAGTCCATATCTCGGAAACTATAAGAGATAAGGCAATTTGGCAATCGGCAACGTAATTAGCATGCCGAATATTACTTGGAATGTGAATTGGAACGAAATCGCTAATTCACAAGACCATTTTACAATTTTGGGCGAAGTAGAAGCAGAGCCAATATTGTAAGATGTCGATAGTCCATATCTCGGAAACTATACGACATAATGCAATTTGGCAATCCGCAGCGTAATTAGCATGCCAAATATTACTTGGAATGTGAATTGGAACGAAATCGCTAATTCATAAGATCATTTTACAATTTTGGCCCAAGTAAAAGCAGAGCCAATATTGTAAGATGTCGATAGTCCATATCTCGGAAACTATAAGAGATAATGCAATTTGGCAATCGGCAACGTAATTAGCATGCCGAATATTACTTGGAATGTGAATTGGAACGAAATCGCTAATTCGTAAGACCATTTTACAATTTTGGCCCAAGTTAGAAGTAGAGCCAATATTGTAAGATGTCGATAGTCCATATCTCGGAAACTATAAGAGATAATGCAATTTGGCATTTGGCAACGTAATTAGCATGCCGAATATTACTTGGAATGTGAATTGGAACGAAATCGCTAATTCATAAGACCATTTTACAATTTTGGCCCAAGTTAGAAGCAGAGCCAATATTGTAAGATGCCGATAGTCCATATCTCGGAAACTATACGAGATAATGCAATTTGGCAATCCGCAACGTAATTAGCATGCCAAATATTACCTGGAATGTGAATTGGAACGAAATCGCTAATTCATAAGACCATTTTACAATTTTGGCCCAAGTAGAAGCAGAGCCAATATTGTAAGATGCCGATAGTCCATATCTCGGAATCTAAAAGAGATAATGCAATTTGGCAATCGGCAACGTAATTAGCATGCCGAATATTACATGGAATGTGAATTGGAACGAAATCGCTAATTCATAAAACCATTTTACAATTTTGGCCCAAGTAGAAGCAGAGCCAATATTGTAAGATGCCGGTAGTCCATATCTCGGAAACTATAAGAGATAAGGCAATTTGGCAATCGGCAACGTAATTAGCATGCCGAATATTACTTGGAATGTGAGTTGGAACGAAATCGCTAATTCATAAGACCATTTTACAATTTTGGCCCAAGTTAGAAGCAGAGCCAATATTGTAAGATGCCGATAGTCCATATCTCGGAAACTATACGAGATAATGCAATTTGGCAATCCGCAACGTAATTAGCATGCCAAATATTACCTGGAATGTGAATTGGAACGAAATCGCTAATTCATAAGACCATTTTACAATTTTGGCCCAAGTAGAAGCAGAGCCAATATTGTAAGATGCCGATAGTCCATATCTCGGAAACTAAAAGAGATAATGCTATTTGGCAATCGGCAACGTAATTAGCATGCCGAATATTACATGGAATGTGAATTGGAACGAAATCGCTAATTCATAAAACCATTTTACCATTTTGGCCCAAGTAGAAGCAGAGCCAATATTGTAAGATGCCGGTAGTCCATATCTCGGAAACTATAAGAGATAAGGCAATTTGGCAATCGGCAACGTAATTAGCATGCCGAATATTACTTGGAATGTGAATTGGAACGAAATCGCTAATTCATAAGACCAGTTTACAATTTTGGCCAAAGTAAAAGCAGAGCCAATATTGTAAGATGTCGATAGTCCATATCTCGGAAACTATAAGAGATAATGCAATTTGGCAATCGGCAACGTAATTAGCATGCCGAATATTACTTCGAATGTGAATTGGAACGAAATCGCTAATTCATAAGACCATTTTACAATTTTGGCCCAAGTTAGAAGCAGGGCCAATATTGTAAGATGCCGATAGTCCATATCTCGGAAACTATAAGAAATAATGCAATTTTGCAATTGGCAACGTAATTAGCATGCCGAATATTACTCGGAATGTGAATTGGAACGAAATCGCTAATTCATAAGATCATTTTACAATTTTGGCCCAAGTTAGAAGCAGAGCCAATATTGTAAGATGCCGATAGTCCATATCTCGGAAACTAAAAGGGATAATGCAATTTGGCAATCGGCAACGTAATTAGCATGCCGAATATTACTTGGAATGTGAATTGGAACGAAATCGCTAATTCATAAGACCATTTTACAATTTTGGCCCAAGTAGAAGCAAAGCCAATATTGTAAGATATCGATAGTCCATATCTTTTAAACTATAAGAGATAATGCAATTTGGCAATCGGCAACGTAATTAGCATGCCGAATATTACTTGGATTGTGAATTGAAACGAAATCGCTAATTCATAAGACCATTTTACAATTTTGGGCCCAAGTAGAAGCAGAGCGAATATTGTAAGATGTCGATAGTCCATATCTCGGAAACTATAAGAGATAATGCAATTTGGTAATCGGCAACGTAATTAGCATGCCGAATATTACTTGGAATGTGAATTGGAACGAAATCGCTAATTCATAAGACCGTTTTACAATTTTGGCCCAAGTAAAAGCAGAGCCAATATTGTAAGATGCCGGTAGTCCATATCTCGGAAACGATAAGAGATAAGGCAATTTGGCAATCGGCAACGTAATTAGCATGCCGAATATTACTTGGAATGTGAATTGGAACGAAATCGCTAATTCATAAGACCATTTTACAATTTTGGCCAAAGTAAAAGCAGAGCCAATATTGTAAGATGTCGATAGTCCATATCTCGGAAACTATAAGAGATAATGCAATTTGGCAATCGGTAACGTAATTAGCATGCCGAATATTACTTGGAATGTGAATTGGAACGAAATCGCTAATTCATAAGACCATTTTACAATTTTCGCCCAAGTTAGAAGCAGGGCCAATATTGTAAGATGCCGATAGTCCATATCTCGGAAACTATAAGAGATAATGCAATTTTGCAATTGGCAACGTAATTAGCATGCCGAATATTACTCGGAATGTGAATTGGAACGAAATCGCTAATTCATAAGACCATTTTACAATTTTGGCCCAAGTTAGAAGCAGAGCCAATATTGTAAGATGCCGATAGTCCATATCTCGGAAACTATAAGAGATAATGCAATTTGGCAATCGGCAACGTAATTAGCATGCCGAATATTACCTGGAATGTGAATTGGAACGAAATCGCTAATTCATAAGACCATTTTACAATTTTGGCCCAAGTAGAAGCAAAGCCAATATTGTAAGATATCGATAGTCCATATCTCGGAAACTATAAGAGATAATGCAATTTGGCAATCGGCAACGTAATTAGCATGCCGAATATTACTTGGAATGTGAATTGGAACGAAATCGCTAATTCATAAGACCATTTTACAATTTTGGCCCAAGTAGAAGCAGAGCCAATATTGTAAGATGTCGATAGTCCATATCTCGGAAACTATAAGAGATAATACAATTTGGCAATCGGCAACATAATTAGCATGCCGAATATTACTTGGAATGTGAAATCGCTAATTCATAAGACCATTTTACAATTTTGGCCCAAGTAGAAGCAGAGCCAATATTGTAAGATGCCGATAGACCATATCTCGGAAACTATAAGAGGTAATGCAATTTGGCAATTGGCAGCGTAATTAGCATGCCGAATATTACTTGGAATGTGAATTGGAACGAAATCGCTAATGCATAAGACCATTTTACAATTTTGGCCCAAGTAGAAGCAGAGCCAATATTGTAAGATGTCGATAGTCCATATCTCGGAAACTATAAGAGATAATGCAATTTGGCAATCGGCAACGTAATTAGCATGCCGAATATTACTTGGAATGGGAATTGGAACGAAATTGCTAATTCATAAGACCATTTTACAATTTTGGCCCAAGTAGAAGCAGAGCCAATATTGTAAGATGTCGATAGTCCATATCTCAGAAACTATAAGAGATAATGCAATTTGGCAATCGGCAACGTAATTAGCATGCCGAATATTACTTGGAATGTGAATTGGAACGAAATCGCTAATTCATAAGTCCATTTTACAATTTTGGCCCAAGTAGAAGCAGAGCCAATAATGTAAGATGCCGATAGTCCATATCTCGGAAACTATAAGAGATAATGCAATTTGGCAATTGGCAACGTAATTAGCATGCCGAATATTACTTGGAATGTG
This sequence comes from Rhynchophorus ferrugineus, assembly GCF_030347505.1. Lineage (NCBI taxonomy): Eukaryota > Metazoa > Arthropoda > Insecta > Coleoptera > Curculionidae > Rhynchophorus > Rhynchophorus ferrugineus. Next base: position 22,232,266 of record NW_027472588.1, on the reverse strand, counting down.
AATTGGAACGAAATCGCTAATTCATAAGTCCATTTTACAATTTTGGCCCAACTAGAAGCAGAGCCAATATTGTAAGATGCCGATAGTCCATATCTCGGAAACTATAAGAGATAATGCAATTTGGCAATTGTCAACGTAATTAGCATGCCGACTATTACTTGGAATGTGAATTGGAACGAAATCGCTAATTCATAAGACCATTTTAAAATTTTGGCCCAAGTAGTAGCAGAGCCAATATTGAAAGATATCGATAGTCCATATCTCGGAAACTATAAGAGCTAATGCAATTTGGCAATCGGCAACGTAATTAGCATGCCGAATATTACTTGGAATGTGAATTGGAACGAAATCGCTAATTCATAAGACCATTTTACAATTTTGGCCCAAGTAGAATCAGATCCAATATTGTAAGATGCCGGTAGTCCATATCTCGGAAACTATAAGAGATAAGGCAATTTGGCAATCGGCAACGTAATTAGCATGCCGAATATTACTTGGAATGTGAATTGAAACGAAATCGCTAATTCATAAGACCATTTTACAATTTTGGGCCCAAGTAGAAGCAGAGACAATATTGTAAGATGTCGATAGTCCATATCTCGGAAACTATAAGAGATAATACAATTTGGCAATCGGCAACATAATTAGCATGCCGAATATTACTTGGAATGTGAATTGGAACGAAATCGCTAATTCATAAGACCATTTTACAATTTTGGCCCAAGTAGAATCAGATCCAATATTGTAAGATGCCGGTAGTCCATATCTCGGAAACTATAAGAGATAAGGCAATTTGGCAATCGGCAACGTAATTAGCATGCCGAATATTACTTGGAATGTGAATTGGAACGAAATCGCTAATTCATAAGACCATTTTACAATTTTGGGCGAAGTAGAAGCAGAGCCAATATTGTAAGATGTCGATAGTCCATATCTCGGAAACTATACGACATAATGCAATTTGGCAATCCGCAACGTAATTAGCATGCCAAATATTACTTGGAATGTGAATTGGAACGAAATCGCTAATTCATAAGACAATTTTACAATTTTGGCCCAAGTAGAAGCAGAGCCAATATTGTAAGATGCCGATAGACCATATCTCGGAAACTATAAGAGGTAATGCAATTTGGCAATTGGCAGCGAAATTAGCATGCCGAATATTACTTGGAATGTGAATTGGAACGAAATTTCTAATGCATAAGACCATTTTACAATTTTGGCCCAAGTAGAAGCAGAGCCAATATTGTAAGATGTCGATAGTCCATATCTCGGAAACTATAAGAGATATTGCAATTTGGCAATACGCAACGTAATTAGCATGCCGAATATTACTTGGAATGTGAATTGGAACGAAATCGCTAATTCATAAGACCATTTTACAATTTTGGCCCAAGTTAGAAGCAGAGCCAATATTGTAAGATGCCGATATTCCATATCTCGGAAACTATAAGAGATAATGCAATTTGGCAATTGGCAACGTAATTAGCATGCCGAATATTACTTGGAATGTGAATTGGAACGAAATCGCTAATTCATAAGACCATTTTACAATTTTGGCCCAAGTTAGAAGCAGAGCCAATATTGTAAGATGCCGATAGTCCATATCTCGGAAACTAAAAGAGATATTGCAATTTGGTAATCGGCAACGTAATTAGCATGCCGAATATTACTTGGAATGTGAATTGGAACGAAATCGCTAATTCATAAGACCATTTTACAATTTTGGCCCAAGTAGAAGCAGAGCCAATATTGTAAGATGCCGGTAGTCCATATCTCGGAAACTATACGAGATAATGCAATTTGGCAATCGGCAACGTAATTAGCATGCCGAATATTACTTGGAATGTGAATTGGAACGAAATTGCTAATTCATAAGACCATTATACAATTTTGGCCCTAGTAGAAGCAGAGCCAATATTGTAAGATGCAGGTAGTCCATATCTCGGAAACTATAAGAGATAAGGCAATTTGGCAATCGGCAACGTAATTAGCATGCCGAATATTACTTGGAATGTGAATTGGAACGAAATCGCTAATTCACAAGACCATTTTACAATTTTGGGCGAAGTAGAAGCAGAGCCAATATTGTAAGATGTCGATAGTCCATATCTCGGAAACTATACGACATAATGCAATTTGGCAATCCGCAACGTAATTAGCATGCCAAATATTACTTGGAATGTGAATTGGAACGAAATCGCTAATTCATAAGATCATTTTACAATTTTGGCCCAAGTAAAAGCAGAGCCAATATTGTAAGATGTCGATAGTCCATATCTCGGAAACTATAAGAGATAATGCAATTTGGCCATCGGCAACGTAATTAGCATGCCGAATATTACTTGGAATGTGAATTGGAACGAAATCGCTAATTCGTAAGACCATTTTACAATTTTGGCCCAAGTTAGAAGTAGAGCCAATATTGTAAGATGTCGATAGTCCATATCTCGGAAACTATAAGAGATAATGCAATTTGGCAATCGGCAACGTAATTAGCATGCCGAATATTACTTGGAATGTGAATTGGAACGAAATCGCTAATTCATAAGACCATTTTACAATTTTGGCCCAAGTAGAAGCAGAGCCAATATTGTAAGATGCCGATAGTCCATATCTCGGAAACTAAAAGAGATAATGCTATTTGGCAATCGGCAACGTAATTAGCATGCCGAATATTACATGGAATGTGAATTGGAACGAAATCGCTAATTCATAAAACCATTTTACCATTTTGGCCCAAGTAGAAGCAGAGCCAATATTGTAAGATGCCGGTAGACCATATCTCGGAAACTATAAGAGATAAGGCAATTTGGCAATCGGCAACGTAATTAGCATGCCGAATATTACTTGGAATGTGAATTGGAACGAAATCGCTAATTCATAAGACCAGTTTACAATTTTGGGCGAAGAAGAAGCAGAGCCAATATTGTAAGATGTCGATAGTCCATATCTCGGAAACTATACGACATAATGCAATTTGGCAATCCGCAACGTAATTAGCATGCCAAATATTACTTGGAATGTGAATTGGAACGAAATCGCTAATTCATAAGACCATTTTACAATTTTGGCCCATGTTAGAAGCAGAGCCAATATTGTAAGATGCCGATAGCCCATATCTCGGAAACTATACGAGATAATGCAATTTGGCAATCCACAACGTAAATAGCATGCCCAATATTACTTGGAATGTGAATTGGAACGAAATCGCTAATTCATAAGACCATTTTACCATTTTGGCCCAAATAGAAGCAGAGCCAATATTGTAAGATGCCGATAGTCCATATCTCGGAAACTAAAAGACATAATGCAATTTGGCAATCGGCAACGTAATTAGCATGCCGAATATTACTTGGAATGTGAATTGGAACGAAATCGCTAATTCATAAGACCATTTTACAATTTTGGCCAAAGTAAAAGCAGAGCCAATATTGTAAGATGTCGATAGTCCATATCTCGGAAACTATAAGAGATAATGCAATTTGGCAATCGGCAACGTAATTAGCATGCCGAATATTACTTCGAATGTGAATTGGAACGAAATCGCTAATTCATAAGACCATTTTACAATTTTGGCCCAAGTTAGAAGCAGGGCCAATATTGTAAGATGCCGATAGTTCATATCTCGGAAACTATAAGAGATAATGCAATTTTGCAATTGGCAACGTAATTAGCATGCCGAATATTACTCGGAATGTGAATTGGAACGAAATCGCTAATTCATAAGATCATTTTACAATTTTGGCCCAAGTTAGAAGCAGAGCCAATATTGTAAGATGCCGATAGTAAATATCTCGGAAACTATAAGAGATAATGCAATTTGGCAATCGGCAACGTAATTAGCATGCCGAATATTACTTGGAATGTGAATTGGAACGAAATCGCTAATTCATAAGACCATTTTACAATTTTGGCCCAAGTAGAAGCAGAGCCAATATTGTAAGATGCCGATAGACCATATCTCGGAAACTATAAGAGGTAATGCAATTTGGCAATTGGCAGCGAAATTAGCATGCCGAATATTACTTGGAATGTGAATTGGAACGAAATTGCTAATGCATAAGACCATTTTACAATTTTGGCCCAAGTAGAAGCAGAGCCAATATTGTAAGATGTCGATAGTCCATATCTCGGAAACTATAAGAGATATTGCAATTTGGCAATACGCAACGTAATTAGCATGCCGAATATTACTTGGAATGTGAATTGGAACGAAATCGCTAATTCATAAGACCATTTTACAATTTTGGCCCAAGTTAGAAGCAGAGCCAATATTGTAAGATGCCGATATTCCATATCTCGGAAACTATAAGAGATAATGCAATTTGGCAATTGGCAACGTAATTAGCATGCCGAATATTACTTGGAATGTGAATTGGAACGAAATCGCTAATTCATAAGACCATTTTACAATTTTGGCCCAAGTTAGAAGCAGAGCCAATATTGTAAGATGCCGATAGTCCATATCTCGGAAACTAAAAGAGATAATGCAATTTGGCAATCGGCAACGTAATTAGCATGCCGAATATTACTTGGAATGTGAATTGGAACGAAATCGTTAATTCATAAGACCATTTTACAATTTTGGCCCAAGTAGAAGCAGAGCCAATATTGTAAGATGCCGGTAGTCCATATCTCGGAAACTATACGAGATAATGCAATTTGGCAATCGGCAACGTAATTAGCATGCCGAATATTACTTGGAATGTGAATTGGAACGAAATTGCTAATTCATAAGACCATTTTACAATTTTGGCCCAAGTAGAAGCAGAGCCAATATTGTAAGATGCAGGTAGTCCATATCTCGGAAACTATAAGAGATAAGGCAATTTGGCAATCGGCAACGTAATTAGCATGCCGAATATTACTTGGAATGTGAATTGGAACGAAATCGCTAATTCACAAGACCATTTTACAATTTTGGGCGAAGTAGAAGCAGAGCCAATATTGTAAGATGTCGATAGTCCATATCTCGGAAACTATACGACATAATGCAATTTGGCAATCCGCAGCGTAATTAGCATGCCAAATATTACTTGGAATGTGAATTGGAACGAAATCGCTAATTCATAAGATCATTTTATAATTTTGGCCCAAGTAAAAACAGAGCCAATATTGTAAGATGTCGATAGTCCATATCTCGGAAACTATAAGAGATAATGCAATTTGGCCATCGGCAACGTAATTAGCATGCCGAATATTACTTGGAATGTGAATTGGAACGAAATCGCTAATTCGTAAGACCATTTTACAATTTTGGCCCAAGTTAGAAGTAGAGCCAATATTGTAAGATGTCGATAGTCCATATCTCGGAAACTATAAGAGATAATGCAATTTGGCATTTGGCAACGTAATTAGCATGCCGAATATTACTTGGAATGTGAATTGGAACGAAATCGCTAATTCATAAGACCATTTTACAATTTTGGCCCAAGTTAGAAGCAGAGCCAATATTGTAAGATGCCGATAGTCCATATCTCGGAAACTATACGAGATAATGCAATTTGGCAATCCGCAACGTAATTAGCATGCCAAATATTACCTGGAATGTGAATTGGAACGAAATCGCTAATTCATAAGACCATTTTACAATTTTGGCCCAAGTAGAAGCAGAGCCAATATTGTAAGATGCCGATAGTCCATATCTCGGAATCTAAAAGAGATAATGCAATTTGGCAATCGGCAACGTAATTAGCATGCCGAATATTACATGGAATGTGAATTGGAACGAAATCGCTAATTCATAAAACCATTTTACAATTTTGGCCCAAGTAGAAGCAGAGCCAATATTGTAAGATGCCGGTAGTCCATATCTCGGAAACTATAAGAGATAAGGCAATTTGGCAATCGGCAACGTAATTAGCATGCCGAATATTACTTGGAATGTGAGTTGGAACGAAATCGCTAATTCATAAGACCATTTTACAATTTTGGCCCAAGTTAGAAGCAGAGCCAATATTGTAAGATGCCGATAGTCCATATCTCGGAAACTATACGAGATAATGCAATTTGGCAATCCGCAACGTAATTAGCATGCCAAATATTACCTGGAATGTGAATTGGAACGAAATCGCTAATTCATAAGACCATTTTACAATTTTGGCCCAAGTAGAAGCAGAGCCAATATTGTAAGATGCCGATAGTCCATATCTCGGAAACTAAAAGAGATAATGCTATTTGGCAATCGGCAACGTAATTAGCATGCCGAATATTACATGGAATGTGAATTGGAACGAAATCGCTAATTCATAAAACCATTTTACCATTTTGGCCCAAGTAGAAGCAGAGCCAATATTGTAAGATGCCGGTAGTCCATATCTCGGAAACTATAAGAGATAAGGCAATTTGGCAATCGGCAACGTAATTAGCATGCCGAATATTACTTGGAATGTGAATTGGAACGAAATCGCTAATTCATAAGACCAGTTTACAATTTTGGGCGAAGAAGAAGCAGAGCCAATATTGTAAGATGTCGATAGTCCATATCTCGGAAACTATACGACATAATGCAATTTGGCAATCCGCAACGTAATTAGCATGCCAAATATTACTTGGAATGTGAATTGGAACGAAATCGCTAATTCATAAGACCATTTTACAATTTTGGCCCATGTTGGAAGCAGAGCCAATATTGTAAGATGCCGATAGCCCATATCTCGGAAACTATACGAGATAATGCAATTTGGCAATCCACAACGTAAATAGCATGCCCAATATTACTTGGAATGTGAATTGGAACGAAATCGCTAATTCATAAGACCATTTTACCATTTTGGCCCAAATAGAAGCAGAGCCAATATTGTAAGATGCCGATAGTCCATATCTCGGAAACTAAAAGACATAATGCAATTTGGCAATCGGCAACGTAATTAGCATGCCGAATATTACTTGGAATGTGAATTGGAACGAAATCGCTAATTCATAAGACCATTTTACAATTTTGGCCAAAGTAAAAGCAGAGCCAATATTGTAAGATGTCGATAGTCCATATCTCGGAAACTATAAGAGATAATGCAATTTGGCAATCGGCAACGTAATTAGCATGCCGAATATTACTTCGAATGTGAATTGGAACGAAATCGCTAATTCATAAGACCATTTTACAATTTTGGCCCAAGTTAGAAGCAGGGCCAATATTGTAAGATGCCGATAGTCCATATCTCGGAAACTATAAGAGATAATGCAATTTTGCAATTGGCAACGTAATTAGCATGCCGAATATTACTCGGAATGTGAATTGGAACGAAATCGCTAATTCATAAGATCATTTTACAATTTTGGCCCAAGTTAGAAGCAGAGCCAATATTGTAAGATGCCGATAGTAAATATCTCGGAAACTATAAGAGATAATGCAATTTGGCAATCGGCAACGTAATTAGCATGCCGAATATTACTTGGAATGTGAATTGGAACGAAATCGCTAATTCATAAGACCATTTTACAATTTTGGCCCAAGTAGAAGCAGAGCCAATATTGTAAGATGCCGATAGTCCATATCTCGGAAACTAAAAGGGATAATGCAATTTGGCAATCGGCAACGTAATTAGCATGCCGAATATTACTTGGAATGTGAATTGGAACGAAATCGCTAATTCATAAGACCATTTTACAATTTTGGCCCAAGTAGAAGCAAAGCCAATATTGTAAGATATCGATAGTCCATATCTTTTAAACTATAAGAGATAATGCAATTTGGCAATCGGCAACGTAATTAGCATGCCGAATATTACTTGGATTGTGAATTGAAACGAAATCGCTAATTCATAAGACCATTTTACAATTTTGGGCCCAAGTAGAAGCAGAGCGAATATTGTAAGATGTCGATAGTCCATATCTCGGAAACTATAAGAGATAATGCAATTTGGTAATCGGCAACGTAATTAGCATGCCGAATATTACTTGGAATGTGAATTGGAACGAAATCGCTAATTCATAAGACCGTTTTACAATTTTGGCCCAAGTAAAAGCAGAGCCAATATTGTAAGATGCCGGTAGTCCATATCTCGGAAACGATAAGAGATAAGGCAATTTGGCAATCGGCAACGTAATTAGCATGCCGAATATTACTTGGAATGTGAATTGGAACGAAATCGTTAATTCATAAGACCATTTTACAATTTTGGCCCAAGTAGAAGCAGAGCCAATATTGTAAGATGCCGGTAGTCCATATCTCGGAAACTATACGAGATAATGCAATTTGGCAATCGGCAACGTAATTAGCATGCCGAATATTACTTGGAATGTGAATTGGAACGAAATTGCTAATTCATAAGACCATTTTACAATTTTGGCCCTAGTAGAAGCAGAGACAATATTGTAAGATGCAGGTAGTCCATATCTCGGAAACTATAAGAGATAAGGCAATTTGGCAATCGGCAACGTAATTAGCATGCCGAATATTACTTGGAATGTGAATTGGAACGAAATCGCTAATTCACAAGACCATTTTACAATTTTGGGCGAAGTAGAAGCAGAGCCAATATTGTAAGATGTCGATAGTCCATATCTCGGAAACTATACGACATAATGCAATTTGGCAATCCGCAGCGTAATTAGCATGCCAAATATTACTTGGAATGTGAATTGGAACGAAATCGCTAATTCATAAGATCATTTTATAATTTTGGCCCAAGTAAAAACAGAGCCAATATTGTAAGATGTCGATAGTCCATATCTCGGAAACTATAAGAGATAATGCAATTTGGCCATCGGCAACGTAATTAGCATGCCGAATATTACTTGGAATGTGAATTGGAACGAAATCGCTAATTCGTAAGACCATTTTACAATTTTGGCCCAAGTTAGAAGTAGAGCCAATATTGTAAGATGTCGATAGTCCATATCTCGGAAACTATAAGAGATAATGCAATTTGGCATTTGGCAACGTAATTAGCATGCCGAATATTACTTGGAATGTGAATTGGAACGAAATCGCTAATTCATAAGACCATTTTACAATTTTGGCCCAAGTTAGAAGCAGAGCCAATATTGTAAGATGCCGATAGTCCATATCTCGGAAACTATACGAGATAATGCAATTTGGCAATCCGCAACGTAATTAGCATGCCAAATATTACCTGGAATGTGAATTGGAACGAAATCGCTAATTCATAAGACCATTTTACAATTTTGGCCCAAGTAGAAGCAGAGCCAATATTGTAAGATGCCGATAGTCCATATCTCGGAATCTAAAAGAGATAATGCAATTTGGCAATCGGCAACGTAATTAGCATGCCGAATATTACATGGAATGTGAATTGGAACGAAATCGCTAATTCATAAAACCATTTTACAATTTTGGCCCAAGTAGAAGCAGAGCCAATATTGTAAGATGCCGGTAGTCCATATCTCGGAAACTATAAGAGATAAGGCAATTTGGCAATCGGCAACGTAATTAGCATGCCGAATATTACTTGGAATGTGAGTTGGAACGAAATCGCTAATTCATAAGACCATTTTACAATTTTGGCCCAAGTTAGAAGCAGAGCCAATATTGTAAGATGCCGATAGTCCATATCTCGGAAACTATACGAGATAATGCAATTTGGCAATCCGCAACGTAATTAGCATGCCAAATATTACCTGGAATGTGAATTGGAACGAAATCGCTAATTCATAAGACCATTTTACAATTTTGGCCCAAGTAGAAGCAGAGCCAATATTGTAAGATGCCGATAGTCCATATCTCGGAAACTAAAAGAGATAATGCTATTTGGCAATCGGCAACGTAATTAGCATGCCGAATATTACATGGAATGTGAATTGGAACGAAATCGCTAATTCATAAAACCATTTTACCATTTTGGCCCAAGTAGAAGCAGAGCCAATATTGTAAGATGCCGGTAGTCCATATCTCGGAAACTATAAGAGATAAGGCAATTTGGCAATCGGCAACGTAATTAGCATGCCGAATATTACTTGGAATGTGAATTGGAACGAAATCGCTAATTCATAAGACCAGTTTACAATTTTGGGCGAAGAAGAAGCAGAGCCAATATTGTAAGATGTATATAGTCCATATCTCGGAAACTATACGACATAATGCAATTTGGCAATCCGCAACGTAATTAGCATGCCAAATATTACTTGGAATGTGAATTGGAACGAAATCGCTAATTCATAAGACCATTTTACAATTTTGGCCCATGTTAGAAGCAGAGCCAATATTGTAAGATGCCGATAGCCCATATCTCGGAAACTATACGAGATAATGCAATTTGGCAATCCACAACGTAAATAGCATGCCCAATATTACTTGGAATGTGAATTGGAACGAAATCGCTAATTCATAAGACCATTTTACCATTTTGGCCCAAATAGAAGCAGAGCCAATATTGTAAGATGCCGATAGTCCATATCTCGGAAACTAAAAGACATAATGCAATTTGGCAATCGGCAACGTAATTAGCATGCCGAATATTACTTGGAATGTGAATTGGAACGAAATCGCTAATTCATAAGACCATTTTACAATTTTGGCCAAAGTAAAAGCAGAGCCAATATTGTAAGATGTCGATAGTCCATATCTCGGAAACTATAAGAGATAATGCAATTTGGCAATCGGCAACGTAATTAGCATGCCGAATATTACTTCGAATGTGAATTGGAACGAAATCGCTAATTCATAAGACCATTTTACAATTTTGGCCCAAGTTAGAAGCAGGGCCAATATTGTAAGATGCCGATAGTCCATATCTCGGAAACTATAAGAGATAATGCAATTTTGCAATTGGCAACGTAATTAGCATGCCGAATATTACTCGGAATGTGAATTGGAACGAAATCGCTAATTCATAAGATCATTTTACAATTTTGGCCCAAGTTAGAAGCAGAGCCAATATTGTAAGATGCCGATAGTAAATATCTCGGAAACTATAAGAGATAATGCAATTTGGCAATCGGCAACGTAATTAGCATGCCGAATATTACTTGGAATGTGAATTGGAACGAAATCGCTAATTCATAAGACCATTTTACAATTTTGGCCCAAGTAGAAGCAGAGCCAATATTGTAAGATGCCGATAGTCCATATCTCGGAAACTAAAAGGGATAATGCAATATGGCAATCGGCAACGTAATTAGCATGCCGAATATTACTTGGAATGTGAATTGGAACGAAATCGCTAATTCATAAGACCATTTTACAATTTTGGCCCAAGTAGAAGCAAAGCCAATATTGTAAGATATCGATAGTCCATATCTTTTAAACTATAAGAGATAATGCAATTTGGCAATCGGCAACGTAATTAGCATGCCGAATATTACTTGGATTGTGAATTGAAACGAAATCGCTAATTCATAAGACCATTTTACAATTTTGGGCCCAAGTAGAAGCAGAGCGAATATTGTAAGATGTCGATAGTCCATATCTCGGAAACTATAAGAGATAATGCAATTTGGTAATCGGCAACGTAATTAGCATGCCGAATATTACTTGGAATGTGAATTGGAACGAAATCGCTAATTCATAAGACCGTTTTACAATTTTGGCCCAAGTAAAAGCAGAGCCAATATTGTAAGATGCCGGTAGTCCATATCTCGGAAACGATAAGAGATAAGGCAATTTGGCAATCGGCAACGTAATTAGCATGCCGAATATTACTTGGAATGTGAATTGGAACGAAATCGCTAATTCATAAGACCATTTTACAATTTTGGCCAAAGTAAAAGCAGAGCCAATATTGTAAGATGTCGATAGTCCATATCTCGGAAACTATAAGAGATAATGCAATTTGGCAATCGGTAACGTAATTAGCATGCCGAATATTACTTGGAATGTGAATTGGAACGAAATCGCTAATTCATAAGACCATTTTACAATTTTCGCCCAAGTTAGAAGCAGGGCCAATATTGTAAGATGCCGATAGTCCATATCTCGGAAACTATAAGAGATAATGCAATTTTGCAATTGGCAACGTAATTAGCATGCCGAATATTACTCGGAATGTGAATTGGAACGAAATCGCTAATTCATAAGACCATTTTACAATTTTGGCCCAAGTTAGAAGCAGAGCCAATATTGTAAGATGCCGATAGTCCATATCTCGGAAACTATAAGAGATAATGCAATTTGGCAATCGGCAACGTAATTAGCATGCCGAATATTACTTGGAATGTGAATTGGAACGAAATCGCTAATTCATAAGACCATTTTACAATTTTGGCGCAAGTAGAAGCAAAGCCAATATTGTAAGATATCGATAGTCCATATCTCGGAAACTATAAGAGATAATGCAATTTGGCAATCGGCAACGTAATTAGCATGCCGAGTATTACTTGGAATGTGATTTGGAACGAAATCGCTAATTCATAAGACCATTTTACAATTTTGGCCCAAGTAGAAGCAGAGCCAATATTGTAAGATGTCGATAGTCCATATCTCGGAAACTATAAGAGATAATACAATTTGGCAATCGGCAACATAATTAGCATGCCGAATATTACTTGGAATGTGAAATCGCTAATTCATAAGACCATTTTACAATTTTGGCCCAAGTAGAAGCAGAGCCAATATTGTAAGATGCCGATAGACCATATCTCGGAAACTATAAGAGGTAATGCAATTTGGCAATTGGCAGCGTAATTAGCATGCCGAATATTACTTGGAATGTGAATTGGAACGAAATCGCTAATGCATAAGACCATTTTACAATTTTGGCCCAAGTAGAAGCAGAGCCAATATTGTAAGATGTCGATAGTCCATATCTCGGAAACTATAAGAGATAATGCAATTTGGCAATCGGCAACGTAATTAGCATGCCGAATATTACTTGGAATGGGAATTGGAACGAAATTGCTAATTCATAAGACCATTTTACAATTTTGGCCCAAGTAGAAGCAGAGCCAATATTGTAAGATGTCGATAGTCCATATCTCAGAAACTATAAGAGATAATGCAATTTGGCAATCGGCAACGTAATTAGCATGCCGAATATTACTTGGAATGTGAATTGGAACGAAATCGCTAATTCATAAGTCCATTTTACAATTTTGGCCCAAGTAGAAACAGAGCCAATATTGTAAGATGCCGATAGTCCATATCTCGGAAACTATAAGAGATAATGCAATTTGGCAATTGGCAACGTAATTAGCATGCCGAATATTACTTGGAATGTGAATTGGAACGAAATCGCTAATTCATAAGTCCATTTTACAATTTTGGCCCAACTAGAAGCAGAGCCAATATTGTAAGATGCCGATAGTCCATATCTCGGAAACTATAAGAGATAATGCAATTTGGCAATTGTCAACGTAATTAGCATGCCGACTATTACTTGGAATGTGAATTGGAACGAAATCGCTAATTCATAAGACCATTTTAAAATTTTGGCCCAAGTAGTAGCAGAGCCAATATTGAAAGATATCGATAGTCCATATCTCGGAAACTATAAGAGCTAATGCAATTTGGCAATCGGCAACGTAATTAGCATGCCGAATATTACTTGGAATGTGAATTGGAACGAAATCGCTAATTCATAAGACCATTTTACAATTTTGGAACAAGTAGAAGCAGAGCCAATATTATAAGATGCCGATAGTCCATATCTCGGAAAATATAAGAGATAATGCAATTTGGGAATCGGCAACGTAATTAGCATGCCGAATATTACTTGGAATGTGAATTGGAACGAAATCGCTAATTCATAAGACCATTTTACAATTTTGGCCCAAGTAGAAGCAAAGCCAATATTGTAAGATATCGATAGTCCATATCTCGGAAACTATAAGAGATAATGCAATTTGGCAATCGGCAACGTAATTAGCATGCCGAATATTACATGGAATGTGAATTGGAACGAAATCGCTAATTCATAAGACCATTTTACTATTTTGGCCCAAGTAGAAGCAGAGCCAATATTGTAAGATGCCGGTAGTCCATATCTCGGAAAATATAAGAGATAAGGCAATTTGGCAATCGGCAACGTAATTAGCGTGCCGAATATTACTTGGAATGTGAATTGGAACGAAATCGCTAATTCATAAGGCCAGTTTACAATTTTGGGCGAAGAAGAAGCAGAGCCAATATTGTAAGATGTCGATAGTCCATATCTCGGAAACTATACGACATAATGCAATTTGGCAATCCGCAACGTAATTAGCATGCCAAATATTACTTGGAATGTGAATTGGAACGAAATCGCTAATTCATAAGACCATTTTACAATTTTGGCCCATGTTAGAAGCAGAGCCAATATTGTAAGATGCCGATAGCCCATATCTCGGAAACTATACGAGATAATGCAATTTGGCAATCCACAACGTAAATAGCATGCCCAATATTACTTGGAATGTGAATTGGAACGAAATCGCTAATTCAAAAGACCATTTTACCATTTTGGCCCAAATAGAAGCAGAGCCAATATTGTAAGATGCCGATAGTCCATATCTCGGAAACTAAAAGACATAATGCAATTTGGCAATCGGCAACGTAATTAGCATGCCGAATATTACTTGGAATGTGAATTGGAACGAAATCGCTAATTCATAAGACCATTTTACAATTTTGGCCCAAGTAAAAGCAGAGCCAATATTGTAAGATGTCGATAGTCCATATCTCGGAAACTATAAGAGATAATGCAATTTGGCAATCGGCAACGTAATTAGCATGCCGAATATTACTTCGAATGTGAATTGGAACGAAATCGCTAATTCATAAGACCATTTTACAATTTTGGCCCAAGTTAGAAGCAGGGCCAATATTGTAAGATGCCGATAGTCCATATCTCGGAAACTATAAGAGATAATGCAATTTTGCAATTGGCAACGTAATTAGCATGCCGAATATTACTCGGAATGTGAATTGGAACGAAATCGCTAATTCATAAGATCATTTTACAATTTTGGCCCAAGTTAGAAGCAGAGCCAATATTGTAAGATGCCGATAGTAAATATCTCGGAAACTATAAGAGATAATGCAATTTGGCAATCGGCAACGTAATTAGCATGCCGAATATTACTTGGAATGTGAATTGGAACGGAATCGCTAATTCATAAGACCATTTTACAATTTTGGCCCAAGTAGAAGCAGAGCCAATATTGTAAGATGCCGATAGTCCATATCTCGGAAACTAAAAGGGATAATGCAATTTGGCAATCGGCAACGTAATTAGCATGCCGAATATTACTTGGAATGTGAATTGGAACGAAATCGCTAATTCATAAGACCATTTTACAATTTTGGCCCAAGTAGAAGCAAAGCCAATATTGTAAGATATCGATAGTCCATATCTTTTAAACTATAAGAGATAATGCAATTTGGCAATCGGCAACGTAATTAGCATGCCGAATATTACTTGGATTGTGAATTGAAACGAAATCGCTAATTCATAAGACCATTTTACAATTTTGGGCCCAAGTAGAAGCAGAGCGAATATTGTAAGATGTCGATAGTCCATATCTCGGAAACTATAAGAGATAATGCAATTTGGTAATCGGCAACGTAATTAGCATGCCGAATATTACTTGGAATGTGAATTGGAACGAAATCGCTAATTCATAAGACCGTTTTACAATTTTGGCCCAAGTAAAAGCAGAGCCAATATTGTAAGATGCCGGTAGTCCATATCTCGGAAACGATAAGAGATAAGGCAATTTGGCAATCGGCAACGTAATTAGCATGCCGAATATTACTTGGAATGTGAATTGGAACGAAATCGCTAATTCATAAGACCATTTTACAATTTTGGCCAAAGTAAAAGCAGAGCCAATATTGTAAGATGTCGATAGTCCATATCTCGGAAACTATAAGAGATAATGCAATTTGGCAATCGGTAACGTAATTAGCATGCCGAATATTACTTGGAATGTGAATTGGAACGAAATCGCTAATTCATAAGACCATTTTACAATTTTCGCCCAAGTTAGAAGCAGGGCCAATATTGTAAGATGCCGATAGTCCATATCTCGGAAACTATAAGAGATAATGCAATTTTGCAATTGGCAACGTAATTAGCATGCCGAATATTACTCGGAATGTGAATTGGAACGAAATCGCCAATAGATAAGACCATTTTACAATTTTGGCCCAAGTTAGAAGCAGAGCCAATATTGTAAGATGCCGATAGTCCATATCTCGGAAACTATAAGAGATAATGCAATTTGGCAATCGGCAACGTAATTAGCATGCCGAATATTACTTGGAATGTGAATTGGAACGAAATCGCTAATTCATAAGACCATTTTACAATTTTGGCCCAAGTAGAAGCAAAGCCAATATTGTAAGATATCGATAGTCCATATCTCGGAAACTATAAGAGATAATGCAATTTGGCAATCGGCAACGTAATTAGCATGCCGAATATTACTTGGAATGTGAATTGGAACGAAATCGCTAATTCATAAGACCATTTTACAATTTTGGCCCAAGTAGAAGCAGAGCCAATATTGTAAGATGTCGATAGTCCATATCTCGGAAACTATAAGAGATAATACAATTTGGCAATCGGCAACATAATTAGCATGCCGAATATTACTTGGAATGTGAAATCGCTAATTCATAAGACCATTTTACAATTTTGGCCCAAGTAGAAGCAGAGCCAATATTGTAAGATGCCGATAGACCATATCTCGGAAACTATAAGAGGTAATGCAATTTGGCAATTGGCAGCGTAATTAGCATGCCGAATATTACTTGGAATGTGAATTGGAACGAAATCGCTAATGCATAAGACCATTTTACAATTTTGGCCCAAGTAGAAGCAGAGCCAATATTGTAAGATGTCGATAGTCCATATCTCGGAAACTATAAGAGATAATGCAATTTGGCAATCGGCAACGTAATTAGCATGCCGAATATTACTTGGAATGGGAATTGGAACGAAATTGCTAATTCATAAGACCATTTTACAATTTTGGCCCAAGTAGAAGCAGAGCCAATATTGTAAGATGTCGATAGTCCATATCTCAGAAACTATAAGAGATAATGCAATTTGGCAATCGGCAACGTAATTAGCATGCCGAATATTACTTGGAATGTGAATTGGAACGAAATCGCTAATTCATAAGTCCATTTTACAATTTTGGCCCAAGTAGAAGCAGAGCCAATATTGTAAGATGCCGATAGTCCATATCTCGGAAACTATAAGAGATAATGCAATTTGGCAATTGGCAACGTAATTAGCATGCCGAATATTACTTGGAATGTGAATTGGAACGAAATCGCTAATTCATAAGTCCATTTTACAATTTTGGCCCAACTAGAAGCAGAGCCAATATTGTAAGATGCCGATAGTCCATATCTCGGAAACTATAAGAGATAATGCAATTTGGCAATTGTCAACGTAATTATCATGCCGACTATTACTTGGAATGTGAATTGGAACGAAATCGCTAATTCATAAGACCATTTTAAAATTTTGGCCCAAGTAGTAGCAGAGCCAATATTGAAAGATATCGATAGTCCATATCTCGGAAACTATAAGAGCTAATGCAATTTGGCAATCGGCAACGTAATTAGCATGCCGAATATTACTTGGAATGTGAATTGGAACGAAATCGCTAATTCATAAGACCATTTTACAATTTTGGCCCAAGTAGAAGCCGAGCCAATATTATAAGATGCCGATAGTCCATATATCGGAAAATATAAGAGATAATGCAATTTGGCAATCGGCAACGTAATTAGCATGCCGAATATTACTTGGAATGTGAATTGGAACGAAATCGCTAATTCATAAGACCATTTTACAATTTTGGCCCAAGTAGAAGCAAAGCCAATATTGTAAGATATCGATAGTCCATATCTCGGAAACTATAAGAGATAATGCAATTGGGCAATCGGCAACGTAATTACCATGCCGAATATTACTTGGAATGTGAATTGGAACGAAATCGCTAATTCATAAGACCATTTTACAATTTTGGCCCAAGTAGAATCAGATCCAATATTGTAAGATGCCGGTAGTCCATATCTCGGAAAATATAAGAGATAAGGCAATTTGGCAATCGGCAACGTAATTAGCATGCCGAATATTACTTGGAATGTGAATTGGAACGAAATCGCTAATTCATAAGACCATTTTACAATTTTGGCCCAAGTAGAAGCAGAGCCAATATTGTAAGATGTCGATAGTCCATATCTCGGAAACTATAAGAGATAATACAATTTGGCAATCGGCAACATAATTAGCATGCCGAATATTACTTGGAATGTGAATTGGAACGAAATCGCTAATTCATAAGACCATTTTACAATTTTGGCCCAAGTAGAAGCAGAGCCAATATTGTAAGATGGCGATAGTCCATATCTCGGAAACTATAAGAGATAATACAATTTGGCAATCGGCAACATAATTAGCATGCCGAATATTACTTGGAATGTGAATTGGAACGAAATCGCTAATTCATAAGACCATTTTACAATTTTGGCCCAAGTAGAATCAGATCCAATATTGTAAGATGCCGGTAGTCCATATCTCGGAAACTATAAGAGATAAGGCAATTTGGCAATCGGCAACGTAATTAGCATGCCGAATATTACTTGGAATGTGAATTGGAACGAAATCGCTAATTCATAAGACCATTTTACAATTTTGGGCGAAGTAGAAGCAGAGCCAATATTGGCCCAAGTAGAAGCAGAGTCAATATTATAAGATGTCGATAGTCCATATCTCGGAAACTATACGACATAATGCAATTTGGCAATCCGCAACGTAATTAGCATGCCAAATATTACTTGGAATGTGAATTGGAACGAAATCGCTAATTCATAAGACCATTTTACAATTTTGGCCCAAGTAGAAGCAGAGCCAATATTGTAAGATGCCGATAGACCATATCTCGGAAACTATAAGAGGTAATGCAATTTGGCAATTGGCAGCGTAATTAGCATGCCGAATATTACTTGGAATGTGAATTGGAACGAAATCGCTAATGCATAAGACCATTTTACAATTTTGGCCCAAGTAGAAGCAGAGCCAATATTGTAAGATGTCGATAGTCCATATCTCAGAAACTATAAGAGATAATGCAATTTGGCAATCGGCAACGTAATTAGCATGCCGAATATTACTTGGAATGTGAATTGGAACGAAATCGCTAATTCATAAGTCCATTTTACAATTTTGGCCCAAGTAGAAGCAGAGCCAATATTGTAAGATGCCGATAGTCCATATCTCGGAAACTATAAGAGATAATGCAATTTGGCAATTGGCAACGTAATTAGCATGCCGAATATTACTTGGAATGTGAATTGGAACGAAATCGCTAATTCATAAGTCCATTTTACAATTTTGGCCCAACTAGAAGCAGAGCCAATATTGTAAGATGCCGATAGTCCATATCTCGGAAACTATAAGAGATAATGCAATTTGGCAATTGTCAACGTAATTAGCATGCCGACTATTACTTGGAATGTGAATTGGAACGAAATCGCTAATTCATAAGACCATTTTAAAATTTTGGCCCAAGTAGTAGCAGAGCCAATATTGAAAGATATCGATAGTCCATATCTCGGAAACTATAAGAGCTAATGCAATTTGGCAATCGGCAACGTAATTAGCATGCCGAATATTACTTGGAATGTGAATTGGAACGAAATCGCTAATTCATAAGACCATTTTACAATTTTGGCCCAAGTAGAAGCCGAGCCAATATTATAAGATGCCGATAGTCCATATCTCGGAAAATATAAGAGATAATGCAATTTGGGAATCGGCAACGTAATTAGCATGCCGAATATTACTTGGAATGTGAATTGGAACGAAATCGCTAATTCATAAGACCATTTTACAATTTTGGCCCAAGTAGAAGCAAAGCCAATATTGTAAGATATCGATAGTCCATATCTCGGAAACTATAAGAGATAATGCAATTTGGCAATCGGCAACGTAATTAGCATGCCGAATATTACTTGGAATGTGAATTGGAACGAAATCGCTAATTCATAAGACCATTTTACAA
Source organism: Rhynchophorus ferrugineus (assembly GCF_030347505.1). Lineage (NCBI taxonomy): Eukaryota > Metazoa > Arthropoda > Insecta > Coleoptera > Curculionidae > Rhynchophorus > Rhynchophorus ferrugineus. Next base: position 22,212,364 of record NW_027472588.1, on the reverse strand, counting down.
TTTTGGCCCAAGTAGAAGCAAAGCCAATATTGTAAGATGTCGATAGTCCATATCTCGGAATCTATAAGAGATAATGCAATTTGGCAATCGGCAACGTAATTAGCATGCCGAATATTACTTGGAATGTGAATTGGAACGAAATCGCTAATTCATAAGACCATTTTACAATTTTGGCCCAAGTTAGAAGCAGAGTCAATATTATAAGATGCCGGTAAACCATATCTCGGAAACTATAAGAGATAAGGCAATTTGGCAATCGGCAACGTAATTAGCATGCCGAATAATACTTGGAATGTGAATTGGAACGAAATAGCTAATTCATAAGACCATTTTACAATTTCGGCCCAAGTAAAAGCAGAGCCAATATTGTAAGAGTTCGATAGTCCATATCTCGGAAACTATAAGAGATAATGCAATTTGGCAATCGGCAACGTAATTAGCATGCCGAATATTACTTGGAATGTGAATTGGAACGAAATCGCTAATTCATAAGACCATTTTACAATTTTGGCCCAAGTTAGAAGCAGAGCCAATATTGTAAGATGCCGATAGTCCATATCTCGGAAACTATAAGAGATAATGCAATTTGGTAATTGGCAACGTAATTAGCATGCCGAATATTACTTGGAATGTGAATTGGAACGAAATCGCTAATTCATAAGACCATTTTACAATTTTGGCCCAAGTTAGAAGCAGAGCCAATATTGTAAGATGCCGATAGTCCATATCTCGGAAACTAAAAGGGATAATGCAATTTGGCAATCGGCAACGTAATTAGCATACCGAATATTACTTGGAATGTGAATTGGAACGAAATCGCTAATTCATAAGACCATTTTACAATTTTGGCCCAAGTTAGAAGCAGGGCCAATATTGTAAGAAGCCGATAGTCCATATCTCGGAAACTATAAGAGGTAATGCAATTTGGCAATTGGCAGCGTAATTAGCATGAAGAATATTACTTGGAATGTGAATTGGAACGAAATCGCTAATGCATAAGACCATTTTACAATTTTGGCCCAAGTAGAAGCAGAGCCAATATTGTAAGATGTCGATAGTCCATATCTCGGAAACTATAAGAGATAATGCAATTTGGCAATCGGCAACGTAATTAGCATGCCGAATATTACTTGGAATGGGAATTGGAACGAAATTGCTAATTCATAAGACCATTTTACAATTTTGGCCCAAGTAGAAGCAGAGAAATATTGTAAGATGTCGATAGTCCATATCTCAGAAACTATAAGAGATAATGCAATTTGGCAATCGGCAACGTAATTAGCATGCCGAATATTACTTGGAATGTGAATTGGAACGAAATCGCTAATTCATAAGTCCATTTTACAATTTTGGCCCAAGTAGAAGCAGAGCCAATATTGTAAGATGCCGATAGTCCATATCTCGGAAACTATAAGAGATAATGCAATTTGGCAATTGGCAACGTAATTAGCATGCCGAATATTACTTGGAATGTGAATTGGAACGAAATCGCTAATTCATAAGTCCATTTAACAATTTTGGCCCAACTAGAAGCAGAGCCAATATTGTAAGATGCCGATAGTATATATCTCGGAAACTATAAGAGATAATGCAATTTGGCAATTGTCAACGTAATTAGCATGCCGACTATTACTTGGAATGTGAATTGGAACGAAATCGCTAATTCATAAGACCATTTTAAAATTTTGGCCCAAGTAGTAGCAGAGCCAATATTGAAAGATATCGATAGTCCATATCTCGGAAACTATAAGAGCTAATGCAATTTGGCAATCGGCAACGTAATTAGCATTCCGAATATTACTTGGAATGTGAATTGGAACGAAATCGCTAATTCGTAAAACCATTTTACAATTTTGGCCCAAGTAGAAGCAGAGCCAATATTATAAGATGCCGATAGTCCATATCTCGGAAACTATAAGAGATAATGCAATTTGGCAATCGGCAACGTAATTAGCATGCCGAATATTACTTGGAATGTGAATTGGAACGAAATCGCTAATTCATAAGACCATTTTACAATTTTGGCCCAAGTAGAAGCAAAGCCAATATTGTAAGATATCGATAGTCCATATCTCGGAAACTATAAGAGATAATGCAATTTGGCAATCGGCAACGTAATTACCATGCCGAATATTACTTGGAATGTGAATTGGAACGAAATCGCTAATTCATAAGACCATTTTACAATTTTGGCCCAAGTAGAAGCAGAGCCAATATTGTAAGATGTCGATAGTCCATATCTCGGAAACTATAAGAGATAATGCAATTTGGCAATCGGCAACGTAATTAGCATGCCGAATATTACTTGGAATGTGAATTGGAACGAAATCGCTAATTCATAAGACCATTTTACAATTTTGGCCCAAGTAGAAGCAGAGTCAATATTATAAGATGCCGGTAAACCATATCTCGGAAACTATAAGAGATAAGGCAATTTGGCAATCGGCAACGTAATTAGCATGCCGAATAATACTTGGAATGTGAATTGGAACGAAATAGCTAATTCATAAGACCATTTTACAATTTCGGCCCAAGTAAAAGCAGAGCCAATATTGTAAGAGGTCGATAGTCCATATCTCGGAAACTATAAGAGATAATGCAATTTGGCAATCGGCAACGTAATTAGCATGCCGAATATTACTTGGAATGTGAATTGGAACGAAATCGCTAATTCATAAGACCATTTTACAATTTTGGCCCAAGTTAGAAGCAGAGCCAATATTGTAAGATGCCGATAGTCCATATCTCGGAAACTATAAGAGATAATGCAATTTGGTAATTGGCAACGTAATTAGCATGCCGAATATTACTTGGAATTTGAATTGGAACGAAATCGCTAATTCATAAGACCATATTACAATTTTGGCCCAAGTAGAAGCAGAGCCAATATTGTAAGATGCCGATAGTCCATATCTCGGAAACTATAAGAGATAATGCAATTTGGTAATTGGCAACGTAATTAGCATGCCGAATATTACTTGGAATGTGAATTGGAACGAAATCGCTAATTCATAAGACCATTTGACAATTTTGGCCCAAGTAGAAGCAAAGCCAATATTGTAAGATATCGATAGTCCATATCTCGGAAACTATAAGAGATAATGCAATTTGGCAATCGGCAACGTAAATAGCATGCCGAATATTACTTGGAATGTGAATTGGAACGAAATCGCTAATTCATGAGGCCATTTTACAATTTTGGCCCAAGTAGAAGCAGAGCCAATATTGTAAGATGTCGATAGTCCATATCTCGGAATCTATAAGAGATAATGCAATTTGGCAATCGGCAACGTAATTAGCATGCCGAATATTACTTGGAATGTGAATTGGAACGAAATCGCTAATTCATAAGACCATTTTACAATTTTGGCCCAAGTAGAAGCAGAGTCAATATTATAAGATGCCGGTAAACCATATCTCGGAAACTATAAGAGATAAGGCAATTTGGCAATCGGCAACGTAATTAGCATGCCGAATATTACTTGGAATGTGAATTGGAACGAAATAGCTAATTCATAAGACCATTTTACAATTTCGGCCCAAGTAAAAGCAGAGCCAATATTGTAAGAGGTCGATAGTCCATATCTCGGAAACTATAAGAGATAATGCAATTTGGCAATCGGCAACGTAATTAGCATGCCGAATATTACTTGGAATGTGAATTGGAACGAAATCGCTAATTCATAAGACCATTTTACAATTTTGGCCCAAGTTAGAAGCAGAGCCAATATTGTAAGATGCCGATAGTCCATATCTCGGAAACTATAAGAGATAATGCAATTTGGTAATTGGCAACGTAATTAGCATGCCGAATATTACTTGGAATGTGAATTGGAACGAAATCGCTAATTCATAAGACCATTTTACAATTTTGGCCCAAGTTAGAAGCAGAGCCAATATTGTAAGATGCCGATAGTCCATATCTCGGAAACTAAAAGGGATAATGCAATTTGGCAATCGGCAACGTAATTAGCATGCCGAATATTACTTGGAATGTGAATTGGAACGAAATCGCTAATTCATAAGACCATTTTACAATTTTGGCCCAAGTAGAAGCAGAGCCAATATTGTAAGATGCCGGTAGTCCATATCTCGGAAACTATAAGAGATAAGGCAATTTGGCAATCGGCAACGTAATTGGCATGCCGAATATTACTTGGAATGTGAATAGGAACGAAATCGCCAATTTATAAGACCATTTTACAATTTTGGCACAAGTAGAAGCAGAGCCAATATTGTAAGATGTCGATAGTCCATATCTCGGGAACTAAAAGAGATAATGCAATTTGGCAATCGGCAACGTAATTAGCATGCCGAATATTACTTGGAATGTGAATTGGAACGAAATCGCTAATTCATAAGACCATTTTACAATTTTGGCCCAAGTAGAAGCAAAGCCAATATTGTAAGATATCGATAGTCCATATCTCGGAAACTATAAGAGATAATGCAATTTGGCAATCGGCAACGTAATTAGCATGCCGAATATTACTTGGAATGTGAATTGGAACGAAATCGCTAATTCATGAGACCATTTTACAATTTTGGCCCAAGTAGAAGCAGAGCCAATATTGTAAGATGTCGATAGTCCATATCTCGGAATCTATAAGAGATAATGCAATTTGGCAATCGGCAACGTAATTAGCATGCCGAATATTACTTGGAATGTGAATTGGAACGAAATCGATAATTCATAAGACCATTTTACAATTTTGGCCCAAGTAGAAGCAGAGTCAATATTATAAGATGCCGGTAAACCATATCTCGGAAACTATAAGAGATAAGGCAATTTGGCAATCGGCAACGTAATTAGCATGCCGAATATTACTTGGAATGTGAATTGGAACGAAATAGCTAATTCATAAGACCATTTTACAATTTCGGCCCAAGTAAAAGCAGAGCCAATATTGTAAGATGTCGATAGTCCATATCTCGTAAACTATAAGAGCTAATGCAATTTGGCAATCGACATGTAAATAGCATGCCGAATATTACTTGGAATGTGAATTGGAACGAAATCGCTAATTCATAAGACTATTTTACAATTTTGGCCCAAGTTAGAAGCAGAACCAATAATGTAAGATGCCGATAGTCCATATCTCGGAAACTATAAGAGATAATGCAATTTGGTAATTAGCAACGTAATTAGCATGCCGAATATTACTTGGAATGTGAATTGGAACGAAATCGCTAATTCATAAGACCATTTTACAATTTTGGCCCAAGTTAGAAGCAGAGCCAAAATTGTAAGATGTCGATAGTCCATATCTCGGTAACTAAAAGAGATAATGCAATTTGGCAATCGGCAATGTAATTAGAATGCCGAATATTACTTGGAATGAGAATTGGAACGAAATCGCTAATTCATAAGACCATTTTACAATTTTGGCCCAAGTAGAAGCAGAGCCAATATTGTAAGATGTCGATAGTTCATATCTCGGAAACTAAAAGAGATAATGCAATTTGGCAATCGGCAACGTAATTAGCATGCCGAATATTACTTGGAATGTGAATTGGAACGAAATCGCTAATTCATAAGACCATTTTACAATTTTGGCCCAAGTAGAAGCAGAGCCAATATTGTAAGATGCAGGTAGTCCATATCTCGAAAACTATAAGAGATAAGGCAATTTGGCAATCGGCAACGTAATTAGCATGCCGAATATTACTTGGACTGTGAATTGGAACGAAATCGCTAATTTATAAGACCATTTTACAATTTTGGCCCAAGTTAGAAGCAAAGCCAATATTGTAAGATGCCGATAGTCCATATCTCGTAAATTAAAAAAGATAATGCAATTTGGCAATCGGCAACGTAATTAGCATGCGGAATATTACTTGGAATGTGAATTGGAACGAAATCGCTAATTCATAAGTCCATTTAACAATTTTGGCCCAAGTAGAAGCAGAGTCAATATTATAAGATGCCGGTAGACCATATCTCGGAAACTATAAGAGATAAGGCAATTTGGCAATCGGCAACGTAATTAGCATGCCGAATATTACTTGGAATGTGAATTGGAACGAAATCGCTAATTCATAAGACCATTTTACAATTTTGGCCCAAGTAGAAGCAAATCCAATATTGTAAGATGCCGGTAGTCCATATCTCGGAAACTATAAGAGATAAGGCAATTTGGCAATCGGCAACGTAATTAGCATGCCGAATATTACTTGGAATGTGAATTGGAACGAAATCGCTAATTCAGAAGACCATTTTACAATTTTGGGCGAAGTAGAAGCAGAGCCAATATTGTAAGATGTCGATAGTCCATATCTCGGAAACTATACGAGATAATGCAATTTGGCAATCCGCAACGTAATTAGCATGCCAAATATTACTTGGAATGTGAATTGGAACGAAATCGCTAATTCATAAGACCATTTTACAATTTTGGCCCAAGTAGAAGCAGAGCCAATATTGTAAGATGCCGATAGCCCATATCTCGGAAACTATAAGAGATAATGCAATTTGGCAATCGGCAACGTAATTAGCATGCCGAATATTACTTGGAATGTGAATTGGAACGAAATCGCTGATTCATAAGACCATTTTACAATTTTGGCCCAAGTTAGAAGCAGAGCCAATATTGTAAGATGCCGATAGTCCATATCTCGGAAACTATAAGAGGTAATGCAATTTGGCAATTGGCAGCGTAATTAGCATGCCGAATATTACTTGGAATGTGAATTGGAACGAAATCGCTAATGCATAAGACCATTTTACAATTTTGGCCCAAGTAGAAGCAGAGCCAATATTGTAAGATGTCGATAGTCCATATCTCGGAAACTATAAGAGATAATGCAATTTGACAATCGGCAACGTAATTAGCATGCCGAATATTACTTGGAATGTGAATTGGAACGAAATCGTTAATTCATAAGTCCATTTTACAATTTTGGCCCAAGTAGAAGCAGAGCCAATATTGTAAGATGCCGATAGTCCATATCTCGGAAACTATAAGAGATAATGCAATTTGGCGATTGGCAACGTAATTAGCATGCCGAATATTACTTGGAATGTGAATTGGAACGAAATCGCTAATTCATAAGTCCATTTTACAATTTTGGCCCAACTAGAAACAGAGCCAATATTGTAAGATGCCGATAGACCATATCTCGGAAACTATAAGAGATAATGCAATTTGGCAATTGTCAACGTAATTAGCATGCCGACTATTACTTGGAATGTGAATTGGAACGAAATTGCTAATTCATAAGACCATTTTAAAATTTTGGCCCAAGTAGAAGCTGAGCCAATATTGAAAGATGTCGATAGTCCATATCTCGGAAACTATAAGAGCTAATGCAATTTGGCAATCGGCAACGTAATTAGCATGCCGAATATTACTTGGACTGTGAATTGGAACGAAATCGCTAATTTATAAGACCATTTTACAATTTTGGCCCAAGTTAGAAGCAAAGCCAATATTGTAAGATGCCGATAGTCCATATCTCGTAAATTAAAAAAGATAATGCAATTTGGCAATCGGCAACGTAATTAGCATGCGGAATATTAGTTGGAATGTGAATTGGAACGAAATCGCTAATTCATAAGTCCATTTAACAATTTTGGCCCAAGTAGAAGCAGAGTCAATATTATAAGATGCCGGTAGACCATTTCTCGGAAACTATAAGAGATAAGGCAATTTGGCAATCGGCAACGTAATTAGCATGCCGAATATTACTTGGAATGTGAATTGGAACGAAATCGCTAATTCATAAGACCATTTTACAATTTTGGCCCAAGTAGAAGCAAATCCAATATTGTAAGATGCCGGTAGTCCATATCTCGGTAACTATAAGAGATAAGGCAATTTGGTAATCGGCAACGTAATTAGCATGCCGAATATTACTTGGAATGTGAATTGGAACGAAATCGCTAATTCACAAGACCATTTTACAATTTTGGGCGAAGTAGAAGCAGAGCCAATATTGTAAGATGTCGATAGTCCATATCTCGGAAACTATACGAGATAATGCAATTTGGCAATCGGCAACGTAATTAGCATGCCAAATATTACTTGGAATGTGAATTGGAACGAAATCGCTAATTCATAAGACCATTTTACAATTTTGGCCCAAGTAGAAGCAGAGCCAATATTGTAAGATGCCGATAGCCCATATCTCGGAAACTATAAGAGGTAATGCAATTTGGCAATTGGCAGCGTAATTAGCATGCCGAATATTACTTGGAATGTGAATTGGAACGAAATCGCTAATTCATAAGACCATTTTACAATTTTGGCCCAAGTAGAAGCAGAGCCAATATTGTAAGATGTCGATAGTCCATATCTCGGAAACTATAAGAGATAATGCAATTTGACAATCGGCAACGTAATTAGCATGCCGAATATTACTTGGAATGTGAATTGGAACGAAATCGCTAATTCATAAGTCCATTTTACAATTTTGGCCCAACTAGAAACAGAGCCAATATTGTAAGATGCCGATAGTCCATATCTCGGAAACTATAAGAGATAATGCAATTTGGCAATTGTCAACGTAATTAGCATGCCGACTATTACTTGGAATGTGAATTGGAACGAAATTGCTAATTCATAAGACCATTTTAAAATTTTGGCCCAAGTAGGAGCTGAGCCAATATTGAAAGATGTCGATAGTCCATATCTCGGAAACTATAAGAGCTAATGCAATTTGGCAATCGGCAACGTAATTAGCATGCCGAATATTACTTGGACTGTGAATTGGAACGAAATCGCTAATTTATAAGACCATTTTACAATTTTGGCCCAAGTTAGAAGCAAAGCCAATATTGTAAGATGCCGATAGTCCATATCTCGTAAATTAAAAAAGATAATGCAATTTGGCAATCCGCAACGTAATTAGCATGCGGAATATTACTTGGAATGTGAATTGGAACTAAATCGCTAATTCATAAGTCCATTTAACAATTTTGGCCCAAGTAGAAGCAGAGTCAATATTGTAAGATGCCGATAGCCCATATCTCGGAAACTATAAGAGATAATGCAATTTGGCAATCGGCAACGTAATTAGCATGCCGAATATTACTTGGAATGTGAATTGGAACGAAATCGCTAATGCATAAGACCATTTTACAATTTTGGCCCAAGTAGAAGCAGAGCCAATATTGTAAGATGCCGATAGTCCATATCTCGGAAACTATAAGAGATAATGCAATTTGGCGATTGGCAACGTAATTAGCATGCCGAATATTACTTGGAATGTGAATTGGAACGAAATCGCTAATTCATAAGTCCATTTTACAATTTTGGCCCAACTAGAAACAGAGCCAATATTGTAAGATGCCGATAGTCCATATCTCGGAAACTATAAGAGATAATGCAATTTGGCAATTGTCAACGTAATTAGCATGCCGACTATTACTTGGAATGTGAATTGGAACGAAATTGCTAATTCATAAGACCATTTTAAAATTTTGGCCCAAGTAGAAGCTGAGCCAATATTGAAAGATGTCGATAGTCCATATCTCGGAAACTATAAGAGCTAATGCAATTTGGCAATCGGCAACGTAATTAGCATGCCGAATATTACTTGGAATGTGAATTGGAACGAAATCGCTAATTCATAAGACCATTTTACAATTTTGGCCCAAGTAGAAGCAGAGCCAATATTATAAGATGCCGATAGTCCATATCTCTGAAACTATAAGAGATAATGCAATTTGGCAATCGGCAACGTAATTAGCATGCCGAATATTACTTGGAATGTGAATTGGAACGAAATCGCTAATTCATAAGACCATTTTACAATTTTGGCCCAAGTAGAAGCCGAGCCAATATTATAAGATGCAGATAGTCCATATCTCGGAAACTATAAGAGATAATGCAATTTGGGAATCGGCAACGTAATTAGCATGCCGAATATTACTTGGAATGTGAATTGGAACGAAATCGCTAATTCATAAGACCATTTTACAATTTTGGCCCAAATTAGAAGCAGAGCCAATATTGTAAGATGCCGATAGTCCATATCTCGGAAACTAAAAGAGATAATGCAATTTGGCAATCGGCAACGTAATTAGCATGCCGAATATTACTTGGAATGTGAATTGGAACGAAATCGCTAATTCATAAGACCATTTTACAATTTTGGCCCAAGTAGAAGCAGAGCCAATATTATAAGATGCAGATAGTCCATATCTCGGAAACTATAAGAGATAATGCAATTTGGCAATCGGCAACGTAATTAGCATGCCGAATATTACTTGGAATGTGAATTGGAACGAAATCGCTAATTCATAAGACCATTTTACAATTTTGGCCCAAGTAGAAGCCGAGCCAATATTATAAGATGCAGATAGTCCATATCTCGGAAACTATAAGAGATAATGCAATTTGGGAATCGGCAACGTAATTAGCATGCCGAATATTACTTGGAATGTGAATTGGAACGAAATCGCTAATTCATAAGACCATTTTACAATTTTGGCCCAAGTTAGAAGCAGAGCCAATATTGTAAGATGCCGATTGTCCATATCTCGGAAACTAAAAGAGATAATGCAATTAGGCAATCGGCAACGTAATTAGCATGCCGAATATTACTTGGAATGTGAATTGGAACGAAATCGCTAATTCAGAAGACCATTTTACAATTTTGGGCGAAGTAGAAGCAGAGCCAATATTGTAAGATGTCGATAGTCCATATCTCGGAAACTATACGAGATAATGCAATTTGGCAATCCGCAACGTAATTAGCATGCCAAATATTACTTGGAATGTGAATTGGAACGAAATCGCTAATTCATAAGACCATTTTACAATTTTGGCCCAAGTAGAAGCAGAGCCAATATTGTAAGATGCCGATAGCCCATAACTCGGAAACTATAAGAGATAATGCAATTTGGCAATCGGCAACGTAATTAGCATGCCGAATATTACTTGGAATGTGAATTGGAACGAAATCGCTAATTCATAAGACCATTTTACAATTTTGGCCCAAGTTAGAAGCAGAGCCAATATTGTAAGATGCCGATAGTCCATATCTCGGAAACTATAAGAGGTAATGCAATTTGGCAATTGGCAGCGTAATTAGCATGCCGAATATTACTTGGAATGTGAATTGGAACGAAATCGCTAATGCATAAGACCATTTTACAATTTTGGCCCAAGTAGAAGCAGAGCCAATATTGTAAGATGTCGATAGTCCATATCTCGGAAACTATAAGAGATAATGCAATTTGACAATCGGCAACGTAATTAGCATGCCGAATATTACTTGGAATGTGAATTGGAACGAAATCGTTAATTCATAAGTCCATTTTACAATTTTGGCCCAAGTAGAAGCAGAGCCAATATTGTAAGATGCCGATAGTCCACATCTCGGAAACTATAAGAGATAATGCAATTTGGCGATTGGCAACGTAATTAGCATGCCGAATATTACTTGGAATGTGAATTGGAACGAAATCGCTAATTCATAAGTCCATTTTACAATTTTGGCCCAACTAGAAACAGAGCCAATATTGTAAGATGCCGATAGTCCATATCTCGGAAACTATAAGAGATAATGCAATTTGGCAATTGTCAACGTAATTAGCATGCCGACTATTACTTGGAATGTGAATTGGAACGAAATTGCTAATTCATAAGACCATTTTAAAATTTTGGCCCAAGTAGAAGCTGAGCCAATATTGAAAGATGTCGATAGTCCATATCTCGGAAACTATAAGAGCTAATGCAATTTGGCAATCGGCAACGTAATTAGCATGCCGAATATTACTTGGAATGTGAATTGGAACGAAATCGCTAATTCATAAGACCATTTTACAATTTTGGCCCAAGTAGAAGCAGAGCCAATATTATAAGATGCCGATAGTCCATATCTCGGAAACTATAAGAGATAATGCAATTTGGCAATCGGCAACGTAATTAGCATGCCGAATATTACTTGGAATGTGAATTGGAACGAAATCGCTAATTCATAAGACCATTTTACAATTTTGGCCCAAGTAGAAGCCGAGCCAATATAATAAGATGCAGATAGTCCATATCTCGGAAACTATAAGAGATAATGCAATTTGGGAATCGGCAACGTAATTAGCATGCCGAATATTACTTGGAATGTGAATTGAAACGAAATCGCTAATTCATAAGACCATTTTACAATTTTGGCCCAAGTTAGAAGCAGAGCCAATATTGTAAGATGCCGATTGTCCATATCTCGGAAACTAAAAGAGATAATGCAATTTGGCAATCGGCAACGTAATTAGCATGCCGAATATTACTTGGAATGTGAATTGGAACGAAATCGCTAATTCATAAGACCATTTTACAATTTTGGCCCAAGTAGAAGCAGAGCCAATATTGTAAGATGCCGATAGTCCATATCTCGGAAACTAAAATAGATAATGCAATTTGGCAATCGGCAACGTAATTAGCATGCCGAATATTACTTGGAATGTGAATTGGAACGAAATCGCTAATTCATAAGACCATTTTACAATTTTGGCCCAAGTAGAAGCAGAGTCAATATTATAAGATGCCGGTAAACCATATCTCGGAAACTATAAGAGATAAGGCAATTTGGCAATCGGCAACGTAATTAGCATGCCGAATAATACTTGGAATGTGAATTGGAACGAAATAGCTAATTCATAAGACCATTTTACAATTTCGGCCCAAGTAAAAGCCGAGCCAATATTGTAAGAGGTCGATAGTCCATATCTCGGAAACTATAAGAGATAATGCAATTTGGCAATCGGCAACGTAATTAGCATGCCGAATATTACTTGGAATGTGAATTGGAACGAAATCGCTAATTCATAAGACCATTTTACAATTTTGGCCCAAGTTAGAAGCAGAGCCAATATTGTAAGATGCCGATAGTCCATATCTCGGAAACTATAAGAGATAATGCAATTTGGTAATTGGCAACGTAATTAGCATGCCGAATATTACTTGGAATTTGAATTGGAACGAAATCGCTAATTCATAAGACCATTTTGCAATTTTGGCCCAAGTTAGAAGCAGAGCCAATATTGTAAGATGCCGATAGTCCATATCTCGGAAACTAAAAGGGATAATGCAATTTGGCAATCGGCAACGTAATTAGCATGCCGAATATTACTTGGAATGTGAATTGGAACGAAATCGCTAATTCATAAGACCATTTTACAATTTTGGCCCAAGTTAGAAGCAGAGCCAATATTGTAAGATGCCGATAGTCCATATCTCGGAAACTATAAGAGGTAATGCAATTTGGCAATTGGCAGCGTAATTAGCATGCCGAATATTACTTGGAATGTGAATTGGAACGAAATCGCTAATGCATAAGACCATTTTACAATTTTGGCCCAAGTTAGAAGCAGAGCCAATATTGTAAGATGCCGATTGTCCATATCTCGGAAACTAAAAGAGATAATGCAATTTGGCAATCGGCAACGTAATTAGCATGCCGAATATTACTTGGAATGTGAATTGGAACGAAATCGCTAATTCATAAGACCATTTTACAATTTTGGCCCAAGTAGAAGCCGAGCCAATATTATAAGATGCAGATAGTCCATATCTCGGAAACTATAAGAGATAATGCAATTTGGGAATCGGCAACGTAATTAGCATGCCGAATATTACTTGGAATGTGAATTGGAACGAAATCGCTAATTCATAAGACCATTTTACAATTTTGGCCCAAGTTAGAAGCAGAGCCAATATTGTAAGATGCCGATTGTCCATATCTCGGAAACTAAAAGAGATAATGCAATTAGGCAATCGGCAACGTAATTAGCATGCCGAATATTACTTGGAATGTGAATTGGAACGAAATCGCTAATTCAGAAGACCATTTTACAATTTTGGGCGAAGTAGAAGCAGAGCCAATATTGTAAGATGTCGATAGTCCATATCTCGGAAACTATACGAGATAATGCAATTTGGCAATCCGCAACGTAATTAGCATGCCAAATATTACTTGGAATGTGAATTGGAACGAAATCGCTAATTCATAAGACCATTTTACAATTTTGGCCCAAGTAGAAGCAGAGCCAATATTGTAAGATGCCGATAGCCCATAACTCGGAAACTATAAGAGATAATGCAATTTGGCAATCGGCAACGTAATTAGCATGCCGAATATTACTTGGAATGTGAATTGGAACGAAATCGCTAATTCATAAGACCATTTTACAATTTTGGCCCAAGTTAGAAGCAGAGCCAATATTGTAAGATGCCGATAGTCCATATCTCGGAAACTATAAGAGGTAATGCAATTTGGCAATTGGCAGCGTAATTAGCATGCCGAATATTACTTGGAATGTGAATTGGAACGAAATCGCTAATGCATAAGACCATTTTACAATTTTGGCCCAAGTAGAAGCAGAGCCAATATTGTAAGATGTCGATAGTCCATATCTCGGAAACTATAAGAGATAATGCAATTTGACAATCGGCAACGTAATTAGCATGCCGAATATTACTTGGAATGTGAATTGGAACGAAATCGTTAATTCATAAGTCCATTTTACAATTTTGGCCCAAGTAGAAGCAGAGCCAATATTGTAAGATGCCGATAGTCCACATCTCGGAAACTATAAGAGATAATGCAATTTGGCGATTGGCAACGTAATTAGCATGCCGAATATTACTTGGAATGTGAATTGGAACGAAATCGCTAATTCATAAGTCCATTTTACAATTTTGGCCCAACTAGAAACAGAGCCAATATTGTAAGATGCCGATAGTCCATATCTCGGAAACTATAAGAGATAATGCAATTTGGCAATTGTCAACGTAATTAGCATGCCGACTATTACTTGGAATGTGAATTGGAACGAAATTGCTAATTCATAAGACCATTTTAAAATTTTGGCCCAAGTAGAAGCTGAGCCAATATTGAAAGATGTCGATAGTCCATATCTCGGAAACTATAAGAGCTAATGCAATTTGGCAATCGGCAACGTAATTAGCATGCCGAATATTACTTGGAATGTGAATTGGAACGAAATCGCTAATTCATAAGACCATTTTACAATTTTGGCCCAAGTAGAAGCAGAGCCAATATTATAAGATGCCGATAGTCCATATCTCTGAAACTATAAGAGATAATGCAATTTGGCAATCGGCAACGTAATTAGCATGCCGAATATTACTTGGAATGTGAATTGGAACGAAATCGCTAATTCATAAGACCATTTTACAATTTTGGCCCAAGTAGAAGCCGAGCCAATATAATAAGATGCAGATAGTCCATATCTCGGAAACTATAAGAGATAATGCAATTTGGGAATCGGCAACGTAATTAGCATGCCGAATATTACTTGGAATGTGAATTGAAACGAAATCGCTAATTCATAAGACCATTTTACAATTTTGGCCCAAGTTAGAAGCAGAGCCAATATTGTAAGATGCCGATTGTCCATATCTCGGAAACTAAAAGAGATAATGCAATTTGGCAATCGGCAACGTAATTAGCATGCCGAATATTACTTGGAATGTGAATTGGAACGAAATCGCTAATTCATAAGACCATTTTACAATTTTGGCCCAAGTAGAAGCAGAGCCAATATTGTAAGATGCCGATAGTCCATATCTCGGAAACTAAAATAGATAATGCAATTTGGCAATCGGCAACGTAATTAGCATGCCGAATATTACTTGGAATGTGAATTGGAACGAAATCGCTAATTCATAAGACCATTTTACAATTTTGGCCCAAGTAGAAGCAGAGTCAATATTATAAGATGCCGGTAAACCATATCTCGGAAACTATAAGAGATAAGGCAATTTGGCAATCGGCAACGTAATTAGCATGCCGAATAATACTTGGAATGTGAATTGGAACGAAATAGCTAATTCATAAGACCATTTTACAATTTCGGCCCAAGTAAAAGCCGAGCCAATATTGTAAGAGGTCGATAGTCCATATCTCGGAAACTATAAGAGATAATGCAATTTGGCAATCGGCAACGTAATTAGCATGCCGAATATTACTTGGAATGTGAATTGGAACGAAATCGCTAATTCATAAGACCATTTTACAATTTTGGCCCAAGTTAGAAGCAGAGCCAATATTGTAAGATGCCGATAGTCCATATCTCGGAAACTATAAGAGATAATGCAATTTGGTAATTGGCAACGTAATTAGCATGCCGAATATTACTTGGAATTTGAATTGGAACGAAATCGCTAATTCATAAGACCATTTTGCAATTTTGGCCCAAGTTAGAAGCAGAGCCAATATTGTAAGATGCCGATAGTCCATATCTCGGAAACTAAAAGGGATAATGCAATTTGGCAATCGGCAACGTAATTAGCATGCCGAATATTACTTGGAATGTGAATTGGAACGAAATCGCTAATTCATAAGACCATTTTACAATTTTGGCCCAAGTTAGAAGCAGAGCCAATATTGTAAGATGCCGATAGTCCATATCTCGGAAACTATAAGAGGTAATGCAATTTGGCAATTGGCAGCGTAATTAGCATGCCGAATATTACTTGGAATGTGAATTGGAACGAAATCGCTAATGCATAAGACCATTTTACAATTTTGGCCCAAGTAGAAGCAGAGCCAATATTGTAAGATGTCGATAGTCCATATCTCGGAAACTATAAGAGATAATGCAATTTGGCAATCGGCAACGTAATTAGCATGCCGAATATTACTTGGAATGGGAATTGGAACGAAATTGCTAATTCATAAGACCATTTTACAATTTTGGCCCAAGTAGAAGCAGAGCCAATATTGTAAGATGTCGATAGTCCATATCTCAGAAACTATAAGAGATAATGCAATTTGGCAATCGGCAACGTAATTAGCATGCCGAATATTACTTGGAATGTGAATTGGATCGAAATCGCTAACTCATAAGTCCATATTACAATTTTGGCCCAAGTAGAAGCAGAGCCAATATTGTAAGATGCCGATAGTCCATATCTCGGAAACTATAAGAGATAATGCAATTTGGCAATTGGCAACGTAATTAGCATGCCGAATATTACTTGGAATGTGAATTGGAACGAAATCGCTAATTCATAAGTCCATTTTACAATTTTGGCCCAACTAGAAGCAGAGCCAATATTGTAAGAGGCCGATAGTCCATATCTCGGAAACTATAAGAGATAATGCAATTTGGCAATTGTCAACGTAATTAGCATGCCGACTATTACTTGGAATGTGAATTGTAACGAAATCGCTCATTCATAAGACCATTTTAAAATTTTGGCCCAAGTAGTAGCAGAGCCAATATTGAAAGATATCGATAGTCCATATCTCGGAAACTATAAGAGCTAATGCAATTTGGCAATCGGCAACGTAATTAGCATGCCGAATATTACTTGGAATGTGGATTGGAACGAAATCGCTAATTCATAAGACCATTTTACAATTTTGGCCCAAGTAGAAGCCGAGCCAATATTATAAGGTGCCGATAGTCCATATCTCGGAAACTATAAGAGATAATGCAATTTGGGAATCGGCAACGTAATTAGCATGCCGAATATTACTTGGAATGTGAATTGGAACGAAATCGCTAATTCATAAGACCATTTTACAATTTTGGCCCAAGTAGAAGCAAAGCCAATATTGTAAGATATCGATAGTCCATATCTCGGAAACTATAAGAGATAATGCAATTTGGCAATCGGCAACGTAATTAGCATGCCGAATATTACTTGGAATGTGAATTGGAACGAAATCGCTAATTCATAAGACCATTTTACAATTTTGGCCCAAGTAGAAGCAGAGCCAATATTGTAAGATGTCGATAGTCCATATCTCGGAAACTATAAGAGATAATGCAATTTGGCAATCGGCAACGTAATTAGCATGCTGAATATTACTTGGAATGTGAATTGGAACGAAATCGCTAATTCATAAGACCATTTTACAATTTTGGCCCAAGTAGAAGCAGAGTCAATATTATAAGATGCCGGTAAACCATATCTCGGAAACTATAAGAGATAAGGCAATTTGGCAATCGGCAACGTAATTAGCATGCCGAATATTACTTGGAATGTGAATTGGAACGAAATAGCTAATTCATAAGACCATTTTACAATTTCGGCCCAAGTAAAAGCAGAGCCAATATTGTAAGAGGTCGATAGTCCATATCTCGGAAACTATAAGAGATAATGCAATTTGGCAATCGGCAACGTAATTAGCATGCCGAATATTACTTGGAATGTGAATTGGAACGAAATCGCTAATTCATAAGACCATTTTACAATTTTGGCCCAAGTTAGAAGCAGAGCCAATATTGTAAGATGCCGATAGTCCATATCTCGGAAACTATAAGAGATAATGCAATTTGGTGATTGGCAACGTAATTAGCATGCCGAATATTACTTGGAATGTGAATTGGAACGAAATCGCTAATTCATAAGACCATTTTACAATTTTGGCCCAAGTTAGAAGCAGAGCCAATATTGTAAGATGCCGATAGTCCATATCTCGGAAACTAAAAGGGATAATGCAATTTGGCAATCGGCAACGTAATTAGCATGCCGAATATTACTTGGAATGTGAATTGGAACGAAATCGCTAATTCATAAGACCATTTTACAATTTTGGCCCAAGTAGAAGCAGAGCCAATATTGTAAGATGCCGGTAGTCCATATCTCGGAAACTATAAGAGATAAGGCAATTTGGCAATCGGCAACGTAATTGGCATGCCGAATATTACTTGGAATGTGAATAGGAACGAAATCGCCAATTTATAAGACCATTTTACAATTTTGGCACAAGTAGAAGCAGAGCCAATATTGTAAGATGTCGATAGTCCATATCTCGGGAACTAAAAGAGATAATGCAATTTGGCAATCGGCAACGTAATTAGCATGCCGAATATTACTTGGAATGTGAATTGGAACGAAATCGCTAATTCATAAGACCATTTTACAATTTTGGCCCAAGTAGAAGCAAAGCCAATATTGTAAGATATCGATAGTCCATATCTCGGAAACTATAAGAGATAATGCAATTTGGCAATCGGCAACGTAATTAGCATGCCGAATATTACTTGGAATGTGAATTGGAACGAAATCGCTAATTCATGAGACCATTTTACAATTTTGGCCCAAGTAGAAGCAGAGCCAATATTGTAAGATGTCGATAGTCCATATCTCGGAATCTATAAGAGATAATGCAATTTGGCAATCGGCAACGTAATTAGCATGCCGAATATTACTTGGAATGTGAATTGGAACGAAATCGCTAATTCATAAGACCATTTTACAATTTTGGCCCAAGTAGAAGCAGAGTCAATATTATAAGATGCCGGTAAACCATATCTCGGAAACTATAAGAGATAAGGCAATTTGGCAATCGGCAACGTAATTAGCATGCCGAATATTACTTGGAATGTGAATTGGAACGAAATAGCTAATTCATAAGACCATTTTACAATTTCGGCCCAAGTAAAAGCAGAGCCAATATTGTAAGATGTCGATAGTCCATATCTCGGAAACTATAAGAGATAATGCAATTTGGCAATCGGCAACGTAATTAGCATGCCGAATATTACTTGGAATGTGAATTGGAACGAAATCGCTAATTCATAAGACCATTTTACAATTTTGGCCCAAGTTAGAAGCAGAACCAATATTGTAAGATGCCGACAGTCCATATCTCGGAAACTATAAGAGATAATGCAATTTGGTAATTAGCAACGTAATTAGCATGCCGAATATTACTTGGAATGTGAATTGGAACGAAATCGCTAATTCATAAGACCATTTTACAATTTTGGCCCAAGTTAGAAGCAGAGCCAATATTGTAAGATGCCGATAGTCCATATCTCGGAAACTAAAAGAGATAATGCAATTTGGCAATCGGCAACGTAATTAGCATGCCGAATATTACTTGGAATGTGAATTGGAACGAAATCGCTAATTCATAAGACCATTTTACAATTTTGGCCCAAGTAGAAGCAGAGCCAATATTGTAAGATGCCGGTAGCCCATATCTCGGAAACTATAAGAGATAAGGCAATTTGGCAATCGGCAACGTAATTGGCATGCCGAATATTACTTGGAATGTGAATAGGAACGAAATCGCTAATTTATAAGACCATTTTACAATTTTGGCCCAAGTAGAAGCAGAGCCAATATTGTAAGATGTCGATAGTTCATATCTCGGAAACTAAAAGAGATAATGCAATTTGGCAATCGGCAACGTAATTAGCATGCCGAATATTACTTGGAATGTGAATTGGAACGAAATCGCTAATTCATAAGTCCATTTAACAATTTTGGCCCAAGTAGAAGCAGAGTCAATATTATAAGATGCCGGTAGACCATATCTCGGAAACTATAAGAGATAAGGCAATTTGGCAATCGGCAACGTAATTAGCATGCCGAATATTACTTGGAATGTGAATTGGAACGAAATCGCTAATTCATAAGACCATTTTACAATTTTGGCCCAAGTAGAAGCAAATCCAATATTGTAAGATGCCGGTAGTCCATATCTCGGAAACTATAAGAAATAAGGCAATTTGGCAATCGGCAACGTAATTAGCATGCCGAATATTACTTGGAATGTGAATTGGAACGAAATCGCTAATTCAGAAGACCATTTTACAATTTTGGGCGAAGTAGAAGCAGAGCCAATATTGTAAGATGTCGATAGTCCATATCTGGGAAACTATACGAGATAATGCAATTTGGCAATCCGCAACGTAATTAGCATGCCAAATATTACTTGGAATGTGAATTGGAACGAAATCGCTAATTCATAAGACCATTTTACAATTTTGGCCCAAGTAGAAGCAGAGCCAATATTGTAAGATGCCGATAGCCCATATCTCGGAAACTATAAGAGATAATGCAATTTGGCAATCGGCAACGTAATTAGCATGCCGAATATTACTTGGAATGTGAATTGGAACGAAATCGCTGATTCATAAGACCATTTTACAATTTTGGCCCAAGTTAGAAGCAGAGCCAATATTGTAAGATGCCGATAGTCCATATCTCGGAAACTATAAGAGGTAATGCAATTTGGCAATTGGCAGCGTAATTAGCATGCCGAATATTACTTGGAATGTGAATTGGAACGAAATCGCTAATGCATAAGACCATTTTACAATTTTGGCCCAAGTAGAAGCAGAGCCAATATTGTAAGATGTCGATAGTCCATATCTCGGAAACCATAAGAGATAATGCAATTTGACAATCGGCAACGTAATTAGCATGCCGAATATTACTTGGAATGTGAATTGGAACGAAATCGTTAATTCATAAGTCCATTTTACAATTTTGGCCCAAGTAGAAGCAGAGCCAATATTGTAAGATGCCGATAGTCCATATCTCGGAAACTATAAGAGATAATGCAATTTGGCGATTGGCAACGTAATTAGCATGCCGAATATTACTTGGAATGTGAATTGGAACGAAATCGCTAATTCATAAGTCCATTTTACAATTTTGGCCCAACTAGAAACAGAGCCAATATTGTAAGATGCCGATAGTCCATATCTCGGAAACTATAAGAGATAATGCAATTTGGCAATTGTCAACGTAATTAGCATGCCGACTATTACTTGGAATGTGAATTGGAACGAAATTGCTAATTCATAAGACCATTTTAAAATTTTGGCCCAAGTAGAAGCTGAGCCAATATTGAAAGATGTCGATAGTCCATATCTCGGAAACTATAAGAGCTAATGCAATTTGGCAATCGGCAACGTAATTAGCATGCCGAATATTACTTGGACTGTGAATTGGAACGAAATCGCTAATTTATAAGACCATTTTACAATTTTGGCCCAAGTTAGAAGCAAAGCCAATATTGTAAGATGCCGATAGTCCATATCTCGTAAATTAAAAAAGATAATGCAATTTGGCAATCGGCAACGTAATTAGCATGCGGAATATTACTTGGAATGTGAATTGGAACGAAATCGCTAATTCATAAGTCCATTTAACAATTTTGGCCCAAGTAGAAGCAGAGTCAATATTATAAGATGCCGGTAGACCATATCTCGGAAACTATAAGAGATAAGGCAATTTGGCAATCGGCAACGTAATTAGCATGCCGAATATTACTTGGAATGTGAATTGGAACGAAATCGCTAATTCATAAGACCATTTTACAATTTTGGCCCAAGTAGAAGCAAATCCAATATTGTAAGATGCCGGTAGTCCATATCTCGGAAACTATAAGAGATAAGGCAATTTGGCAATCGGCAACGTAATTAGCATGCCGAATATTACTTGGAATGTGAATTGGAACGAAATCGCTAATTCAGAAGACCATTTTACAATTTTGGGCGAAGTAGAAGCAGAGCCAATATTGTAAGATGTCGATAGTCCATATCTCGGAAACTATACGAGATAATGCAATTTGGCAATCCGCAACGTAATTAGCATGCCAAATATTACTTGGAATGTGAATTGGAACGAAATCGCTAATTCATAAGACCATTTTACAATTTTGGCCCAAGTAGAAGCAGAGCCAATATTGTAAGATGCCGATAGCCCATATCTCGGAAACTATAAGAGATAATGCAATTTGGCAATCGGCAACGTAATTAGCATGCCGAATATTACTTGGAATGTGAATTGGAACGAAATCGCTAATTCATAAGACCATTTTACAATTTTGGCCCAAGTTAGAAGCAGAGCCAATATTGTAAGATGCCGATAGTCCATATCTCGGAAACTATAAGAGGTAATGCAATTTGGCAATTGGCAGCGTAATTAGCATGCCGAATATTACTTGGAATGTGAATTGGAACGAAATCGCTAATGCATAAGACCATTTTACAATTTTGGCCCAAGTAGAAGCAGAGCCAATATTGTAAGATGTCGATAGTCCATATCTCGGAAACTATAAGAGATAATGCAATTTGACAATCGGCAACGTAATTAGCATGCCGAATATTACTTGGAATGTGAATTGGAACGAAATCGTTAATTCATAAGTCCATTTTACAATTTTGGCCCAAGTAGAAGCAGAGCCAATATTGTAAGATGCCGATAGTCCATATCTCGGAAACTATAAGAGATAATGCAATTTGGCGATTGGCAACGTAATTAGCTTGCCGAATATTACTTGGAATGTGCATTGGAACGAAATTGCTAATTCATAAAACCATTTTAAAATTTTGGCCCAAGTAGAAGCTGAGCCAATATTGAAAGATGTCGATAGTCCATATCTCGGAAACTATAAGAGCTAATGCAATTTGACAATCGGCAACGTAATTAGCATGCCGAATATTACTTGGAATGTGAATTGGAACGAAATCGCTAATTCATAAGACCATTTTACAATTTTGGCCCAAGTAGAAGCAGAGCCAATATTATAAGATGCCGATAGTCCATATCTCGGAAACTATAAGAGATAATGCAATTTGGCAATCGGCAACGTAATTAGCATGCCGAATATTACTTGGAATGTGAATTGGAACGAAATCGCTAATTCATAAGACCATTTTACAATTTTGGCCCAAGTAGAAGCCGAGCCAATATTATAAGATGCAGATAGTCCATATCTCGGAAACTATAAGAGATAATGCAATTTGGGAATCGGCAACGTAATTAGCATGCCGAATATTACTTGGAATGTGAATTGGAACGAAATCGCTAATTCATAAGACCATTTTACAATTTTGGCCCAAGTTAGAAGCAGAGCCAATATTGTAAGATGCCGATAGTCCATATCTCGGAAACTAAAAGAGATAATGCAATTTGGCAATCGGCAACGTAATTAGCATGCCGAATATTACTTGGAATGTGAATTGGAACGAAATCGCTAATTCATAAGACCATTTTACAATTTTGGCCCAAGTAGAAGCAGAGCCAATATTATAAGATGCAGATAGTCCATATCTCGGAAACTATAAGAGATAATGCAATTTGGCAATCGGCAACGTAATTAGCATGCCGAATATTACTTGGAATGTGAATTGGAACGAAATCGCTAATTCATAAGACCATTTTACAATTTTGGCCCAAGTAGAAGCCGAGCCAATATTATAAGATGCAGATAGTCCATATCTCGGAAACTATAAGAGATAATGCAATTTGGGAATCGGCAACGTAATTAGCATGCCGAATATTACTTGGAATGTGAATTGGAACGAAATCGCTAATTCATAAGACCATTTTACAATTTTGGCCCAAGTTAGAAGCAGAGCCAATATTGTAAGATGCCGATTGTCCATATCTCGGAAACTAAAAGAGATAATGCAATTAGGCAATCGGCAACGTAATTAGCATGCCGAATATTACTTGGAATGTGAATTGGAACGAAATCGCTAATTCAGAAGACCATTTTACAATTTTGGGCGAAGTAGAAGCAGAGCCAATATTGTAAGATGTCGATAGTCCATATCTCGGAAACTATACGAGATAATGCAATTTGGCAATCCGCAACGTAATTAGCATGCCAAATATTACTTGGAATGTGAATTGGAACGAAATCGCTAATTCATAAGACCATTTTACAATTTTGGCCCAAGTAGAAGCAGAGCCAATATTGTAAGATGCCGATAGCCCATATCTCGGAAACTATAAGAGATAATGCAATTTGGCAATCGGCAACGTAATTAGCATGCCGAATATTACTTGGAATGTGAATTGGAACGAAATCGCTAATTCATAAGACCATTTTACAATTTTGGCCCAGTTAGAAGCAGAGCCAATATTGTAAGATGCCGATAGTCCATATCTCGGAAACTATAAGAGGTAATGCAATTTGGCAATTGGCAGCGTAATTAGCATGCCGAATATTACTTGGAATGTGAATTGGAACGAAATCGCTAATGCATAAGACCATTTTACAATTTTGGCCCAAGTAGAAGCAGAGCCAATATTGTAAGATGTCGATAGTCCATATCTCGGAAACTATAAGAGATAATGCAATTTGACAATCGGCAACGTAATTAGCATGCCGAATATTACTTGGAATGTGAATTGGAACGAAATCGTTAATTCATAAGTCCATTTTACAATTTTGGCCCAAGTAGAAGCAGAGCCAATATTGTAAGATGCCGATAGTCCACATCTCGGAAACTATAAGAGATAATGCAATTTGGCGATTGGCAACGTAATTAGCATGCCGAATATTACTTGGAATGTGAATTGGAACGAAATCGCTAATTCATAAGTCCATTTTACAATTTTGGCCCAACTAGAAACAGAGCCAATATTGTAAGATGCCGATAGTCCATATCTCGGAAACTATAAGAGATAATGCAATTTGGCAATTGTCAACGTAATTAGCATGCCGACTATTACTTGGAATGTGAATTGGAACGAAATTGCTAATTCATAAGACCATTTTAAAATTTTGGCCCAAGTAGAAGCTGAGCCAATATTGAAAGATGTCGATAGTCCATATCTCGGAAACTATAAGAGATAATGCAATTTGGCAATCGGCAACGTAATTAGCATGCCGAGTATTACTTGGAATCTGAATTGGAACGAAATCGCTAATTCATAAGACCATTTTACAATTTTGGCCCAAGTAGAAGCAGAGCCAATATTATAAGATGCCGATAGTCCATATCTCGGAAACTATAAGAGATAACACAATTTGGCAATCGGCAACGTAATTAGCATGCCGAATATTACTTGGAATGTGAATTGGAACGAAATCGCTAATTCATAAGACCATTTTACAATTTTGGCCCAAGTAGAAGCCGAGCCAATATTATAAGATGCAGATAGTCCATATCTCGGAAACTATAAGAGATAATGCAATTTGGCAATCGGCAACGTAATTAGCATGCCGAGTATTACTTGGAATCTGAATTGGAACGAAATCGCTAATTCATAAGACCATTTTACAATTTTGGCCCAAGTTAGAAGCAGAGCCAATATTGTAAGATGCCGATAGTCCATATCTCGTAAACTAAAAGAGATAATGCAATTTGTCAATCGGCAACGTAATTAGCATGCCGAATATTATTTGGAATGTGAGTTGGAACGAAATCGCTAATTCATAAGACCATTTTACAATTTTGGCCCAAGTAGAAGCAGAGCCAATATTGTAAGATGCCGATAGTCCATATCTCGGAAACTAAAATAGATAATGCAATTTGGCAATCGGAAACGTAATTAGCATGCCGAATATTACTTGGAATGTGAATTGGAACGAAATCGCTAATTCATAAGACCATTTTACAATTTTGGCCCAAGTAGAAGCAAAGCCAATATTGTAAGATATCGATAGTCCATATCTTGGAAACTATAAGAGATAATGCAATTTGGCAATCGGCAACGTAATTAGCATGCCGAATATTACTTGGATTGTGAATTGAAACGAAATCGCTAATTCATAAGACCATTTTACAATTTTGGGCCCAAGTAGAAGCAGAGCCAATATTGTAAGATGTCGATAGTCCATATCTCGGAAACTATAAGAGATAATGCAATTTGGTAATCGGTAACGTAATTAGCATGCCGAATATTACTTGGAATGTGAATTGGAACGAAATCGCTAATTCATAAGACCGTTTTACAATTTTGGCCCAAGTAGAAGCAGAGCCAATATTGTAAGATGCCGGTAGTCCATATCTCGGAAACGGTAAGAGATAAGGCAATTTGGCAATCGGCAACGTAATTAGCATGCCGAATATTACTTGGAATGTGAATTGGAACGAAATCGCTAATTCATAAGACCATTTTACAATTTTGGCCAAAGTAAAAGCAGAGCCAATATTGTAAGATGTCGATAGTCCATATCTCGGAAACTATAAGAGATAATGCAATTTGGCAATCGGCAACGTAATTAGCATGCCGAATATTACTTGGAATGTGAATTGGAACGAAATCGCTAATTCATAAGACCATTTTACAATTTTGGCCCAAGTTAGAAGCAGGGCCAATATTGTAAGATCCCGATAGTCCATATCTCGGAAACTATAAGAGATAATGCAATTTTGCAATTGGCAACGTAATTAGCATGCCGAATATTACTCGGAATGTGAATTGGAACGAAATCGCTAATTCATAAGACCATTTTACAATTTTGGCCCAAGTTAGAAGCAGAGCCAATATTGTAAGATGCCGATAGTCCATATCTCGGAAACTATAAGAGATAATGCAATTTGGCAATCGGCAACGTAATTAGCATGCCGAATATTACTTGGAATGTGAATTGGAACGAAATCGCTAATTCATAAGACCATTTTACAATTTTGGCCCAAGTAGAAGCAAAGCCAATATTGTAAGATATCGATAGTCCATATCTCGGAAACTATAAGAGATAATGCAATATGGCAATCGGCAACGTAATTAGCATGCCGAATATTACTTGGAATGTGAATTGGAACGAAATCGCTAATTCATAAGACCATTTTACAATTTTGGCCCAAGTAGAAGCAGAGCCAATATTGTAAGATGTCGATAGTCCATATCTCGGAAACTAAAAGAGATAATGCAATATGGCAATCGGCAACGCAATTAGCATGCCGAATATTACTTGGATTGTGAATTGAAACGAAATCGCTAATTCATAAGACTATTTTACAATTTTGGCCCAAGTAAAAGCAGAGCCAATATTGTAAGATGTCGATAGTCCATATCTCGGAAACTATAAGAGATAATGCAATTTGGCAATCGGCAACGTAATTAGCATGCCGAATATAACTTTGATTGTGAATTGAAACGAAATCGCTAATTCATAAAACCATTTTACAATTTTGGGCCCAAGTAGAAGCAGAGACAATATTGTAAGATGTCGATAGTCCATATCTCGGAAACTATAAGAGATAATACAATTTGGCAATCGGCAACATAATTAGCATGCCGAATATTACTTGGAATGTGAATTGGAACGAAATCGCTAATTCATAAAACCATTTTACAATTTTGGGCCCAAGTAGAAGCAGAGACAATATTGTAAGATGTCGATAGTCCATATCTCGGGAACTATAAGAGATAATACAATTTGGCAATCGGCAACGTAATTAGCATGCCGAATATTACTTGGAATGTGAATTGGAACGAAATCGCTAATTCATAAGACCATTTTACAATTTTGGCCCAAGTAGAAGCAGAGCCAATATTGTAAGATGTCGATAGTCCATATCTCGGAAACTAAAAGAGATAATGCAATATGGCAATCGGCAACGCAATTAGCATGCCGAATATTACTTGGATTGTGAATTGAAACGAAATCGCTAATTCATAAGACTATTTTACAATTTTGGCCCAAGTAAAAGCAGAGCCAATATTGTAAGATGTCGATAGTCCATATCTCGGAAACTATAAGAGATAATGCAATTTGGCAATCGGCAACGTAATTAGCATGCCGAATATAACTTTGATTGTGAATTGAAACGAAATCGCTAATTCATAAAACCATTTTACAATTTTGGGCCCAAGTAGAAGCAGAGACAATATTGTAAGATGTCGATAGTCCATATCTCGGAAACTATAAGAGATAATACAATTTGGCAATCGGCCACATAATTAGCATGCCGAATATTACTTGGAATGTGAATTGGAACGAAATCGCTAATTCATAAGACCATTTTACAATTTTGGCCCAAGTAGAAGCAGATCCAATATTGTAAGATGCCGGTAGTCCATATCTCGGAATCTATAAGAGATAAGGCAATTTGGCAATCGTCAACGTAATTAGCATGCCGAATATTACTTGGAATGTGAATTGGAACGAAATCGCTAATTCATAAGACCATTTTACAATTTTGGGCGAAGTAGAAGCAGAGCCAATATTGTAAGATGTCGATAGTCCATATCTCGGAAACTATACGAGATAATGCAATTTGGCAATCCGCAACGTAATTAGCATGCCAAATATTACTTGGAATGTGAATTGGAACGAAATCGCTAATTCATAAGACCATTTTACAATTTTGGCCCAAGTAGAAGCAGAGCCAATATTGTAAGATGCCGATAGTCCATATCTCGGAAACTATAAGAGATAATGCAATTTGGCAATCGGCAACGTAATTAGCATGCCGAATATTACTTGGAATGTGAATTGGAACGAAATCGCTAATTCATAAGACCATTTTACAATTTTGGCCCAAGTTAGAAGCAGAGCCAATATTGTAAGATGCCGATAGTCCATATCTCGGAAACTATAAGAGGTAATGCAATTTGGCACTTGGCAGCGTAATTAGCATGCCGAATATTACTTGGAATGTGAATTGGAACGAAATCGCTAATGCATAAGACCATTTTACAATTTTGGCCCAAGTAGAAGCAGAGCCAATATTGTAAGATGTCGATAGTCCATATCTCGGAAACTAAAAGAGATAATGCAATTTGGCAATCGGCAACGTAATTAGCATGCCGAATATTACTTGGATTGTGAATTGAAACGAAATCGCTAATTCATAAGACTATTTTACAATTTTGGCCCAAGTAAAAGCAGAGCCAATATTGTAAGATGTCGATAACCCATATCTCGGAAACTATACGAGATAATGCAATTTGGCAATCCGCAACGTAATTAGCATGCCAAATATTACTTGGAATGTGAATTGGAACGAAATCGCTAATTCATAAGACCATTTTACAATTTTGGCCCAAGTAGAAGCAGAGCCAATATTGTAAGATGCCGATAGCCCATATCTCGGAAACTATAAGAGATAATGCAATTTGGCAATCGGCAACGTAATTAGCATGCCGAATATTACTTGGAATGTGAATTGGAACGAAATCGCTAATTCATAAGACCATTTTACAATTTTGGCCCAAGTTAGAAGCAGAGCCAATATTGTAAGATGCCGATAGTCCATATCTCGGAAACTATAAGAGATAATGCAATTTGGCAATTGTCAACGTAATTAGCATGCCGACTATTACTTGGAATGTGAATTGGAACGAAATCGCTAATGCATAAGACCATTTTACAATTTTGGCCCAAGTAGAAGCAGAGCCAATATTGTAAGATGTCAATAGTCCATATCTCGGAAACTATAAGAGATAATGCAATTTGGCAATCGGCAACGTAATTAGCATGCCGAATATTACTTGGAATGGGAATTGGAACGAAATTGCTAATTCATAAGACCATTTTACAATTTTGGCCCAAGTAGAAGCGGAGCCAATATTGTAAGATGTCGATAGTCCATATCTCAGAAACTATAAGAGATAATGCAATTTGGCAATCGGCAACGTAATTAGCATGCCGAATATTACTTGGAATCTGAATTGGAACGAAATCGCTAATTCATAAGTCCATTTTACAATTTCGGCCCAAGTAGAAGCAGAGCCAATATTGTAAGATGCCGATAGTCCATATCTCGGAAACTATAAGAGATAATGCAATTTGGCAATTGGCAACGTAATTAGCATGCCGAATATTACTTGGAATGTGAATTGGAACGAAATCGCTAATTCATAAGGCCATTTTACAATTTTGGCCCAACTAGAAGCAGAGCCAATATTGTAAGATGCCGATAGTCCATATCTCGGAAACTATAAGAGATAATGCAATTTGGCAATTGTCAACGTAATTAGCATGCCGACTATTACTTGGAATGTGAATTGGAACGAAATCGCTAATTCATAAGACCATTTTACAATTTTGGCCCAAGTAGAAGCAGAGCCAATATTGTAAGATGCCGGTAGTCCATATCTCGGAAACTATAAGAGATAAGGCAATTTGGCAATCGGCAACGTAATTAGCATGCCGAATATTACTTGGAATGTAAATTGGAACGAAATCGCTAATTCATAAGACCATTTTACAATTTTGGGCGAAGTAGAAGCAGAGCCAATATTGTAAGATGTCGATAGTCCATATCTCGGAAACTATACGACATAATGCAATTTGGCAATCCGCAACGTAATTAGCATGCCAAATATTACTTGGAATGTGAATTGGAACGAAATCGCTAATTCATAAGACCATTTTACAATTTTGGCCCAAGTAGAAGCAGAGCCAATATTGTAAGATGCCGATAGTCCATATCTCGGAAACTATAAGAGATAATGCAATTTGGCAATCGGCAACGTAATTAGCATGCCGAATATTACTTGGAATGTGAATTGGAACGAAATCGCTAATTCATAAGACCATTTTACAATTTTGGCCCAAGTTAGAAGCAGAGCCAATATTGTAAGATGCCGATAGTCCATATCTCGGAAACTATAAGAGGTAATGCAATTTGGCACTTGGCAGCGTAATTAGCATGCCGAATATTACTTGGAATGTGAATTGGAACGAAATCGCTAATGCATAAGACCATTTTACAATTTTGGCCCAAGTAGAAGCAGAGCCAATATTGTAAGATGTCGATAGTCCATATCTCGGAAACTAAAAGAGATAATGCAATTTGGCAATCGGCAACGTAATTAGCATGCCGAATATTACTTGGATTGTGAATTGAAACGAAATCGCTAATTCATAAGACTATTTTACAATTTTGGCCCAAGTAAAAGCAGAGCCAATATTGTAAGATGTCGATAACCCATATCTCGGAAACTATACGAGATAATGCAATTTGGCAATCCGCAACGTAATTAGCATGCCAAATATTACTTGGAATGTGAATTGGAACGAAATCGCTAATTCATAAGACCATTTTACAATTTTGGCCCAAGTAGAAGCAGAGCCAATATTGTAAGATGCCGATAGCCCATATCTCGGAAACTATAAGAGATAATGCAATTTGGCAATCGGCAACGTAATTAGCATGCCGAATATTACTTGGAATGTGAATTGGAACGAAATCGCTAATTCATAAGACCATTTTACAATTTTGGCCCAAGTTAGAAGCAGAGCCAATATTGTAAGATGCCGATAGTCCATATCTCGGAAACTATAAGAGATAATGCAATTTGGCAATTGTCAACGTAATTAGCATGCCGACTATTACTTGGAATGTGAATTGGAACGAAATCGCTAATGCATAAGACCATTTTACAATTTTGGCCCAAGTAGAAGCAGAGCCAATATTGTAAGATGTCAATAGTCCATATCTCGGAAACTATAAGAGATAATGCAATTTGGCAATCGGCAACGTAATTAGCATGCCGAATATTACTTGGAATGGGAATTGGAACGAAATTGCTAATTCATAAGACCATTTTACAATTTTGGCCCAAGTAGAAGCGGAGCCAATATTGTAAGATGTCGATAGTCCATATCTCAGAAACTATAAGAGATAATGTAATTTGGCAATCGGCAACGTAATTAGCATGCCGAATATTACTTGGAATCTGAATTGGAACGAAATCGCTAATTCATAAGTCCATTTTACAATTTTGGCCCAAGTAGAAGCAGAGCCAATATTGTAAGATGCCGATAGTCCATATCTCGGAAACTATAAGAGATAATGCAATTTGGCAATTGGCAACGTAATTAGCATGCCGAATATTACTTGGAATGTGAATTGGAACGAAATCGCTAATTCATAAGTCCATTTTACAATTTTGGCCCAACTAGAAGCAGAGCCAATATTGTAAGATGCCGATAGTCCATATCTCGGAAACTATAAGAGATAATGCAATTTGGCAATTGTCAACGTAATTAGCATGCCGACTATTACTTGGAATGTGAATTGGAACGAAATCGCTAATTCATAAGACCATTTTACAATTTTGGCCCAAGTAGAAGCCGAGCCAATATTATAAGATGCCGATAGTCCATATCTCGGAAACTATAAGAGATAATGCAATTTGGGAATCGGCAACGTAATTAGCATGCCGAATATTACTTGGAATGTGAATTGGAACGAAATCGCTAATTCATAAGACCATTTTACAATTTTGGCCCAAGTAGAAGCAAAGCCAATATTGTAAGATATCGATAGTCCATATCTCGGAAACTATAAGAGATAATGCAATTTGGCAATCGGCTACGTAATTAGCATGCCGAATATTACTTGGAATGTGAATTGGAACGAAATCGCTAATTCATAAGACCATTTTATAATTTTGGCCCAAGTAGAAGCTGAGCCAATATTGTAAGATGTCGATAGTCCATATCTCGGAATCTATAAGAGATAATGCAATTTGGCAATCGGCAACGTAATTAGCATGCCGAATATTACTTGGAATGTGAATTGGAACGAAATCGCTAATTCATAAGACCATTTTACAATTTTGGCCCAAGTAGAAGCAGAGTCAATATTATAAGATGCCGGTAAACCATATCTCGGAAACTATAAGAGATAAGGCAATTTGGCAATCGGCAACGTAATTAGCATGCCGAATATTACTTGGAATGTGAATTGGAACGAAATAGCTAATTCATAAGACCATTTTACAATTTCGGCCCAAGTAAAGCAGAGCCAATATTGTAAGATGTCGATAGTCCATATCTCGGAAACTATAAGAGATAATGCAATTTGGCAATCGGCAACGTAATTAGCATGCCGAATATTACTAGGAATGTGAATTGGAACGAAATCGCTAATTCATAAGACCATTTTACAATTTTGGTCCAAGTTAGAAGCAGAGCCAATATTGTAAGATGCCGATAGTCCATATCTCGGAAACTAAAAGGGATAATGCAATTTGGCAATCGGCAACGTAATTAGCATGCCGAATATTACTTGGAATGTGAATTGGAACGAAATCGCTAATTCATAAGACCATTTTACAATTTTGGCCCAAGTAGAAGCAGAGCCAATATTGTAAGATGCCGGTAGTCCATATCTCGGAAACTATAAGAGATAAGGCAATTTGGCAATCGGCAACGTAATTGGCATGCCGAATATTACTTGGAATGTGAATAGGAACGAAATCGCTAATTTATAAGACCATTTTACAATTTTGGCCCAAGTAGAAGCAGAGCCAATATTGTAAGATGTCGATAGTCCATATCTCGGAAACTAAAAGAGATAATGCAATTTGGCAATCGGCAACGTAATTAGCATGCCGAATATTACTTGGAATGTGAATTGAAACGAAATCGCTAATTCATAAGACCATTTTACAATTTTGGCACAAGTAGAAGCAGAGCCAATATTGTAAGATGCAGGTAGTCCATATCTCGGAAACTATAAGAGATAAGGCAATTTGGCAATCGGCAACGTAATTAGCATGCCGAATATTACTTGGACTGTGAATTGGAACGAAATCGCTAATTCATAAGACCATTTTACAATTTTGGCCCAAGTTAGAAGCAGAGCCAATATTGTAAGATGCCGATTGTCCATATCTCGGAAACTAAAAGAGATAATGCAATTTGGCAATCGGCAACGTAATTAGCATGCCGAATATTACTTGGAATGTGAATTGGAACGAAATCGCTAATTCATAAGACCATTTTACAATTTTGGCCCAAGTAGAAGCAGAGCCAATATTGTAAGATGCCGATAGTCCATATCTCGGAAACTAAAATAGATAATGCAATTTGGCAATCGGCAACGTAATTAGCATGCCGAATATTACTTGGAATGTGAATTGGAACGAAATCGCTAATTCATAAGACCGTTTTACAATTTTGGCCCAAGTAGAAGCAGAGCCAATATTGTAAGATGCCGGTAGTCCATATCTCGGAAACGATAAGAGATAAGGCAATTTGGCAATCGGCAACGTAATTAGCATGCCGAAAATTACTTGGAATGTGAATTGGAACGAAATCGCTAATTCATAAGACCATTTTACAATTTTGGCCAAAGTAAAAGCAGAGCCAATATTGTAAGATGTCGATAGTCCATATCTCAGAAACTATAAGAGATAATGCAATTTGGCAATCGGCAACGTAATTAGCATGCCGAATATTACTTGGAATGTGAATTGGAACGAAATCGCTAATTCATAAGACCATTTTACAATTTTGGCCCAAGTTAGAAGCAGGGCCAATATTGTAAGATGCCGATAGTCCATATCTCGGAAACTATAAGGGATAATGCAATTTTGCAATTGGCAACGTAATTAGCATGCCGAATATTACTCGGAATGTGAATTGGAACGAAATCGCTAATTCATAAGACCATTTTACAATTTTGGCCCAAGTTAGAAGCAGAGCCAATATTGTAAGATGCCGATAGTCCATATCTCGGAAACTATAAGAGATAATGCAATTTGGCAATCGGCAACGTAATTAGCATGCCGACTATTACTTGGAATGTGAATTGGAACGAAATCGCTAATTCATAAGACCATTTTACAATTTTGGCCCAAGTAGAAGCAAAGCCAATATTGTAAGATATCGATAGTCCATATCTCGGAAACTATAAGAGATAATGCAATTTGGCAATCGGCAACGTAATTAGCATGCCGAATATTACTTGGAATGTGAATTGGAACGAAATCGCTAATTCATAAGACCATTTTACAATTTTGGCCCAAGTTAGAAGCAGAGCCAATATTGTAAGATGCCGGTAGTCCATATCTCGGAAACGATAAGAGATAAGGCAATTTGGCAATCGGCAACGTAATTAGCATGCCGAATATTACTTGGAATGTGAATTGGAACGAAATCGCTAATTCATAAGACCATTTTACAATTTTGGCCAAAGTAAAAGCAGAGCCAATATTGTAAGATGTCGATAGTCCATATCTCAGAAACTATAAGAGATAATGCAATTTGGCAATCGGCAACGTAATTAGCATGCCGAATATTACTTGGAATGTGAATTGGAACGAAATCGCTAATTC
The DNA here is from genome assembly GCF_030347505.1 of Rhynchophorus ferrugineus. Taxonomy (NCBI): domain Eukaryota; kingdom Metazoa; phylum Arthropoda; class Insecta; order Coleoptera; family Curculionidae; genus Rhynchophorus; species Rhynchophorus ferrugineus. Next base: position 22,176,884 of record NW_027472588.1, on the reverse strand, counting down.
ATAAGACCATTTTACAATTTTGGCCCAAGTTAGAAGCAGGGCCAATATTGTAAGATGCCGATAGTCCATATCTCGGAAACTATAAGGGATAATGCAATTTTGCAATTGGCAACGTAATTAGCATGCCGAATATTACTCGGAATGTGAATTGGAACGAAATCGCTAATTCATAAGACCATTTTACAATTTTGGCCCAAGTTAGAAGCAGAGCCAATATTGTAAGATGCCGATAGTCCATATCTCGGAAACTATAAGAGATAATGCAATTTGGCAATCGGCAACGTAATTAGCATGCCGACTATTACTTGGAATGTGAATTGGAACGAAATCGCTAATTCATAAGACCATTTTACAATTTTGGCCCAAGTAGAAGCAAAGCCAATATTGTAAGATATCGATAGTCCATATCTCGGAAACTATAAGAGATAATGCAATTTGGCAATCGGCAACGTAATTAGCATGCCGAAAATTACTTGGAATGTGAATTGGAACGAAATCGCTAATTCATAAGACCATTTTACAATTTTGGCCAAAGTAAAAGCAGAGCCAATATTGTAAGATGTCGATAGTCCATATCTCAGAAACTATAAGAGATAATGCAATTTGGCAATCGGCAACGTAATTAGCATGCCGAATATTACTTGGAATGTGAATTGGAACGAAATCGCTAATTCATAAGACCATTTTACAATTTTGGCCCAAGTTAGAAGCAGGGCCAATATTGTAAGATGCCGATAGTCCATATCTCGGAAACTATAAGGGATAATGCAATTTTGCAATTGGCAACGTAATTAGCATGCCGAATATTACTCGGAATGTGAATTGGAACGAAATCGCTAATTCATAAGACCATTTTACAATTTTGGCCCAAGTTAGAAGCAGAGCCAATATTGTAAGATGCCGATAGTCCATATCTCGGAAACTATAAGAGATAATGCAATTTGGCAATCGGCAACGTAATTAGCATGCCGACTATTACTTGGAATGTGAATTGGAACGAAATCGCTAATTCATAAGACCATTTTACAATTTTGGCCCAAGTAGAAGCAAAGCCAATATTGTAAGATATCGATAGTCCATATCTCGGAAACTATAAGAGATAATGCAATTTGGCAATCGGCAACGTAATTAGCATGCCGAATATTACTTGGAATGTGAATTGGAACGAAATCGCTAATTCATAAGACCATTTTACAATTTTGGCCCAAGTTAGAAGCAGAGCCAATATTGTAAGATGCCGGTAGTCCATATCTCGGAAACGATAAGAGATAAGGCAATTTGGCAATCGGCAACGTAATTAGCATGCCGAATATTACTTGGAATGTGAATTGGAACGAAATCGCTAATTCATAAGACCATTTTACAATTTTGGCCAAAGTAAAAGCAGAGCCAATATTGTAAGATGTCGATAGTCCATATCTCAGAAACTATAAGAGATAATGCAATTTGGCAATCGGCAACGTAATTAGCATGCCGAATATTACTTGGAATGTGAATTGGAACGAAATCGCTAATTCATAAGACCATTTTACAATTTTGGCCCAAGTTAGAAGCAGGGCCAATATTGTAAGATGCCGATAGTCCATATCTCGGAAACTATAAGGGATAATGCAATTTTGCAATTGGCAACGTAATTAGCATGCCGAATATTACTCGGAATGTGAATTGGAACGAAATCGCTAATTCATAAGACCATTTTACAATTTTGGCCCAAGTTAGAAGCAGAGCCAATATTGTAAGATGCCGATAGTCCATATCTCGGAAACTATAAGAGATAATGCAATTTGGCAATCGGCAACGTAATTAGCATGCCGACTATTACTTGGAATGTGAATTGGAACGAAATCGCTAATTCATAAGACCATTTTACAATTTTGGCCCAAGTAGAAGCAAAGCCAATATTGTAAGATATCGATAGTCCATATCTCGGAAACTATAAGAGATAATGCAATTTGGCAATCGGCAACGTAATTAGCATGCCGAATATTACTTGGTATGTGAATTGGAACGAAATCGCTAATTCATAAGACCATTTTACAATTTTGGCCCAAGTAGAAGCAGAGCCAATATTGTAAGATGTCGATAGTCCATATCTCGGAAACTAAAAGAGATAATGCAATTTGGCAATCGGCAACGCAATTAGCATGCCGAATATTACTTGGATTGTGAATTGAAACGAAATCGCTAATTCATAAGTCTAATTTACAATTTTGGCCCAAGTAAAAGCAGAGCCAATATTGTAAGATGTCGATAGTCCATATCTCGGAAACTATAAGAGATAATGCAATTTGGCAATCGGCAACGTAATTAGCATGCCGAATATAACTTTGATTGTGAATTGAAACGAAATCGCTAATTCATAAGACCATTTTACAATTTTGAGCCCAAGTAGAAGCAGAGACAATATTGTAAGATGTCGATAGTCCATATCTCGGAAACTATAAGAGATAAGGCAATTTGGCAATCGGCAACGTAATTAGCATGCCGAATATTACTTGGAATGTGAATTGGAACGAAATCGCTAATTCATAAGACCATTTTACAATTTTGGGCGAAGTAGAAGCAGAGCCAATATTGTAAGATGTCGATAGTCCATATCTCGGAAACTATACGACATAATGCAATTTGGCAATCCGCAACGTAATTAGCATGCCAAATATTACTTGGAATTTGAATTGGAACGAAATCGCTAATTCATAAGACCATTTTACAATTTTGGCCCAAGTAGAAGCAGAGCCAATATTGTAAGATGCCGATAGTCCATATCTCGGAAACTATAAGAGATAATGCAATTTGGCAATCGGCAACGTAATTAGCATGCCGAATATTACTTGGAATGTGAATTGGAACGAAATCGCTAATTCATAAGACCATTTTACAATTTTGGCCCAAGTTAGAAGCAGAGCCAATATTGTAAGATGCCGATAGTCCATATCTCGGAAACTATAAGAGGTAATGCAATTTGGCATTTGGCAGCGTAATTAGCATGCCGAATATTACTTGGAATGTGAATTGGAACGAAATCGCTAATGCATAAGACCATTTTACAATTTTGGCCCAAGTAGAAGCAGAGCCAATATTGTAAGATGTCGATAGTCCATATCTCGGAAACTAAAAGAGATAATGCAATTTGGCAATCGGCAACGTAATTAGCATGCCGAATATTACTTGGATTGTGAATTGAAACGAAATCGCTAATTCATAAGACTATTTTACAATTTTGGCCCAAGTAAAAGCAGAGCCAATATTGTAAGATGTCGATAACCCATATCTCGGAAACTATACGAGATAATGCAATTTGGCAATCCGCAACGTAATTAGCATGCCAAATATTACTTGGAATATGAATTGGAACGAAAACGCTAATTCATAAGACCAGTTTACAATTTTGGCCCAAGTAGAAACAGAGCCAATATTGTAAGATGCCGATAGTCCATATCTCGGAAACTATAAGAGATAATGCAATTTGGCAATCGGCAACGTAATTAGCATGCCGAATATTACTTGGAATGTGAATTGGAACGAAATCGCTAATTCATAAGACCATTTTACAATTTTGGCCCAAGTAGAAGCAAAGCCAATATCGTAAGATATCGATAGTCCATATCTCGGAAACTATAAGAGATAATGCAATTTGGCAATCGGCTACGTAATTAGCATGCCGAATATTACTTGGAATGTGAATTGGAACGAAATCGCTAATTCATAAGACCATTTTATAATTTTGGCCCAAGTAGAAGCTGAGCCAATATTGTAAGATGTCGATAGTCCATATCTCGGAATCTATAAGAGATAATGCAATTTGGCAATCGGCAACGTAATTAGCATGCCGAATATTACTTGGAATGTGAATTGGAACGAAATCGCTAATTCATAAGACCATTTTACAATTTTGGCCCAAGTAGAAGCAGAGCCAATATTGTAAGATGCCGGTAGTCCATATCTCGGAAACTATAAGAGATAAGGCAATTTGGCAATCGGCAACGTAATTGGCATGCTGAATATTACTTGGAATCTGAATTGGAACGAAATCGCTAATTCATAAGTCCATTTTACAATTTCGGCCCAAGTAGAAGCAGAGCCAATATTGTAAGATGCCGATAGTCCATATCTCGGAAACTATAAGAGATAATGCAATTTGGCAATTGGCAACGTAATTAGCATGCCGAATATTACTTGGAATGTGAATTGGAACGAAATCGCTAATTCATAAGTCCATTTTACAATTTTGGCCCAACTAGAAGCAGAGCCAATATTGTAAGATGCCGATAGTCCATATCTCGGAAACTATAAGAGATAATGCAATTTGGCAATTGTCAACGTAATTAGCATGCCGACTATTACTTGGAATGTGAATTGGAACGAAATCGCTAATTCATAAGACCATTTTACAATTTTGGCCCAAGTAGAAGCCGAGCCAATATTATAAGATGCCGATAGTCCATATCTCGGAAACTATAAGAGATAATGCAATTTGGGAATCGGCAACGTAATTAGCATGCCGAATATTACTTGGAATGTGAATTGGAACGAAATCGCTAATTCATAAGACCATTTTACAATTTTGGCCCAAGTAGAAGCAAAGCCAATATTGTAAGATATCGATAGTCCATATCTCGGAAACTATAAGAGATAATGCAATTTGGCAATCGGCTACGTAATTAGCATGCCGAATATTACTTGGAATGTGAATTGGAACGAAATCGCTAATTCATAAGACCATTTTATAATTTTGGCCCAAGTAGAAGCTGAGCCAATATTGTAAGATGTCGATAGTCCATATCTCGGAATCTATAAGAGATAATGCAATTTGGCAATCGGCAACGTAATTAGCATGCCGAATATTACTTGGAATGTGAATTGGAACGAAATCGCTAATTCATAAGACCATTTTACAATTTTGGCCCAAGTAGAAGCAGAGTCAATATTATAAGATGCCGGTAAACCATATCTCGGAAACTATAAGAGATAAGGCAATTTGGCAATCGGCAACGTAATTAGCATGCCGAATATTACTTGGAATGTGAATTGGAACGAAATAGCTAATTCATAAGACCATTTTACAATTTCGGCCCAAGTAAAGCAGAGCCAATATTGTAAGATGTCGATAGTCCATATCTCGGAAACTATAAGAGATAATGCAATTTGGCAATCGGCAACGTAATTAGCATGCCGAATATTACTAGGAATGTGAATTGGAACGAAATCGCTAATTCATAAGACCATTTTACAATTTTGGTCCAAGTTAGAAGCAGAGCCAATATTGTAAGATGCCGATAGTCCATATCTCGGAAACTAAAAGGGATAATGCAATTTGGCAATCGGCAACGTAATTAGCATGCCGAATATTACTTGGAATGTGAATTGGAACGAAATCGCTAATTCATAAGACCATTTTACAATTTTGGCCCAAGTAGAAGCAGAGCCAATATTGTAAGATGCCGGTAGTCCATATCTCGGAAACTATAAGAGATAAGGCAATTTGGCAATCGGCAACGTAATTGGCATGCCGAATATTACTTGGAATGTGAATAGGAACGAAATCGCTAATTTATAAGACCATTTTACAATTTTGGCCCAAGTAGAAGCAGAGCCAATATTGTAAGATGTCGATAGTCCATATCTCGGAAACTAAAAGAGATAATGCAATTTGGCAATCGGCAACGTAATTAGCATGCCGAATATTACTTGGAATGTGAATTGAAACGAAATCGCTAATTCATAAGACCATTTTACAATTTTGGCACAAGTAGAAGCAGAGCCAATATTGTAAGATGCAGGTAGTCCATATCTCGGAAACTATAAGAGATAAGGCAATTTGGCAATCGGCAACGTAATTAGCATGCCGAATATTACTTGGACTGTGAATTGGAACGAAATCGCTAATTCATAAGACCATTTTACAATTTTGGCCCAAGTTAGAAGCAGAGCCAATATTGTAAGATGCCGATTGTCCATATCTCGGAAACTAAAAGAGATAATGCAATTTGGCAATCGGCAACGTAATTAGCATGCCGAATATTACTTGGAATGTGAATTGGAACGAAATCGCTAATTCATAAGACCATTTTACAATTTTGGCCCAAGTAGAAGCAGAGCCAATATTGTAAGATGCCGATAGTCCATATCTCGGAAACTAAAATAGATAATGCAATTTGGCAATCGGCAACGTAATTAGCATGCCGAATATTACTTGGAATGTGAATTGGAACGAAATCGCTAATTCATAAGACCGTTTTACAATTTTGGCCCAAGTAGAAGCAGAGCCAATATTGTAAGATGCCGGTAGTCCATATCTCGGAAACGATAAGAGATAAGGCAATTTGGCAATCGGCAACGTAATTAGCATGCCGACTATTACTTGGAATGTGAATTGGAACGAAATCGCTAATTCATAAGACCATTTTACAATTTTGGCCCAAGTAGAAGCAAAGCCAATATTGTAAGATGTCGATAGTCCATATCTCAGAAACTATAAGAGATAATGCAATTTGGCAATCGGCAACGTAATTAGCATGCCGAATATTACTTGGAATGTGAATTGGAACGAAATCGCTAATTCATAAGACCATTTTACAATTTTGGCCCAAGTTAGAAGCAGAGCCAATATTGTAAGATGCCGGTAGTCCATATCTCGGAAACGATAAGAGATAATGCAATTTTGCAATTGGCAACGTAATTAGCATGCCGAATATTACTTGGAATGTGAATTGGAACGAAATCGCTAATTCATAAGACCATTTTACAATTTTGGCCAAAGTAAAAGCAGAGCCAATATTGTAAGATGTCGATAGTCCATATCTCAGAAACTATAAGAGATAATGCAATTTGGCAATCGGCAACGTAATTAGCATGCCGAATATTACTTGGAATGTGAATTGGAACGAAATCGCTAATTCATAAGACCATTTTACAATTTTGGCCCAAGTTAGAAGCAGGGCCAATATTGTAAGATGCCGATAGTCCATATCTCGGAAACTATAAGGGATAATGCAATTTTGCAATTGGCAACGTAATTAGCATGCCGAATATTACTCGGAATGTGAATTGGAACGAAATAGCTAATTCATAAGACCATTTTACAATTTTGGCCCAAGTTAGAAGCAGAGCCAATATTGTAAGATGCCGATAGTCCATATCTCGGAAACTATAAGAGATAATGCAATTTGGCAATCGGCAACGTAATTAGCATGCCGACTATTACTTGGAATGTGAATTGGAACGAAATCGCTAATTCATAAGACCATTTTACAATTTTGGCCCAAGTAGAAGCAAAGCCAATATTGTAAGATATCGATAGTCCATATCTCGGAAACTATAAGAGATAATGCAATTTGGCAATCGGCAACGTAATTAGCATGCCGAATATTACTTGGTATGTGAATTGGAACGAAATCGCTAATTCATAAGACCATTTTACAATTTTGGCCCAAGTAGAAGCAGAGCCAATATTGTAAGATGTCGATAGTCCATATCTCGGAAACTAAAAGAGATAATGCAATTTGGCAATCGGCAACGCAATTAGCATGCCGAATATTACTTGGATTGTGAATTGAAACGAAATCGCTAATTCATAAGTCTAATTTACAATTTTGGCCCAAGTAAAAGCAGAGCCAATATTGTAAGATGTCGATAGTCCATATCTCGGAAACTATAAGAGATAATGCAATTTGGCAATCGGCAACGTAATTAGCATGCCGAATATAACTTTGATTGTGAATTGAAACGAAATCGCTAATTCATAAGACCATTTTACAATTTTGAGCCCAAGTAGAAGCAGAGACAATATTGTAAGATGTCGATAGTCCATATCTCGGAAACTATAAGAGATAAGGCAATTTGGCAATCGGCAACGTAATTAGCATGCCGAATATTACTTGGAATGTGAATTGGAACGAAATCGCTATATCATAAGACCATTTTACAATTTTGGGCGAAGTAGAAGCAGAGCCAATATTGTAAGATGTCGATAGTCCATATCTCGGAAACTATACGAGATAATGCAATTTGGCAATCCGCAACGTAATTAGCATGCCAAATATTACTTGGAATTTGAATTGGAACGAAATCGCTAATTCATAAGACCATTTTACAATTTTGGCCCAAGTAGAAGCAGAGCCAATATTGTAAGATGCCGATAGCCCATATCTCGGAAACTATAAGAGATAATGCAATTTGGCAATCGGCAACGTAATTAGCATGCCGAATATTACTTGGAATGTGAATTGGAACGAAATCGCTAATTCATAAGACCATTTTACAATTTGGGCCCAAGTTAGAAGCAGAGCCAATATTGTAAGATGCCGATAGTCCATATCTCGGAAACTATAAGAGGTAATGCAATTTGGCATTTGGCAGCGTAATTAGCATGCCGAATATTACTTGGAATGTGAATTGGAACGAAATCGCTAATGCATAAGACCATTTTACAATTTTGGCCCAAGTAGAAGCAGAGCCAATATTGTAAGATGTCGATAGTCCATATCTCGGAAACTAAAAGAGATAATGCAATTTGGCAATCGGCAACGTAATTAGCATGCCGAATATTACTTGGATTGTGAATTGAAACGAAATCGCTAATTCATAAGACTATTTTACAATTTTGGCCCAAGTAAAAGCAGAGCCAATATTGTAAGATGTCGATAACCCATATCTCGGAAACTATACGACATAATGCAATTTGGCAATCCGCAACGTAATTAGCATGCCAAATATTACTTGGAATATGAATTGGAACGAAAACGCTAATTCATAAGACCAGTTTACAATTTTGGCCCAAGTAGAAACAGAGCCAATATTGTAAGATGCCGATAGTCCATATCTCGGAAACTATAAGAGATAATGCAATTTGGCAATCGGCAACGTAATTAGCATGCCGAATATTACTTGGAATGTGAATTGGAACGAAATCGCTAATTCATAAGACCATTTTACAATTTTGGCCCAAGTAGAAGCAGAGTCAATATTATAAGATGCCGGTAAACCATATCTCGGAAACTATAAGAGATAAGGCAATTTGGCAATCGGCTACGTAATTAGCATGCCGAATATTACTTGGAATGTGAATTGGAACGAAATAGCTAATTCATAAGACCATTTTACAATTTCGGCCCAAGTAAAAGCAGAGCCAATATTGTAAGATGTCGATAGTCCATATCTTGGAAACTATACGAGATAATGCAATTTGGCAATCGGCAACATAATTAGCATGCCGAATATTACTTGGAATGTGAATTGGAACGAAATCGCTAATTCATAAGACCATTTTACAATTTTGGCCCAAGTTAGAAGCAGAGCCAATATTGTAAGATGCCGATAGTCCATATCTCGGAAACTATAAGAGATAATGCAATTTGGTAATTGGCAACGTAATTAGCATGCCGAATATTACTTGGAATGTGAATTGGAACGAAATCGCTAATTCATAAGACCATTTTACAATTTTGGCCCAAGTTAGAAGCAGAGCCAATATTGTAAGATGCCGATAGTCCATATCTCGGAAACTAAAAGGGATAATGCAATTTGGCAATCGGCAGCGTAATTAGCATGCCGAATATTACTTGGAATGTGAATTGGAACGAAATCGCTAATTCATAAGACCATTTTACAATTTTGGCCCAAGTAGAAGCAGAGCCAATATTGTAAGATGCCGGTAGTCCATATCTCGGAAACTATAAGAGATAAGGCAATTTGGCAATCGGCAACGTAATTGGCATGCTGAATATTACTTGGAATGTGAATAGGAACGAAATCGCTAATTTATAAGACCATTTTACAATTTTGGCCCAAGTAGAAGCAGAGCCAATATTGTAAGATGTCGATTGTCCATATCTCGGAAACTAAAAGAGATAATGCAATTTGGCAATCGGCAACGTAATTAGCATGCCGAATATTACTTGGAATGTGAATTGAAACGAAATCGCTAATTCATAAGACCATTTTACAATTTTGGCACAAGTAGAAGCAGAGCCAATATTGTAAGATGCAGGTAGTCCATATCTCGGAAACTATAAGAGATAAGGCAATTTGGCAATCGGCAACGTAATTAGCATGCCGAATATTACTTGGACTGTGAATTGGAACGAAATCGCTAATTCATAAGACCATTTTACAATTTTGGCCCAATTGTCCATATCTCGGAAACTAAAAGAGATAATGCAATTTGGCAATCGGCAACGTAATTAGCATGCCGAATATTACTTGGAATGTGAATTGGAACGAAATCGCTAATTCATAAGACCATTTTACAATTTTGGCCCAAGTAAAAGCAGAGCCAATATTGTAAGATGTCGATAGTCCATATCTCGGAAACTAAAAGAGATAATGCAATTTGGCAATCGGCAACGTAATTAGCATGCCGAATATTACTTGGATTGTGAATTGAAACGAAATCGCTAATTCATAAGACTATTTAACAATTTTGGCCCAAGTAAAAGCAGAGCCAATATTGTAAGATGTCGATAACCCATATCTCGGAAACTATACGAGATAATGCAATTTGGCAATCCGCAACGTAATTAGCATGCCAAATATTACTTGGAATGTGAATTGGAACGAAATCGCTAATTCATAAGACCATTTTACAATTTTGGCCCAAGTAGAAGCAGAGCCAATATTGTAAGATGCCGATAGTCCATATCTCGGAAACTATAAGAGATAATGCAATTTGGTAATTGGCAACGTAATTAGCATGCCGAATATTACTTGGAATGTGAATTGGAACGAAATCGCTAATTCATAAGACCATTTTACAATTTTGGCCCAAGTTAGAAGCAGAGCCAATATTGTAAGATGCCGATAGTATATATGTCGGAAACTAAAAGGGATAATGCAATTTGGCAATCGGCAACGTAATTAGCATGCCGAATATTACTTGGAATGTGAATTGGAACGAAATCGCTAATTCATAAGACCATTTTACAATTTTGGCCCAAGTAGAAGCAGAGCCAATATTGTAAGATGCCGGTAGTCCATATCTCGGAAACTATAAGAGATAAGGCAATTTGGCAATCGGCAACGTAATTGGCATGCCGAATATTACTTGGAATGTGAATAGGAACGAAATCGCTAATTTATAAGACCATTTTACAATTTTGGCCCAAGTAGAAGCAGAGCCAATATTGTAAGATGTCGATAGTCCATATCTCGGAAACTAAAAGAGATAATGCAATTTGGCAATCGGCAACGTAATTAGCATGCCGAATATTACTTGGAATGTGAATTGAAACGAAATCGCTAATTCATAAGACCATTTTACAATTTTGGCACAAGTAGAAGCAGAGCTAATATTGTAAGATGCAGGTAGTCCATATCTCGGAAACTATAAGAGATAAGGCAATTTGGCAATCGGCAACGTAATTAGCATGCCGAATATTACTTGGACTGTGAATTGGAACGAAATCGCTAATTCATAAGACCATTTTACAATTTTGGCCCAAGTTAGAAGCAGAGCCAATATTGTAAGATGCCGATTGTCCATATCTCGGAAACTAAAAGAGATAATGCAATTTGGCAATCGGCAACGTAATTAGCATGCCGAATATTACTTGGAATGTGAATTGGAACGAAATCGCTAATTCATAAGACCATTTTACAATTTTGGCCCAAGTAGAAGCAGAGCCAATATTGTAAGATGCCGATAGTCCATATCTCGGAAACTATAAGAGATAATGCAATTTGGCAATCGGCAACGTAATTAGCATGCCGAATATTACTTGGACTGTGAATTGGAACGAAATCGCTAATTCATAAGACCATTTTACAATTTTGGCCCAAGTTAGAAGCAGAGCCAATATTGTAAGATGCCGATAGTCCATATCTCGGAAACTAAAAGGGATAATGCAATTTGGCAATCGGCAACGTAATTAGCATGCCGAATATTACTTGGAATGTGAATTGGAACGAAATCGCTAATTCATAAGACCATTTTACAATTTTGGCCCAAGTAAAAGCAGAGCCAATATTGTAAGATGCCGGTAGTCCATATCTCGGAAACTATAAGAGATAAGGCAATTTGGCAATCGGCAACGTAATTGGCATGCCGAATATTACTTGGAATGTGAATAGGAACGAAATCGCTAATTTATAAGACCATTTTACAATTTTGGCCCAAGTAGAAGCAGAGCCAATATTGTAAGATGTCGATAGTCCATATCTCGGAAACTAAAATAGATAATGCAATTTGGCAATCGGCAACGTAATTAGCATGCCGAATATTACTTGGAATGTGAATTGAAACGAAATCGCTAATTCATAAGACCATTTTACAATTTTGGCACAAGTAGAAGCAGAGCCAATATTGTAAGATGCAGGTAGTCCATATCTCGGAAACTATAAGAGATAAGGCAATTTGGCAATCGGCAACGTAATTGGCATGCCGAATATTACTTGGACTGTGAATTGGAACGAAATCGCTAATTCATAAGACCATTTTACAATTTTGGCCCAAGTTAGAAGCAGAGCCAATATTGTAAGATGCCGATAGTCCATATCTCGGAAACTAAAAGGGATAATGCAATTTGGCAATCGGCAACGTAATTAGCATGCCGAATATTACTTGGAATGTGAATTGGAACGAAATCGCTAATTCATAAGACCATTTTACAATTTTGGCCCAAGTAGAAGCAGAGCCAATATTGTAAGATGCCGGTAGTCCATATCTCGGAAACTATAAGAGATAAGGCAATTTGGCAATCGGCAACGTAATTGGCATGCCGAATATTACTTGGAATGTGAATAGGAACGAAATCGCTAATTTATAAGACCATTTTACAATTTTGGCCCAAGTAGAAGCAGAGCCAATATTGTAAGATGTCGATAGTCCATATCTCGGAAACTATAAGAGATAATGCAATTTGGCAATCGGCAACGTAATTAGCATGCCGAATATTACTTGGAATGGGAATTGGAACGAAATTGCTAATTCATAAGACCATTTTACAATTTTGGCCCAAGTAGAAGCGGAGCCAATATTGTAAGATGTCGATAGTCCATATCTCAGAAACTATAAGAGATAATGCAATTTGGCAATCGGCAACGTAATTAGCATGCCGAATATTACTTGGAATCTGAATTGGAACGAAATCGCTAATTCATAAGTCCATTTTACAATTTCGGCCCAAGTAGAAGCAGAGCCAATATTGTAAGATGCCGATAGTCCATATCTCGGAAACTATAAGAGATAATGCAATTTGGCAATTGGCAACGTAATTAGCATGCCGAATATTACTTGGAATGTGAATTGGAACGAAATCGCTAATTCATAAGGCCATTTTACAATTTTGGCCCTACTAGAAGCAGAGCCAATATTGTAAGATGCCGATAGTCCATATCTCGGAAACTATAAGAGATAATGCAATTTGGCAATTGTCAACGTAATTAGCATGCCGACTATTACTTGGATTGTGAATTGGAACGAAATCGCTAATTCATAAGACCATTTTACAATTTTGGCCCAAGTAGAAGCAGAGCCAATATTGTAAGATGCCGGTAGTCCATATCTCGGAAACTATAAGAGATAAGGCAATTTGGCAATCGGCAACGTAATTAGCATGCCGAATATTACTTGGAATGTGAATTGGAACGAAATCGCTAATTCATAAGACCATTTTACAATTTTGGGCGAAGTAGAAGCAGAGCCAATATTGTAAGATGTCGATAGTCCATATCTCGGAAACTATACGACATAATGCAATTTGGCAATCCGCAACGTAATTAGCATGCCAAATATTACTTGGAATGTGAATTGGAACGAAATCGCTAATTCATAAGACCATTTTACAATTTTGGCCCAAGTAGAAGCAGAGCCAATATTGTAAGATGCCGATAGTCCATATCTCGGAAACTATAAGAGATAATGCAATTTGGCAATCGGCAACGTAATTAGCATGCCGAATATTACTTGGAATGTGAATTGGAACGAAATCGCTAATTCATAAGACCATTTTACAATTTTGGCCCAAGTTAGAAGCAGAGCCAATATTGTAAGATGCCGATAGTCCATATCTCGGAAACTATAAGAGGTAATGCAATTTGGCACTTGGCAGCGTAATTAGCATGCCGAATATTACTTGGAATGTGAATTGGAACGAAATCGCTAATGCATAAGACCATTTTACAATTTTGGCCCAAGTAGAAGCAGAGCCAATATTGTAAGATGTCGATAGTCCATATCTCGGAAACTAAAAGAGATAATGCAATTTGGCAATCGGCAACGTAATTAGCATGCCGAATATTACTTGGATTGTGAATTGAAACGAAATCGCTAATTCATAAGACTATTTTACAATTTTGGCCCAAGTAAAAGCAGAGCCAATATTGTAAGATGTCGATAACCCATATCTCGGAAACTATACGAGATAATGCAATTTGGCAATCCGCAATGTAATTAGCATGCCAAATATTACTTGGAATGTGAATTGGAACGAAATCGCTAATTCATAAGACCATTTTACAATTTTGGCCCAAGTAGAAGCAGAGCCAATATTGTAAGATGCCGATAGCCCATATCTCGGAAACTATAAGAGATAATGCAATTTGGCAATCGGCAACGTAATTAGCATGCCGAATATTACTTGGAATGTGAATTGGAACGAAATCGCTAATTCATAAGACCATTTTACAATTTTGGCCCAAGTTAGAAGCAGAGCCAATATTGTAAGATGCCGATAGTCCATATCTCGGAAACTATAAGAGATAATGCAATTTGGCAATTGTCAACGTAATTAGCATGCCGACTATTACTTGGAATGTGAATTGGAACGAAATCGCTAATGCATAAGACCATTTTACAATTTTGGCCCAAGTAGAAGCAGAGCCAATATTGTAAGATGTCAATAGTCCATATCTCTTAAACTATAAGAGATAATGCAATTTGGCAATCGGCAACGTAATTAGCATGCCGAATATTACTTGGAATGGGAATTGGAACGAAATTGCTAATTCATAAGACCATTTTACAATTTTGGCCCAAGTAGAAGCGGAGCCAATATTGTAAGATGTCGATAGTCCATATCTCAGAAACTATAAGAGATAATGCAATTTGGCAATCGGCAACGTAATTAGCATGCCGAATATTACTTGGAATCTGAATTGGAACGAAATCGCTAATTCATAAGTCCATTTTACAATTTCGGCCCAAGTAGAAGCAGAGCCAATATTGTAAGATGCCGATAGTCCATATCTCGGAAACTATAAGAGATAATGCAATTTGGCAATTGGCAACGTAATTAGCATGCCGAATATTACTTGGAATGTGAATTGGAACGAAATCGCTAATTCATAAGTCCATTTTACAATTTTGGCCCAACTAGAAGCAGAGCCAATATTGTAAGATGCCGATAGTCCATATCTCGGAAACTATAAGAGATAATGCAATTTGGCAATTGTCAACGTAATTAGCATGCCGACTATTACTTGGAATGTGAATTGGAACGAAATCGCTAATTCATAAGACCATTTTAAAATTTTGGCCCAAGTAGTAGCTGAGCCAATATTGAAAAATATCGATAGTCCATATCTCGGAAACTATAAGAGCTAATGCAATTTGGCAATCGGCAACGTAATTAGCATGCCGAATATTACTTGGAATGTGAATTGGAACGAAATCGCTAATTCATAAGACCATTTTACAATTTTGGCCCAAGTAGAAGCCGAGCCAATATTATAAGATGCCGATAGTCCATATCTCGGAAACTATAAGAGATAATGCAATTTGGGAATCGGCAACGTAATTAGCATGCCGAATATTACTTGGAATGTGAATTGGAACGAAATCGCTAATTCATAAGACCATTTTACAATTTTGGCCCAAGTAGAAGCAAAGCCAATATTGTAAGTTATCGATAGTCCATATCTCGGAAACTATAAGAGATAATGCAATTTGGCAATCGGCTACGTAATTAGCATGCCGAATATTACTTGGAATGTGAATTGGAACGAAATCGCTAATTCATAAGACCATTTTATAATTTTGGCCCAAGTAGAAGCTGAGCCAATATTGTAAGATGTCGATAGTCCATATCTCGGAATCTATAAGAGATAATGCAATTTGGCAATCGGCAACGTACTTAGCATGCCGAATATTACTTGGAATGTGAATTGGAACGAAATCGCTAATTCATAAGACCATTTTACAATTTTGGCCCAAGTAGAAGCAGAGTCAATATTATAAGATGCCGGTAAACCATATCTCGGAAACTATAAGAGATAAGGCAATTTGGCAATCGGCAACGTAATTAGCATGCCGAATATTACTTGGAATGTGAATTGGAACGAAATAGCTAATTCAAAAGACCATTTTACAATTTCGGCCCAAGTAAAAGCAGAGCCAATATTGTAAGATGTCGATAGTCCATATCTCGGAAACTATAAGAGATAATGCAATTTGGCAATCGGCAACGTAATTAGCATGCCGAATATTACTAGGAATGTGAATTGGAACGAAATCGCTAATTCATAAGACCATTTTACAATTTTGGCCCAAGTTAGAAGCAGAGCCAATATTGTAAGATGCCGATAGTCCATATCTCGGAAACTAAAAGGGATAATGCAATTTGGCAATCGGCAACGTAATTAGCATGCCGAATATTACTTGGAATGTGAATTGGAACGAAATCGCTAATTCATAAGACCATTTTACAATTTTGGCCCAAGTAGAAGCAGAGCCAATATTGTAAGATGCCGGTAGTCCATATCTCGGAAACTATAAGAGATAAGGCAATTTGGCAATCGGCAACGTAATTGGCATGCCGAATATTACTTGGAATGTGAATAGGAACGAAATCGCTAATTTATAAGACCATTTTACAATTTTGGCCCAAGTAGAAGCAGAGCCAATATTGTAAGATGTCGATAGTCCATATCTCGGAAACTAAAAGAGATAATGCAATTTGGCAATCGGCAACGTAATTAGCATGCCGAATATTACTTGGAATGTGAATTGAAACGAAATCGCTAATTCATAAGACCATTTTACAATTTTGGCACAAGTAGAAGCAGAGCCAATATTGTAAGATGCAGGTAGTCCATATCTCGGAAACTATAAGAGATAAGGCAATTTGGCAATCGGCAACGTAATTAGCATGCCGAATATTACTTGGACTGTGAATTGGAACGAAATCGCTAATTCATAAGACCATTTTACAATTTTGGCCCAAGTTAGAAGCAGAGCCAATATTGTAAGATGCCGATTGTCCATATCTCGGAAACTAAAAGAGATAATGCAATTTGGCAATCGGCAACGTAATTAGCATGCCGAATATTACTTGGAATGTGAATTGGAACGAAATCGCTAATTCATAAGACCATTTTACAATTTTGGCCCAAGTAGAAGCAGAGCCAATATTGTAAGATGCCGATAGTCCATATCTCGGAAACTAAAATAGATAATGCAATTTGGCAATCGGCAACGTAATTAGCATGCCGAATATTACTTGGAATGTGAATTGGAACGAAATCGCTAATTCATAAGACCGTTTTACAATTTTGGCCCAAGTAGAAGCAGAGCCAATATTGTAAGATGCCGGTAGTCCATATCTCGGAAACGATAAGAGATAAGGCAATTTGGCAATCGGCAACGTAATTAGCATGCCGAATATTACTTGGAATGTGAATTGGAACGAAATCGCTAATTCATAAGACCATTTTACAATTTTGGCCAAAGTAAAAGCAGAGCCAATATTGTAAGATGTCGATAGTCCATATCTCAGAAACTATAAGAGATAATGCAATTTGGCAATCGGCAACGTAATTAGCATGCCGAATATTACTTGGAATGTGAATTGGAACGAAATCGCTAATTCATAAGACCATTTTACAATTTTGGCCCAAGTTAGAAGCAGGGCCAATATTGTAAGATGCCGATAGTCCATATCTCGGAAACTATAAGGGATAATGCAATTTTGCAATTGGCAACGTAATTAGCATGCCGAATATTACTCGGAATGTGAATTGGAACGAAATCGCTAATTCATAAGACCATTTTACAATTTTGGCCCAAGTTAGAAGCAGAGCCAATATTGTAAGATGCCGATAGTCCATATCTCGGAAACTATAAGAGATAATGCAATTTGGCAATCGGCAACGTAATTAGCATGCCGACTATTACTTGGAATGTGAATTGGAACGAAATCGCTAATTCATAAGACCATTTTACAATTTTGGCCCAAGTAGAAGCAAAGCCAATATTGTAAGATATCGATAGTCCATATCTCGGAAACTATAAGAGATAATGCAATTTGGCAATCGGCAACGTAATTAGCATGCCGAATATTACTTGTAATGTGAATTGGAACGAAATCGCTAATTCATAAGACCATTTTACAATTTTGGCCCAAGTAGAAGCAGAGCCAATATTGTAAGATGTCGATAGTCCATATCTCGGAAACTAAAAGAGATAATGCAATTTGGCAATCGGCAACGCAATTAGCATGCCGAATATTACTTGGATTGTGAATTGAAACGAAATCGCTAATTCATAAGACTAATTTACAATTTTGGCCCAAGTAAAAGCAGAGCCAATATTGTAAGATGTCGATAGTCCATATCTCGGAAACTATAAGAGATAATGCAATTTGGCAATCGGCAACGTAATTAGCATGCCGAATATAACTTTGATTGTGAATTGAAACGAAATCGCTAATTCATAAGACCATTTTACAATTTTGAGCCCAAGTAGAAGCAGAGACAATATTGTAAGATGTCGATAGTCCATATCTCGGAAACTATAAGAGATAATACAATTTGGCAATCGGCAACATAATTAGCATGCCGAATATTACTTGGAATGTGAATTGGAACGAAATCGCTAATTCATAAGACCATTTTACAATTTTGGCCCAAGTAGAAGCAGATCCAATATTGTAAGATGCCGGTAGTCCATATCTCGGAAACTATAAGAGATAAGGCAATTTGGCAATCGGCAACGTAATTAGCATGCCGAATATTACTTGGAATGAGAATTGGAACGAAATCGCTAATTCATAAGACCATTTTACAATTTTGGGCGAAGTAGAAGCAGAGCCAATATTGTAAGATGTCGATAGTCCATATCTCGGAAACTATACGACATAATGCAATTTGGCAATCCGCAACGTAATTAGCATGCCAAATATTACTTGGAATTTGAATTGGAACGAAATCGCTAATTCATAAGACCATTTTACAATTTTGGCCCAAGTAGAAGCAGAGCCAATATTGTAAGATGCCGATAGCCCATATCTCGGAAACTATAAGAGATAATGCAATTTGGCAATCGGCAACGTAATTAGCATGCCGAATATTACTTGGAATGTGAATTGGAACGAAATCGCTAATTCATAAGACCATTTTACAATTTTGGCCCAAGTAGAAGCAGAGCCAATATTGTAAGATGCCGATAGCCCATATCTCGGAAACTATAAGAGGTAATGCAATTTGGCAATTGGCAGCGTAATTAGCATGCCGAATATTACTTGGAATGTGAATTGGAACGAAATCGCTAATGCATAAGACCATTTTACAATTTTGGCCCAAGTAGAAGCAGAGCCAATATTGTAAGATGTCGATAGTCCATATCTCGGAAACTAAAAGAGATAATGCAATTTGGCAATCGGCAACGTAATTAGGATGCCGAATATTACTTGGATTGTTAATTGAAACGAAATCGCTAATTCATAAGACTATTTTACAATTTTGGCCCAAGTAAAAGCAGAGCCAATATTGTAAGATGTCGATAACCCATATCTCGGAAACTATACGAGATAATGCAATTTGGCAATCCGCAACGTAATTAGCATGCCCAATATTACTTGGAATGTGAATTGGAACGAAATCGCTAATTCATAAGACCATTTTACAATTTTGGCCCAAGTAGAAGCAGAGCCAATATTGTAAGATGCCGATAGCCCATATCTCGGAAACTATAAGAGGTAATGCAATTTGGCAATTGGCAGCGTAATTAGCATGCCGAATATTACTTGGAATGTGAATTGGAACGAAATCGCTAATGCATAAGACCATTTTACAATTTTGGCCCAAGTAGAAGCAGAGCCAATATTGTAAGATGTCGATAGTCCATATCTCGGAAACTAAAAGAGATAATGCAATTTGGCAATCGGCAACGTAATTAGCATGCCGAATATTACTTGGATTGTGAATTGAAACGAAATCGCTAATTCATAAGACTATTTTACAATTTTGGCCCAAGTAAAAGCAGAGCCAATATTGTAAGATGTCGATAACCCATATCTCGGAAACTATACGAGATAATGCAATTTGGCAATCCGCAACGTAATTAGCATGCCCAATATTACTTGGAATGTGAATTGGAACGAAATCGCTAATTCATAAGACCATTTTACAATTTTGGCCCAAGTAGAAGCAGAGCCAATATTGTAAGATGCCGATAGCCCATATCTCGGAAACTATAAGAGATAATGCAATTTGGCAATCGGCAACGTAATTAGCATGCCGAATATTACTTGGAATGTGAATTGGAACGAAATCGCTAATTCATAAGACCATTTTACAATTTTGGCCCAAGTAGAAGCAAAGCCAATATTGTAAGATATCGATAGTCCATATCTCGGAAACTATAAGAGATAATGCAATTTGGCAATCGGCTACGTAATTAGCATGCCGAATATTACTTGGAATGTGAATTGGAACGAAATCGCTAATTCATAAGACCATTTTATAATTTTGGCCCAAGTAGAAGCTGAGCCAATATTGTAAGATGTCGATAGTCCATATCTCGGAATCTATAAGAGATAATGCAATTTGGCAATCGGCAACGTAATTAGCATGCCGAATATTACTTGGAATGTGAATTGGAACGAAATCGCTAATTCATAAGACCATTTTACAATTTTGGCCCAAGTAGAAGCAGAGTCAATATTATAAGATGCCGGTAAACCATATCTCGGAAACTATAAGAGATAAGGCAATTTGGCAATCGGCAACGTAATTAGCATGCCGAATATTACTTGGAATGTGAATTGGAACGAAATAGCTAATTCATAAGACCATTTTACAATTTCGGCCCAAGTAAAAGCAGAGCCAATATTGTAAGATGTCGATAGTCCATATCTCGGAAACTATAAGAGATAATGCAATTTGGCAATCGGCAACGTAATTAGCATGCCGAATATTACTTGGAATGTGAATTGGAACGAAATCGCTAATTCATAAGACCATTTTACAATTTTGGCCCAAGTTAGAAGCAGAGCCAATATTGTAAGATGCCGATAGTCCATATCTCGGAAACTATAAGAGATAATGCAATTTGGTAATTGGCAACGTAATTAGCATGCCGAATATTACTTGGAATGTGAATTGGAACGAAATCGCTAATTCATAAGACCATTTTACAATTTTGGCCCAAGTTAGAAGCAGAGCCAATATTGTAAGATGCCGATAGTCCATATCTCGGAAACTAAAAGGGATAATGCAATTTGGCAATCGGCAACGTAATTAGCATGCCGAATATTACTTGGAATGTGAATTGGAACGAAATCGCTAATTCATAAGACCATTTTACAATTTTGGCCCAAGTAGAAGCAGAGCCAATATTGTAAGATGCCGGTAGTCCATATCTCGGAAACTATAAGAGATAAGGCAATTTGGCAATCGGCAACGTAATTGGCATGCCGAATATTACTTGGAATGTGAATAGGAACGAAATCGCTAATTTATAAGACCATTTTACAATTTTGGCCCAAGTAGAAGCAGAGCCAATATTGTAAGATGTCGATTGTCCATATCTCGGAAACTAAAAGAGATAATGCAATTTGGCAATCGGCAACGTAATTAGCATGCCGAATATTACTTGG
The DNA here is from genome assembly GCF_030347505.1 of Rhynchophorus ferrugineus. Taxonomy (NCBI): domain Eukaryota; kingdom Metazoa; phylum Arthropoda; class Insecta; order Coleoptera; family Curculionidae; genus Rhynchophorus; species Rhynchophorus ferrugineus. The sequence continues at coordinate 22,155,075 of NW_027472588.1, read as the reverse complement.
AATGTGAATTGAAACGAAATCGCTAATTCATAAGACCATTTTACAATTTTGGCACAAGTAGAAGCAGAGCCAATATTGTAAGATGCAGGTAGTCCATATCTCGGAAACTATAAGAGATAAGGCAATTTGGCAATCGGCAACGTAATTAGCATGCCGAATATTACTTGGACTGTGAATTGGAACGAAATCGCTAATTCATAAGACCATTTTACAATTTTGGCCCAAGTTAGAAGCAGAGCCAATATTGTAAGATGCCGATTGTCCATATCTCGGAAACTAAAAGAGATAATGCAATTTGGCAATCGGCAACGTAATTAGCATGCCGAATATTACTTGGAATGTGAATTGGAACGAAATCGCTAATTCATAAGACCATTTTACAATTTTGGCCCAAGTAGAAGCAGAGCCAATATTGTAAGATGTCGATAGTCCATATCTCGGAAACTAAAAGAGATAATGCAATTTGGCAATCGGCAACGTAATTAGCATGCCGAATATTACTTGGATTGTGAATTGAAACGAAATCGATAATTCATAAGACTATTTAACAATTTTGGCCCAAGTAAAAGCAGAGCCAATATTGTAAGATGTCGATAACCCATATCTCGGAAACTATACAAGATAATGCAATTTGGCAATCCGCAACGTAATTAGCATGCCAAATATTACTTGGAATGTGAATTGGAACGAAATCGCTAATTCATAAGACCATTTTACAATTTTGGCCCAAGTAGAAGCAGAGCCAATATTGTAAGATGCCGATAGCCCATATCTCGGAAACTATAAGAGATAATGCAATTTGGTAATTGGCAACGTAATTAGCATGCCGAATATTACTTGGAATGTGAATTGGAACGAAATCGCTAATTCATAAGACCATTTTACAATTTTGGCCCAAGTTAGAAGCAGAGCCAATATTGTAAGATGCCGATAGTCCATATCTCGGAAACTAAAAGGGATAATGCAATTTGGCAATCGGCAACGTAATTAGCATGCCGAATATTACTTGGAATGTGAATTGGAACGAAATCGCTAATTCATAAGACCATTTTACAATTTTGGCCCAAGTAGAAGCAGAGCCAATATTGTAAGATGCCGGTAGTCCATATCTCGGAAACTATAAGAGATAAGGCAATTTGGCAATCGGCAACGTAATTGGCATGCCGAATATTACTTGGAATGTGAATAGGAACGAAATCGCTAATTTATAAGACCATTTTACAATTTTGGCCCAAGTAGAAGCAGAGCCAATATTGTAAGATGTCGATAGTCCATATCTCGGAAACTAAAAGAGATAATGCAATTTGGCAATCGGCAACGTAATTAGCATGCCGAATATTACTTGGAATGTGAATTGAAACGAAATCGCTAATTCATAAGACCATTTTACAATTTTGGCACAAGTAGAAGCAGAGCCAATATTGTAAGATGCAGGTAGTCCATATCTCGGAAACTATAAGAGATAAGGCAATTTGGCAATCGGCAACGTAATTAGTATGCCGAATATTACTTGGACTGTGAATTGGAACGAAATCGCTAATTCATAAGACCATTTTACAATTTTGGCCCAAGTTAGAAGCAGAGCCAATATTGTAAGATGCCGATTGTCCATATCTCGGAAACTAAAAGAGATAATGCAATTTGGCAATCGGCAACGTAATTAGCATGCCGAATATTACTTGGAATGTGAATTGGAACGAAATCGCTAATTCATAAGACCATTTTACAATTTTGGCCCAAGTAGAAGCAGAGCCAATATTGTAAGATGCCGATAGTCCAAATCTCGGAAACTATAAGAGATAAGGCAATTTGGCAATCGGCAACGTAATTAGCATGCCGAATATTACTTGGACTGTGAATTGGAACGAAATCGCTAATTCATAAGACCATTTTACAATTTTGGCCCAAGTTAGAAGCAGAGCCAATATTGTAAGATGCCGATAGTCCATATCTCGGAAACTAAAAGGGATAATGCAATTTGGCAATCGGCAACGTAATTAGCATGCCGAATATTACTTGGAATGTGAATTGGAACGAAATCGCTAATTCATAAGACCATTTTACAATTTTGGCCCAAGTAGAAGCAGAGCCAATATTGTAAGATGCCGGTAGTCCATATCTCGGAAACTATAAGAGATAAGGCAATTTGGCAATCGGCAACGTAATTGGCATGCCGAATATTACTTGGAATGTGAATAGGAACGAAATCGCTAATTTATAAGACCATTTTACAATTTTGGCCCAAGTAGAAGCAGAGCCAATATTGTAAGATGTCGATAGTCCATATCTCGGAAACTAAAATAGATAATGCAATTTGGCAATCGGCAACGTAATTAGCATGCCGAATATTACTTGGAATGTGAATTGAAACGAAATCGCTAATTCATAAGACCATTTTACAATTTTGGCACAAGTAGAAGCAGAGCCAATATTGTAAGATGCAGGTAGTCCATATCTCGGAAACTATAAGAGATAAGGCAATTTGGCAATCGGCAACGTAATTAGCATGCCGAATATTACTTGGACTGTGAATTGGAACGAAATCGCTAATTCATAAGACCATTTTACAATTTTGGCCCAAGTTAGAAGCAGAGCCAATATTGTAAGATGCCGATTGTCCATATCTCGGAAACTAAAAGAGATAATGCAATTTGGCAATCGGCAACGTAATTAGCATGCCGAATATTACTTGGAATGTGAATTGGAACGAAATCGCTAATTCATAAGACCATTTTACAATTTTGGCCCAAGTAGAAGCAGAGCCAATATTGTAAGATGCCGATAGTCCATATCTCGGAAACTAAAATAGATAATGCAATTTGGCAATCGGCAACGTAATTAGCATGCCGAATATTACTTGGAATGTGAATTGGAACGAAATCGCTAATTCATAAGACCATTTTACAATTTTGGCCCAAGTAGAAGCAAAGCCAATATTGTAAGATATCGATAGTCCATATCTTGGAAACTAAAAGAGATAATGCAATTTGGCAATCCGCAACGTAATTAGCATGCCAAATATTACTTGGAATGTGAATTGGAACGAAATCGCTAATTCATAAGACCATTTTACAATTTTGGCCCAAGTAGAAGCAGAGCCAATATTGTAAGATGTCGATAGTCCATATCTCGGAAACTATAAGAGATAATGCAATTTGGCAATCGGCAACGTAATTAGCATGCCGAATATTACTTGGATTGTGAATTGAAACGAAATCGCTAATTCATAAGACTATTTTACAATTTTGGCCCAAGTAAAAGCAGAGCCAATATTGTAAGATGTCGATAACCCATATCTCGGAAACTATACGAGATAATGCAATTTGGCAATCCGCAACGTAATTAGCATGCCAAATATTACTTGGAATGTGAATTGGAACGAAATCGCTAATTCATAAGACCATTTTACAATTTTGGCCCAAGTAGAAGCAGAGCCAATATTGTAAGATGCCGATAGCCCATATCTCGGAAACTATAAGAGATAATGCAATTTGGCAATCGGCAACGTAATTAGCATGCCGAATATTACTTGGAATGTGAATTGGAACGAAATCGCTAATTCATAAGACCATTTTACAATTTTGGCCCAAGTAGAAGCAAAGCCAATATTGTAAGATATCGAGAGTCCATATCTCGGAAACTATAAGAGATAATGCAATTTGGCAATCGGCTACGTAATTAGCATGCCGAATATTACTTGGAATGTGAATTGGAACGAAATCGCTAATTCATAAGACCATTTTATAATTTTGGCCCAAGTAGAAGCTGAGCCAATATTGTAAGATGTCGATAGTCCATATCTCGGAATCTATAAGAGATAATGCAATTTGGCAATCGGCAACGTAATTAGCATGCCGAATATTACTTGGAATGTGAATTGGAACGAAATCGCTAATTCATAAGACCATTTTACAATTTTGGCCCAAGTAGAAGCAGAGTCAATATTATAAGATGCCGGTAAACCATATCTCGGAAACTATAAGAGATAAGGCAATTTGGCAATCGGCAACGTAATTAGCATGCCGAATATTACTTTTAATGTGAATTGGAACGAAATAGCTAATTCATAAGACCATTTTACAATTTCGGCCCAAGTAAAAGCAGAGCCAATATTGTAAGATGTCGATAGTCCATATCTCGGAAACTATAAGAGATAATGCAATTTGGCAATCGGCAACGTAATTAGCATGCCGAATATTACTTGGAATGTGAATTGGAACGAAATCGCTAATTCATAAGACCATTTTACAATTTTGGCCCAAGTTAGAAGCAGAGCCAATATTGTAAGATGCCGATAGTCCATATCTCGGAAACTATAAGAGATAATGCAATTTGGTAATTGGCAACGTAATTAGCATGCCGAATATTACTTGGAATGTGAATTGGAACGAAATCGCTAATTCATAAGACCATTTTACAATTTTGGCCCAAGTTAGAAGCAGAGCCAATATTGTAAGATGCCGATAGTCCATATCTCGGAAACTAAAAGGGATAATGCAATTTGGCAATCGGCAACGTAATTAGCATGCCGAATATTACTTGGAATGTGAATTGGAACGAAATCGCTAATTCATAAGACCATTTTACAATTTTGGCCCAAGTAGAAGCAGAGCCAATATTGTAAGATGCCGGTAGTCCATATCTCGGAAACTATAAGAGATAAGGCAATTTGGCAATCGGCAACGTAATTGGCATGCCGAATATTACTTGGAATGTGAATAGGAACGAAATCGCTAATTTATAAGACCATTTTACAATTTTGGCCCAAGTAGAAGCAGAGCCAATATTGTAAGATGTCGATAGTCCGTATCTCGGAAACTAAAAGAGATAATGCAATTTGGCAATCGGCAACGTAATTAGCATGCCGAATATTACTTGGAATGTGAATTGAAACGAAATCGCTAATTCATAAGACCATTTTACAATTTTGGCACAAGTAGAAGCAGAGCCAATATTGTAAGATGCAGGTAGTCCATATCTCGGAAACTATAAGAGATAAGGCAATTTGGCAATCGGCAACGTAATTAGCATGCCGAATATTACTTGGACTGTGAATTGGAACGAAATCGCTAATTCATAAGACCATTTTACAATTTTGGCCCAAGTTAGAAGCAGAGCCAATATTGTAAGATGCCGATTGTCCATATCTCGGAAACTAAAAGAGATAATGCAATTTGGCAATCGGCAACGTAATTAGCATGCCGAATATTACTTGGAATGTGAATTGGAACGAAATCGCTAATTCATAAGACCATTTTACAATTTTGGGCCAAGTAGAAGCAGAGCCAATATTATAAGATGCCGATAGTCCATATCTCGGAAACTAAAATAGATAATGCAATTTGGCAATCGGCAACGTAATTAGCATGCCGAATATTACTTGGAATGTGAATTGGAACGAAATCGCTAATTCATAAGACCATTTTACAATTTTGGCCCAAGTAGAAGCAAAGCCAATATTGTAAGATATCGATAGTCCATATCTTGGAAACTATAAGAGATAATGCAATTTGGCAATCGGCAACGTAATTAGCATGCCGAATATTACTTGGATTGTGAATTGAAACGAAATCGCTAATTCATAAGACCATTTTACAATTTTGGGCCCAAGTAGAAGCAGAGCCAATATTGTAAGATGTCGATAGTCCATATCTCGGAAACTATAAGAGATAATGCAATTTGGTAATCGGCAACGTAATTAGCATGCCGAATATTACTTGGAATGTGAATTGGAACGAAATGGCTAATTCATAAGACCGTTTTACAATTTTGGCCCAAGTAGAAGCAGAGCCAGTATTGTAAGATGCCGGTAGTCCATATCTCGGAAACGATAAGAGATAAGGCAATTTGGCAATCGGCAACGTAATTAGCATGCCGAATATTACTTGGAATGTAAATTGGAACGAAATCGCTAATTCATAAGACCATTTTACAATTTTGGCCCAAGTAAAAGCAGAGCCAATATTGTAAGATGTCGATAGTCCATATCTCGGAAACTATAAGAGATAATGCAATTTGGCAATCGGCAACGTAATTAGCATGCCGAATATTACTTGGAATGTGAATTGGAACGAAATCGCTAATTCATAAGACCATTTTACAATTTTGGCCCAAGTTAGAAGCAGGGCCAATATTGTAAGATGCCGATAGTCCATATCTCGGAAACTATAAGGGATAATGCAATTTTGCAATTGGCAACGTAATTAGCATGCCGAATATTACTCGGAATGTGAATTGGAACGAAATCGCTAATTCATAAGACCATTTTACAATTTTGGCCCAAGTTAGAAGCAGAGCCAATATTGTAAGATGCCGATAGTCCATATCTCGGAAACTATAAGAGATAATGCAATTTGGCAATCGGCAACGTAATTAGCATGCCGACTATTACTTGGAATGTGAATTGGAACGAAATCGCTAATTCATAAGACCATTTTACAATTTTGGCCCAAGTAGAAGCAAAGCCAATATTGTAAGATATCGATAGTCCATATCTCGGAAACTATAAGAGATAATGCAATTTGGCAATCGGCAACGTAATTAGCATGCCGAATATTACTTGGAATGTGAATTGGAACGAAATCGCTAATTCATAAGACCATTTTACAATTTTGGCCCAAGTAGAAGCAGAGCCAATATTGTAAGATGTCGATAGTCCATATCTCGGAAACTAAAAGAGATAATGCAATTTGGCAATCGGCAACGCAATTAGCATGCCGAATATTACTTGGATTGTGAATTGAAACGAAATCGCTAATTCATAAGACTAATTTACAATTTTGGCCCAAGTAAAAGCAGAGCCAATATTGTAAGATGTCGATAGTCCATATCTCGGAAACTATAAGAGATAATGCAATTTGGCAATCGGCAACGTAATTAGCATGCCGAATATAACTTTGATTGTGAATTGAAACGAAATCGCTAATTCATAAGACCATTTTACAATTTTGAGCCCAAGTAGAAGCAGAGACAATATTGTAAGAGGTCGATAGTCCATATCTCGGAAACTATAAGAGATAATACAATTTGGCAATCGGCAACATAATTAGCATGCCGAATATTACTTGGAATGTGAATTGGAACGAAATCGCTAATTCATAAGACCATTTTACAATTTTGGCCCAAGTAGAAGCAGATCCAATATTGTAAGATGCCGGTAGTCCATATCTCGGAAACTATAAGAGATAAGGCAATTTGGCAATCGGCAACGTAATTAGCATGCCGAATATTACTTGGAATGTGAATTGGAACGAAATCGCTTATTCATAAGACCATTTTACAATTTTGGGCGAAGTAGAAGCAGAGCCAATATTGTAAGATGTCGATAGTCCATATCTCGGAAACTATACGAGATAGTGCAATTTGGCAATCCGCAACGTAATTAGCATGCCAAATATTACTTGGAATTTGAATTGGAACGAAATCGCTAATTCATAAGACCATTTTACAATTTTGGCCCAAGTAGAAGCAGAGCCAATATTGTAAGATGCCGATAGCCCATATCTCGGAAACTATAAGAGATAATGCAATTTGGCAATCGGCAACGTAATTAGCATGCCGAATATTACTTGGAATGTGAATTGGAACGAAATCGCTAATTCATAAGACCATTTTACAATTTTGGCCCAAGTTAGAAGCAGAGCCAATATTGTAAGATGCCGATAGTCCATATCTCGGAAACTATAAGAGGTAATGCAATTTGGCAATTGGCAGCGTAATTAGCATGCCGAATATTACTTGGAATGTGAATTGGAACGAAATCGCTAATGCATAAGACCATTTTACAATTTTGGCCCAAGTAGAAGCAGAGCCAATATTGTAAGATGTCGATAGTCCATATCTCGGAAACTAAAAGAGATAATGCAATTTGGCAATCGGCAACGTAATTAGCATGCCGAATATTACTTGGATTGTGAATTGAAACGAAATCGCTAATTCATAAGACTATTTTACAATTTTGGCCCAAGTAAAAGCAGAGCCAATATTGTAAGATGTCGATAACCCATATCTCGGAAACTATACGAGATAATGCAATTTGGCAATCCGCAACGTAATTAGCATGCCAAATATTACTTGGAATGTGAATTGGAACGAAATCGCTAATTCATAAGACCATTTTACAATTTTGGCCCAAGTAGAAGCAGAGCCAATATTGTAAGATGCCGATAGCCCATATCTCGGAAACTATAAGAGATAATGCAATTTGGCAATCGGCAACGTAATTAGCATGCCGAATATTACTTGGAATGTGAATTGGAACGAAATCGCTAATTCATAAGACCATTTTACAATTTTGGCCCAAGTTAGAAGCAGAGCCAATATTGTAAGATGCCGATAGTCCATATCTCGGAAACTATAAGAGATAATGCAATTTGGCAATTGTCAACGTAATTAGCATGCCGACTATTACTTGGAATGTGAATTGGAACGAAATCGCTAATGCATAAGACCATTTTACAATTTTGGCCCAAGAAGAAGCAGAGCCAATATTGTAAGATGTCGATAGTCCATATCTCGGAAACTATAAGAGATAATGCAATTTGGCAATCGGCAACGTAATTAGCATGCCGAATATTACTTGGAATGGGAATTAGAACGAAATGGCTAATTCATAAGACCATTTTACAATTTTGGCCCAAGTAGAAGCGGAGCCAATATTGTAAGATGTCGATAGTCCATATCTCAGAAACTATAAGAGATAATGCAATTTGGCAATCGGCAACGTAATTAGCATGCCGAATATTACTTGGAATGTGAATTGGAACGAAATCGCTATTTCATAAGTCCATTTTACAATTTTGGCCCAAGTAGAAGCAGAGCCAATATTGTAAGATGCCGATAGTCCATATCTCGGAAACTATAAGAGATAATGCAATTTGGCAATTGGCAACGTAATTAGCATGCCGAATATTACTTGGAATGTGAATTGGAACGAAATCGCTAATTCATAAGTCCATTTTACAATTTTGGCCCAACTAGAAGCAGAGCCAATATTGTAAGATGCCGATAGTCCATATCTCGGAAACTATAAGAGATAATGCAATTTGGCAATTGTCAACGTAATTAGCATGCCGACTATTACTTGGAATGTGAATTGGAACGAAATCGCTAATTCATAAGACCATTTTAAAATTTTGGCCCAAGTAGTAGCTGAGCCAATATTGAAAGATATCGATAGTCCATATCTCGGAAACTATAAGAGCTAATGCAATTTGGCAATCGGCAACGTAATTAGCATGCCGAATATTACTTGGAATGTGAATTGGAACGAAATCGCTAATTCATAAGACCATTTTACAATTTTGGCCCAAGTAGAAGCAGAGTCAATATTATAAGATGCCGGTGAACCATATCTCGGAAACTATAAGAGATAATGCAATTTGGCAATCGGCAACGTAATTAGCATGCCGAATATTACTTGGAATGTGAATTGGAACGAAATAGCTAATTCATAAGACCATTTTACAATTTCGGCCCAAGTAAAAGCAGAGCCAATATTGTAAGATGTCGATAGTCCATATCTCGGAAACTATAAGAGATAATGCAATTTGGCAATCGGCAACGTAATTAGCAGGCCGAATATTACTTGGAATGTGAATTGGAACGAAATCGCTAATTCATAAGACCATTTTACAATTTGGCCCAAGTTAGAAGTAGAGCCAATATTGTAAGATGCCGATAGTCCATATCTCGGAAACTATAAGAGATAATGCAATTTGGTAATTGGCAACGTAATTAGCATGCCGAATATTACTTGGAATGTGAATTGGAACGAAATCGCTAATTCATAAGACCATTTTACAATTTTGGCCCAAGTAGAAGCAGAGCCAATATTGTAAGATGCCGATAGTCCATATCTCGGAAACTAAAATAGATAATGCAATTTGGCAATCGGCAACGTAATTAGCATGCCGAATATTACTTGGAATGTGAATTGGAACGAAATCGCTAATTCATAAGACCATTTTACAATTTTGGCCCAAGTAGAAGCAAAGCCAATATTGTAAGATATCGATAGTCCATATCTTGGAAACTAAAAGAGATAATGCAATTTGGCAATCCGCAACGTAATTAGCATGCCAAATATTACTTGGAATGTGAATTGGAACGAAATCGCTAATTCATAAGACCATTTTACAATTTTGGCCCAAGTAGAAGCAGAGCCAATATTGTAAGATGTCGATAGTCCATATCTCGGAAACTAAAAGAGATAATGCAATTTGGCAATCGGCAACGTAATTAGCATGCCGAATATTACTTGGATTGTGAATTGAAACGAAATCGCTAATTCATAAGACTATTTTACAATTTTGGCCCAAGTAAAAGCAGAGCCAATATTGTAAGATGTCGATAACCCATATCTCGGAAACTATACGAGATAATGCAATTTGGCAATCCGCAACGTAATTAGCATGCCAAATATTACTTGGAATGTGAATTGGAACGAAATCGCTAATTCATAAGACCATTTTACAATTTTGGCCCAAGTAGAAGCAGAGCCAATATTGTAAGATGCCGATAGCCCATATCTCGGAAACTATAAGAGATAATGCAATTTGGCAATCGGCAACGTAATTAGCATGCCGAATATTACTTGGAATGTGAATTGGAACGAAATCGCTAATTCATAAGACCATTTTACAATTTTGGCCCAAGTAGAAGCAAAGCCAATATTGTAAGATATCGAGAGTCCATATCTCGGAAACTATAAGAGATAATGCAATTTGGCAATCGGCTACGTAATTAGCATGCCGAATATTACTTGGAATGTGAATTGGAACGAAATCGCTAATTCATAAGACCATTTTATAATTTTGGCCCAAGTAGAAGCTGAGCCAATATTGTAAGATGTCGATAGTCCATATCTCGGAATCTATAAGAGATAATGCAATTTGGCAATCGGCAACGTAATTAGCATGCCGAATATTACTTGGAATGTGAATTGGAACGAAATCGCTAATTCATAAGACCATTTTACAATTTTGGCCCAAGTAGAAGCAGAGTCAATATTATAAGATGCCGGTAAACCATATCTCGGAAACTATAAGAGATAAGGCAATTTGGCAATCGGCAACGTAATTAGCATGCCGAATATTACTTTTAATGTGAATTGGAACGAAATAGCTAATTCATAAGACCATTTTACAATTTCGGCCCAAGTAAAAGCAGAGCCAATATTGTAAGATGTCGATAGTCCATATCTCGGAAACTATAAGAGATAATGCAATTTGGCAATCGGCAACGTAATTAGCATGCCGAATATTACTTGGAATGTGAATTGGAACGAAATCGCTAATTCATAAGACCATTTTACAATTTTGGCCCAAGTTAGAAGCAGAGCCAATATTGTAAGATGCCGATAGTCCATATCTCGGAAACTATAAGAGATAATGCAATTTGGTAATTGGCAACGTAATTAGCATGCCGAATATTACTTGGAATGTGAATTGGAACGAAATCGCTAATTCATAAGACCATTTTACAATTTTGGCCCAAGTTAGAAGCAGAGCCAATATTGTAAGATGCCGATAGTCCATATCTCGGAAACTAAAAGGGATAATGCAATTTGGCAATCGGCAACGTAATTAGCATGCCGAATATTACTTGGAATGTGAATTGGAACGAAATCGCTAATTCATAAGACCATTTTACAATTTTGGCCCAAGTAGAAGCAGAGCCAATATTGTAAGATGCCGGTAGTCCATATCTCGGAAACTATAAGAGATAAGGCAATTTGGCAATCGGCAACGTAATTGGCATGCCGAATATTACTTGGAATGTGAATAGGAACGAAATCGCTAATTTATAAGACCATTTTACAATTTTGGCCCAAGTAGAAGCAGAGCCAATATTGTAAGATGTCGATAGTCCGTATCTCGGAAACTAAAAGAGATAATGCAATTTGGCAATTGGCAACGTAATTAGCATGCCGAATATTACTTGGAATGTGAATTGAAACGAAATCGCTAATTCATAAGACCATTTTACAATTTTGGCACAAGTAGAAGCAGAGCCAATATTGTAAGATGCAGGTAGTCCATATCTCGGAAACTATAAGAGATAAGGCAATTTGGCAATCGGCAACGTAATTAGCATGCCGAATATTACTTGGACTGTGAATTGGAACGAAATCGCTAATTCATAAGACCATTTTACAATTTTGGCCCAAGTTAGAAGCAGAGCCAATATTGTAAGATGCCGATTGTCCATATCTCGGAAACTAAAAGAGATAATGCAATTTGGCAATCGGCAACGTAATTAGCATGCCGAATATTACTTGGAATGTGAATTGGAACGAAATCGCTAATTCATAAGACCATTTTACAATTTTGGCCCAAGTAGAAGCAGAGCCAATATTGTAAGATGCCGATAGTCCATATCTCGGAAACTAAAATAGATAATGCAATTTGGCAATCGGCAACGTAATTAGCATGCCGAATATTACTTGGAATGTGAATTGGAACGAAATCGCTAATTCATAAGACCATTTTACAATTTTGGCCCAAGTAGAAGCAAAGCCAATATTGTAAGATATCGATAGTCCATATCTTGGAAACTATAAGAGATAATGCAATTTGGCCATCGGCAACGTAATTAGCATGCCGAATATTACTTGGATTGTGAATTGAAACGAAATCGCTAATTCAAAAGACCATTTTACAATTTTGGGCCCAAGTAGAAGCAGAGCCAATATTGTAAGATGTCGATAGTCCATATCTCGGAAACTATAAGAGATAATGCAATTTGGTAATCGGCAACGTAATTAGCATGCCGAATATTACTTGGAATGTGAATTGGAACGAAATGGCTAATTCATAAGACCGTTTTACAATTTTGGCCCAAGTAGAAGCAGAGCCAGTATTGTAAGATGCCGGTAGTCCATATCTCGGAAACGATAAGAGATAAGGCAATTTGGCAATCGGCAACGTAATTAGCATGCCGAATATTACTTGGAATGTAAATTGGAACGAAATCGCTAATTCATAAGACCATTTTACAATTTTGGCCAAAGTAAAAGCAGAGCCAATATTGTAAGATGTCGATAGTCCATATCTCGGAAACTATAAGAGATAATGCAATTTGGCAATCGGCAACGTAATTAGCATGCCGAATATTACTTGGAATGTGAATTGGAACGAAATCGCTAATTCATAAGACCATTTTACAATTTTGGCCCAAGTTAGAAGCAGGGCCAATATTGTAAGATGCCGATAGTCCATATCTCGGAAACTATAAGGGATAATGCAATTTTGCAATTGGCAACGTAATTAGCATGCCGAATATTACTCGGAATGTGAATTGGAACGAAATCGCTAATTCATAAGACCATTTTACAATTTTGGCCCAAGTTAGAAGCAGAGCCAATATTGTAAGATGCCGATAGTCCATATCTCGGAAACTATAGGAGATAATGCAATTTGGCAATCGGCAACGTAATTAGCATGCCGACTATTACTTGGAATGTGAATTGGAACGAAATCGCTAATTCATAAGACCATTTTACAATTTTGGCCCAAGTAGAAGCAAAGCCAATATTGTAAGATATCGATAGTCCATATCTCGGAAACTATAAGAGATAATGCAATTTGGCAATCGGCAACGTAATTAGCATGCCGAATATTACTTGGAATGTGAATTGGAACGAAATCGCTAATTCATAAGACCATTTTACAATTTTGGCCCAAGTAGAAGCAGAGCCAATATTGTAAGATGTCGATAGTCCATATCTCGGAAACTAAAAGAGATAATGCAATTTGGCAATCGGCAACGCAATTAGCATGCCGAATATTACTTGGATTGTGAATTGAAACGAAATCGCTAATTCATAAGACTAATTTACAATTTTGGCCCAAGTAAAAGCAGAGCCAATATTGTAAGATGTCGATAGTCCATATCTCGGAAACTATAAGAGATAATGCAATTTGGCAATCGGCAACGTAATTAGCATGCCGAATATAACTTTGATTGTGAATTGAAACGAAATCGCTAATTCATAAGACCATTTTACAATTTTGAGCCCAAGTAGAAGCAGAGACAATATTGTAAGAGGTCGATAGTCCATATCTCGGAAACTATAAGAGATAATACAATTTGGCAATCGGCAACATAATTAGCATGCCGAATATTACTTGGAATGTGAATTGGAACGAAATCGCTAATTCATAAGACCATTTTACAATTTTGGCCCAAGTAGAAGCAGATCCAATATTGTAAGATGCCGGTAGTCCATATCTCGGAAACTATAAGAGATAAGGCAATTTGGCAATCGGCAACGTAATTAGCATGCCGAATATTACTTGGAATGTGAATTGGAACGAAATCGCTTATTCATAAGACCATTTTACAATTTTGGGCGAAGTAGAAGCAGAGCCAATATTGTAAGATGTCGATAGTCCATATCTCGGAAACTATACGAGATAGTGCAATTTGGCAATCCGCAACGTAATTAGCATGCCAAATATTACTTGGAATTTGAATTGGAACGAAATCGCTAATTCATAAGACCATTTTACAATTTTGGCCCAAGTAGAAGCAGAGCCAATATTGTAAGATGCCGATAGCCCATATCTCGGAAACTATAAGAGATAATGCAATTTGGCAATCGGCAACGTAATTAGCATGCCGAATATTACTTGGAATGTGAATTGGAACGAAATCGCTAATTCATAAGACCATTTTACAATTTTGGCCCAAGTTAGAAGCAGAGCCAATATTGTAAGATGCCGATAGTCCATATCTCGGAAACTATAAGAGGTAATGCAATTTGGCAATTGGCAGCGTAATTAGCATGCCGAATATTACTTGGAATGTGAATTGGAACGAAATCGCTAATGCATAAGACCATTTTACAATTTTGGCCCAAGTAGAAGCAGAGCCAATATTGTAAGATGTCGATAGTCCATATCTCGGAAACTAAAAGAGATAATGCAATTTGGCAATCGGCAACGTAATTAGCATGCCGAATATTACTTGGATTGTGAATTGAAACGAAATCGCTAATTCATAAGACTATTTTACAATTTTGGCCCAAGTAAAAGCAGAGCCAATATTGTAAGATGTCGATAACCCATATCTCGGAAACTATACGAGATAATGCAATTTGGCAATCCGCAACGTAATTAGCATGCCAAATATTACTTGGAATGTGAATTGGAACGAAATCGCTAATTCATAAGACCATTTTACAATTTTGGCCCAAGTAGAAGCAGAGCCAATATTGTAAGATGCCGATAGCCCATATCTCGGAAACTATAAGAGATAATGCAATTTGGCAATCGGCAACGTAATTAGCATGCCGAATATTACTTGGAATGTGAATTGGAACGAAATCGCTAATTCATAAGACCATTTTACAATTTTGGCCCAAGTTAGAAGCAGAGCCAATATTGTAAGATGCCGATAGTCCATATCTCGGAAACTATAAGAGATAATGCAATTTGGCAATTGTCAACGTAATTAGCATGCCGACTATTACTTGGAATGTGAATTGGAACGAAATCGCTAATGCATAAGACCATTTTACAATTTTGGCCCAAGAAGAAGCAGAGCCAATATTGTAAGATGTCGATAGTCCATATCTCGGAAACTATAAGAGATAATGCAATTTGGCAATCGGCAACGTAATTAGCATGCCGAATATTACTTGGAATGGGAATTGGAACGAAATGGCTAATTCATAAGACCATTTTACAATTTTGGCCCAAGTAGAAGCGGAGCCAATATTGTAAGATGTCGATAGTCCATATCTCAGAAACTATAAGAGATAATGCAATTTGGCAATCGGCAACGTAATTAGCATGCCGAATATTACTTGGAATGTGAATTGGAACGAAATCGCTATTTCATAAGTCCATTTTACAATTTTGGCCCAAGTAGAAGCAGAGCCAATATTGTAAGATGCCGATAGTCCATATCTCGGAAACTATAAGAGATAATGCAATTTGGCAATTGGCAACATAATTAGCATGCCGAATATTACTTGGAATGTGAATTGGAACGAAATCGCTAATTCATAAGTCCATTTTACAATTTTGGCCCAACTAGAAGCAGAGCCAATATTGTAAGATGCCGATAGTCCATATCTCGGAAACTATAAGAGATAATGCAATTTGGCAATTGTCAACGTAATTAGCATGCCGACTATTACTTGGAATGTGAATTGGAACGAAATCGCTAATTCATAAGACCATTTTAAAATTTTGGCCCAAGTAGTAGCTGAGCCAATATTGAAAGATATCGATAGTCCATATCTCGGAAACTATAAGAGCTAATGCAATTTGGCAATCGGCAACGTAATTAGCATGCCGAATATTACTTGGAATGTGAATTGGAACGAAATCGCTAATTCATAAGACCATTTTACAATTTTGGCCCAAGTAGAAGCAGAGTCAATATTATAAGATGCCGGTGAACCATATCTCGGAAACTATAAGAGATAATGCAATTTGGCAATCGGCAACGTAATTAGCATGCCGAATATTACTTGGAATGTGAATTGGAACGAAATAGCTAATTCATAAGACCATTTTACAATTTCGGCCCAAGTAAAAGCAGAGCCAATATTGTAAGATGTCGATAGTCCATATCTCGGAAACTATAAGAGATAATGCAATTTGGCAATCGGCAACGTAATTAGCAGGCCGAATATTACTTGGAATGTGAATTGGAACGAAATCGCTAATTCATAAGACCATTTTACAATTTGGCCCAAGTTAGAAGTAGAGCCAATATTGTAAGATGCCGATAGTCCATATCTCGGAAACTATAAGAGATAATGCAATTTGGTAATTGGCAACGTAATTAGCATGCCGAATATTACTTGGAATGTGAATTGGAACGAAATCGCTAATTCATAAGACCATTTTACAATTTTGGCCCAAGTTAGAAGCAGAGCCAATATTGTAAGATGCCGATAGTCCATATCTCGGAAACTAAAAGGGATAATGCAATTTGGCAATCGGCAACGTAATTAGCATGCCGAATATTACTTGGAATGTGAATTGGAACGAAATCGCTAATTCATAAGACCATTTTACAATTTTGGCCCAAGTAGAAGCAGAGCCAATATTGTAAGATGCCGGTAGTCCATATCTCGGAAACTATAAGAGATAAGGCAATTTGGCAATCGGCAACGTAATTGGCATGCCGAATATTACTTGGAATGTGAATAGGAACGAAATCGCTAATTTATAAGACCATTTTACAATTTTGGCCCAAGTAGAAGCAGAGCCAATATTGTAAGATGTCGATAGTCCATATCTCGGAAACTAAAAGAGATAATGCAATTTGGCAATCGGCAACGTAATTAGCATGCCGAATATTACTTGGAATGTGAATTGGAACGAAATAGCTAATTCATAAGACCATTTTACAGTTTCGGTCCAAGTAAAAGCAGAGCCAATATTGTAAGATGTCGATAGTCCATATCTCGGAAACTATAAGAGATAATGCAATTTGGCAATCGGCAACGTAATTAGCATGCCGAATATTACTTGGAATGTGAATTGGAACGAAATCGCTAATTCATAAGACCATTTTACAATTTTGGCCCAAGTTAGAAGCAGAGCCAATATTGTAAGATGACGATAGTCCATATCTCGGAAGCTATAAGAGATAATGCAATTTGGTAATTGGCAACGTAATTAGCATGCCGAATATTACTTGGAATGTGAATTGGAACGAAATCGCTAATTCATAAGACAATTTTACAATTTTGGCCCAAGTTAGAAGCAGAGCTAATATTGTAAGATGCCGATAGTCTATATCTCGGAAACTAAAAGAGATAATGCAATTTGGCAATCGGCAACGTAATTAGCATGCCGAATATTACTTGGAATGTGAATTGGAACGAAATCGCTAATTCATAAGACCATTTTACAATTTTTACCCAAGTAGAAGCAGAGCCAATATTGTAAGATGCAGGTAGTCCATATCTCGGAAACTATAAGAGATAAGGCAATTTGGCAATCGGCAACGTAATTAGCATGCCGAATATTACTTGGAATGTGAATTGGAACGAAATCGCTAATTCATAAGACCATTTTACAATTTTGGCCCAAGTAGAAGCAGAGTCAATATTATAAGATGCCGGTAGACCATATCTCGGAAACTATAAGAGATAAGGCAATTTGGCAATCAGCAACGTAATTAGCATGCCGAATATTACTTGGAATGTGAATTGGAACGAAATCGCTAATTCATAAGACCATTTTACAATTTTGGCCCAAGTAGAAGCAAATCCAATATTGTAAGATGCCGGTAGTCCATATCTCGGAAACTATAAGAGATAAGGCAATTTGGCAATCGGCAACGTAATTAGCATGCCGAATATTACTTGGAATGTGAATTGGAACGAAATCGCTAATTCATAAGACCATTTTACAATTTTGGGCGAAGTAGAAGCAGAGCCAATATTGTAAGATGTCGATAGTCCATATCTCGGAAACTATACGAGATAATGCAATTTGGCAATCCTCAACGTAATTAGCATGCCAAATATTACTTGGAATGTGAATTGGAACGAAATCGCTAATTCATAAGACCATTTTATAATTTTGGCACAAGTTAGAAGCAGAGCCAATATTGTAAGATGCCGATAGCCCATATCTCGGAAACTATAAGAGATAATGCAATTTGGCAATCGGCAACGTAATTATCATGCCGAATATTACTTGGAATGTGAATTGGAACGAAATCGCTAATGCATAAGACCATTTTACAATTTTGGCCCAAGTAGAAGCAGAGCCAATATTGTAAGATGTCGATAGTCCATATCTTGGAAACTATAAGAGATAATGCAATTTGACAATCGGCAACGTAATTAGCATGCCGAATATTACTTGGAATGTGAATTGGAACGAAATCGCTAATTCATAAGTCCATTTTACAATTTTGGCCCAACTAGAAACAGAGCCAATATTGTAAGATGCCGATAGTCCATATCTCGGAAACTATAAGAGATAATGCAATTTGGCAATTGCCAACGTAATTAGCATGCCGACTATTACTTGGAATGTGAATTGGAACGAAATTGCTAATTCATAAGACCATTTTAAAATTTTGGCCCAAGTAGAAGCAGAGCCAATATTGAAAGATGTCGATAGTCCATATCTCGGAAACTATAAGAGCTAATGCAATTTAGCAATCGGCAACGTAATTAGCATGCCGAATATTACTTGGAATGTGAATTGGAACGAAATCGCTAATTCATAAGACCATTTTACAATTTTGGCCCAAGTAGAAGCAGAGCCAATATTGTAAGATGTCGATAGTCCATATCTCGGAAACTATACGAGATAATGCAATTTGGCAATCGGCAACGTAATTAGCATGCCGAATATTACTTGGAATGTGAATTGGAACGAAATCGCTAATTCATAAGACCATTTTACAATTTTGGCCCAAGTAGAAGCAGAGTCAATATTATAAGATGCCGGTAAACCATATCTCGGAAACTATAGGAGATAAGGCAATTTGGCAATAGGTAACGTAATTAGCATGCCGAATATTACTTGGAATGTGAATTGGAACGAAATCGCTAATTCATAAGACCATTTTACAATTTTGGCCCAAGTAGAAGCAGAGCCAATATTGTAAGATGCAGGTAGTCCACATCTCGGAAACTATAAGAGATAAGGCAATTTGGCAATCGACAACGTAATTAGCATGCCGAATATTACTTGGAATGTGAATTGGAACGAAATCGCTAATTCATAAGACCATTTTACAATTTTGGCCCAAGTAGAAGCAGAGTCAATATTATAAGATGCCGGTAGACCATATCTCGGAAACTATAAGAGATAAGGCAATTTGGCAATCAGCAACGTAATTAGCATGCCGAATATTACTTGGAATGTGAATTGGAACGAAATCGCTAATTCATAAGACCATTTTACAATTTTGGCCCAAGTAGAAGCAAATCCAATATTGTAAGATGCCGGTAGTCCATATCTCGGAAACTATAAGAGATAAGGCAATTTGGCAATCGGCAACGTAATTAGCATGACGAATATTACTTGGAATGTGAATTGGAACGAAATCGCTAATTCATAAGACCATTTTACAATTTTGGGCGAAGTAGAAACAGAGCCAATATTGTAAGATGTCGATAGTCCATATCTCGGAAACTATACGAGATAATGCAATTTGGCAATCCTCAACGTAATTAGCATGCCAAATATTACTTGGAATGTGAATTGGACGAAATTGCTAATTCATAAGTCCATTTTACAATTTTGGCCCAACTAGAAACAGAGCCAATATTGTAAGATGCCGATAGTCCATATCTCGGAAACTATAAGAGATAATGCAATTTGGCAATTGTCAACGTAATTAGCATGCCGACTATTACTTGGAATGTGAATTGGAACGAAATCGCTAATTCATAAGTCCATTTTACAATTTTGGCCCAACTAGAAACAGAGCCAATATTGTAAGATGCCGATAGTCCATATCTCGGAAACTATAAGAGATAATGCAATTTGGCAATTGTCAACGTAATTAGCATGCCGACTATTACTTGGAATGTGAATTGGAACGAAATTGCTAATTCATAAGACCATTTTAAAATTTTGGCCCAAGTAGAAGCAGAGCCAATATTGAAAGATGTCGATAGTCCATATCTCGGAAACTATATGAGATAATGCAATTTGGCAATCGGCAACGTAATTAGCATGCCGAATATTACTTGGAATGTGAATTGGAACGAAATCGCTAATTCATAAGACCATTTTACAATTTTGGCCCAAGTAAAAGCAGAGCCAATATAGTAAGATGTCGATAGTCCATATCTCGGTAACTATAAGAGATGATGCAATTTGGCAATCGGCAATGTAATTAGCATGCCGTATAATACTTGGAATGTGAATTGGAACGAAATCGCTAATTCATAAGACCATTTTACAATTTTGGCCCAAGTTAGAAGCAGAGCCAATATTGTAAGATGCCGATAGTCCATATCTCGGAAACTATAAGAGATAATGCAATTTGGTAATTGGCAACGTAATTAGCATGCCGAATATTACTTGGAATGTGAATTGGAACGAAATCGCTAATTCATAAGACCATTTTACAATTTTGGCCCAAGTAGAAGCCGAGCCAATATTATAAGATGCCGATAGTCCATATCTCGGAAACTATAAGAGATAATGCAATTTGGGAATCGGCAACGTAATTAGCATTCCGAATATTACTTGGAATGTGAATTGGAACGAAATCGCTAATTCATAAGACCATTTTACAATTTTGGCCCAAGTAGAAGCAAAGCCAATATTGTAAGATATCGGTAGTCCATATCTCGGAAACTATAAGAGATAATGCAATTTGGCAATCGGCAACGTAATTAGCATGCCGAATATTACTTGGAATGTGAATTGGAACGAAATCGCTAATTCATAAGACCATTTTACAATTTTGGCCCAAGTAGAAGCAGAGCCAATATTGTAAGATGTCGATAGTCCATATCTCGGAATCTATAAGAGATAATGCAATTTGGCAATCGGCAACGTAATTAGCATGCCGAATATTACTTGGAATGTGAATTGGAACGAAATCGCTAATTCATAAGACCATTTTACAATTTTGGCCCAAGTAGAAGCAGAGTCAATATTATAAGATGCCGGTAAACCATATCTCGGAAACTATAAGAGATAAGGCAATTTGGCAATCGGCAACGTAATTAGCATGCCGAATATTACTTGGAATGTGAATTGGAACGAAATAGCTAATTCATAAGACCATTTTACAATTTCGGCCCAAGTAAAAGCAGAGCCAATATTGTAAGATGTCGATAGTCCATATCTCGGAAACTATAAGAGATAATGCAATTTGGCAATCGGCAACGTAATTAGCATGCCGAATATTACTTGGAATGTGAATTGGAACGAAATCGCTAATTCATAAGACCATTTTACAATTTTGGCCCAAGTTAGAAGCAGAGCCAATATTGTAAGATGCCGATAGTCCATATCTCGGAAACTATAAGAGATAATGCAATTTGGTAATTGGCAACGTAATTAGCATTCCGAATATTACTTGGAATGTGAATTGGAACGAAATAGCTAATTCATAAGACCATTTTACAATTTTGGCCCAAGTTAGAAGCAGAGCCAATATTGTAAGATGCCGATAGTCCATATCTCGGAAACTAAAAGAGATAATGCAATTTGGCAATCGGCAACGTAATTAGCATGCCGAATATTACTTGGAATGTGAATTGGAACGAAATCGCTAATTCATAAGACCATTTTACAATTTTGGCCCAAGTAGAAGCAGAGCCAATATTGTAAGATGCCGGTAGTCCATATCTCGGAAACTATAAAAGATAATGCAATTTGGCAATCGGCAACGTAATTAGCATGCCGAATATTACTTGGAATGTGAATTGGAACGAAATCGCTAATTCATAAGACCATTTTACAATTTTGGCCCAAGTAGAAGCAGAGCCAATATTGTAAGATGTCGATAGTCCATATCTCGGAAACTAAAAGAGATAATGCAATTTGGCAATCGGCAACGTAATTAGCATGCCGAATATTACTTGGAATGTGAATTGGAACGAAATCGCTAATTCATAAGGCCATTTTACAATTTTGACCCAAGTAGAAGCAAAGCCAATATTGTAAGATATCGATAGTCCATATCTCGGAAACTAAAAGGGATAATGCAATTTGGCAATCGGCAACGTAATTAGCATGCCGAATATTACTTGGACTGTGAATTGGAACGAAATCGCTAATTCATAAGACCATTTTACAATTTTGGCCCAAGTTAGAAGCAGAGCCAATATTGTAAGATGCCGATTGTCCATATCTCGGAAACTAAAAGAGATAATGCAATTTGGCAATCGGCAACGTAATTAGCATGCCGAATATTACTTGGAATGTGAATTGGAACGAAATCGCTAATTCATAAGACCATTTTACAATTTTGGCCCAAGTAGAAGCAGAGCCAATATTGTAAGATGCCGATAGTCCATATCTCGGAAACTAAAATAGATAATGCAATTTGGCAATCGGCAACGTAATTAGCATGCCGAATATTACTTGGAATGTGAATTGGAACGAAATCGCTAATTCATAAGACCATTTTACAATTTTGGCCAAAGTAAAAGCAGAGCCAATATTGTAAGATGTCGATAGTCCATATCTCGGAAACTATAAGAGATAATGCAATTTGGCAATCGGCAACGTAATTAGCATGCCGAATATTACTTGAAATGTGAATTGGAACGAAATCGCTAATTCATAAGACCATTTTACAATTTTGGCCCAAGTTAGAAGCAGGGCCAATATTGTAAGATGCCGATAGTCCATATCTCGGAAACTATAAGAGATAATGCAATTTGGCAATCGGCAACGTAATTAGCATGCCGACTATTACTTGGAATGTGAATTGGAACGAAATCGCTAATTCATAAGACCATTTTACAATTTTGGCCCAAGTAGAAGCAAAGCCAATATTGTAAGATATCGATAGTCCATATCTCGGAAACTATAAGAGATAATGCAATTTGGCAATCGGCAACGTAATTAGCATGCCGAATATTACTTGGAATGTGAATTGGAACGAAATCGCTAATTCACAAGACCATTTTACAATTTTGGCCCAAGTAGAAGCAGAGCCAATATTGTAAGATGTCGATAGTCCATATCTCGGAAACTAAAAGAGATAATGCAATTTGGCAATCGGCAACGCAATTAGCATGCCGAATATTACTTGGATTGTGAATTGAAACGAAATCGCTAATTCATAAGACTAATTTACAATTTTGGCCCAAGTAAAAGCAGAGCCAATATTGTAAGATGTCGATAGTCCATATCTCGGAAACTATAAGAGATAATGCAATTTGGCAATCGGCAACGTAATTAGCATGCCGAATATAACTTTGATTGTGAATTGAAACGAAATCGCTAATTCATAAGACCATTTTACAATTTTGAGCCCAAGTAGAAGCAGAGACAATATTGTAAGATGTCGATAGTCCATATCTCGGAAACTATAAGAGATAAGGCAATTTGGCAATCGGCAACGTAATTAGCATGCTGAATATTACTTGGAATGTGAATTGGAACGAAATCGCTAATTCATAAGACCATTTTACAATTTTGGGCGAAGTAGAAGCAGAGCCAATATTGTAAGATGTCGATAGTCCATATCTCGGAAACTATACGACATAATGCAATTTGGCAATCCGCAACGTAATTAGCATGCCAAATATTACTTGGAATTTGAATTGGAACGAAATCGCTAATTCATAAGACCATTTTACAATTTTGGCCCAAGTAGAAGCAGAGCCAATATTGTAAGATGCCGATAGTCCATATCTCGGAAACTATAAGAGATAATGCAATTTGGCAATCGGCAACGTAATTAGCATGCCGAATATTACTTGGAATGTGAATTGGAACGAAATCGCTAATTCATAAGACCATTTTACAATTTTGGCCCAAGTTAGAAGCAGAGCCAATATTGTAAGATGCCGATAGTCCATATCTCGGAAACTATAAGAGGTAATGCAATTTGGCAATTGGCAGCGTAATTAGCATGCCGAATATTACTTGGAATGTGAATTGGAACGAAATCGCTTATGCATAAGACCATTTTACAATTTTGGCCCAAGTAGAAGCAGAGCCAATATTGTAAGATGTCGATAGTCCATATCTCGGAAACTAAAAGAGATAATGCAATTTGGCAATCGGCAACGTAATTAGCATGCCGAATATTACTTGGATTGTGAATTGAAACGAAATCGCTAATTCATAAGACTATTTTACAATTTTGGCCCAAGTAAAAGCAGAGCCAATATTGTAAGATGTCGATAACCCATATCTCGGAAACTATACGAGATAATGCAATTTGGCAATCGGCAACGTAATTAGCATGCCGAATATTACTTGGAATGTGAATTGGAACGAAATCGCTAATTCATAAGACCATTTTACAATTTTGGCCAAAGTAAAAGCAGAGCCAATATTGTAAGATGTCGATAGTCCATATCTCGGAAACTATAAGAGATAATGCAATTTGGCAATCGGCAACGTAATTAGCATGCCGAATATTACTTGAAATGTGAATTGGAACGAAATCGCTAATTCATAAGACCATTTTACAATTTTGGCCCAAGTTAGAAGCAGGGCCAATATTGTAAGATGCCGATAGTCCATATCTCGGAAACTATAAGAGATAATGCAATTTGGCAATCGGCAACGTAATTAGCATGCCGACTATTACTTGGAATGTGAATTGGAACGAAATCGCTAATTCATAAGACCATTTTACAATTTTGGCCCAAGTAGAAGCAAAGCCAATATTGTAAGATATCGATAGTCCATATCTCGGAAACTATAAGAGATAATGCAATTTGGCAATCGGCAACGTAATTAGCATGCCGAATATTACTTGGAATGTGAATTGGAACGAAATCGCTAATTCACAAGACCATTTTACAATTTTGGCCCAAGTAGAAGCAGAGCCAATATTGTAAGATGTCGATAGTCCATATCTCGGAAACTAAAAGAGATAATGCAATTTGGCAATCGGCAACGCAATTAGCATGCCGAATATTACTTGGATTGTGAATTGAAACGAAATCGCTAATTCATAAGACTAATTTACAATTTTGGCCCAAGTAAAAGCAGAGCCAATATTGTAAGATGTCGATAGTCCATATCTCGGAAACTATAAGAGATAATGCAATTTGGCAATCGGCAACGTAATTAGCATGCCGAATATAACTTTGATTGTGAATTGAAACGAAATCGCTAATTCATAAGACCATTTTACAATTTTGAGCCCAAGTAGAAGCAGAGACAATATTGTAAGATGTCGATAGTCCATATCTCGGAAACTATAAGAGATAAGGCAATTTGGCAATCGGCAACGTAATTAGCATGCTGAATATTACTTGGAATGTGAATTGGAACGAAATCGCTAATTCATAAGACCATTTTACAATTTTGGGCGAAGTAGAAGCAGAGCCAATATTGTAAGATGTCGATAGTCCATATCTCGGAAACTATACGACATAATGCAATTTGGCAATCCGCAACGTAATTAGCATGCCAAATATTACTTGGAATTTGAATTGGAACGAAATCGCTAATTCATAAGACCATTTTACAATTTTGGCCCAAGTAGAAGCAGAGCCAATATTGTAAGATGCCGATAGTCCATATCTCGGAAACTATAAGAGATAATGCAATTTGGCAATCGGCAACGTAATTAGCATGCCGAATATTACTTGGAATGTGAATTGGAACGAAATCGCTAATTCATAAGACCATTTTACAATTTTGGCCCAAGTTAGAAGCAGAGCCAATATTGTAAGATGCCGATAGTCCATATCTCGGAAACTATAAGAGGTAATGCAATTTGGCAATTGGCAGCGTAATTAGCATGCCGAATATTACTTGGAATGTGAATTGGAACGAAATCGCTTATGCATAAGACCATTTTACAATTTTGGCCCAAGTAGAAGCAGAGCCAATATTGTAAGATGTCGATAGTCCATATCTCGGAAACTAAAAGAGATAATGCAATTTGGCAATCGGCAACGTAATTAGCATGCCGAATATTACTTGGATTGTGAATTGAAACGAAATCGCTAATTCATAAGACTATTTTACAATTTTGGCCCAAGTAAAAGCAGAGCCAATATTGTAAGATGTCGATAACCCATATCTCGGAAACTATACGAGATAATGCAATTTGGCAATCCGCAACGTAATTAGCATGCCAAATATTACTTGGAATGTGAATTGGAACGAAATCGCTAATTCATAAGACCATTTTACAATTTTGGCCCAAGTAGAAGCAGAGCCAATATTGTAAGATGCCGATAGCCCATATCTCGGAAACTATAAGAGATAATGCAATTTGGCAATCGGCAACGTAATTAGCATGCCGAATATTACTTGGAATGTGAATTGGAACGAAATCGCTAATTCATAAGACCATTTTACAATTTTGGCCCAAGTTAGAAGCAGAGCCAATATTGTAAGATGCCGATAGTCCATATCTCGGAAACTATAAGAGATAATGCAATTTGGCAATTGTCAACGTAATTAGTATGCCGACTATTACTTGGAATGTGAATTGGAATGAAATCGCTAATGCATAAGACCATTTTACAATTTTGGCCCAAGTAGAAGCAGAGCCAATATTGTAAGATGTCGATAGTCCATATCTCGGAAACTATAAGAGATAATGCAATTTGGCAATCGGCAACGTAATTAGCATGCCGAATATTACTTGGAATGGGAATTGGAACGAAATGGCTAATTCATAAGACCATTTTACAATTTTGGCCCAAGTAGAAGCGGAGCCAATATTGTAAGATGTCGATAGTCCATATCTCAGAAACTATAAGAGATAATGCAATTTGGCAATCGGCAACGTAATTAGCATGCCGAATATTACTTGGAATGTGAATTGGAACGAAATCGCTAATTCATAAGTCCATTTTACAATTTTGGCCCAAGTAGAAGCAGAGCCAATATTGTAAGATGCCGATAGTCCATATCTCGGAAACTATAAGAGATAATGCAATTTGGCAATTGGCAACGTAATTAGCATGCCGAATATTACTTGGAATGTGAATTGGAACGAAATCGCTAATTCATAAGTCCATTTTACAATTTTGGCCCAACTAGAAGCAGAGCCAATATTGTAAGATGCCGATAGTCCATATCTCGGAAACTATAAGAGATAATGCAATTTGGCAATTGTCAACGTAATTAGCATGCCGACTATTACTTGGAATGTGAATTGGAACGAAATCGCTAATTCATAAGACCATTTTAAAATTTTGGCCCAAGTAGTAGCTGAGCCAATATTGAAAGATATCGATAGTCCATATCTCGGAAACTATAAGAGCTAATGCAATTTGGCAATCGGCAACGTAATTAGCATGCCGAATATTACTTGGAATGTGAATTGGAACGAAATCGCTAATTCATAAGACCATTTTACAATTTTGGCCCAAGTAGAAGCAGAGTCAATATTATAAGATGCCGGTGAACCATATCTCGGAAACTATAAGAGATAATGCAATTTGGCAATCGGCAACGTAATTAGCATGCCGAATATTACTTGGAATGTGAATTGGAACGAAATAGCTAATTCATAAGACCATTTTACAATTTCGGCCCAAGTAAAAGCAGAGCCAATATTGTAAGATGTCGATAGTCCATATCTCGGAAACTATAAGAGATAATGCAATTTGGCAATCGGCAACGTAATTAGCAGGCCGAAT
The DNA here is from genome assembly GCF_030347505.1 of Rhynchophorus ferrugineus. NCBI lineage: Eukaryota > Metazoa > Arthropoda > Insecta > Coleoptera > Curculionidae > Rhynchophorus > Rhynchophorus ferrugineus. Next base: position 22,126,823 of record NW_027472588.1, on the reverse strand, counting down.
ATTACTTGGAATGTGAATTGGAACGAAATCGCTAATTCATAAGACCATTTTACAATTTGGCCCAAGTTAGAAGCAGAGCCAATATTGTAAGATGCCGATAGTCCATATCTCGGAAACTATAAGAGATAATGCAATTTGGTAATTGGCAACGTAATTAGCATGCCGAATATTACTTGGAATGTGAATTGGAACGAAATCGCTAATTCATAAGACCATTTTACAATTTTGGCCCAAGTTAGAAGCAGAGCCAATATTGTAAGATGCCGATAGTCCATATCTCGGAAACTAAAAGGGATAATGCAATTTGGCAATCGGCAACGTAATTAGCATGCCGAATATTACTTGGAATGTGAATTGGAACGAAATCGCTAATTCATAAGACCATTTTACAATTTTGGCCCAAGTAGAAGCAGAGCCAATATTGTAAGATGCCGGTAGTCCATATCTCGGAAACTATAAGAGATAAGGCAATTTGGCAATCGGCAACGTAATTGGCATGCCGAATATTACTTGGAATGTGAATAGGAACGAAATCGCTAATTTATAAGACCATTTTACAATTTTGGCCCAAGTAGAAGCAGAGCCAATATTGTAAGATGTCGATAGTCCATATCTCGGAAACTAAAAGAGATAATGCAATTTGGCAATCGGCAACGTAATTAGCATGCCGAATATTACTTGGAATGTGAATTGGAACGAAATCGCTAATTCATAAGACCATTTTACAATTTTGGCCCAAGTAGAAGCAAAGCCAATATTGTAAGATATCGATAGTCCATATCTCGGAAACTATAAGAGATAATGCAATTTGGCAATCGGCAACGTAATTAGCATGCCGAATATTACTTGGAATGTGAATTGGAACGAAATCGCTAATTCATAAGACCATTTTACAATTTTGGCCCAAGTAGAAGCAGAGCCAATATTGTAAGATGTCGATAGTCCATATCTCGGAATCTATAAGAGATAATGCAATTTGGCAATCGGCAACGTAATTAGCATGCCGAATATTACTTGGAATGTGAATTGGAACGAAATCGCTAATTCATAAGACCATTTTACAATTTTGGCTCAAGTAGAAGCAGAGTCAATATTATAAGATGCCGGTAAACCATATCTCGGAAACTATAGGAGATAAGGCAATTTGGCAATCGGCAACGTAATTAGCATGCCGAATATTACTTGGAATGTGAATTGGAACGAAATAGCTAATTCATAAGACCATTTTACAATTTCGGCCCAAGTAAAAGCAGAGCCAATATTGTAATATGTCGATAGTCCATATCTCGGAAACTATAAGCGATAATGCAATTTGGCAATCGGCAACGTAATAAGCATGCCGAATATTACTTGGAATGTGAATTGGAACGAAATCGCTAATTCATAAGACCATTTTACAATTTTGGCCCAAGTTAGAAGCAGAGCCAATATTGTAAGATGCCGATAGTCCATATCTCGGAAGCTATAAGAGATAATGCAATTTGGTAATTGGCAACGTAATTAGCATGCCGAATATTACTTGGAATGTGAATTGGAACGAAATCGCTAATTCATAAGACCATTTTACAATTTTGGCCCAAGTTAGAAGCAGAGCTAATATTGTAAGATGCCGATAGTCTATATCTCGGAAACTAAAAGAGATAATGCAATTTGGCAATCGGCAACGTAATTAGCATGCCGAATATTACTTGGAATGTGAATTGGAACGAAATCGCTAATTCATAAGACCATTTTACAATTTTGGCCCAAGTAGAAGCAGAGCCAATATTGTAAGATGCAGGTAGTCCATATCTCGGAAACTATAAGAGATAAGGCAATTTGGCAATCTTCAACGTAATTAGCATGCCGAATATTACTTGGAATGTGAATTGGAACGAAATCGCTAATTCATAAGACCATTTTACAATTTTGGCCCAAGTAGAAGCAGAGTCAATATTATAAGATGCCGGTAGACCATATCTCGGAAACTATAAGAGATAAGGCAATTTGGCAATCAGCAACGTAATTAGCATGCCGAATATTACTTGGAATGTGAATTGGAACGAAATCGCTAATTCATAAGACCATTTTACAATTTTGGCCCAAGTAGAAGCAAATCCAATATTGTAAGATGCCGGTAGTCCATATCTCGGAAACTATAAGAGATAAGGCAATTTGGCAATCGGCAACGTAATTAGCATGCCGAATATTACTTGGAATGTGAATTGGAACGAAATCGCTAATTCATAAGACCATTTTACAATTTTGGGCGAAGTAGAAACAGAGCCAATATTGTAAGATGTCGATAGTCCATATCTCGGAAACTATACGAGATAATGCAATTTGGCAATCCTCAACGTAATTAGCATGTCAAATATTACTTGGAATGTGAATTGGAACGAAATCGCTAATGCATAAGACCATTTTACAATTTTGGCCCAAGTAGAAGCAGAGCCAATATTGTAAGATGTCGATAGTCCATATCTCGGAAACTATAAGAGATAATGCAATTTGACAATGGGCAACGTAATTAGCATGCCGAATATTACTTGGAATGTGAATTGGAACGAAATCGCTAATTCATAAGTCCATTTTACAATTTTGGCCCAACTAGAAACAGAGCCAATATTGTAAGATGCCGATAGTCCATATCTCGGAAACTATAAGAGATAATGCAATTTGGCAATTGTCAACGTAATTAGCATGCCGACTATTACTTGGAATGTGAATTGGAACGAAATTGCTAATTCATAAGACCATTTTAAAATTTTGGCCCAAGTAGAAGCAGAGCCAATATTGAAAGATGTCGATAGTCCATATCTCGGAAACTATAAGAGCTAATGCAATTTGGCAATCGACAACGTAATTAGCATGCCGAATATTACTTGGAATGTGAATTGGAACGAAATCGCTAATTCATAAGACCATTTTACAATTTTGGCCCAAGTAGAAGCAGAGCCAATATTGTAAGATGTCGATAGTCCATATCTCGGAATCTATAAGAGATAATGCAATTTGGCAATCGGCAACGTAATTAGCATGCCGAATATTACTTGGAATGTGAATTGGAACGAAATCGCTAATTCATAAGACCATTTTACAATTTTGGCCCAAGTAGAAGCAGAGTCAATATTATAAGATGCCGGTAAACCATATCTCGGAAACTATAGGAGATAAGGCAATTTGGCAATCGGTAACGTAATTAGCATGCCGAATATTACTTGGAATGTGAATTGGAACGAAATCGCTAATTCATAAGACCATTTTACAATTTTGGCCCAAGTAGAAGCAGAGCCAATATTGTAAGATGCAGGTAGTCCATATCTCGGAAACTATAAGAGATAAGGCAATTTGGCAATCGGCAACGTAATTAGCATGCCGAATATTACTTGGAATGTGAATTGGAACGAAATCGCTAATTCACAAGACCATTTTACAATTTTGGCCCAAGTAGAAGCAGAGTCAATATTGTAAGATGCAGGTAGTCCATATCTCGGAAACTATAAGAGATAAGGCAATTTGGCAATCGGCCACGTAATTAGCATGCCGAATATTACTTGGAATGTGAATTGGAACGAAATCGCTAATTCATAAGTCCATTTTACAATTTTGGCCCAACTAGAAACAGAGCCAATATTGTAAGATGCCGATAGTCCATATCTCGGAAACTATAAGAGATAATGCAATTTGGCAATTGTCAACGTAATTAGCATGCCGACTATTACTTGGAATGTGAATTGGAACGAAATCGCTAATTCATAAGACCATTTTAAAATTTTGGCCCAAGTAGAAGCAGAGCCAATATTGAAAGATGTCGATAGTCCATATCTCGGAAACTATAAGAGCTAATGCAATTTGGCAATCGGCAACGTAATTAGCATGCCGAATATTACTTGGAATGTGAATTGGAACGAAATCGCTAATTCATAAGACCATTTTACAATTTTGGCCCAAGTAGAAGCAGAGCCAATATTGTAAGATGTCGATAGTCCATATCTCGGAATCTATAAGAGATAATGCAATTTGGCAATCGGCAACGTAATTAGCACGCCGAATATTACTTGGAATGTGAATTGGAACGAAATCGCTAATTCATAAGACCATTTTACAATTTTGGCCCAAGTAGAAGCAGAGTCAATATTATAAGATGCCGGTAAACCATATCTCGGAAACTATAGGAGATAAGGCAATTTGGCAATCGGTAACGTAATTAGCATGCCGAATATTACTTGGAATGTGAATTGGAACGAAATCGCTAATTCATAAGACCATTTTACAATTTTGGCCCAAGTAGAAGCAGAGCCAATATTGTAAGATGCAGGTAGTCCATATCTCGGAAACTATAAGAGATAAGGCAATTTGGCAATCGGCAACGTAATTAGCATGCCGAATATTACTTGGAATGTGAATTGGAACGAAATCGCTAATTCATAAGACCATTTTACAATTTTGGCCCAAGTAGAAGCAGAGCCAATATTGTAAGATGCAGGTAGTCCATATCTCGGAAACTATAAGAGATAAGGCAATTTGGCAATCGGCAACGTAATTAGCATGCCGAATATTACTTGGAATGTGAATTGGAACGAAATCGCTAATTCATAAAACCATTTTACAATTTTGGCCCAAGTAGAAGCAGAGTCAATATTGTAAGATGCAGGTAGTCCATATCTCGGAAACTATAAGAGATAAGGCAATTTGGCAATCGGCCACGTAATTAGCATGCCGAATATTACTTGGAATGTGAATTGGAACGAAATCGCTAATTCATAAGACCATTTTACAATTTTGGCCCAAGTAGAAGCAGAGTCAATATTATAAGATGCCGGTAGACCATATCTCGGAAACTATAAGAGATAAGGCAATTTGGCAATCAGCAACGTAATTAGCATGCCGAATATTACTTGGAATGTGAATTGGAACGAAATCGCTAATTCATAAGACCATTTTACAATTTTGGCCCAAGTAGAAGCAAATCCAATATTGTAAGATGCCGGTAGTCCATATCTCGGAAACTATAAGAGATAAGGCAATTTGGCAATCGGCAACGTAATTAGCATGCCGACTATTACTTGGAATGTGAATTGGAACGAAATCGCTAATTCATAAGTCCATTTTACAATTTTGGCCCAACTAGAAACAGAGCCAATATTGTAAGATGCCGATAGTCCATATCTCGGAAACTATAAGAGATAATGCAATTTGGCAATTGTCAACGTAATTAGCATGCCGACTATTACTTGGAATGTGAATTGGAACGAAATTGCTAATTCATAAGACCATTTTAAAATTTTGGCCCAAGTAGAAGCAGAGCCAATATTGAAAGATGTCGATAGTCCATATCTCGGAAACTATAAGAGCTAATGCAATTTGGCAATCGGCAACGTAATTAGCATGCCGAATATTACTTGGAATGTGAATTGGAACGAAATCGCTAATTCATAAGACCATTTTACAATTTTGGCCCAAGTAGAAGCAGAGTCAATATTATAAGATGCCGGTAAACCATATCTCGGAAACTATAGGAGATAAGGCAATTTGGCAATCGGCAACGTAATTAGCATGCCGAATATTACTTGGAATGTGAATTGGAACGAAATAGCTAATTCATAAGACCATTTTACAATTTCGGCCCAAGTAAAAGCAGAGCCAATATAGTAAGATGTCGATAGTCCATATCTCGGAAACTATAAGAGATAATGCAATTTGGCAATCGGCAACGTAATTAGCATGCCGAATATTACTTTGAATGTGTATTGGAACGAAATCGCTAATTCATAAGACCATTTTACAATTTTGGCCCAAGTTAGAAGCAGAGCCAATATTGTAAGATGCCGATAGTCCATATCTCGGAAACTATAAGAGATAATGCAATTTGGTAATTGGCAACGTAATTAGCATGCCGAATATTACTTGGAATGTGAATTGGAACGAAATCGCTAATTCATAAGACCATTTTACAATTTTGGCCCAAGTAGAAGCCGAGCCAATATTATAAGATGCCGATAGTCCATATCTCGGAAACTATAAGAGATAATGCAATTTGGGAATCGGCAACGTAATTAGCATGCCGAATATTACTTGGAATGTGAATTGGAACGAAATCGCTAATTCATAAGACCATTTTACAATTTTGGCCCAAGTAGAAGCAAAGCCAATATTGTAAGATATCGGTAGTCCATATCTCGGAAACTATAAGAGATAATGCAATTTGGCAATCGGCAACGTAATTAGCATGCCGAATATTACTTGGAATGTGAATTGGAACGAAATCGCTAATTCATAAGACCATTTTACAATTTTGGCCCAAGTAGAAGCAGAGCCAATATTGTAAGATGTCGATAGTCCATATCTCGGAATCTATAAGAGATAATGCAATTTGGCAATCGGCAACGTAATTAGCATGCCGAATATTACTTGGAATGTGAATTGGAACGAAATCGCTAATTCATAAGACCATTTTACAATTTTGGCCCAAGTAGAAGCAGAGTCAATATTATAAGATGCCGGTAAACCATATCTCGGAAACTATAAGAGATAAGGCAATTTGGCAATCGGCAACGTAATTAGCATGCCGAATATTACTTGGAATGTGAATTGGAACGAAATAGCTAATTCATAAGACCATTTTACAATTTCGGCCCAAGTAAAAGCAGAGCCAATATTGTAAGATGTCGATAGTCCATATCTCGGAAACTATAAGAGATAATGCAATTTGGCAATCGGCAACGTAATTAGCATGCCGAATATTACTTGGAATGTGAATTGGAACGAAATCGCTAATTCATAAGACCATTTTACAATTTTGGCCCAAGTTAGAAGCAGAGCCAATATTGTAAGATGCCGATAGTCCATATCTCGGAAACTATAAGAGATAATGCAATTTGGTAATTGGCAACGTAATTAGCATGCCGAATATTACTTGGAATGTGAATTGGAACGAAATCGCTAATTCATAAGACCATTTTACAATTTTGGGCGAAGTAGAAGCAGAGCCAATATTGTAAGATGTCGATAGTCCATATCTCGGAAACTATACGAGATAATGCAATTTGGCAATCCTCAACGTAATTAGCATGCCAAATATTACTTGGAATGTGAATTGGACGAAATTGCTAATTCATAAATCCATTTTACAATTTTGGCCCAACTAGAAACAGAGCCAATATTGTAAGATGCCGATAGTCCATATCTCGGAAACTATAAGAGATAATGCAATTTGGCAATTGTCAACGTAATTAGCATGCCGACTATTACTTGGAATGTGAATTGGAACGAAATCGCTAATTCATAAGTCCATTTTACAATTTTGGCCCAACTAGAAACAGAGCCAATATTGTAAGATGCCGATAGTCCATATCTCGGAAACTATAAGAGATAATGCAATTTGGCAATTGTCAACGTAATTAGCATGCCGACTATTACTTGGAATGTGAATTGGAACGAAATTGCTAATTCATAAGACCATTTTAAAATTTTGGCCCAAGTAGAAGCAGAGCCAATATTGAAAGATGTCGATAGTCCATATCTCGGAAACTATAAGAGCTAATGCAATTTGGCAATCGGCAACGTAATTAGCATGCCGAATATTACTTGGAATGTGAATTGGAACGAAATCGCTAATTCATAAGACCATTTTACAATTTTGGCCCAAGTAGAAGCAGAGTCAATATTATAAGATGCCGGTAAACCATATCTCGGAAACTATAGGAGATAAGGCAATTTGGCAATCGGCAACGTAATTAGCATGCCGAATATTACTTGGAATGTGAATTGGAACGAAATAGCTAATTCATAAGACCATTTTACAATTTCGGCCCAAGTAAAAGCAGAGCCAATATAGTAAGATGTCGATAGTCCATATCTCGGAAACTATAAGAGATAATGCAATTTGGCAATCGGCAACGTAATTAGCATGCCGAATATTACTTGGAATGTGAATTGGAACGAAATCGCTAATTCATAAGACCATTTTACAATTTTGGCCCAAGTTAGAAGCAGAGCCAATATTGTAAGATGCCGATAGTCCATATCTCGGAAACTATAAGAGATAATGCAATTTGGTAATTGGCAACGTAATTAGCATGCCGAATATTACTTGGAATGTGAATTGGAACGAAATCGCTAATTCATAAGACCATTTTACAATTTTGGCCCAAGTAGAAGCCGAGCCAATATTATAAGATGCCGATAGTCCATATCTCGGAAACTATAAGAGATAATGCAATTTGGGAATCGGCAACGTAATTAGCATGCCGAATATTACTTGGAATGTGAATTGGAACGAAATCGCTAATTCATAAGACCATTTTACAATTTTGGCCCAAGTAGAAGCAAAGCCAATATTGTAAGATATCGGTAGTCCATATCTCGGAAACTATAAGAGATAATGCAATTTGGCAATCGGCAAAGTAATTAGCATGCCGAATATTACTTGGAATGTGAATTGGAACGAAATCGCTAATTCATAAAACCATTTTACAATTTTGGCCCAAGTAGAAGCAGAGCCAATATTGTAAGATGTCGATAGTCCATATCTCGGAATCTATAAGAGATAATGCAATTTGGCAATCGGCAACGTAATTAGCATGCCGAATATTACTTGGAATGTGAATTGGAACGAAATCGCTAATTCATAAGACCATTTTACAATTTTGGCCCAAGTAGAAGCAGAGTCAATATTATAAGATGCCGGTAAACCATATCTCGGAAACTATAAGAGATAAGGCAATTTGGCAATCGGCAACGTAATTAGCATGCCGAATATTACTTGGAATGTGAATTGGAACGAAATAGCTAATTCATAAGACCATTTTACAATTTCGGCCCAAGTAAAAGCAGAGCCAATATTGTAAGATGTCGATAGTCCATATCTCGGAAACTATAAGAGATAATGCAATTTGGCAATCGGCAACGTAATTAGCATGCCGAATATTACTTGGAATGTGAATTGGAACGAAATCGCTAATTCATAAGACCATTTTACAATTTTGGCCCAAGTTAGAAGCAGAGCCAATATTGTAAGATGCCGATAGTCCATATCTCGGAAACTATAAGAGATAATGCAATTTGGTAATTGGCAACGTAATTAGCATGCCGAATATTACTTGGAATGTGAATTGGAACGAAATAGCTAATTCATAAGACCATTTTACAATTTTGGCCCAAGTTAGAAGCAGAGATAATATTGTAAGATGCCGATAGTCCATATCTCGGAAACTAAAAGAGATAATGCAATTTGGCAATCGGCAACGTAATTAGCATGCCGAATATTACTTGGAATGTGAATTGGAACGAAATCGCTAATTCATAAGACCATTTTACAATTTTGGCCCAAGTAGAAGCAGAGCCAATATTGTAAGATGCCGGTAGTCCATATCTCGGAAACTATAAGAGATAATGCAATTTGGCAATCGGCAACGTAATTAGCATGCCGAATATTACTTGGAATGTGAATTGGAACGAAATCGCTAATTCATAAGACCATTTTACAATTTTGGCCAAAGTAGAAGCAGAGCCAATATTGTAAGATGTCGATAGTCCATATCTCGGAAACTATAAGAGATAATGCAATTTGGCAATCGGCAACGTAATTAGCATGCCGAATATTACTTGGAATGAGAATTGGAACGAAATCGCTAATTCATAAGACCATTTTACAATTTTGACCCAAGTAGAAGCAAAGCCAATATTGTAAGATATCGATAGTCCATATCTCGGAAACTAAAAGGGATAATGCAATTTGGCAATCGGCAACGTAATTAGCATGCCGAATATTACTTGGACTGTGAATTGGAACGAAATCGCTAATTCATAAGACCATTTTACAATTTTGGCCCAAGTTAGAAGCAGAGCCAATATTGTAAGATGCCGATTGTCCATATCTCGGAAACTAAAAGAGATAATGCAATTTGGCAATCGGCAACGTAATTAGCATGCCGAGTATTACTTGGAATGTGAATTGGAACGAAATCGCTAATTCATAAGACCATTTTACAATTTTGGCCCAAGTAGAAGCAGAGCCAATATTGTAAGATGCCGATAGTCCATATCTCGGAAACTAAAATAGATAATGCAATTTGGCAATCGGCAACGTAATTAGCATGCCGAATATTACTTGGAATGTGAATTGGAACGAAATCGCTAATTCATAAGACCATTTTACAATTTTGGCCAAAGTAAAAGCAGAGCCAATATTGTAAGATGTCGATAGTCCATATCTCGGAAACTATAAGAGATAATGCAATTTGGCAATCGGCAACGTAATTAGCATGCCGAATATTACTTGGAATGTGAATTGGAACGAAATCGCTAATTCATAAGACCATTTTACAATTTTGGCCCAAGTTAGAAGCAGGGCCAATATTGTAAGATGCCGATAGTCCATATCTCGGAAACTATAAGGGATAATGCAATTTTGCAATTGGCAACGTAATTAGCATGCCGAATATTACTCGGAATGTGAATTGGAACGAAATCGCTAATTCATAAGACCATTTTACAATTTTGGCCCAAGTTAGAAGCAGAGCCAATATTGTAAGATGCCGATAGTCCATATCTCGGAAACTATAAGAGATAATGCAATTTGGCAATCGGCAACGTAATTAGCATGCCGACTATTACTTCGAATGTGAATTGGAACGAAATCGCTAATTCATAAGACCATTTTACAATTTTGGCCCAAGTAGAAGCAAAGCCAATATTGTAAGATATCGATAGTCCATATCTCGGAAACTATAAGAGATAATGCAATTTGGCAATCGGCAACGTAATTAGCATGCCGAATATTACTTGGAATGTGAATTGGAACGAAATCGCTAATTCACAAGACCATTTTACAATTTTGGCCCAAGTAGAAGCAGAGCCAATATTGTAAGATGTCGATAGTCCATATCTCGGAAACTAAAAGAGATAATGCAATTTGGCAATCGGCAACGCAATTAGCATGCCGAATATTACTTGGATTGTGAATTGAAACGAAATCGCTAATTCATAAGACTAATTTACAATTTTGGCCCAAGTAAAAGCAGAGCCAATATTGTAAGATGTCGATAGTCCATATCTCGGAAACTATAAGAGATAATGCAATTTGGCAATCGGCAACGTAATTAGTATGCCGAATATAACTTTGATTGTGAATTGAAACGAAATCGCTAATTCATAAGACCATTTTACAATTTTGAGCCCAAGTAGAAGCAGAGACAATATTGTAAGATGTCGATAGTCCATATCTCGGAAACTATAAGAGATAAGGCAATTTGGCAATCGGCAACGTAATTAGCATGCCGAATATTACTTGGAATGTGAATTGGAACGAAATCGCTAATTCATAAGACCATTTTACAATTTTGGGCGAAGTAGAAGCAGAGCCAATATTGTAAGATGTCGATAGTCCATATCTCGGAAACTATACGAGATAATGCAATTTGGCAATCCGCAACGTAATTAGCATGCCAAATATTACTTGGAATTTGAATTGGAACGAAATCGCTAATTCATAAGACCATTTTACAATTTTGGCCCAAGTAGAAGCAGAGCCAATATTGTAAGATGCCGATAGCCCATATCTCGGAAACTATAAGAGATAATGCAATTTGGCAATCGGCAACGTAATTAGCATGCCAAATATTACTTGGAATGTGAATTGGAACGAAATCGCTAATTCATAAGACCATTTTACAATTTTGGCCCAAGTTGGAAGCAGAGCCAATATTGTAAGATGCCGATAGTCCATATCTCGGAAACTATAAGAGGTAATGCAATTTGGCAATTGGCAGCGTAATTAGCATGCCGAATATTACTTGGAATGTGAATTGGAACGAAATCGCTTATGCATAAGACCATTTTACAATTTTGGCCCAAGTAGAAGCAGAGCCAATATTGTAAGATGTCGATAGTCCATATCTCGGAAACTATAAGAGATAATGCAATTTGGCAATCGGCAACGTAATTAGCATGCCGAATATTACTTGGATTGTGAATTGAAACGAAATCGCTAATTCATAAGACTATTTTACAATTTTGGCCCAAGTAAAAGCAGAGCCAATATTGTAAGATGTCGATAACCCATATCTCGGAAACTATACGAGATAATGCAATTTGGCAATCCGCAACGTAATTAGCATGCCAAATATTACTTGGAATGTGAATTGGAACGAAATCGCTAATTCATAAGACCATTTTACAATTTTGGCCCAAGTAGAAGCAGAGCCAATATTGTAAGATGCCGATAGCCCATATCTCGGAAACTATAAGAGATAATGCAATTTGGCAATCGGCAACGTAATTAGCATGCCGAATATTACTTGGAATGTGAATTGGAACGAAATCGCTAATTCATAAGACCATTTTACAATTTTGGCCCAAGTTAGAAGCAGAGCCAATATTGTAAGATGCCGATAGTCCATATCTCGGAAACTATAAGAGATAATGCAATTTGGCAATTGTCAACGTAATTAGCATGCCGACTATTACTTGGAATGTGAATTGGAACGAAATCGCTAATGCATAAGACCATTTTACAATTTTGGCCCAAGTAGAAGCAGAGCCAATATTGTAAGATGTCGATAGTCCATATCTCGGAAACTATAAGAGATAATGCAATTTGGCAATCGGCAACGTAATTAGCATGCCGAATATTACTTGGAATGGGAATTGGAACGAAATGGCTAATTCATAAGACCATTTTACAATTTTGGCCCAAGTAGAAGCGGAGCCAATATTGTAAGATGTCGATAGTCCATATCTCAGAAACTATAAGAGATAATGCAATTTGGCAATCGGCAACGTAATTAGCATGCCGAATATTACTTGGAATGTGAATTGGAACGAAATCGCTAATTCATAAGTCCATTTTACAATTTTGGCCCAAGTAGAAGCAGAGCCAATATTGTAAGATGCCGATAGTCCATATCTCGGAAACTATAAGAGATAATGCAATTTGGCAATTGGCAACGTAATTAGCATGCCGAATATTACTTGGAATGTGAATTGGAACGAAATCGCTAATTCATAAGTCCATTTTACAATTTTGGCCCAACTAGAAGCAGAGCCAATATTGTAAGATGCCGATAGTCCATATCTCGGAAACTATAAGAGATAATGCAATTTGGCAATTGTCAACGTAATTAGCATGCCGACTATTACTTGGAATGTGAATTGGAACGAAATCGCTAATTCATAAGACCATTTTAAAATTTTGGCCCAAGTAGTAGCTGAGCCAATATTGAAAGATATCGATAGTCCATATCTCGGAAACTATAAGAGCTAATGCAATTTGGCAATCGGCAACGTAATTAGCATGCCGAATATTACTTGGAATGTGAATTGGAACGAAATCGCTAATTCATAAGAACATTTTACCATTTTGGCCCAAGTAGAAGCAGAGTCAATATTATAAGATGCCGGTGAACCATATCTCGGAAACTATAAGAGATAATGCAATTTGGCAATCGGCAACGTAATTAGCATGCCGAATATTACTTGGAATGTGAATTGGAACGAAATAGCTAATTCATAAGACCATTTTACAATTTCGGCCCAAGTAAAAGCAGAGCCAATATTGTAAGATGTCGATAGTCCATATCTCGGAAACTATAAGAGATAATGCAATTTGGCAATCGGCAACGTAATTAGCAGGCCGAATATTACTTGGAATGTGAATTGGAACGAAATCGCTAATTCATAAGACCATTTTACAATTTGGCCCAAGTTAGAAGCAGAGCCAATATTGTAAGATGCCGATAGTCCATATCTCGGAAACTATAAGAGATAATGCAATTTGGTAATTGGCAACGTAATTAGCATGCCGAATATTACTTGGAATGTGAATTGGAACGAAATCGCTAATTCATAAGACCATTTTACAATTTTGGCCCAAGTTAGAAGCAGAGCCAATATTGTAAGATGCCGATAGTCCATATCTCGGAAACTAAAAGGGATAATGCAATTTGGCAATCGGCAACGTAATTAGCATGCCGAATATTACTTGGAATGTGAATTGGAACGAAATCGCTAATTCATAAGACCATTTTACAATTTTGGCCCAAGTAGAAGCAGAGCCAATATTGTAAGATGCCGGTAGTCCATATCTCGGAAACTATAAGAGATAAGGCAATTTGGCAATCGGCAACGTAATTGGCGTGCCGAATATTACTTGGAATGTGAATTGGAACGAAATCGCTAATTCATAAGACCATTTTACAATTTTGGCCCAAGTAGAAGCAAAGCCAATATTGTAAGATATCGATAGTCCATATCTCGGAAACTATAAGAGATAATGCAATTTGGCAATCGGCAACGTAATTAGCATGCCGAATATTACTTGGAATGTGAATTGGAACGAAATCGCTAATTCATAAGACCATTTTACAATTTTGGCCCAAGTAGAAGCAGAGCCAATATTGTAAGATGTCGATAGTCCATATCTCGGAATCTATAAGAGATAATGCAATTTGGCAATCGGCAACGTAATTAGCATGCCGAATATTACTTGGAATGTGAATTGGAACGAAATCGCTAATTCATAAGACCATTTTACAATTTTGGCTCAAGTAGAAGCAGAGTCAATATTATAAGATGCCGGTAAACCATATCTCGGAAACTATAGGAGATAAGGCAATTTGGCAATCGGCAACGTAATTAGCATGCCGAATATTACTTGGAATGTGAATTGGAACGAAATAGCTAATTCATAAGACCATTTTACAATTTCGGCCCAAGTAAAAGCAGAGCCAATATTGTAAGATGTCGATAGTCCATATCTCGGAAACTATAAGAGATAATGCAATTTGGCAATCGGCAACGTAATTAGCATGCCGAATATTACTTGGAATGTGAATTGGAACGAAATCGCTAATTCATAAGACCATTTTACAATTTTGGCCCAAGTTAGAAGCAGAGCCAATATTGTAAGATGCCGATAGTCCATATCTCGGAAGCTATAAGAGATAATGCAATTTGGTAATTGGCAACGTAATTAGCATGCCGAATATTACTTGGAATGTGAATTGGAACGAAATCGCTAATTCATAAGACCATTTTACAATTTTGGCCCAAGTTAGAAGCAGAGCTAATATTGTAAGATGCCGATAGTCTATATCTCGGAAACTAGAAGAGATAATGCAATTTGGCAATCGGCAACGTAATTAGCATGCCGAATATTACTTGGAATGTGAATTGGAACGAAATCGCTAATTCATAAGACCATTTTACAATTTTGGCCCAAGTAGAAGCAGAGCCAATATTGTAAGATGCAGGTAGTCCATATCTCGGAAACTATAAGAGATAAGGCAATTTGGCAATCTTCAACGTAATTAGCATGCCGAATATTACTTGGAATGTGAATTGGAACGAAATCGCTAATTCATAAGACCATTTTACAATTTTGGCCCAAGTAGAAGCAGAGTCAATATTATAAGATGCCGGTAGACCATATCTCGGAAACTATAAGAGATAAGGCAATTTGGCAATCAGCAACGTAATTAGCATGCCGAATATTACTTGGAATGTGAATTGGAACGAAATCGCTAATTCATAAGACCATTTTACAATTTTGGCCCAAGTAGAAGCAAATCCAATATTGTAAGATGCCGGTAGTCCATATCTCGGAAACTATAAGAGATAAGGCAATTTGGCAATCGGCAACGTAATTAGCATGCCGAATATTACTTGGAATGTGAATTGGAACGAAATCGCTAATTCATAAGACCATTTTACAATTTTGGGCGAAGTAGAAACAGAGCCAATATTGTAAGATGTCGATAGTCCATATCTCGGAAACTATACGAGATAATGCAATTTGGCAATCCTCAACGTAATTAGCATGTCAAATATTACTTGGAATGTGAATTGGAACGAAATCGCTAATGCATAAGACCATTTTACAATTTTGGCCCAAGTAGAAGCAGAGCCAATATTGTAAGATGTCGATAGTCCATATCTCGGAAACTATAAGAGATAATGCAATTTGACAATGGGCAACGTAATTAGCATGCCGAATATTACTTGGAATGTGAATTGGAACGAAATCGCTAATTCATAAGTCCATTTTACAATTTTGGCCCAACTAGAAACAGAGCCAATATTGTAAGATGCCGATAGTCCATATCTCGGAAACTATAAGAGATAATGCAATTTGGCAATTGTCAACGTAATTAGCATGCCGACTATTACTTGGAATGTGAATTGGAACGAAATTGCTAATTCATAAGACCATTTTAAAATTTTGGCCCAAGTAGAAGCAGAGCCAATATTGAAAGATGTCGATAGTCCATATCTCGGAAACTATAAGAGCTAATGCAATTTGGCAATCGACAACGTAATTAGCATGCCGAATATTACTTGGAACGTGAATTGGAACGAAATCGCTAATTCATAAGACCATTTTACAATTTTGGCCCAAGTAGAAGCAGAGCCAATATTGTAAGAGGTCGATAGTCCATATCTCGGAATCTATAAGAGATAATGCAATTTGGCAATCGGCAACGTAATTAACATGCCGAATATTACTTGGAATGTGAATTGGAACGAAATCGCTAATTCATAAGACCATTTTACAATTTTGGCCCAAGTAGAAGCAGAGTCAATATTATAAGATGCCGGTAAACCATATCTCGGAAACTATAGGAGATAAGGCAATTTGGCAATCGGTAACGTAATTAGCATGCCGAATATTACTTGGAATGTGAATTGGAACGAAATCGCTAATTCATAAGACCATTTTACAATTTTGGCCCAAGTAGAAGCAGAGCCAATATTGTAAGATGCAGGTAGTCCATATCTCGGAAACTATAAGAGATAAGGCAATTTGGCAATCGGCAACGTAATTAGCATGCCGAATATTACTTGGAATGTGAATTGGAACGAAATCGCTAATTCATAAGACCATTTTACAATTTTGGCCCAAGTAGAAGCAGAGTCAATATTGTAAGATGCAGGTAGTCCATATCTCGGAAACTATAAGAGATAAGGCAATTTGGCAATCGGCAACGTAATTAGCATGCCGAATATTACTTGGAATGTGAATTGGAACGAAATCGCTAATTCATAAGTCCATTTTACAATTTTGGCCCAACTAGAAACAGAGCCAATATTGTAAGATGCCGATAGTCCATATCTCGGAAACTATAAGAGATAATGCAATTTGGCAATTGTCAACGTAATTAGCATGCCGACTATTACTTGGAATGTGAATTGGAACGAAATCGCTAATTCATAAGACCATTTTAAAATTTTGGCCCAAGTAGAAGCAGAGCCAATATTGAAAGATGTCGATAGTCCATATCTCGGAAACTATAAGAGCTAATGCAATTTGGCAATCGGCAACGTAATTAGCATGCCGAATATTACTTGGAATGTGAATTGGAACGAAATCGCTAATTCATAAGACCATTTTACAATTTTGGCCCAAGTAGAAGCAGAGCCAATATTGTAAGATGTCGATAGTCCATATCTCGGAATCTATAAGAGATAATGCAATTTGGCAATCGGCAACGTAATTAGCACGCCGAATATTACTTGGAATGTGAATTGGAACGAAATCGCTAATTCATAAGACCATTTTACAATTTTGGCCCAAGTAGAAGCAGAGTCAATATTATAAGATGCCGGTAAACCATATCTCGGAAACTATAGGAGATAAGGCAATTTGGCAATCGGTAACGTAATTAGCATGCCGAATATTACTTGGAATGTGAATTGGAACGAAATCGCTAATTCATAAGACCATTTTACAATTTTGGCCCAAGTAGAAGCAGAGCCAATATTGTAAGATGCAGGTAGTCCATATCTCGGAAACTATAAGAGATAAGGCAATTTGGCAATCGGCAACGTAATTAGCATGCCGAATATTACTTGGAATGTGAATTGGAACGAAATCGCTAATTCATAAGACCATTTTACAATTTTGGCCCAAGTAGAAGCAGAGCCAATATTGTAAGATGCAGGTAGTCCATATCTCGGAAACTATAAGAGATAAGGCAATTTGGCAATCGGCAACGTAATTAGCATGCCGAATATTACTTGGAATGTGAATTGGAACGAAATCGCTAATTCATAAAACCATTTTACAATTTTGGCCCAAGTAGAAGCAGAGTCAATATTGTAAGATGCAGGTAGTCCATATCTCGGAAACTATAAGAGATAAGGCAATTTGGCAATCGGCCACGTAATTAGCATGCCGAATATTACTTGGAATGTGAATTGGAACGAAATCGCTAATTCATAAGACCATTTTACAATTTTGGCCCAAGTAGAAGCAGAGTCAATATTATAAGATGCCGGTAGACCATATCTCGGAAACTATAAGAGATAAGGCAATTTGGCAATCAGCAACGTAATTAGCATGCCGAATATTACTTGGAATGTGAATTGGAACGAAATCGCTAATTCATAAGACCATTTTACAATTTTGGCCCAAGTAGAAGCAAATCCAATATTGTAAGATGCCGGTAGTCCATATCTCGGAAACTATAAGAGATAAGGCAATTTGGCAATCGGCAACGTAATTAGCATGCCGAATATTACTTGGAATGTGAATTGGAACGAAATCGCTAATTCATAAGACCATTTTACAATTTTCGGCGAAGTAGAAACAGAGCCAATATTGTAAGATGTCGATAGTCCATATCTCGGAAACTATACGAGATAATGCAATTTGGCAATCCTCAACGTAATTAGCATGCCAAATATTACTTGGAATGTGAATTGGACGAAATTGCTAATTCATAAGTCCATTTTACAATTTTGGCCCAACTAGAAACAGAGCCAATATTGTAAGATGCCGATAGTCCATATATCGGAAACTATAAGAGATAATGCAATTTGGCAATTGTCAACGTAATTAGCATGCCGACTATTACTTGGAATGTGAATTGGAACGAAATCGCTAATTCATAAGTCCATTTTACAATTTTGGCCCAACTAGAAACAGAGCCAATATTGTAAGATGCCGATAGTCCATATCTCGGAAACTATAAGAGATAAGGCAATTTGGCAATCGGCAACGTAATTAGCATGCCGAATATTACTTGGAATGTGAATTGGAACGAAATCGCTAATTCATAAGTCCATTTTACAATTTTGGCCCAACTAGAAACAGAGCCAATATTGTAAGATGCCGATAGTCCATATCTCGGAAACTATAAGAGATAATGCAATTTGGCAATTGTCAACGTAATTAGCATGCCGACTATTACTTGGAATGTGAATTGGAACGAAATTGCTAATTCATAAGACCATTTTAAAATTTTGGCCCAAGTAGAAGCAGAGCCAATATTGAAAGATGTCGATAGTCCATATCTCGGAAACTATAAGAGCTAATGCAATTTGGCAATCGGCAACGTAATTAGCATGCCGAATATTACTTGGAATGTGAATTGGAACGAAATCGCTAATTCATAAGACCATTTTACAATTTTGGCCCAAGTAGAAGCAGAGCCAATATTGTAAGATGTCGATAGTCCATATCTCGGAATCTATAAGAGATAATGCAATTTGGCAATCGGCAACGTAATTAGCACGCCGAATATTACTTGGAATGTGAATTGGAACGAAATCGCTAATTCATAAGACCATTTTACAATTTTGGCCCAAGTAGAAGCAGAGTCAATATTATAAGATGCCGGTAAACCATATCTCGGAAACTATAGGAGATAAGGCAATTTGGCAATCGGTAACGTAATTAGCATGCCGAATATTACTTGGAATGTGAATTGGAACGAAATCGCTAATTCATAAGACCATTTTACAATTTTGGCCCAAGTAGAAGCAGAGCCAATATTGTAAGATGCAGGTAGTCCATATCTCGGAAACTATAAGAGATAAGGCAATTTGGCAATCGGCAACGTAATTAGCATGCCGAATATTACTTGGAATGTGAATTGGAACGAAATCGCTAATTCATAAGACCATTTTACAATTTTGGCCCAAGTAGAAGCAGAGCCAATATTGTAAGATGCAGGTAGTCCATATCTCGGAAACTATAAGAGATAAGGCAATTTGGCAATCGGCAACGTAATTAGCATGCCGAATATTACTTGGAATGTGAATTGGAACGAAATCGCTAATTCATAAAACCATTTTACAATTTTGGCCCAAGTAGAAGCAGAGTCAATATTGTAAGATGCAGGTAGTCCATATCTCGGAAACTATAAGAGATAAGGCAATTTGGCAATCGGCCACGTAATTAGCATGCCGAATATTACTTGGAATGTGAATTGGAACGAAATCGCTAATTCATAAGACCATTTTACAATTTTGGCCCAAGTAGAAGCAGAGTCAATATTATAAGATGCCGGTAGACCATATCTCGGAAACTATAAGAGATAAGGCAATTTGGCAATCAGCAACGTAATTAGCATGCCGAATATTACTTGGAATGTGAATTGGAACGAAATCGCTAATTCATAAGACCATTTTACAATTTTGGCCCAAGTAGAAGCAAATCCAATATTGTAAGATGCCGGTAGTCCATATCTCGGAAACTATAAGAGATAAGGCAATTTGGCAATCGGCAACGTAATTAGCATGCCGAATATTACTTGGAATGTGAATTGGAACGAAATCGCTAATTCATAAGACCATTTTACAATTTTCGGCGAAGTAGAAACAGAGCCAATATTGTAAGATGTCGATAGTCCATATCTCGGAAACTATACGAGATAATGCAATTTGGCAATCCTCAACGTAATTAGCATGCCAAATATTACTTGGAATGTGAATTGGACGAAATTGCTAATTCATAAGTCCATTTTACAATTTTGGCCCAACTAGAAACAGAGCCAATATTGTAAGATGCCGATAGTCCATATATCGGAAACTATAAGAGATAATGCAATTTGGCAATTGTCAACGTAATTAGCATGCCGACTATTACTTGGAATGTGAATTGGAACGAAATCGCTAATTCATAAGTCCATTTTACAATTTTGGCCCAACTAGAAACAGAGCCAATATTGTAAGATGCCGATAGTCCATATCTCGGAAACTATAAGAGATAATGCAATTTGGCAATTGTCAACGTAATTAGCATGCCGACTATTGCTTGGAATGTGAATTGGAACGAAATTGCTAATTCATAAGACCATTTTAAAATTTTGGCCCAAGTAGAAGCAGAGCCAATATTGAAAGATGTCGATAGTCCATATCTCGGAAACTATAAGAGCTAATGCAATTTGGCAATCGGCAACGTAATTAGCATGCCGAATATTACTTGGAATGTGAATTGGAACGAAATCGCTAATTCATAAGACCATTTTACAATTTTGGCCCAAGTAGAAGCAGAGTCAATATTATAAGATGCCGGTAAACCATATCTCGGAAACTATAGGAGATAAGGCAATTTGGCAATCGGCAACGTAATTAGCATGCCGAATATTACTTGGAATGTGAATTGGAACGAAATAGCTAATTCATAAGACCATTTTACAATTTCGGCCCAAGTAAAAGCAGAGCCAATATAGTAAGATGTCGATAGTCCATATCTCGGAAACTATAAGAGATAATGCAATTTGGCAATCGGCAACGTAATTAGCATGCCGAATATTACTTGGAATGTGTATTGGAACGAAATCGCTAATTCATAAGACCATTTTACAATTTTGGCCCAAGTTAGAAGCAGAGCCAATATTGTAAGATGCCGATAGTCCATATCTCGGAAACTATAAGAGATAATGCAATTTGGCAATTGGCAACGTAATTAGCATGCCGAATATTACTTGGAATGTGAATTGGAACGAAATCGCTAATTCATAAGACCATTTTACAATTTTGGCCCAAGTAGAAGCAAAGCCAATATTGTAAGATATCGGTAGTCCATATCTCGGAAACTATAAGAGATAATGCAATTTGGCAATCGGCAACGTAATTAGCATGCCGACTATTACTTGGAATGTGAATTGGAACGAAATCGCTAATTCATAAGACCATTTTAAAATTTTGGCCCAAGTAGTAGCTGAGCCAATATTGAAAGATATCGATAGTCCATATCTCGGAAACTATAAGAGCTAATGCAATTTGGCAATCGGCAACGTAATTAGCATGCCGACTATTGCTTGGAATGTGAATTGGAACGAAATTGCTAATTCATAAGACCATTTTAAAATTTTGGCCCAAGTAGAAGCAGAGCCAATATTGAAAGATGTCGATAGTCCATATCTCGGAAACTATAAGAGCTAATGCAATTTGGCAATCGGCAACGTAATTAGCATGCCGAATATTACTTGGAATGTGAATTGGAACGAAATCGCTAATTCATAAGACCATTTTACAATTTTGGCCCAAGTAGAAGCAGAGTCAATATTATAAGATGCCGGTAAACCATATCTCGGAAACTATAGGAGATAAGGCAATTTGGCAATCGGCAACGTAATTAGCATGCCGAATATTACTTGGAATGTGAATTGGAACGAAATAGCTAATTCATAAGACCATTTTACAATTTCGGCCCAAGTAAAAGCAGAGCCAATATAGTAAGATGTCGATAGTCCATATCTCGGAAACTATAAGAGATAATGCAATTTGGCAATCGGCAACGTAATTAGCATGCCGAATATTACTTGGAATGTGTATTGGAACGAAATCGCTAATTCATAAGACCATTTTACAATTTTGGCCCAAGTTAGAAGCAGAGCCAATATTGTAAGATGCCGATAGTCCATATCTCGGAAACTATAAGAGATAATGCAATTTGGTAATTGGCAACGTAATTAGCATGCCGAATATTACTTGGAATGTGAATTGGAACGAAATCGCTAATTCATAAGACCATTTTACAATTTTGGCCCAAGTAGAAGCAAAGCCAATATTGTAAGATATCGGTAGTCCATATCTCGGAAACTATAAGAGATAATGCAATTTGGCAATCGGCAACGTAATTAGCATGCCGACTATTACTTGGAATGTGAATTGGAACGAAATCGCTAATTCATAAGACCATTTTAAAATTTTGGCCCAAGTAGTAGCTGAGCCAATATTGAAAGATATCGATAGTCCATATCTCGGAAACTATAAGAGCTAATGCAATTTGGCAATCGGCAACGTAATTAGCATGCCGAATATTACTTGGAATGTGAATTGGAACGAAATCGCTAATTCATAAGACCATTTTACCATTTTGGCCCAAGTAGAAGCAGAGTCAATATTATAAGATGCCGGTGAACCATATCTCGGAAACTATAAGAGATAATGCAATTTGGCAATCGGCAACGTAATTAGCATGCCGAATATTACTTGGAATGTGAATTGGAACGAAATAGCTAATTCATAAGACCATTTTACAATTTCGGCCCAAGTAAAAGCAGAGCCAATATTGTAAGATGTCGATAGTCCATATCTCGGAAACTATAAGAGATAATGCAATTTGGCAATCGGCAACGTAATTAGCAGGCCGAATATTACTTGGAATGTGAATTGGAACGAAATCGCTAATTCATAAGACCATTTTACAATTTGGCCCAAGTTAGAAGCAGAGCCAATATTGTAAGATGCCGATAGTCCATATCTCGGAAACTATAAGAGATAATGCAATTTGGTAATTGGCAACGTAATTAGCATGCCGAATATTACTTGGAATGTGAATTGGAACGAAATCGCTAATTCATAAGACCATTTTACAATTTTGGCCCAAGTTAGAAGCAGAGCCAATATTGTAAGATGCCGATAGTCCATATCTCGGAAACTAAAAGGGATAATGCAATTTGGCAATCGGCAACGTAATTAGCATGCCGAATATTACTTGGAATGTGAATTGGAACGAAATCGCTAATTCATAAGACCATTTTACAATTTTGGCCCAAGTAGAAGCAGAGCCAATATTGTAAGATGCCGGTAGTCCATATCTCGGAAACTATAAGAGATAAGGCAATTTGGCAATCGGCAACGTAATTGGCATGCCGAATATTACTTGGAATGTGAATAGGAACGAAATCGCTAATTTATAAGACCATTTTACAATTTTGGCCCAAGTAGAAGCAGAGCCAATATTGTAAGATGTCGATAGTCCATATCTCGGAAACTAAAAGAGATAATGCAATTTGGCAATCGGCAACGTAATTAGCATGCCGAATATTACTTGGAATGTGAATTGGAACGAAATCGCTAATTCATAAGACCATTTTACAATTTTGGCCCAAGTAGAAGCAAAGCCAATATTGTAAGATATCGATAGTCCATATCTCGGAAACTATAAGAGATAATGCAATTTGGCAATCGGCAACGTAATTAGCATGCCGAATATTACTTGGAATGTGAATTGGAACGAAATCGCTAATTCATAAGACCATTTTACAATTTTGGCCCAAGTAGAAGCAGAGCCAATATTGTAAGATGTCGATAGTCCATATCTCGGAATCTATAAGAGATAATGCAATTTGGCAATCGGCAACGTAATTAGCATGCCGAATATTACTTGGAATGTGAATTGGAACGAAATCGCTAATTCATAAGACCATTTTACAATTTTGGCTCAAGTAGAAGCAGAGTCAATATTATAAGATGCCGGTAAACCATATCTCGGAAACTATAGGAGATAAGGCAATTTGGCAATCGGCAACGTAATTAGCATGCCGAATATTACTTGGAATGTGAATTGGAACGAAATAGCTAATTCATAAGACCATTTTACAATTTCGGCCCAAGTAAAAGCAGAGCCAATATTGTAAGATGTCGATAGTCCATATCTCGGAAACTATAAGAGATAATGCAATTTGGCAATCGGCAACGTAATTAGCATGCCGAATATTACTTGGAATGTGAATTGGAACGAAATCGCTAATTCATAAGACCATTTTACAATTTTGGCCCAAGTTAGAAGCAGAGCCAATATTGTAAGATGCCGATAGTCCATATCTCGGAAGCTATAAGAGATAATGCAATTTGGTAATTGGCAACGTAATTAGCATGCCGAATATTACTTGGAATGTGAATTGGAACGAAATCGCTAATTCATAAGACCATTTTACAATTTTGGCCCAAGTTAGAAGCAGAGCTAATATTGTAAGATGCCGATAGTCTATATCTCGGAAACTAGAAGAGATAATGCAATTTGGCAATCGGCAACGTAATTAGCATGCCGAATATTACTTGGAATGTGAATTGGAACGAAATCGCTAATTCATAAGACCATTTTACAATTTTGGCCCAAGTAGAAGCAGAGCCAATATTGTAAGATGCAGGTAGTCCATATCTCGGAAACTATAAGAGATAAGGCAATTTGGCAATCTTCAACGTAATTAGCATGCCGAATATTACTTGGAATGTGAATTGGAACGAAATCGCTAATTCATAAGACCATTTTACAATTTTGGCCCAAGTAGAAGCAGAGTCAATATTATAAGATGCCGGTAGACCATATCTCGGAAACTATAAGAGATAAGGCAATTTGGCAATCAGCAACGTAATTAGCATGCCGAATATTACTTGGAATGTGAATTGGAACGAAATCGCTAATTCATAAGACCATTTTACAATTTTGGCCCAAGTAGAAGCAAATCCAATATTGTAAGATGCCGGTAGTCCATATCTCGGAAACTATAAGAGATAAGGCAATTTGGCAATCGGCAACGTAATTAGCATGCCGAATATTACTTGGAATGTGAATTGGAACGAAATCGCTAATTCATAAGACCATTTTACAATTTTGGGCGAAGTAGAAACAGAGCCAATATTGTAAGATGTCGATAGTCCATATCTCGGAAACTATACGAGATAATGCAATTTGGCAATCCTCAACGTAATTAGCATGTCAAATATTACTTGGAATGTGAATTGGAACGAAATCGCTAATGCATAAGACCATTTTACAATTTTGGCCCAAGTAGAAGCAGAGCCAATATTGTAAGATGTCGATAGTCCATATCTCGGAAACTATAAGAGATAATGCAATTTGACAATGGGCAACGTAATTAGCATGCCGAATATTACTTGGAATGTGAATTGGAACGAAATCGCTAATTCATAAGTCCATTTTACAATTTTGGCCCAACTAGAAACAGAGCCAATATTGTAAGATGCCGATAGTCCATATCTCGGAAACTATAAGAGATAATGCAATTTGGCAATTGTCAACGTAATTAGCATGCCGACTATTACTTGGAATGTGAATTGGAACGAAATTGCTAATTCATAAGACCATTTTAAAATTTTGGCCCAAGTAGAAGCAGAGCCAATATTGAAAGATGTCGATAGTCCATATCTCGGAAACTATAAGAGCTAATGCAATTTGGCAATCGACAACGTAATTAGCATGCCGAATATTACTTGGAACGTGAATTGGAACGAAATCGCTAATTCATAAGACCATTTTACAATTTTGGCCCAAGTAGAAGCAGAGCCAATATTGTAAGAGGTCGATAGTCCATATCTCGGAATCTATAAGAGATAATGCAATTTGGCAATCGGCAACGTAATTAACATGCCGAATATTACTTGGAATGTGAATTGGAACGAAATCGCTAATTCATAAGACCATTTTACAATTTTGGCCCAAGTAGAAGCAGAGTCAATATTATAAGATGCCGGTAAACCATATCTCGGAAACTATAGGAGATAAGGCAATTTGGCAATCGGTAACGTAATTAGCATGCCGAATATTACTTGGAATGTGAATTGGAACGAAATCGCTAATTCATAAGACCATTTTACAATTTTGGCCCAAGTAGAAGCAGAGCCAATATTGTAAGATGCAGGTAGTCCATATCTCGGAAACTATAAGAGATAAGGCAATTTGGCAATCGGCAACGTAATTAGCATGCCGAATATTACTTGGAATGTGAATTGGAACGAAATCGCTAATTCATAAGACCATTTTACAATTTTGGCCCAAGTAGAAGCAGAGTCAATATTGTAAGATGCAGGTAGTCCATATCTCGGAAACTATAAGAGATAAGGCAATTTGGCAATCGGCAACGTAATTAGCATGCCGAATATTACTTGGAATGTGAATTGGAACGAAATCGCTAATTCATAAGTCCATTTTACAATTTTGGCCCAACTAGAAACAGAGCCAATATTGTAAGATGCCGATAGTCCATATCTCGGAAACTATAAGAGATAATGCAATTTGGCAATTGTCAACGTAATTAGCATGCCGACTATTACTTGGAATGTGAATTGGAACGAAATCGCTAATTCATAAGACCATTTTAAAATTTTGGCCCAAGTAGAAGCAGAGCCAATATTGAAAGATGTCGATAGTCCATATCTCGGAAACTATAAGAGCTAATGCAATTTGGCAATCGGCAACGTAATTAGCATGCCGAATATTACTTGGAATGTGAATTGGAACGAAATCGCTAATTCATAAGACCATTTTACAATTTTGGCCCAAGTAGAAGCAGAGCCAATATTGTAAGATGTCGATAGTCCATATCTCGGAATCTATAAGAGATAATGCAATTTGGCAATCGGCAACGTAATTAGCACGCCGAATATTACTTGGAATGTGAATTGGAACGAAATCGCTAATTCATAAGACCATTTTACAATTTTGGCCCAAGTAGAAGCAGAGTCAATATTATAAGATGCCGGTAAACCATATCTCGGAAACTATAGGAGATAAGGCAATTTGGCAATCGGTAACGTAATTAGCATGCCGAATATTACTTGGAATGTGAATTGGAACGAAATCGCTAATTCATAAGACCATTTTACAATTTTGGCCCAAGTAGAAGCAGAGCCAATATTGTAAGATGCAGGTAGTCCATATCTCGGAAACTATAAGAGATAAGGCAATTTGGCAATCGGCAACGTAATTAGCATGCCGAATATTACTTGGAATGTGAATTGGAACGAAATCGCTAATTCATAAGACCATTTTACAATTTTGGCCCAAGTAGAAGCAGAGCCAATATTGTAAGATGCAGGTAGTCCATATCTCGGAAACTATAAGAGATAAGGCAATTTGGCAATCGGCAACGTAATTAGCATGCCGAATATTACTTGGAATGTGAATTGGAACGAAATCGCTAATTCATAAAACCATTTTACAATTTTGGCCCAAGTAGAAGCAGAGTCAATATTGTAAGATGCAGGTAGTCCATATCTCGGAAACTATAAGAGATAAGGCAATTTGGCAATCGGCCACGTAATTAGCATGCCGAATATTACTTGGAATGTGAATTGGAACGAAATCGCTAATTCATAAGACCATTTTACAATTTTGGCCCAAGTAGAAGCAAATCCAATATTGTAAGATGCCGGTAGTCCATATCTCGGAAACTATAAGAGATAAGGCAATTTGACAATCGGCAACGTAATTAGCATGCCGAATATTACTTGGAATGTGAATTGGAACGAAATCGCTAATTCATAAGACCATTTTACAATTTTCGGCGAAGTAGAAACAGAGCCAATATTGTAAGATGTCGATAGTCCATATCTCGGAAACTATACGAGATAATGCAATTTGGCAATCCTCAACGTAATTAGCATGCCAAATATTACTTGGAATGTGAATTGGACGAAATTGCTAATTCATAAGTCCATTTTACAATTTTGGCCCAACTAGAAACAGAGCCAATATTGTAAGATGCCGATAGTCCATATATCGGAAACTATAAGAGATAATGCAATTTGGCAATTGTCAACGTAATTAGCATGCCGACTATTACTTGGAATGTGAATTGGAACGAAATCGCTAATTCATAAGTCCATTTTACAATTTTGGCCCAACTAGAAACAGAGCCAATATTGTAAGATGCCGATAGTCCATATCTCGGAAACTATAAGAGATAATGCAATTTGGCAATTGTCAACGTAATTAGCATGCCGACTATTGCTTGGAATGTGAATTGGAACGAAATTGCTAATTCATAAGACCATTTTAAAATTTTGGCCCAAGTAGAAGCAGAGCCAATATTGAAAGATGTCGATAGTCCATATCTCGGAAACTATAAGAGCTAATGCAATTTGGCAATCGGCAACGTAATTAGCATGCCGAATATTACTTGGAATGTGAATTGGAACGAAATCGCTAATTCATAAGACCATTTTACAATTTTGGCCCAAGTAGAAGCAGAGTCAATATTATAAGATGCCGGTAAACCATATCTCGGAAACTATAGGAGATAAGGCAATTTGGCAATCGGCAACGTAATTAGCATGCCGAATATTACTTGGAATGTGAATTGGAACGAAATAGCTAATTCATAAGACCATTTTACAATTTCGGCCCAAGTAAAAGCAGAGCCAATATAGTAAGATGTCGATAGTCCATATCTCGGAAACTATAAGAGATAATGCAATTTGGCAATCGGCAACGTAATTAGCATGCCGAATATTACTTGGAATGTGTATTGGAACGAAATCGCTAATTCATAAGACCATTTTACAATTTTGGCCCAAGTTAGAAGCAGAGCCAATATTGTAAGATGCCGATAGTCCATATCTCGGAAACTATAAGAGATAATGCAATTTGGTAATTGGCAACGTAATTAGCATGCCGAATATTACTTGGAATGTGAATTGGAACGAAATCGCTAATTCATAAGACCATTTTACAATTTTGGCCCAAGTAGAAGCCGAGCCAATATTATAAGATGCCGATAGTCCATATCTCGGAAACTATAAGAGATAATGCAATTTGGGAATCGGCAACGTAATTAGCATGCCGAATATTACTTGGAATGTGAATTGGAACGAAATCGCTAATTCATAAGACCATTTTACAATTTTGGCCCAAGTAGAAGCAAAGCCAATATTGTAAGATATCGGTAGTCCATATCTCGGAAACTATAAGAGATAATGCAATTTGGCAATCGGCAACGTAATTAGCATGCCGAATATTATTTGGAATGTGAATTGGAACGAAATCGCTAATTCATAAGACCATTTTACAATTTTGGCCCAAGTAGAAGCAGAGCCAATATTGTAAGATGTCGATAGTCCATATCTCGGAATCTATAAGAGATAATGCAATTTGGCAATCGGCAACGTAATTAGCATGCCGAATATTACTTGGAATGTGAATTGGAACGAAATCGCTAATTCATAAGACCATTTTACAATTTTGGCCCAAGTAGAAGCAGAGTCAATATTATAAGATGCCGGTAAACCATATCTCGGAAACTATAAGAGATAAGGCAATTTGGCAATCGGCAACGTAATTAGCATGCCGAATATTACTTGGAATGTGAATTGGAACGAAATAGCTAATTCATAAGACCATTTTACAATTTCGGCCCAAGTAAAAGCAGAGCCAATATTGTAAGATGTCGATAGTCCATATCTCGGAAACTATAAGAGATAATGCAATTTGGCAATCGGCAACGTAATTAGCATGCCGAATATTACTTGGAATGTGAATTGGAACGAAATCGCTAATTCATAAGACCATTTTACAATTTTGGCCCAAGTTAGAAGCAGAGCCAATATTGTAAGATGCCGATAGTCCATATCTCGGAAACTAAAAGAGATAATGCAATTTGGCAATCGGCAACGTAATTAGCATGCCGAATATTACTTGGAATGTGAATTGGAACGAAATCGCTAATTCATAAGACCATTTTACAATTTTGGCCCAAGTAGAAGCAGAGCCAATATTGTAAGATGCCGGTAGTCCATATCTCGGAAACTATAAGAGATAAGGCAATTTGGCAATCGGCAACGTAATTGGCATGCCGAATATTACTTGGAATGTGAATAGGAACGAAATCGCTATTTTATAAGACCATTTTACAATTTTGGCCCAAGTAGAAGCAGAGCCAATATTGTAAGATGTCGATAGTCCATATCTCGGAAACTAAAAGAGATAATGCAATTTGGCAATCGGCAACGTAATTAGCATGCCGAATATTACTTGGAATGTGAATTGGAACGAAATCGCTAATTCATAAGACCATTTTACAATTTTGACCCAAGTAGAAGCAAAGCCAATATTGTAAGATATCGATAGTCCATATCTCGGAAACTATAAGAGATAATGCAATTTGGCAATCGGCAACGTAATTAGCATGCCGAATATTACTTGGAATGTGAATTGGAACGAAATCGCTAATTCATAAGACCATTTTACAATTTTGGCCCAAGTAGAAGCAGAGCCAATATTGTAAGATGTCGATAGTCCATATCTCGGAATCTATAAGAGATAATGCAATTTGGCAATCGTCAACGTAATTAGCATGCCGAATATTACTTGGAATGTGAATTGGAACGAAATCGCTAATTCATAAGACCATTTTACAATTTTGGCCCAAGTAGAAGCAGAGTCAATATTATAAGATGCCGATAAACCATATCTCGGAAACTATAAGAGATAAGGCAATTTGGCAATCGGCAACGTAATTAGCGTGCCGAATATTACTTGGAATGTGAATTGGAACGAAATCGCTAATTCATAAGACCATTTTACAATTTTGGCCCAAGTTAGAAGCAGAGCCAATATTGTAAGATGCCGATAGTCCATATCTCGGAAACTAAAAGAGATAATGCAATTTGGCAATCGGCAACGTAATTAGCATGCCGAATATTACTTGGAATGTGAATTGGAACGAAATCGCTAATTCATAAGACCATTTTACAATTTTGGCCCAAGTAGAAGCAGAGCCAATATTGTAATATGCCGGTAGTCCATATCTCGGAAACTATAAGAGATAATGCAATTTGGCAATCGGCAACGTAATTAGCATGCCGAATATTACTTGGAATGTGAATAGGAACGAAATCGCTAATTTATAAGACCATTTTACAATTTTGGCCCAAGTAGAAGCAGAGCCAATATTGTAAGATGTCGATAGTCCATATCTCGGAAACTAAAAGAGATAATGCAATTTGGCAATCGGCAACGTAATTAGCATGCCGAATATTACTTGGAATGTGAATTGGAACGAAATCGCTAATTCATAAGACCATTTTACAATTTTGGCCCAAGTAGAAGCAGAGCCAATATTGTAATATGCAGGTAGTCCATATCTCGGAAATTATAAGAGATAAGGCAATTTGGCAATCGGCAACGTAATTGGCATGCCGAATATTACTTGGAATGTGAATAGGAACGATATCGCTAATTTATAAGACCATTTTACAATTTTGGCCCAAGTAGAAGCAGAGCCAATATTGTAAGATGTCGATAGTCCATATCTCGGAAACTAAAAGAGATAATGCAATTTGGCAATCGGCAACGTAATTGGCATGCCGAATATTACTTGGAATGTGAATTGGAACGAAATCGCTAATTCATAAGACCATTTTACAATTTTGGCCCAAGTAGAAGCCGAGCCAATATTATAAGATGCCGATAGTCCATATCTCGGAAACTATAAGAGATAATGCAATTTGGGAATCGGCAACGTAATTAGCATGCCGAATATTACTTGGAATGTGAATTGGAACGAAATCGCTAATTCATAAGACCATTTTACAATTTTGGCCCAAGTAGAAGCAAAGCCAATATTGTAAGATATCGGTAGTCCATATCTCGGAAACTATAAGAGATAATGCAATTTGGCAATCGGCAACGTAATTAGCATGCCGAATATTACTTGGAATGTGAATTGGAACGAAATCGCTAATTCATAAGACCATTTTACAATTTTGGCCCAAGTAGAAGCAGAGCCAATATTATAAGATGCCGATAGTCCATATCTCGGAAACTATAAGAGATAATGCAATTTGGCAATCGGCAACGTAATTAGCATGCCGAATATTACTTGGAATGTGAATTGGAACGAAATCGCTAATTCATAAGACCATTTTACAATTTTGGCCCAAGTAGAAGCAAAGCCAATATTGTAAGATATCGGTAGTCCATATCTCGGAAACTATAAGAGATAATGCAATTTGGCAATCGGCAACGTAATTAGCATGCCGAATATTACTTGGAATGTGAATTGGAACGAAATCGCTAATTCATAAGACCATTTTACAATTTTGGCCCAAGTAGAAGCAGAGCCAATATTGTAAGATGTCGATAGTCCATATCTCGGAAGCTATAAGAGATAATGCAATTTGGCAATCGGCAACGTAATTAGCATGCCGAATATTACTTGGAATGTGAATTGGAACGAAATCGCTAATTCATAAGACCATTTTACAATTTTGGCCCAAGTAGAAGCAGAGTCAATATTATAAGATGCCGGTAAACCATATCTCGGAAACTATAAGAGATAAGGCAATTTGGCAATCGGCAACGTAATTAGCATGCCGAATATTACTTGGAATGTGAATTGGAACGAAATAGCTAATTCATAAGACCATTTTACAATTTCGGCCCAAGTAAAAGCAGAGCCAATATTGTAAGATGTCGATAGTCCATATCTCGGAAACTATAAGAGATAATGCAATTTGGTAATCGACAACGTAATTAGCATGCCGAATATTACTTGGAATGTGAATTGGAACGAAATCGCTAATTCATAAGACAATTTTACAATTTTGGCCCAAGTTAGAAGCAGAGCCAATATTGTAAGATGCCGATAGTCCATATCTCGGAAACTAAAAGAGATAATGCAATTTGGCAATCGGCAACGTAATTAGCATGCCGAATATTACTTGGAATGTGAATTGGAACGAAATCGCTAAATCATAAGACCATTTTACAATTTTGGCCCAAGTAGAAGCAGAGCCAATATTGTAAGATGCCGGTAGTCCATATCTCGGAAAATATAAGAGATAAGGCAATTTGGCAATCGGCAACGTAATTGGCATGCCGAATATTACTTGGAATGTGAATAGGAACGAAATCGCTATTTTATAAGACCATTTTACAATTTTGGCCCAAGTAGAAGCAGAGCCAATATTGTAAGATGTCGATAGTCCATATCTCGGAAACTAAAAGAGATAATGCAATTTGGCAATCGGCAACGTAATTAGCATGCCGAATATTACTTGGAATGTGAATTGGAACGAAATCGCTAATTCATAAGACCATTTTACAATTTTGACCCAAGTAGAAGCAAAGCCAATATTGTAAGATATCGATAGTCCATATCTCGGAAACTATAAGAGATAATGCAATTTGGCAATCGGCAACGTAATTAGCATGCCGAATATTACTTGGAATGTGAATTGGAACGAAATCGCTAATTCATAAGACCATTTTACAATTTTGGCCCAAGTAGAAGCAGAGCCAATATTGTAAGATGTCGATAGTCCATATCTCGGAATCTATAAGAGATAATGCAATTTGGCAATCGGCAACGTAATTAGCATGCCGAATATTACTTGGAATGTGAATTGGAACGAAATCGCTAATTCATAAGACCATTTTACAATTTTGGCCCAAGTAGAAGCAGAGTCAATATTATAAGATGCCGATAAACCATATCTCGGAAAATATAAGAGATAAGGCAATTTGGCAATCGGCAACGTAATTAGCGTGCCGAATATTACTTGGAATGTGAATTGGAACGAAATCGCTAATTCATAAGACCATTTTACAATTTTGGCCCAAGTTAGAAGCAGAGCCAATATTGTAAGATGCCGATAGTCCATATCTCGGAAACTAAAAGAGATAATGCAATTTGGCAATCGGCAACGTAATTAGCATGCCGAATATTACTTGGAATGTGAATTGGAACGAAATCGCTAATTCATAAGACCATTTTACAATTTTGGCCCAAGTAGAAGCAGAGCCAATATTGTAATATGCCGGTAGTCCATATCTCGGAAACTATAAGAGATAATGCAATTTGGCAATCGGCAACGTAATTGGCATGCCGAATATTACTTGGAATGTGAATAGGAACGAAATCGCTAATTTATAAGACCATTTTACAATTTTGGCCCAAGTAGAAGCAGAGCCAATATTGTAAGATGTCGATAGTCCATATCTCGGAAACTATAAGAGATAATGCAATTTGGCAATCGGCAACGTAATTAGCATGCCGAATATTACTTGGAATGTGAATTGGAACGAAATCGCTAATTCATAAGACCATTTTACAATTTTGGCCCAAGTAGAAGCAGAGCCAATATTGTAATATGCAGGTAGTCCATATCTCGGAAATTATAAGAGATAAGGCAATTTGGCAATCGGCAACGTAATTGGCGTGCCGAATATTACTTGGAATGTGAATTGGAACGAAATCGCTAATTCATAAGACCATTTTACAATTTTGGCCCAAGTAGAAGCAGAGCCAATATTGTAAGATGTCGATAGTCCATATCTCGGAAACTATACGAGATAATGCAATTTGGCAATCGGCAACGTAATTGGCATGCCGAATATTACTTGGAATGTGAATTGGAACGAAATCGCTAATTCATAAGACCATTTTACAATTTTGGCCCAAGTAGAAGCAGAGCCAATATTGTAAGATGCCGATAGTCCATATCTCGGAAACTAAAAGAGATAATGCAATTTGGCAATCGGCAACGTAATTGGCATGCCGAATATTACTTGGAATGTGAATAGGAACGAAATCGCTAATTTATAAGACCATTTTACAATTTTGGCCCAAGTAGAAGCAGAGCCAATATTGTAAGAGGTCGATAGTCCATATCTCGGAAACTAAAAGAGATAATGCAATTTGGCAATCGGCAACGTAATTAGCATGCCGAATATTACTTGGAATGTGAATTGGAACGAAATCGCTAATTCATAAGACCATTTTACAATTTTGGCCCAAGTAGAAGCAGAGCCAATATTGTAAGATGCAGGTAGTCCATATCTCGGAAACTATAAGAGATAAGGCAATTTGGCAATCGGCAACGTAATTAGCATGCCGAATATTACTTGGACTGTGAATTGGAACGAAATCGCTAATTTATAAAACCATTTTACAATTTTGGCCCAAGTTAGAAGCAGAGCCAATATTGTAAGATGCCGATAGTCCATATCTCGTAAATTAAAAGAGATAATGCAATTTGGCAATCGGCAACGTAATTAGCATGCGGAATATTACTTGGAATGTGAATTGGAACGAAATCGCTAACTCATAAGTCCATTTAACAATTTTGGCCCAAGTAGAAGCAGAGTCAATATTATAAGATGCCGGTAGTCCATATCTCGGAAACTATAAGAGATAAGGCAATTTGGCAATCGGCAACGTAATTAGCATGCCGAATATTACTTGGAATGTGAATTGGAACGAAATCGCTAATTCATAAGACCATTTTACAATTTTGGCCCAAGTAGAAGCAAATCCAATATTGTAAGATGCCGGTAGTCCATATCTCGGAAACTATAAGAGATAAGGCAATTTGGCAATCGGCAACGTAATTAGCATGCCGAATATTACTTGGAATGAGAATTGGAACGAAATCGCTAATTCATAAGACCATTTTACAATTTTGGGCGAAGTAGAAGCAGAGCCAATATTGTAAGATGTCGATAGTCCATATCTCGGAAACTATACGAGGTAATGCAATTTGGCAATCCGCAACGTAATTAGCATGCCAAATATTACTTGGAATGTGAATTGGAACGAAATCGCTAATTCATAAGACCATTTTACAATTTTGGCCCAAGTAGAAGCAGAGCCAATATTGTAAGATGCCGATAGCCCATATCTCGGAAACTATAAGAGATAATGCAATTTGGCAATCGGCAACGTAATTAGCATGCCGAATATTACTTGGAATGTGAATTGGAACGAAATCGCTAATTCATAAGACCATTTTACAATTTTGGCCCAAGTTAGAAGCAGAGCCAATATTGTAAGATGCCGATAGTCCATATCTCGGAAACTATAAAAGGTAATGCAATTTGGCAATTAACAGCGTAATTAGCATGCCGAATATTACTTGGAATGTGAATTGGAACGAAATCGCTAATGCATAAGACCATTTTACAATTTTGGTCCAAGTAGAAGCAGAGCCAATATTGTAAGATGTCGATAGTCCATATCTCGGAAACTATAAGAGATAATGCAATTTGACAATCGGCAACGTAATTAGCATGCCGAATATTACTTGGAATGTGAATTGGAACGAAATCGTTAATTCATAAGTCCATTTTACAATTTTGGCCCAAGTAGAAGCAGAGCCAATATTGTAAGATGCCGATAGTCCATATCTCGGAAACTATAAGAGATAATGCAATTTGGCGATTGGCAACGTAATTAGCATGCTGAATATTACTTGGAATGTGAATTGGAACGAAATCGCTAATTCATAAGTCCATTTTACAATTTTGGCCCAACTAGAAACAGAGCCAATATTGTAAGATGCCGATAGTCCATATCTCGGAAACTATAAGAGATAATGCAATTTGGCAATTGTCAACGTAATTAGCATGCCGACTATTACTTGGAATGTGAATTGGAACGAAATTGCTAGTTCATAAGACCATTTTAAAATTTTGGCCCAAGTAGAAGCAGAGCCAATATTGAAAGATGTCGATAGTCCATATCTCGGAAACTATAAGAGCTAATGCAATTTGGCAATCGGCAACGTAATTAGCATGCCGAATATTACTTGGAATGTGAATTGGAAAGAAATCGCTAATTCATAAGACCATTTTACAATTTTGGCCCAAGTAGAAGCAGAGCCAATATTATAAGATGCCGATAGTCCATATCTCTGAAACTATAAGAGATAATGCAATTTGGCAATCGGCAACGTAATT
This sequence comes from Rhynchophorus ferrugineus, assembly GCF_030347505.1. Lineage (NCBI taxonomy): Eukaryota > Metazoa > Arthropoda > Insecta > Coleoptera > Curculionidae > Rhynchophorus > Rhynchophorus ferrugineus. The sequence goes on along the minus strand of NW_027472588.1, from coordinate 22,089,346 downwards.
AGCATGCCGAATATTACTTGGAATGTGAATTGGAACGAAATCGCTAATTCATAAGACCATTTTACAATTTTGGCCCAAGTAGAAGCCGAGCCAATATTATAAGATGCAGATAGTCCATATCTCGGAAACTATAAGAGATAATGCAATATGGGAATCGGCAACGTAATTAGCATGCCGAATATTACTTGGAATGTGAATTGGAACGAAATCGCTAATTCATAAGACCATTTTACAATTTTGGCCCAAGTAGAAGCAAAGCCAATATTGTAAGATATCGATAGTCCATATCTCGGAAACTATAAGAGATAATGCAATTTGGCAACCGGCAATGTAATTAGCATGCCGAATATTACTTGGAATGTGAATTGGAACGAAATCGCTAATTCATAAGACCATTTTACAATTTTGGCCCAAGTAGAAGCAGAGCCAATATTGTAAGATGCCTATAGTCCATATCTCGGAAACTATAAGAGATAATGCAATTTGGCAATCGGCAACGTAATTAGCATGCCGAATATTACTTGGAATGTGAATTGGAACGAAATCGCTAATTCATAAGACCATTTTACAATTTTGGCCCAAGTAGAAGCAGAGCCAATATTGTAAGATGTCGATAGTCCATATCTCGGAAACTATACGAGATAATGCAATTTGGTAATCGGCAACGTAATTAGCATGCCGAATATTACTTGGAATGTGAATTGGAACGAAATCGCTAATTCATAAGACCGATTTACAATTTTGGCCCAAGTAGAAGCAGAGCCAATATTGTAAGATGCCGGTAGTCCATATCTCGGAAACGATAAGAGATAAGGCAATTTGGCAATCGGCAACGTAATTAGCATGCCGAATGTTACCTGGAATGTGAATTGGAACGAAATCGCTAATTCATAAGACCATTTTACAATTTTGGCCAAAGTAAAAGCAGAGCCAATATTGTAAGATGTCGATAGTCCATATCTCGGAAACTATAAGAGATAATGCAATTTGGCAATCGGCAACGTAATTAGCATGCCGAATATTACTTGGAATGTGAATTGGAACGAAATCGCTAATTCATAAGACCATTTTACAATTTTGGCCCAAGTAGAAGCAGAGCCAATATTGTAAGATGTCGATAGTCCATATCTCGGAAACTATAAGAGATAATGCAATTTGGTAATCGGCAACGTAATTAGCATGCCGAATATTACTTGGAATGTGAATTGGAACGAAATCGCTAATTCATAAGACCGTTTTACAATTTTGGCCCAAGTAGAAGCAGAGCCAATATTGTAAGATGCCGGTAGTCCATATCTCGGAAACGATAAGAGATAAGGCAATTTGGCAATCGGCAACGTAATTAGCATGCCGAATATTACTTGGAATGTGAATTGGAACGAAATCGCTAATTCATAAGACCATTTTACAATTTTGGCCCAAGTTAGAAGCAGGGCCAATATTGTAAGATGCCGATAGTCCATATCTCGGAAACTATAAGAGATAATGCAATTTTGCAATTGGCAACGTAATTAGCATGCCGAATATTACTCGGAATGTGAATTGGAACGAAACCGCTAATTCATAAGACCATTTTACAATTTTTTCCCAAGTTAGAAGCAGAGCCAATATTGTAAGATGCCGATAGTCCATATCTCGGAAACTATAAGAGATAATGCAATTTGGCAATCGGCAACGTAATTAGCATGCCGAATATTACTTGGAATGTGAATTGGAACGAAATCGCTAATACATAAGACCATTTTAAAATTTTGGCCCAAGTAGAAGCAAAGCCAATATTGTAAGATATCGATAGTCCATATCTCGTAAACTATAAGAGATAATGCAATTTGGCAATCGGCAACGTAATTAGCATGCCGAATATTACTTGGAATGTGAATTGGAACGAAATCGCTAATTCATAAGGCCATTTTACAATTTTGGCCCAAGTAGAAGCAGAGCCAATATTGTAAGATGTCGATAGTCCATATCTCGGAAACTAAAAGAGATAATGCAATTTGGCAATCGGCAACGCAATTAGCATGCCGAATATTACTTGGATTGTGAATTGAAACGAAATCGCTAATTCATAAGACTATTTTACAATTTTGGCCCAAGTAAAAGCAGGGCCAATATTGTAAGATGTCGATAGTCCATATCTCGGAAACTAAAAGAGATAATGCAATTTGGCAATCGGCAACGTAATTAGCATGCCGAATATAACTTTGATTGTGAATTGAAACGAAATCGCTAATTCATAAGACCATTTTACAATTTTGGGCCCAAGTAGAAGCAGAGACAATATTGTAAGATGTCGATAGTCCATATCTCGGAAACTATAAGAGATAATACAATTTGGCAATCGGCAACATAATTAGCATGCCGAATATTACTTGGAATGTGAATTGGAACGAAATCGCTAATTCATAAGACCATTTTACAATTTTGGCCCAAGTAGAAGCAGAGCCAATATTGTAAGATGCCGGTAGTCCATATCTCGGAAAATATAAGAGATAAGGCAATTTGGCAATCGGCAACGTAATTAGCATGCCGAATATTACTTGGAATGTGAATTGGAACGAAATCGCTAATTCATAAGACCATTTTACAATTTTGGGCGAAGTAGAAGCAGAGCCAATATTGTAAGATGCCGATAGTCCATATCTCGGAAACTATAAGAGATAATGCAATTTGGCAATCGGCAACGTAATTAGCATGCCGAATATTACTTGGAATGTGAATTGGAACGAAATCGCTAATTCATAAGACCATTTTACAATTTTGGCCCAAGTTAGAAGCAGAGCCAATATTGTAAGATGCCGATAGTCCATATCTCGGAAACTATAAGAGGTAATGCAATTTGGCAATTGGCAGCGTAATTAGCATGCCGAATATTACTTGGAATGTGAATTGGAACGAAATCGCTAATGCATAAGACTATTTTACAATTTTGGCCCAAGTAGAAGCAGAGCCAATATTGTAAGATGTCGATAGTCCATATCTCGGAAACTATAAGAGATAATGCAATTTGGCAATCGGCAACGTAATTAGCATGCCGAATATTACTTGGAATGGGAATTGGAACGAAATTGCTAATTCATAAGACCATTTTACAATTTTGGCCCAAGTAGAAGCAGAGCTAATATTGTAAGATGTCGATAGTCCATATCTCAGAAACTATAAGAGATAATGCAATTTGGCAATCGGCAACGTAATTACCATGCCGAATATTACTTGGAATGTGAATTGGAACGAAATTGCTAATTCATAAGTCCATTTTACAATTTTGGCCCAAGTAGAAGCAGAGCCAATATTGTAAGATGCCGATAGTCCATATCTCGGAAACTATAAGAGATAATGCAATTTGGCAATTGGCAACGTAATTATCATGCCGAATATTACTTGGAATGTGAATTGGAACGAAATCGCTAATTCATAAGACCATTTTAAAATTTTGGCCCAAGTAGTAGCAGAGCCAATATTGAAAGATATCGATAGTCCATATCTCGGAAACTATAAGAGCTAATGCAATTTGGCAATCGGCAACGTAATTAGCATGCCGAATATTACTTGGAATGTGAATTGGAACGAAATCGCTAATTCATAAGACCATTTTACAATTTTGGCCCAAGTAGAAGCAGAGCCAATATTATAAGATGCCGATAGTCCATATCTCGGAAACTATAAGGGATAATGCAATTTGGCAATCGGCAACGTAATTAGCATGCCGAATATTACTTGGAATGTGAATTGGAACGAAATCGCTAATTCATAAGTCCATTTTACAATTTTGGCCCAAGTAGAAGCAGAGCCAATATTGTAAGATGCCGATAGTCCATATCTCGGAAACTATAAGAGATAATGCAATTTGGCAATTGGCAACGTAATTAGCATGCCGAATTTTACTTGGAATGTGAATTGGAACGAAATCGCTAATTCATAAGACCATTTTAAAATTTTGGCCCAAGTAGTAGCAGAGCCAATATTGAAAGATATCGATAGTCCATATCTCGGAAACTATAAGAGCTAATGCAATTTGGCAATCGGCAACGTAATTAGCATGCCGAATATTAATTGGAATGTGAATTGGAACGAAATCGCTAATTCATAAGACCATTTTACAATTTTGGCCCAAGTTAGAAGCAGAGCCAATATTGTAAGATGCCGATAGTCCATATCTCGGAAACTATAAGAGGTAATGCAATTTGGCAATTTTCAGCGTAATTAGCATGCCGAATATTACTTGGAATGTGAATTGGAACGAAATCGCTAATTCATAAGACCATTTTACAATTTTGGCCCAAGTAGAAGCAAAGCCAATATTGTAAGATATCGATAGTCCATATCTCGGAAACTATAAGAGATAATGCAATTTGGCAATCGGCAACGTAATTAGCATGCCGAATATTACTTGGAATGTGAATTGGAACGAAATCGCTAATTCATAAGACCATTTTACAATTTTGGCCCAAGTAGAAGCAGAGCCAATATTGTAAGATGTCGATAGTCCATATCTCGGAAACTATAAGAGATAATGCAATTTGGTAATCGGCAACGTAATTAGCATGCCGAATATTACTTGGAATGTGAATTGGAACGAAATCGCTAATTCATAAGACCGTTTTACAATTTTGGCCCAAGTAGAAGCAGAGCCAATATTGTAAGATGCCGGTAGTCCATATCTCGGAAACGATAAGAGATAAGGCAATTTGGCAATCGGCAACGTAATTAGCATGCCGAATATTACTTGGAATGTGAATTGGAACGAAATAGTTAATTCATAAGTCCATTTTACAATTTTGGCCCAAGTAGAAGCAGAGCCAATATTGTAAGATGCCGATAGTCCATATCTCGGAAACTATAAGAGATAATGCAATTTGGCGATTGGCAACGTAATTAGCATGCCGAATATTACTTGGAATGTGAATTGGAACGAAATCGCTAATTCATAAGACCATTTTACAATTTTGGCCCAAGTTAGAAGCAGGGCCAATATTGTAAGATGCCGATAGTCCATATCTCGGAAACTATAAGAGATAATGCAATTTTGCAATTGGCAACGTAATTAGCATGCCGAATATTACTCGGAATGTGAATTGGAACGAAATCGCTAATTCATAAGACCATTTTACAATTTTGGCCCAAGTTAGAAGCAGAGCCAATATTGTAAGATGCCGATAGTCCATATCTCGGAAACTATAAGAGATAATGCAATTTGGCAATCGGCAACGTAATTAGCATGCCGAATATTACTTGGAATGTGAATTGGAACGAAATCGCTAATTCATAAGACCATTTTACAATTTTGGCCCAAGTAGAAGCAAAGCCAATATTGTAAGATATCGATAGTCCATATCTCGGAAACTATAAGAGATAATGCAATTTGGCAATCGGCAACGTAATTAGCATGCCGAATATTACTTGGAATGTGAATTGGAACGAAATCGCTAATTCATAAGACCATTTTACAATTTTGGCCCAAGTAGAAGCAGAGCCAATATTGTAAGATGTCGATAGTCCATATCTCGGAAACTAAAAGAGATAATGCAATTTGGCAATCGGCAACGCAATTAGCATGCCGAATATTACTTGGATTGTGAATTGAAACGAAATCGCTAATTCATAAGACTATTTTACAATTTTGGCCCAAGTAAAAGCAGAGCCAATATTGTATGATGTCGATAGTCCATATCTCGGAAACTATAAGAGATAATGCAATTTGGCAATCGGCAACGTAATTAGCATGCCGAATATAACTTTGATTGTGAATTGAAACGAAATCGCTAATTCATAAGACCATTTTACAATTTTGGGCCCAAGTAGAAGCAGAGACAATATTGTAAGATGTCGATAGTCCATATCTCGGAAACTATAAGAGATAATACAATTTGGCAATCGGCAACATAATTAGCATGCCGAATATTACTTGGAATGTGAATTGGAACGAAATCGCTAATTCATAAGACCATTTTACAATTTTGGCCCATGTTAGAAGCAGAGCCAATATTGTAAGATGCCGATAGTCCATATCTCGGAAACTATACGAGATAATGCAATTTGGCAATCCGCAACGTAAATAGCATGCCAAATATTACTTGGAATGTGAATTGGAACGAAATCGCTAATTCATAAGACCATTTAACAATTTTGGCCCAAGTAGAAGCAGAGCCAATATTGTAAGATGCCGATAGTCCATATCTCGGAAACTAAAAGACATAATGCAATTTGGCAATCGGCAACGTAATTAGCATGCCGAATATTACTTGGAATGTGAATTGGAACGAAATCGCTAATTCATAAGACCATTTTACAATTTTGGCCAAAGTAAAAGCAGAGCCAATATTGTAAGATGTCGATAGTCCATATCTCGGAAACTATAAGAGATAATGCAATTTGGCAATCGGCAACGTAATTAGCATGCCGAATATTACTTGGAATGTGAATTGGAACGAAATCGCTAATTCATAAGACCATTTTACAATTTTGGCCCAAGTAGAAGCAGAGCCAATATTGTAAGATGTCGATAGTCCATATCTCGGAAACTATAAGAGATAATGCAATTTGGTAATCGGCAACGTAATTAGCATGCCGAATATTACTTGGAATGTGAATTGGAACGAAATCGCTAATTCATAAGACCGTTTTACAATTTTGGCCCAAGTAGAAGCAGAGCCAATATTGTAAGATGCCGGTAGTCCATATCTCGGAAACGATAAGAGATAAGGCAATTTGGCAATCGGCAACGTAATTAGCATGCCGAATATTACTTGGAATGTGAATTGGAACGAAATCGTTAATTCATAAGTCCATTTTACAATTTTGGCCCAAGTAGAAGCAGAGCCAATATTGTAAGATGCCGATAGTCCATATCTCGGAAACTATAAGAGATAATGCAATTTGGCGATTGGCAACGTAATTAGCATGCCGAATATTACTTGGAATGTGAATTGGAACGAAATCGCTAATTCATAAGACCATTTTACAATTTTGGCCCAAGTTAGAAGCAGGGCCAATATTGCAAGATGCCGATAGTCCATATCTCGGAAACTATAAGAGATAATGCAATTTTGCAATTGGCAACGTAATTAGCATGCCGAATATTACTCGGAATGTGAATTGGAACGAAATCGCTAATTCATAAGACCATTTTACAATTTTGGCCCAAGTTAGAAGCAGAGCCAATATTGTAAGATGCCGATAGTCCATATCTCGGAAACTATAAGAGATAATGCAATTTGGCAATCGGCAACGTAATTAGCATGCCGAATATTACTTGGAATGTGAATTGGAACGAAATCGCTAATTCATAAAACCATTTTACAATTTTGGCCCAAGTAGAAGCAAAGCCAATATTGTAAGATATCGATAGTCCATATCTCGGAAACTATAAGAGATAATGCAATTTGGCAATCGGCAACGTAATTAGCATGCCGAATATTACTTGGAATGTGAATTGGAACGAAATCGCTAATTCATAAGACCATTTTACAATTTTGGCCCAAGTAGAAGCAGAGCCAATATTGTAAGATGTCGATAGTCCATATCTCGGAAACTAAAAGAGATAATGCAATTTGGCAATCGGCAACGCAATTAGCATGCCGAATATTACTTGGATTGTGAATTGAAACGAAATCGCTAATTCATAAGACTATTTTACAATTTTGGCCCAAGTAAAAGCAGAGCCAATATTGTAAGATGTCGATAGTCCATATCTCGGAAACTATAAGAGATAATGCAATTTGGCAATCGGCAACGTAATTAGCATGCCGAATATAACTTTGATTGTGAATTGAAACGAAATCGCTAATTCATAAGACCATTTTACAATTTTGGGCCCAAGTAGAAGCAGAGACAATATTGTAAGATGTCGATAGTCCATATCTCGGAAACTATAAGAGATAATACAATTTGGTAATCGGCAACATAATTAGCATGCCGAATATTACTTGGAATGTGAATTGGAACGAAATCGCTAATTCATAAGACCATTTTACAATTTTGGCCCATGTTAGAAGCAGAGCCAATATTGTAAGATGCCGATAGTCCATATCTCGGAAACTATACGAGATAATGCAATTTGGCAATCCGCAACGTAAATAGCATGCCAAATATTACTTGGAATGTGAATTGGAACGAAATTGCTAATTCATAAGACCATTTTACAATTTTGGCCCAAGTAGAAGCAGAGCCAATATTGTAAGATGCCGATAGTCCATATCTCGGAAACTAAAAGACATAATGCAATTTGGCAATCGGCAACGTAATTAGCATGCCGAATATTACTTGGAATGTGAATTGGAACGAAATCGCTAATTCATAAGACCATTTTACAATTTTGGCCCAAGTAAAAGCAGAGCCAATATTGTAAGATGTCGATAGTCCATATCTCGGAAACTATAAGAGATAATGCAATTTGGCAATCGGCAACGTAATTAGCATGCCGAATATTACTTGGAATGTGAATTGGAACGAAATCGCTAATTCATAAGACCATTTTACAATTTTGGCCCAAGTTAGAAGCAGAGCCAATATTGTAAGATGCCGATAGTCCATATCTCAGAAACTATAAGAGATAATGCAATTTGGCAATTGGCAACGTAATTAGCATGCCGAATATTACTTGGAATGTGAATTGGAACGAAATCGCTAATTCATAAGGCCATTTTACAATTTTGGCCCAAGTTAGAAGCAGAGCCAATATTGTAAGATGCCGATAGTCCATATCTCGGAAATTATAAGAGATAATGCAATTTGGCAATCGGCAACGTAATTAGCATGCCGAATATTACTTGGAATGTGAATTGGAACGAAATCGCTAATTCATAAGGCCATTTTACAATTTTGGCCCAAGTTAGAAGCAGAGCCAATATTGTAAGATGCCGATAGTCCATATCTCGGAAACTATAAGAGATAATGCAATTTGGCAATCGGCAACGTAATTAGCATGCCGAATATTACTTGGAATGTGAATTGGAACGAAATCGCTAATTCATAAGACCATTTTACAATTTTGGCCCAAGTAGAAGCAGAGCCAATATTGTAAGATGCCGATAGTCCATATCTCGGAAACTAAAAGAGATAATGCAATTTGGCAATCGGCAACGTAATTAGCATGCCGAATATTACTTGGAATGTGAATTGGAACGAAATCGCTAATTCAAAAGGCCATTTTACAATTTTGGCCCAAGTAGAAGCAAAGCCAATATTGTAGGATATCGATAGTCCATATCTCGGAAACTATACGACATAATGCAATTTGGCAATCCGCAACGTAATTAGCATGCCAAATATTACTTGGGATGTGAATTGGAACGAAATCGCTAATTCATAAGATCATTTTATAATTTTGGCCCAAGTAAAAACAGAGCCAATATTGTAAGATGTCGATAGTCCATATCTCGGAAACTATAAGAGATAATGCAATTTGGCCATCGGCAACGTAATTCGCTAATTCGTAAGACCATTTTACAATTTTGGCCCAAGTTAGAAGTAGAGCCAATATTGTAAGATGCCGATAGTCCATATCTCGGAAACTATAAGAGATAATGCAATTTGGCAATTGGCAACGTAATTAGCATGCCGAATATTACTTGGAATGTGAATTGGAACGAAATCGCTAATTCATAAGACCATTTTACAATTTTGGCCCAAGTTAGAAGCAGAGCCAATATTGTAAGATGCCGATAGTCCATATCTCGGAAACTATACGAGATAATGCAATTTGGCAATCCGCAACGTAATTAGCATGCCAAATATTACTTGGAATGTGAATTGGAACGAAATCGCTAATTCATAAGACCATTTTACAATTTTGGCCCAAGTAGAAGCAGAGCCAATATTGTAAGAAGCCGATAGTCCATATCTCGGAAACTAAAAGAGATAATGCAATTTGGCAATCGGCAACGTAATTAGCATGCCGAATATTACATGGAATGTGAATTGGAACGAAATCGCTAATTCATAAAACCATTTTACAATTTTGGCCCAAGTAGAAGCAGAGCCAATATTGTAAGATGCCGGTAGTCCATATCTCGGAAACTATAAGAGATAAGGCAATTTGGCAATCGGCAACGTAATTAGCATGCCGAATATTACTTGGAATGTGAATTGGAACGAAATCGCTAATTCATAAGACCATTTTACAATTTTGGCCCAAGTTAGAAGCAGAGCCAATATTGTAAGATGCCGATAGTCCATATCTCGGAAACTATACGAGATAATGCAATTTGGCAATCCGCAACGTAATTAGCATGCCAAATATTACTTGGAATGTGAATTGGAACGAAATCGCTAATTCATAAGACCATTTTACAATTTTGGCCCAAGTAGAAGCAGAGCCAATATTGTAAGATGCCGATAGTCCATATCTCGGAAACTAAAAGAGATAATGCAATTTGGCAATCGGCAACGTAATTAGCATGCCGAATATTACATGGAATGTGAATTGGAACGAAATCGCTAATTCATAAAACCATTTTACAATTTTGGCCCAAGTAGAAGCAGAGCCAATATTGTAAGATGCCGGTAGTCCATATCTCGGAAACTATAAGAGATAAGGCAATTTGGCAATCGGCAACGTAATTAGCATGCCGAATATTACTTGGAATGTGAATTGGAACGAAATCGCTAATTCATAAGACCTGTTTACAATTTTGGGCGAAGAAGAAGCAGAGCCAATATTGTAAGATGTCGATAGTCCATATCTCGGAAACTATACGACATAATGCAATTTGGCAATCCGCAACGTAATTAGCATGCCAAATATTACTTGGAATGTGAATTGGAACGAAATCGCTAATTCATAAGACCATTTTACAATTTTGGCCCAAGTAGAAGCAGAGCCAATATTGTAAGATGCCGATAGTCCATATCTCGGAAACTATAAGAGATAATGCAATTTGGCAATCGGCAACGTAATTAGCATGCCGAATATTACTTGGAATGTGAATTGGAACGAAATCTCTAATTCATAAGACCATTTTACAATTTTGGCCCAAGTAGAAGCAGAGCCAATATTGTAAGATGCCGATAGTCCATATCTCGGAAACTAAAAGAGATAATGCAATTTGGCAATCGGCAACGTAATTAGCATGCCGAATATTACTTGGAATGTGAATTGGAACGAAATCGCTAATTCATAAGGCCATTTTACAATTTTGGCCCAAGTAGAAGCAAAGCCAATATTGTAGGATATCGATAGTCCATATCTCGGAAACTATACGACATAATGCAATTTAGCAATCCGCAACGTAATTAGCATGCCAAATATTACTTGGGATGTGAATTGGAACGAAATCGCTAATTCATAAGATCATTTTATAATTTTGGCCCAAGTAAAAACAGAGCCAATATTGTAAGATGTCGATAGTCCATATCTCGGAAACTATAAGAGATAATGCAATTTGGCCATCGGCAAATTCGCTAATTCATAAAACCATTTTACAATTTTGGCCCAAGTAGAAGCAGAGCCAATATTGTAAGATGCCGGTAGTCCATATCTCGGAAACTATAAGAGATAAGGCAATTTGGCAATCGGCAACGTAATTAGCATGCCGAATATTACTTGGAATGTGAATTGGAACGAAATCGCTAATTCATAAGACCATTTTACAATTTTGGCCCAAGTTAGAAGCAGAGCCAATATTGTAAGATGCCGATAGTCCATATCTCGGAAACTATACGAGATAATGCAATTTGGCAATCCGCAACGTAATTAGCATGCCAAATATTACTTGGAATGTGAATTGGAACGAAATCGCTAATTCATAAGACCATTTTACAATTTTGGCCCAAGTAGAAGCAGAGCCAATATTGTAAGATGTCGATAGTCCATATCTCGGAAACTATACGAGATAATGCAATTTGGCATTCCGCAACGTAATTAGCATGCCAAATATTACCTGGAATGTGAATTGGAACGAAATCGCTAATTCATAAGACCATTTTACAATTTTGGCCCAAGTAGAAGCAGAGCCAATATTGTAAGATGTCGATAGTCCATATCTCGGAAACTATAAGAGATAATGCAATTTGGTAATCGGCAACGTAATTAGCATGCCGAATATTACTTGGAATGTGAATTGGAACGAAATCACTAATTCATAAGACCGTTTTACAATTTTGGCCCAAGTAGAAGCAGAGCCAATATTGTAAGATGCCGGTAGTCCATATCTCGGAAACGATAAGAGATAAGGCAATTTGGCAATCGGCAACGTAATTAGCATGCCGAATATTACTTGGAATGTGAATTGGAACGAAATCGTTAATTCATAAGTCCATTTTACAATTTTGGCCCAAGTAGAAGCAGAGCCAATATTGTAAGATGCCGATAGTCCATATCTCGGAAACTATAAGAGATAATGCAATTTGGCGATTGGCAACGTAATTAGCATGCCGAATATTACTTGGAATGTGAATTGGAACGAAATCGCTAATTCATAAGACCATTTTACAATTTTGGCCCAAGTTAGAAGCAGGGCCAATATTGCAAGATGCCGATAGTCCATATCTCGGAAACTATAAGAGATAATGCAATTTTGCAATTGGCAACGTAATTAGCATGCCGAATATTACTCGGAATGTGAATTGGAACGAAATCGCTAATTCATAAGACCATTTTACAATTTTGGCCCAAGTTAGAAGCAGAGCCAATATTGTAAGATGCCGATAGTCCATATCTCGGAAACTATAAGAGATAATGCAATTTGGCAATCGGCAACGTAATTAGCATGCCGAATATTACTTGGAATGTGAATTGGAACGAAATCGCTAATTCATAAAACCATTTTACAATTTTGGCCCAAGTAGAAGCAAAGCCAATATTGTAAGATATCGATAGTCCATATCTCGGAAACTATAAGAGATAATGCAATTTGGCAATCGGCAACGTAATTAGCATGCCGAATATTACTTGGAATGTGAATTGGAACGAAATCGCTAATTCATAAGACCATTTTACAATTTTGGCCCAAGTAGAAGCAGAGCCAATATTGTAAGATGTCGATAGTCCATATCTCGGAAACTAAAAGAGATAATGCAATTTGGCAATCGGCAACGCAATTAGCATGCCGAATATTACTTGGATTGTGAATTGAAACGAAATCGCTAATTCATAAGACTATTTTACAATTTTGGCCCAAGTAAAAGCAGAGCCAATATTGTAAGATGTCGATAGTCCATATCTCGGAAACTATAAGAGATAATGCAATTTGGCAATCGGCAACGTAATTAGCATGCCGAATATAACTTTGATTGTGAATTGAAACGAAATCGCTAATTCATAAGACCATTTTACAATTTTGGGCCCAAGTAGAAGCAGAGACAATATTGTAAGATGTCGATAGTCCATATCTCGGAAACTATAAGAGATAATACAATTTGGTAATCGGCAACATAATTAGCATGCCGAATATTACTTGGAATGTGAATTGGAACGAAATCGCTAATTCATAAGACCATTTTACAATTTTGGCCCATGTTAGAAGCAGAGCCAATATTGTAAGATGCCGATAGTCCATATCTCGGAAACTATACGAGATAATGCAATTTGGCAATCCGCAACGTAAATAGCATGCCAAATATTACTTGGAATGTGAATTGGAACGAAATTGCTAATTCATAAGACCATTTTACAATTTTGGCCCAAGTAGAAGCAGAGCCAATATTGTAAGATGCCGATAGTCCATATCTCGGAAACTAAAAGACATAATGCAATTTGGCAATCGGCAACGTAATTAGCATGCCGAATATTACTTGGAATGTGAATTGGAACGAAATCGCTAATTCATAAGACCATTTTACAATTTTGGCCCAAGTAAAAGCAGAGCCAATATTGTAAGATGTCGATAGTCCATATCTCGGAAACTATAAGAGATAATGCAATTTGGCAATCGGCAACGTAATTAGCATGCCGAATATTACTTGGAATGTGAATTGGAACGAAATCGCTAATTCATAAGACCATTTTACAATTTTGGCCCAAGTTAGAAGCAGGGCCAATATTGTAAGATGCCGATAGTCCATATCTCAGAAACTATAAGAGATAATGCAATTTGGCAATTGGCAACGTAATTAGCATGCCGAATATTACTTGGAATGTGAATTGGAACGAAATCGCTAATTCATAAGGCCATTTTACAATTTTGGCCCAAGTTAGAAGCAGAGCCAATATTGTAAGATGCCGATAGTCCATATCTCGGAAACTATAAGAGATAATGCAATTTGGCAATCGGCAACGTAATTAGCATGCCGAATATTACTTGGAATGTGAATTGGAACGAAATCGCTAATTCATAAGGCCATTTTACAATTTTGGCCCAAGTTAGAAGCAGAGCCAATATTGTAAGATGCCGATAGTCCATATCTCGGAAACTATAAGAGATAATGCAATTTGGCAATCGGCAACGTAATTAGCATGCCGAATATTACTTGGAATGTGAATTGGAACGAAATCGCTAATTCATAAGACCATTTTACAATTTTGGCCCAAGTAGAAGCAGAGCCAATATTGTAAGATGCCGATAGTCCATATCTCGGAAACTAAAAGAGATAATGCAATTTGGCAATCGGCAACGTAATTAGCATGCCGAATATTACTTGGAATGTGAATTGGAACGAAATCGCTAATTCAAAAGGCCATTTTACAATTTTGGCCCAAGTAGAAGCAAAGCCAATATTGTAGGATATCGATAGTCCATATCTCGGAAACTATACGACATAATGCAATTTGGCAATCCGCAACGTAATTAGCATGCCAAATATTACTTGGGATGTGAATTGGAACGAAATCGCTAATTCATAAGATCATTTTATAATTTTGGCCCAAGTAAAAACAGAGCCAATATTGTAAGATGTCGATAGTCCATATCTCGGAAACTATAAGAGATAATGCAATTTGGCCATCGGCAACGTAATTAGCATGCCGAATATTACTTGGAATGTGAATTGGAACGAAATCGCTAATTCGTAAGACCATTTTACAATTTTGGCCCAAGTTAGAAGTAGAGCCAATATTGTAAGATGCCGATAGTCCATATCTCGGAAACTATAAGAGATAATGCAATTTGGCAATTGGCAACGTAATTAGCATGCCGAATATTACTTGGAATGTGAATTGGAACGAAATCGCTAATTCATAAGACCATTTTACAATTTTGGCCCAAGTTAGAAGCAGAGCCAATATTGTAAGATGCCGATAGTCCATATCTCGGAAACTATACGAGATAATGCAATTTGGCAATCCGCAACGTAATTAGCATGCCAAATATTACTTGGAATGTGAATTGGAACGAAATCGCTAATTCATAAGACCATTTTACAATTTTGGCCCAAGTAGAAGCAGAGCCAATATTGTAAGAAGCCGATAGTCCATATCTCGGAAACTAAAAGAGATAATGCAATTTGGCAATCGGCAACGTAATTAGCATGCCGAATATTACATGGAATGTGAATTGGAACGAAATCGCTAATTCATAAAACCATTTTACAATTTTGGCCCAAGTAGAAGCAGAGCCAATATTGTAAGATGCCGGTAGTCCATATCTCGGAAACTATAAGAGATAAGGCAATTTGGCAATCGGCAACGTAATTAGCATGCCGAATATTACTTGGAATGTGAATTGGAACGAAATCGCTAATTCATAAGACCATTTTACAATTTTGGCCCAAGTTAGAAGCAGAGCCAATATTGTAAGATGCCGATAGTCCATATCTCGGAAACTATACGAGATAATGCAATTTGGCAATCCGCAACGTAATTAGCATGCCAAATATTACTTGGAATGTGAATTGGAACGAAATCGCTAATTCATAAGACCATTTTACAATTTTGGCCCAAGTAGAAGCAGAGCCAATATTGTAAGATGCCGATAGTCCATATCTCGGAAACTAAAAGAGATAATGCAATTTGGCAATCGGCAACGTAATTAGCATGCCGAATATTACATGGAATGTGAATTGGAACGAAATCGCTAATTCATAAAACCATTTTACAATTTTGGCCCAAGTAGAAGCAGAGCCAATATTGTAAGATGCCGGTAGTCCATATCTCGGAAACTATAAGAGATAAGGCAATTTGGCAATCGGCAACGTAATTAGCATGCCGAATATTACTTGGAATGTGAATTGGAACGAAATCGCTAATTCATAAGACCTGTTTACAAATTTGGGCGAAGAAGAAGCAGAGCCAATATTGTAAGATGTCGATAGTCCATATCTCGGAAACTATACGACATAATGCAATTTGGCAATCCGCAACGTAATTAGCATGCCAAATATTACTTGGAATGTGAATTGGAACGAAATCGCTAATTCATAAGACCATTTTACAATTTTGGCCCAAGTAGAAGCAGAGCCAATATTGTAAGATGCCGATAGTCCATATCTCGGAAACTATAAGAGATAATGCAATTTGGCAATCGGCAACGTAATTAGCATGCCGAATATTACTTGGAATGTGAATTGGAACGAAATCTCTAATTCATAAGACCATTTTACAATTTTGGCCCAAGTAGAAGCAGAGCCAATATTGTAAGATGCCGATAGTCCATATCTCGGAAACTAAAAGAGATAATGCAATTTGGCAATCGGCAACGTAATTAGCATGCCGAATATTACTTGGAATGTGAATTGGAACGAAATCGCTAATTCATAAGGCCATTTTACAATTTTGGCCCAAGTAGAAGCAAAGCCAATATTGTAGGATATCGATAGTCCATATCTCGGAAACTATACGACATAATGCAATTTGGCAATCCGCAACGTAATTAGCATGCCAAATATTACTTGGGATGTGAATTGGAACGAAATCGCTAATTCATAAGATCATTTTATAATTTTGGCCCAAGTAAAAACAGAGCCAATATTGTAAGATGTCGATAGTTCATATCTCGGAAACTATAAGAGATAATGCAATTTGGCCATCGGCAAATTCGCTAATTCATAAAACCATTTTACAATTTTGGCCCAAGTAGAAGCAGAGCCAATATTGTAAGATGCCGGTAGTCCATATCTCGGAAACTATAAGAGATAAGGCAATTTGGCAATCGGCAACGTAATTAGCATGCCGAATATTACTTGGAATGTGAATTGGAACGAAATCGCTAATTCATAAGACCATTTTACAATTTTGGCCCAAGTTAGAAGCAGAGCCAATATTGTAAGATGCCGATAGTCCATATCTCGGAAACTATACGAGATAATGCAATTTGGCAATCCGCAACGTAATTAGCATGCCAAATATTACTTGGAATGTGAATTGGAACGAAATCGCTAATTCATAAGACCATTTTACAATTTTGGCCCAAGTAGAAGCAGAGCCAATATTGTAAGATGCCGATAGTCCATATCTCGGAAACTAAAAGAGATAATGCAATTTGGCAATCGGCAACGTAATTAGCATGCCGAATATTACTTGGAATGTGAATTGGAACGAAATCGCTAATTCATAAAACCATTTTACAATTTTGGCCCAAGTAGAAGCAGAGCCAATATTGTAAGATGCCGGTAGTCCATATCTCGGAAACTATAAGAGATAAGGCAATTTGGCAATCGGCAACGTAATTAGCATGCCGAATATTACTTGGAATGTGAATTGGAACGAAATCGCTAATTCATAAGACCTGTTTACAATTTTGGGCGAAGAAGAAGCAGAGCCAATATTGTAAGATGTCGATAGTCCATATCTCGGAAACTATACGACATAATGCAATTTGGCAATCCGCAACGTAATTAGCATGCCAAATATTACTTGGAATGTGAATTGGAACGAAATCGCTAATTCATAAGACCATTTTACAATTTTGGCCCATGTTAGAAGCAGAGCCAATATTGTAAGATGCCGATAGTCCATATCTCGGAAACTATACGAGATAATGCAATTTGGCAATCCGCAACGTAAATAGCATGCCAAATATTACTTGGAATGTGAATTGGAACGAAATCGCTAATTCATAAGACCATTTTACAATTTTGGCCCAAGTAGAAGCAGAGCCAATATTGTAAGATGCCGATAGTCCATATCTCGGAAACTAAAAGACATAATGCAATTTGGCAATCGGCAACGTAATTAGCATGCCGAATATTACTTGGAATGTGAATTGGAACGAAATCGCTAATTCATAAGACCATTTTACAATTTTGGCCAAAGTAAGAGCAGAGCCAATATTGTAAGATGTCGATAGTCCATATCTCGGAAACTATAAGAGATAATGCAATTTGGCAATCGGCAACGTAATTAGCATGCCGAATATTACTTGGAATGTGAATTGGAACGAAATCGCTAATTCATAAGACCATTTTACAATTTTGGCCCAAGTTAGAAGCAGGGCCAATATTGTAAGATGCCGATAGTCCATATCTCAGAAACTATAAGAGATAATGCAATTTTGCAATTGGCAACGTAATTAGCATGCCGAATATTACTCGGAATGTGAATTGGAACGAAATCGCTAATTCATAAGGCCATTTTACAATTTTGGCCCAAGTTAGAAGCAGAGCCAATATTGTAAGATGCCGATAGTCCATATCTCGGAAACTATAAGAGATAATGCAATTTGGCAATCGGCAACGTAATTAGCATGCCGAATATTACTTGGAATGTGAATTGGAACGAAATCGCTAATTCATAAGACCATTTTACAATTTTGGCCCAAGTAGAAGCAGAGCCAATATTGTAAGATGCCGATAGTCCATATCTCGGAAACTAAAGGAGATAATGCAATTTGGCAATCGGCAACGTAATTATCATGCCGAATATTACTTGGAATGTGAATTGGAACGAAATGGCTAATTCAAAAGGCCATTTTACAATTTTGGCCCAAGTAGAAGCAAAGCCAATATTGTAGGATATCGATAGTCCATATCTCGGAAACTATACGACATAATGCAATTTGGCAATCCGCAACGTAATTAGCATGCCAAATATTACTTGGGATGTGAATTGGAACGAAATCGCTAATTCATAAGATCATTTTATAATTTTGGCCCAAGTAAAAACAGAGCCAATATTGTAAGATGTCGATAGTCCATATCTCGGAAACTATAAGAGATAATGCAATTTGGCCATCGGCAACGTAATTAGCATGCCGAATATTACTTGGAATGTGAATTGGAACGAAATCGCTAATTCGTAAGACCATTTTACAATTTTGGCCCAAGTTAGAAGTAGAGCCAATATTGTAAGATGCCGATAGTCCATATCTCGGAAACTATAAGAGATAATGCAATTTGGCAATCGGCAACGTAATTAGCATGAAGAATATAACTTGGAATGTGAATTGGAACGAAATCGCTAATTCATAAGACCATTTTACAATTTTGGCCCAAGTTAGAAGCAGAGCCAATATTGTAAGATGCCGATAGTCCATATCTCGGAAACTATAATAGATAATGCAATTTGGCAATCCGCAACGTAATTAGCATGCCAAATATTACTTGGAATGTGAATTGGAACGAAATCGCTAATTCATAAGACCATTTTACAATTTTGGCCCAAGTAGAAGCAGAGCCAATATTGTAAGATGCCGATAGTCCATATCTCGGAAACTAAAAGAGATAATGCAATTTGGCAATCGGCAACGTAATTAGCATGCCGAATATTACATGGAATGTGAATTGGAACGAAATCGCTAATTCATAAAACCATTTTACAATTTTGGCCCAAGTAGAAGCAGAGCCAATATTGTAAGATGCCGGTAGTCCATATCTCGGAAACTATAAGAGATAAGGCAATTTGGCAATCGGCAACGTAATTAGCATGCCGAATATTACTTGGAATGTGAATTGGAACGAAATCGCTAATTCATAAGACCATTTTACAATTTTGGCCCAAGTTAGAAGCAGAGCCAATATTGTAAGATGCCGATAGTCCATATCTCGGAAACTATACGAGATAATGCAATTTGGCAATCCGCAACGTAATTAGCATGCCAAATATTACTTGGAATGTGAATTGGAACGAAATCGCTAATTCATAAGACCATTTTACAATTTTGGCCCAAGTAGAAGCAGAGCCAATATTGTAAGATGCCGATAGTCCATATCTCGGAAACTAAAAGAGATAATGCAATTTGGCAATCGGCAACGTAATTAGCATGCCGAATATTACATGGAATGTGAATTGGAACGAAATCGCTAATTCATAAAACCATTTTACAATTTTGGCCCAAGTAGAAGCAGAGCCAATATTGTAAGATGCCGGTAGTCCATATCTCGGAAACTATAAGAGATAAGGCAATTTGGCAATCGGCAACGTAATTAGCATGCCGAATATTACTTGGAATGTGAATTGGAACGAAATCGCTAATTCATAAGACCTGTTTACAATTTTGGGCGAAGAAGAAGCAGAGCCAATATTGTAAGATGTCGATAGTCCATATCTCGGAAACTATACGACATAATGCAATTTGGCAATCCGCAACGTAATTAGCATGCCAAATATTACTTGGAATGTGAATTGGAACGAAATCGCTAATTCATAAGACCATTTTACAATTTTGGCCCAAGTAGAAGCAGAGCCAATATTGTAAGATGCCGATAGTCCATATCTCGGAAACTATAAGAGATAATGCAATTTGGCAATCGGCAACGTAATTAGCATGCCGAATATTACTTGGAATGTGAATTGGAACGAAATCTCTAATTCATAAGACCATTTTACAATTTTGGCCCAAGTAGAAGCAGAGCCAATATTGTAAGATGCCGATAGTCCATATCTCGGAAACTAAAAGAGATAATGCAATTTGGCAATCGGCAACGTAATTAGCATGCCGAATATTACTTGGAATGTGAATTGGAACGAAATCGCTAATTCATAAGGCCATTTTACAATTTTGGCCCAAGTAGAAGCAAAGCCAATATTGTAGGATATCGATAGTCCATATCTCGGAAACTATACGACATAATGCAATTTGGCAATCCGCAACGTAATTAGCATGCCAAATATTACTTGGGATGTGAATTGGAACGAAATCGCTAATTCATAAGATCATTTTATAATTTTGGCCCAAGTAAAAACAGAGCCAATATTGTAAGATGTCGATAGTCCATATCTCGGAAACTATAAGAGATAATGCAATTTGGCCATCGGCAAATTAGCATGCCGAATATTACATGGAATGTGAATTGGAACGAAATCGCTAATTCATAAAACCATTTTACAATTTTGGCCCAAGTAGAAGCAGAGCCAATATTGTAAGATGCCGGTAGTCCATATCTCGGAAACTATAAGAGATAAGGCAATTTGGCAATCGGCAACGTAATTAGCATGCCGAATATTACTTGGAATGTGAATTGGAACGAAATCGCTAATTCATAAGACCATTTTACAATTTTGGCCCAAGTTAGAAGCAGAGCCAATATTGTAAGATGCCGATAGTCCATATCTCGGAAACTATACGAGATAATGCAATTTGGCAATCCGCAACGTAATTAGCATGCCAAATATTACTTGGAATGTGAATTGGAACGAAATCGCTAATTCATAAGACCATTTTACAATTTTGGCCCAAGTAGAAGCAGAGCCAATATTGTAAGATGCCGATAGTCCATATCTCGGAAACTAAAAGAGATAATGCAATTTGGCAATCGGCAACGTAATTAGCATGCCGAATATTACATGGAATGTGAATTGGAACGAAATCGCTAATTCATAAAACCATTTTACAATTTTGGCCCAAGTAGAAGCAGAGCCAATATTGTAAGATGCCGGTAGTCCATATCTCGGAAACTATAAGAGATAAGGCAATTTGGCAATCGGCAACGTAATTAGCATGCCGAATATTACTTGGAATGTGAATTGGAACGAAATCGCTAATTCATAAGACCTGTTTACAATTTTGGGCGAAGTAGAAGCAGAGCCAATATTGTAAGATGTCGATAGTCCATATCTCGGAAACTATACGACATAATGCAATTTGGCAATCCGCAACGTAATTAGCATGCCAAATATTACTTGGAATGTGAATTGGAACGAAATCGCTAATTCATAAGACCATTTTACAATTTTGGCCCATGTTAGAAGCAGAGCCAATATTGTAAGATGCCGATAGTCCATATCTCGGAAACTATACGAGATAATGCAATTTGGCAATCCGCAACGTAAATAGCATGCCAAATATTACTTGGAATGTGAATTGGAACGAAATCGCTAATTCATAAGACCATTTTACAATTTTGGCCCAAGTAGAAGCAGAGCCAATATTGTAAGATGCCGATAGTCCATATCTCGGAAACTAAAAGAGATAATGCAATTTGGCAATCGGCAACGTAATTAGCATGCCGAATATTACTTGGAATGTGAATTGGAACGAAATCGCTAATTCATAAGACCATTTTACAATTTTGGCCAAAGTAAGAGCAGAGCCAATATTGTAAGATGTCGATAGTCCATATCTCGGAAACTATACGAGATAATGCAATTTGGCAATCGGCAACGTAATTAGCATGCCGAATATTACTTGGAATGTGAATTGGAACGAAATCGCTAATTCATAAGACCATTTTACAATTTTGGCCCAAGTTAGAAGCAGGGCCAATATTGTAAGATGCCGATAGTCCATATCTCAGAAACTATAAGAGATAATGCAATTTTGCAATTGGCAACGTAATTCGCTAATTCATAAGACCTGTTTACAATTTTGGGCGAAGAAGAAGCAGAGCCAATATTGTAAGATGTCGATAGTCCATATCTCGGAAACTATACGACATAATGCAATTTGGCAATCCGCAACGTAATTAGCATGCCAAATATTACTTGGAATGTGAATTGGAACGAAATCGCTAATTCATAAGACCATTTTACAATTTTGGCCCATGTTAGAAGCAGAGCCAATATTGTAAGATGCCGATAGTCCATATCTCGGAAACTATACGAGATAATGCAATTTGGCAATCCGCAACGTAAATAGCATGCCAAATATTACTTGGAATGTGAATTGGAACGAAATCGCTAATTCATAAGACCATTTTACAATTTTGGCCCAAGTAGAAGCAGAGCCAATATTGTAAGATGCCGATAGTCCATATCTCGGAAACTAAAAGAGATAATGCAATTTGGCAATCGGCAACGTAATTAGCATGCCGAATATTACTTGGAATGTGAATTGGAACGAAATCGCTAATTCATAAGACCATTTTACAATTTTGGCCAAAGTAAGAGCAGAGCCAATATTGTAAGATGTCGATAGTCCATATCTCGGAAACTATAAGAGATAATGCAATTTGGCAATCGGCAACGTAATTAGCATGCCGAATATTACTTGGAATGTGAATTGGAACGAAATCGCTAATTCATAAGACCATTTTACAATTTTGGCCAAAGTAAGAGCAGAGCCAATATTGTAAGATGTCGATAGTCCATATCTCGGAAACTAAAAGACATAATGCAATTTGGCAATCGGCAACGTAATTAGCATGCCGAATATTACTTGGAATGTGAATTGGAACGAAATCGCTAATTCATAAGACCATTTTACAATTTTGGCCAAAGTAAGAGCAGAGCCAATATTGTAAGATGCCGATAGTCCATATCTCGGAAACTAAAAGACATAATGCAATTTGGCAATCGGCAACGTAATTAGCATGCCGAATATTACTTGGAATGTGAATTGGAACGAAATCGCTAATTCATAAGACCATTTTACAATTTTGGCCAAAGTAAGAGCAGAGCCAATATTGTAAGATGCCGATAGTCCATATCTCGGAAACTAAAAGACATAATGCAATTTGGCAATCGGCAACGTAATTAGCATGCCGAATATTACTTGGAATGTGAATTGGAACGAAATCGCTAATTCATAAGACCATTTTACAATTTTGGCCAAAGTAAGAGCAGAGCCAATATTGTAAGATGTCGATAGTCCATATCTCGGAAACTATAAGAGATAATGCAATTTGGCAATCGGCAACGTAATTAGCATGCCGAATATTACTTGGAATGTGAATTGGAACGAAATCGCTAATTCATAAGACCATTTTACAATTTTGGCCCAAGTTAGAAGCAGGGCCAATATTGTAAGATGCCGATAGTCCATATCTCAGAAACTATAAGAGATAATGCAATTTTGCAATTGGCAACGTAATTAGCATGCCGAATATTACTCGGAATGTGAATTGGAACGAAATCGCTAATTCATAAGGCCATTTTACAATTTTGGCCCAAGTTAGAAGCAGAGCCAATATTGTAAGATGCCGATAGTCCATATCTCGGAAACTATAAGAGATAATGCAATTTGGCAATCGGCAACGTAATTAGCATGCCGAATATTACTTGGAATGTGAATTGGAACGAAATCGCTAATTCATAAGACCATTTTACAATTTTGGCCCAAGTAGAAGCAGAGCCAATATTGTAAGATGCCGATAGTCCATATCTCGGAAACTAAAGGAGATAATGCAATTTGGCAATCGGCAACGTAATTATCATGCCGAATATTACTTGGAATGTGAATTGGAACGAAATGGCTAATTCAAAAGGGAATTTTACAATTTTGGCCCAAGTAGAAGCAAAGCCAATATTGTAGGATATCGATAGTCCATATCTCGGAAACTATACGACATAATGCAATTTGGCAATCCGCAACGTAATTAGCATGCCAAATATTACTTGGGATGTGAATTGGAACGAAATCGCTAATTCATAAGATCATTTTATAATTTTGGCCCAAGTAAAAACAGAGCCAATATTGTAAGATGTCGATAGTCCATATCTCGGAAACTATAAGAGATAATGCAATTTGGCCATCGGCAACGTAATTAGCATGCCGAATATTACTTGGAATGTGAATTGGAACGAAATCGCTAATTCGTAAGACCATTTTACAATTTTGGCCCAAGTTAGAAGTAGAGCCAATATTGTAAGATGCCGATAGTCCATATCTCGGAAACTATAAGAGATAATGCAATTTGGCAATTGGCAACGTAATTAGCATGCCGAATATAACTTGGAATGTGAATTGGAACGAAATCGCTAATTCATAAGACCATTTTACAATTTTGGCCCAAGTTAGAAGCAGAGCCAATATTGTAAGATGCCGATAGTCCATATCTCGGAAACTATACGAGATAATGCAATTTGGCAATCCGCAACGTAATTAGCATGCCAAATATTACTTGGAATGTGAATTGGAACGAAATCGCTAATTCATAAGACCATTTTACAATTTTGGCCCAAGTAGAAGCAGAGCCAATATTGTAAGATGCCGATAGTCCATATCTCGGAAACTAAAAGAGATAATGCAATTTGGCAATCGGCAACGTAATTAGCATGCCGAATATTACATGGAATGTGAATTGGAACGAAATCGCTAATTCATAAAACCATTTTACAATTTTGGCCCAAGTAGAAGCAGAGCCAATATTGTAAGATGCCGGTAGTCCATATCTCGGAAACTATAAGAGATAAGGCAATTTGGCAATCGGCAACGTAATTAGCATGCCGAATATTACTTGGAATGTGAATTGGAACGAAATCGCTAATTCATAAGACCATTTTACAATTTTGGCCCAAGTTAGAAGCAGAGCCAATATTGTAAGATGCCGATAGTCCATATCTCGGAAACTATACGAGATAATGCAATTTGGCAATCCGCAACGTAATTAGCATGCCAAATAATACTTGGAATGTGAATTGGAACGAAATCGCTAATTCATAAGACCATTTTACAATTTTGGCCCAAGTAGAAGCAGAGCCAATATTGTAAGATGCCGATAGTCCATATCTCGGAAACTAAAAGAGATAATGCAATTTGGCAATCGGCAACGTAATTAGCATGCCGAATATTACATGGAATGTGAATTGGAACGAAATCGCTAATTCATAAAACCATTTTACAATTTTGGCCCAAGTAGAAGCAGAGCCAATATTGTAAAATGCCGGTAGTCCATATCTCGGAAACTATAAGAGATAAGGCAATTTGGCAATCGGCAACGTAATTAGCATGCCGAATATTACTCGGAATGTGAATTGGAACGAAATCGCTAATTCATAAGACCTGTTTACAATTTTGGGCGAAGAAGAAGCAGAGCCAATATTGTAAGATGTCGATAGTCCATATCTCGGAAACTATACGACATAATGCAATTTGGCAATCCGCAACGTAATTCGCTAATTCATAAGACCATTTTACAATTTTGGCCCAAGTTAGAAGCAGAGCCAATATTGTAAGATGCCGATAGTCCATATCTCGGAAACTATACGAGATAATGCAATTTGGCAATCCGCAACGTAATTAGCATGCCAAATATTACTTGGAATGTGAATTGGAACGAAATCGCTAATTCATAAGACCATTTTACAATTTTGGCCCAAGTAGAAGCAGAGCCAATATTGTAAGATGCCGATAGTCCATATCTCGGAAACTATAAGAGATAATGCAATTTGGCAATCGGCAACGTAATTAGCATGCCGAATATTACTTGGAATGTGAATTGGAACGAAATCGCTAATTCATAAGACCATTTTACAATTTTGGCCCAAGTAGAAGCAGAGCCAATATTGTAAGATGCCGATAGTCCATATCTCGGAAACTAAAAGAGATAATGCAATTTGGCAATCGGCAACGTAATTAGCATGCCGAATATTACTTGGAATGTGAATTGGAACGAAATCGCTAATTCATAAGGCCATTTTACAATTTTGGCCCAAGTAGAAGCAAAGCCAATATTGTAGGATATCGATAGTCCATATCTCGGAAACTATACGACATAATGCAATTTGGCAATCCGCAACGTTATTAGCATGCCAAATATTACTTGGGATGTGAATTGGAACGAAATCGCTAATTCATAAGATCATTTTATAATTTTGGCCCAAGTAAAAACAGAGCCAATATTGTAAGATGTCGATAGTCCATATCTCGGAAACTATAAGAGATAATGCAATTTGGCCATCGGCAAATTCGCTAATTCATAAAACCATTTTACAATTTTGGCCCAAGTAGAAGCAGAGCCAATATTGTAAGATGCCGGTAGTCCATATCTCGGAAACTATAAGAGATAAGGCAATTTGGCAATCGGCAACGTAATTAGCATGCCGAATATTACTTCGAGTGTGAATTGGAACGAAATCGCTAATTCATAAGACCATTTTACAATTTTGGCCCAAGTTAGAAGCAGAGCCAATATTGTAAGATGCCGATAGTCCATATCTCGGAAACTATACGAGATAATGCAATTTGGCAATCCGCAACGTAATTAGCATGCCAAATATTACCTGGAATGTGAATTGGAACGTAATCGCTAATTCATAAGACCATTTTACAATTTTGGCCCAAGTAGAAGCAGAGCCAATATTGTAAGATGCCGATAGTCCATATCTCGGAAACTAAAAGAGATAATGCAATTTGGCAATCGGCAACGTAATTAGCATGCCGAATATTACATGGAATGTGAATTGGAACGAAATCGCTAATTCATAAAACCATTTTACAATTTTGGCCCAAGTAGAAGCAGAGCCAATATTGTAAGATGCCGGTAGTCCATATCTCGGAAACTATAAGAGATAAGGCAATTTGGCAATCGGCAACGTAATTAGCATGCCGAATATTACTTGGAATGTGAATTGGAACGAAATCGCTAATTCATAAGACCTGTTTACAATTTTGGGCGAAGAAGAAGCAGAGCCAATATTGTAAGATGTCGATAGTCCATATCTCGGAAACTATACGACATAATGCAATTTGGCAATCCGCAACGTAATTAGCATGCCAAATATTACTTGGAATGTGAATTGGAACGAAATCGCTAATTCATAAGACCATTTTACAATTTTGGCCCATGTTAGAAGCAGAGCCAATATTGTAAGATGCCGATAGTCCATATCTCGGAAACTATACGAGATAATGCAATTTGGCAATCCGCAACGTAAATAGCATGCCAAATATTACTTGGAATGTGAATTGGAACGAAATCGCTAATTCATAAGACCATTTTACAATTTTGGCCCAAGTTTGTAAGATGTAATATTGTAAGATGCCGATAGTCCATATCTCGGAAACTAAAAGACATAATGCAATTTGGCAATAGGCAACGTAATTAGCATGCCGAATATTACTTGGAATGTGAATTGGAACGAAATCGCTAATTCATAAGACCATTTTACAATTTTGGCCCAAGTAAAAGCAGAGCCAATATTGTAAGATGTCGATAGTCCATATCTCGGAAACTATAAGAGATAATGCAATTTGGCAATCGGCAACGTAATTAGCATGCCGAATATTACTTGGAATGTGAATTGGAAAGAAATCGCTAATTCATAAGACCATTTTGCAATTTTGGCCCAAGTTAGAAGCAGGGCCAATATTGTAAGATGCCGATAGTCCATATCTCGGAAACTATAAGAGATAATGCAATTTTGCAATTGGCAACCTAATTAGCATGCCGAATATTACTCGGAATGTGAATTGGAACGAAATCGCTAATTCATAAGACCATTTTACAATTTTGGCCCAAGTTAGAAGCAGAGCCAATATTGTAAGATGCCGATAGTCCATATCTCGGAAACTATAAGAGATAATGCAATTTGGCAATCGGCAACGTAATTAGCATGCCGAATATTACTTGGAATGTGAATTGGAACGAAATCGCTAATTCATAAGTCCATTTTACAATTTTGGCCCAACTAGAAGCAGAGCCAATATTGTAAGATTCCGATAGTCCATATCTCGGAAAATATAAGAGATAATGCAATTTGGCAATTGTCAACGTAATTAGCATGCCGACTATTACTTGGAATGTGAATTGGAACGAAATCGCTAATTCATAAGACCATTTTAAAATTTTGGCCCAAGTAGTAGCAGAGCCAATATTGAAAGATATCGATAGTCCATATCTCGGAGACTATAAGAGCTAATGCAATTTGGCAATCGGCAACGTAATTAGCATGCCGAATATTACTTGGAATGTGAATTGGAACGAAATCGCTAATGCATAAGACCATTTTACAATTTTGGCCCAAGTAGAAGCAGAGCCAATATTGTAAGATGTCGATAGTCCATATCTCGGAAACTATAAGAGATAATGCAATTTGGCAATCGGCAACGTAATTAGCATGCCGAATATTACTTGGAATGGGAATTGGAACGAAATTGCTAATTCATAAGACCATTCTACAATTTTGGCCCAAGTAGAAGCAGAGCCAATATTGTAAGATGCCGATAGTCCATATCTCGGAAACTAAAAGAGATAATGCAATTTGGCAATCGGCAACGTAATTAGCATGCCGAATATTACTTGGAATGTGAATTGGAACGAAATCGCTAATTCATAAGGCCATTTTACAATTTTGGCCCAAGTAGAAGCAAAGCCAATATTGTAGGATATCGATAGTCCATATCTCGGAAACTATACGACATAATGCAATTTGGCAATCCGCAACGTTATTAGCATGCCAAATATTACTTGGGATGTGAATTGGAACGAAATCGCTAATTCATAAGATCATTTTATAATTTTGGCCCAAGTAAAAACAGAGCCAATATTGCAAGATGTCGATAGTCCATATCTCGGAAACTATAAGAGATAATGCAATTTGGCCATCGGCAAATTCGCTAATTCATAAAACCATTTTACAATTTTGGCCCAAGTAGAAGCAGAGCCAATATTGTAAGATGCCGGTAGTCCATATCTCGGAAACTATAAGAGATAAGGCAATTTGGCAATCGGCAACGTAATTAGCATGCCGAATATTACTTCGAGTGTGAATTGGAACGAAATCGCTAATTCATAAGACCATTTTACAATTTTGGCCCAAGTTAGAAGCAGAGCCAATATTGTAAGATGCCGATAGTCCATATCTCGGAAACTAAACGAGATAATGCAATTTGGCAATCCGCAACGTAATTAGCATGCCAAATATTACCTGGAATGTGAATTGGAACGTAATCGCTAATTCATAAGACCATTTTACAATTTTGGCCCAAGTAGAAGCAGAGCCAATATTGTAAGATGCCGATAGTCCATATCTCGGAAACTAAAAGAGATAATGCAATTTGGCAATCGGCAACGTAATTAGCATGCCGAATATTACTTGGAATGGGAATTGGAACGAAATTGCTAATTCATAAGACCATTCTACAATTTTGGCCCAAGTAGAAGCAGAGCCAATATTGTAAGATGTCGATAGTCCATATCTCAGAAACTATAAGAGATAATGCAATTTGGCAATCGGCAACGTAATTAGCATGCCGAATATTACTTGGAATGTGAATTGGAACGAAATCGCTAATTCATAAGACCATTTTACAATTTTGGCCCAAGTAGAAGCAGAGCCAATATTGTAAGATGCCGATAGTCCATATCTCGGAAACTATAAGAGATAATGCAATTTGGCAATTGGCAACGTAATTCGCTAATTCATAAGTCCATTTTACAATTTTGGCCCAACTAGAAGCAGAGCCAATATTGTAAGATTCCGATAGTCCATATCTCGGAAAATATAAGAGATAATGCAATTTGGCAATTGTCAACGTAATTAGCATGCCGACTATTACTTGGAATGTGAATTGGAACGAAATCGCTAATTCATAAGACCATTTTAAAATTTTGGCCCAAGTAGTAGCAGAGCCAATATTGAAAGATATCGATAGTCCATATCTCGGAGACTATAAGAGCTAATGCAATTTGGCAATCGGCAACGTAATTATCATGCCGAATATTACTTGGAATGTGAATTGGAACGAAATCGCTAATTCATAAGACCATTTTACAATTTTGGCCCAAGTAGAAGCTGAGCCAATATTATAAGATGCCGATAGTCCATATCTCGGAAACTATAAGAGATAATGCAATTTGGGAATCGGCAACGTAATTAGCATGCCGAATATTACTTGGAATGTGAATTGGAACGAAATCGCTAATTCATAAGACCATTTTACAATTTTGGCCCAAGTAGAAGCAAAGCCAATATTGTAAGATATCGATAGTCCATATCTCGGAAACTATAAGAGATAATGCAATTTGGCAATCGGCAACGTAATTAGCATGCCGAATATTACTTAGAATGTGAATTGGAACGAAATCGCTAATTCATAAGAGCATTTTACAATTTTTATCCCAAGTAGAAGCAGAGCCAATATTGTAAGATGTCGATAGTCCATATCTCGGAATCTATAAGAGATAATGCAATTTGGCAACCGGCAACGTAATTAGCATGCCGAATATTACTTGGAATGTGAATCGGAACGAAATCGCTAATTCATAAGACCATTTTACAATTTTGGCCCAAGTAGAAGCAAAGCCAATATTGTAAGATATCGATAGTCCATATCTCGGAAACTATAAGAGATAATGCAATTTGGCAATCGGCAACGTAATTAGCATGCCGAATATTACTTGGAATGTGAATTGGAACGAAATAGCTAATTCATAAGACCATTTTACAATTTCGGCCCAAGTAAAAGCAGAGCCAATATTGTAAGATGTCGATAGTCCATATCTCGGAAACTATAAGAGATAATGCAATTTGGCAATCGGCAACGTAATTAGCATGCCGAATATTACTTGGAATGTGAATTGGAACGAAATCGCTAATTCATAAGACCATTTTACAATTTTGGCCCAAGTTAGAAGCAGAGCCAATATTGTAAGATGCCGATAGTCCATATCTCGGAAACTATAAGAGATAATGCAATTTGGTAATTGGCAACGTAATTAGCATGCCGAATATTACTTGGAATGTGAATTGGAACGAAATCGCTAATTCATAAGAGCATTTTACAATTTTTATCCCAAGTAGAAGCAGAGCCAATATTGTAAGATGCCGATAGTCCATATCTCGGAAACTATAAGAGATAAGGCAATTTGGCAATCGGCAACGTAATTGGCATGCCGAATATTACTTGGAATGTGAATAGGAACGAAATCGCTAATTTATAAGACCATTTTACAATTTTGGCACAAGTAGAAGCAGAGCCAATATTGTAAGATGTCGATAGTCCATATCTCGGAAACTATAAGAGATAAGGCAATTTGGCAATCGGCAACGTAATTGGCATGCCGAATATTACTTGGAATGTGAATAGGAACGAAATCGCTAATTTATAAGACCATTTTACAATTTTGGCACAAGTAGAAGCAGAGCCAATATTGTAAGATGCCGATAGTCCATATCTCGGAAACTATAAGAGATAAGGCAATTTGGCAATCGGCAACGTAATTGGCATGCCGAATATTACTTGGAATGTGAATAGGAACGAAATCGCTAATTTATAAGACCATTTTACAATTTTGGCACAAGTAGAAGCAGAGCCAATATTGTAAGATGTCGATAGTCCATATCTCGGAAACTAAAAGAGATAATGCAATTTGGCAATCGGCAACGTAATTAGCATGCCGAATATTACTTGGAATGTGAATTGGAACGAAATCGCTAATTCATAAGACCATTTTACAATTTTGGCCCAAGTTAGAAGCAGAGCCAATATTGTAAGATGCCGATAGTCCATATCTCGGAAACTATAAGAGATAAGGCAATTTGGCAATCGGCAACGTAATTGGCATGCCGAATATTACTTGGAATGTGAATAGGAACGAAATCGCTAATTTATAAGACCATTTTACAATTTTGGCACAAGTAGAAGCAGAGCCAATATTGTAAGATGTCGATAGTCCATATCTCGGAAACTAAAAGAGATAATGCAATTTGGCAATCGGCAACGTAATTAGCATGCCGAATATTACTTGGAATGTGAATTGGAAAGAAATCGCTAATTCATAAGACCATTTTACAATTTTGGCCCAAGTTAGAAGCAGGGCCAATATTGTAAGATGCCGATAGTCCATATCTCGGAAACTATAAGAGATAATGCAATTTTGCAATTGGCAACCTAATTAGCATGCCGAATATTACTCGGAATGTGAATTGGAACGAAATCGCTAATTCATAAGACCATTTTACAATTTTGGCCCAAGTTAGAAGCAGAGCCAATATTGTAAGATGCCGATAGTCCATATCTCGGAAACTATAAGAGATAATGCAATTTGGCAATCGGCAACGTAATTAGAATGCCGAATATTACTTGGAATGTGAATTGGAACGAAATCGCTAATTCATAAGTCCATTTTACAATTTTGGCCCAACTAGAAGCAGAGCCAATATTGTAAGATTCCGATAGTCCATATCTCGGAAAATATAAGAGATAATGCAATTTGGCAATTGTCAACGTAATTAGCATGCCGACTATTACTTGGAATGTGAATTGGAACGAAATCGCTAATTCATAAGACCATTTTAAAATTTTGGCCCAAGTAGTAGCAGAGCCAATATTGAAAGATATCGATAGTCCATATCTCGGAGACTATAAGAGCTAATGCAATTTGGCAATCGGCAACGTAATTAGCATGCCGAATATTACTTGGAATGTGAATTGGAACGAAATCGCTAATGCATAAGACCATTTTACAATTTTGGCCCAAGTAGAAGCAGAGCCAATATTGTAAGATGTCGATAGTCCATATCTCGGAAACTATAAGAGATAATGCAATTTGGCAATCGGCAACGTAATTAGCATGCCGAATATTACTTGGAATGGGAATTGGAACGAAATTGCTAATTCATAAGACCATTCTACAATTTTGGCCCAAGTAGAAGCAGAGCCAATATTGTAAGATGTCGATAGTCCATATCTCAGAAACTATAAGAGATAATGCAATTTGGCAATCGGCAACGTAATTAGCATGCCGAATATTACTTGGAATGTGAATTGGAACGAAATCGCTAATTCATAAGTCCATTTTACAATTTTGGCCCAAGTAGAAGCAGAGCCAATATTGTAAGATGCCGATAGTCCATATCTCGGAAACTATAAGAGATAATGCAATTTGGCAATTGGCAACGTAATTAGCATGCCGAATATTACTTGGAATGTGAATTGGAACGAAATCGCTAATTCATAAGTCCATTTTACAATTTTGGCCCAACTAGAAGCAGAGCCAATATTGTAAGATTCCGATAGTCCATATCTCGGAAAATATAAGAGATAATGCAATTTGGCAAATTGTCAACGTAATTAGCATGCCGACTATTACTTGGAATGTGAATTGGAACGAAATCGCTAATTCATAAGACCATTTTAAAATTTTGGCCCAAGTAGTAGCAGAGCCAATATTGAAAGATATCGATAGTCCATATCTCGGAGACTATAAGAGCTAATGCAATTTGGCAATCGGCAACGTAATTAGCATGCCGAATATTACTTGGAATGTGAATTGGAACGAAATCGCTAATTCATAAGACCATTTTACAATTTTGGCCCAAGTAGAAGCTGAGCCAATATTATAAGATGCCGATAGTCCATATCTCGGAAACTATAAGAGATAATGCAATTTGGGAATCGGCAACGTAATTAGCATGCCGAATATTACTTGGAATGTGAATTGGAACGAAATCGCTAATTCATAAGACCATTTTACAATTTTGGCCCAAGTAGAAGCAAAGCCAATATTGTAAGATATCGATAGTCCATATCTCGGAAACTATAAGAGATAATGCAATTTGGCAATCGGCAACGTAATTAGCATGCCGAATATTACTTAGAATGTGAATTGGAACGAAATCGCTAATTCATAAGAGCATTTTACAATTTTTATCCCAAGTAGAAGCAGAGCCAATATTGTAAGATGTCGATAGTCCATATCTCGGAATCTATAAGAGATAATGCAATTTGGCAACCGGCAACGTAATTAGCATGCCGAATATTACTTGGAATGTGAATCGGAACGAAATCGCTAATTCATAAGACCATTTTACAATTTTGGCCCAAGTAGAAGCAGAGTCAATATTATAAGATGCCGGTAAACCACATCTCGGAAACTATAAGAGATAAGGCAATTTGGCAATCGGCAACGTAATTAGCATGCCGAATATTACTTGGAATGTGAATTGGAACGAAATAGCTAATTCATAAGACCATTTTACAATTTCGGCCCAAGTAAAAGCAGAGCCAATATTGTAAGATGTCGATAGTCCATATCTCGGAAACTATAAGAGATAATGCAATTTGGCAATCGGCAACGTAATTAGCATGCCGAATATTACTTGGAATGTGAATTGGAACGAAATCGCTAATTCATAAGACCATTTTACAATTTTGGCCCAAGTTAGAAGCAGAGCCAATATTGTAAGATGCCGATAGTCCATATCTCGGAAACTATAAGAGATAATGCAATTTGGTAATTGGCAACGTAATTAGCATGCCGAATATTACTTGGAATGTGAATTGGAACGAAATCGCTAATTCATAAGAGCATTTTACAATTTTTATCCCAAGTAGAAGCAGAGCCAATATTGTAAGATGCCGATAGTCCATATCTCGGAAACTATAAGAGATAAGGCAATTTGGCAATCGGCAACGTAATTGGCATGCCGAATATTACTTGGAATGTGAATAGGAACGAAATCGCTAATTTATAAGACCATTTTACAATTTTGGCACAAGTAGAAGCAGAGCCAATATTGTAAGATGTCGATAGTCCATATCTCGGAAACTATAAGAGATAAGGCAATTTGGCAATCGGCAACGTAATTGGCATGCCGAATATTACTTGGAATGTGAATAGGAACGAAATCGCTAATTTATAAGACCATTTTACAATTTTGGCACAAGTAGAAGCAGAGCCAATATTGTAAGATGCCGATAGTCCATATCTCGGAAACTATAAGAGATAAGGCAATTTGGCAATCGGCAACGTAATTGGCATGCCGAATATTACTTGGAATGTGAATAGGAACGAAATCGCTAATTTATAAGACCATTTTACAATTTTGGCACAAGTAGAAGCAGAGCCAATATTGTAAGATGTCGATAGTCCATATCTCGGAAACTAAAAGAGATAATGCAATTTGGCAATCGGCAACGTAATTAGCATGCCGAATATTACTTGGAATGTGAATTGGAACGAAATCGCTAATTCATAAGACCATTTTACAATTTTGGCCCAAGTTAGAAGCAGAGCCAATATTGTAAGATGCCGATAGTCCATATCTCGGAAACTATAAGAGATAAGGCAATTTGGCAATCGGCAACGTAATTGGCATGCCGAATATTACTTGGAATGTGAATAGGAACGAAATCGCTAATTTATAAGACCATTTTACAATTTTGGCACAAGTAGAAGCAGAGCCAATATTGTAAGATGTCGATAGTCCATATCTCGGAAACTAAAAGAGATAATGCAATTTGGCAATCGGCAACGTAATTAGCATGCCGAATATTACTTGGAATGTGAATTGGAACGAAATCGCTAATTCATAAGACCATTTTACAATTTTGGCCCAAGTAGAAGCAAAGCCAATATTGTAAGATATCGATAGTCCATATCTCGGAAACTATAAGAGATAAGGCAATTTGGCAATCGGCAACGTAATTGGCATGCCGAATATTACTTGGAATGTGAATTGGAACGAAATCGCTAATTCATAAGACCATTTTACAATTTTGGCCCAAGTTAGAAGCAGAGCCAATATTGTAAGATGCCGATAGTCCATATCTCGGAAACTATAAGAGATAAGGCAATTTGGCAATCGGCAACGTAATTGGCATGCCGAATATTACTTGGAATGTGAATAGGAACGAAATCGCTAATTTATAAGACCATTTTACAATTTTGGCACAAGTAGAAGCAGAGCCAATATTGTAAGATGTCGATAGTCCATATCTCGGAAACTAAAAGAGATAATGCAATTTGGCAATCGGCAACGTAATTAGCATGCCGAATATTACTTGGAATGTGAATTGGAACGAAATCGCTAATTCATAAGACCATTTTACAATTTTGGCCCAAGTTAGAAGCAGAGCCAATATTGTAAGATGCCGATAGTCCATATCTCGGAAACTATAAGAGATAAGGCAATTTGGCAATCGGCAACGTAATTGGCATGCCGAATATTACTTGGAATGTGAATAGGAACGAAATCGCTAATTTATAAGACCATTTTACAATTTTGGCACAAGTAGAAGCAGAGCCAATATTGTAAGATGTCGATAGTCCATATCTCGGAAACTAAAAGAGATAATGCAATTTGGCAATCGGCAACGTAATTAGCATGCCGAATATTACTTGGAATGTGAATTGGAACGAAATCGCTAATTCATAAGACCATTTTACAATTTTGGCCCAAGTTAGAAGCAGAGCCAATATTGTAAGATGCCGATAGTCCATATCTCGGAAACTATAAGAGATAAGGCAATTTGGCAATCGGCAACGTAATTGGCATGCCGAATATTACTTGGAATGTGAATAGGAACGAAATCGCTAATTTATAAGACCATTTTACAATTTTGGAACAAGTAGAAGCAGAGCCAATATTATAAGATGCCGATAGTCCATATATCGGAAACTATAAGAGATAATGCAATTTGGCAATCGGCAACGTAATTAGCATGCCGAATATTACTTGGAATGTGAATTGGAACGAAATCGCTAATTCATAAGACCATTTTACAATTTTGGCCCAAGTAGAAGCAGAGCCAATATTGTAAGATATCGATAGTCCATATCTCGGAAACTATAAGAGATAATGCAATTTGGCAATCGGCAACGTAATTAGCATGCCGAATATTACTTGGAATGTGAATTGGAACGAAATCGCTAATTCATAAGACCATTTTACAATTTTGGCCCAAGTAGAAGCAGAGCCAATATTGTAAGATGCCGGTAGTCCATATCTCGGAAACTATAAGAGATAAGGCAATTTGGCAATCGGCAACGTAATTAGCGTGCCGAATATTACTTGGAATGTGAATTGGAACGAAATCGCTAATTCATAAGACCTGTTTACAATTTTGGGCGAAGAAGAAGCAGAGCCAATATTGTAAGATGTCGATAGTCCATATCTCGGAAACTATACGACATAATGCAATTTGGCAATCGGCAACGTAATTGGCATGCCGAATATTACTTGGAATGTGAATAGGAACGAAATCGCTAATTTATAAGACCATTTTACAATTTTGGCACAAGTAGAAGCAGAGCCAATATTGTAAGATGTCGATAGTCCATATCTCGGAAACTAAAGAGATAATGCAATTTGGCAATCGGCAACGTAATTAGCATGCCGAATATTACTTGGAATGTGAATTGGAACGAAATCGCTAATTCATAAGACCATTTTACAATTTGAGCCCAAGTTAGAAGCAGAGCCAATATTGTAAGATGCCGATAGTCCATATCTCGGAAACTATAAGAGATAAGGCAATTTGGCAATCGGCAACGTAATTGGCATGCCGAATATTACTTGGAATGTGAATAGGAACGAAATCGCTAATTTATAAGACCATTTTACAATTTTGGCACAAGTAGAAGCAGAGCCAATATTGTAAGATGTCGATAGTCCATATCTCGGAAACTAAAAGAGATAATGCAATTTGGCAATCGGCAACGTAATTAGCATGCCGAATATTACTTGGAATGTGAATTGGAACGAAATCGCTAATTCATAAGACCATTTTACAATTTTGGCCCAAGTAGAAGCAAAGCCAATATTGTAAGATATCGATAGTCCATATCTCGGAAACTATAAGAGATAAGGCAATTTGGCAATCGGCAACGTAATTGGCATGCCGAATATTACTTGGAATGTGAATTGGAACGAAATCGCTAATTCATAAGACCATTTTACAATTTTGGCCCAAGTTAGAAGCAGAGCCAATATTGTAAGATGCCGATAGTCCATATCTCGGAAACTATAAGAGATAAGGCAATTTGGCAATCGGCAACGTAATTGGCATGCCGAATATTACTTGGAATGTGAATAGGAACGAAATCGCTAATTTATAAGACCATTTTACAATTTTGGCACAAGTAGAAGCAGAGCCAATATTGTAAGATGTCGATAGTCCATATCTCGGAAACTAAAAGAGATAATGCAATTTGGCAATCGGCAACGTAATTAGCATGCCGAATATTACTTGGAATGTGAATTGGAACGAAATCGCTAATTCATAAGACCATTTTACAATTTTGGCCCAAGTTAGAAGCAGAGCCAATATTGTAAGATGCCGATAGTCCATATCTCGGAAACTATAAGAGATAAGGCAATTTGGCAATCGGCAACGTAATTGGCATGCCGAATATTACTTGGAATGTGAATAGGAACGAAATCGCTAATTTATAAGACCATTTTACAATTTTGGCACAAGTAGAAGCAGAGCCAATATTGTAAGATGTCGATAGTCCATATCTCGGAAACTAAAAGAGATAATGCAATTTGGCAATCGGCAACGTAATTAGCATGCCGAATATTACTTGGAATGTGAATTGGAACGAAATCGCTAATTCATAAGACCATTTTACAATTTTGGCCCAAGTTAGAAGCAGAGCCAATATTGTAAGATGCCGATAGTCCATATCTCGGAAACTATAAGAGATAAGGCAATTTGGCAATCGGCAACGTAATTGGCATGCCGAATATTACTTGGAATGTGAATAGGAACGAAATCGCTAATTTATAAGACCATTTTACAATTTTGGAACAAGTAGAAGCAGAGCCAATATTGTAAGATGTCGATAGTCCATATCTCGGAAACTAAAAGAGATAATGCAATTTGGCAATCGGCAACGTAATTAGCATGCCGAATATTACTTGGAATGTGAATTGGAACGAAATCGCTAATTCATAAGACCATTTTACAATTTTGGCCCAAGTAGAAGCAGAGCCAATATTGTAAGATATCGATAGTCCATATCTCGGAAACTATAAGAGATAATGCAATTTGGCAATCGGCAACGTAATTAGCATGCCGAATATTACTTGGAATGTGAATTGGAACGAAATCGCTAATTCATAAGACCATTTTACAATTTTGGCCCAAGTAGAAGCAGAGCCAATATTGTAAGATGCCGGTAGTCCATATCTCGGAAACTATAAGAGATAAGGCAATTTGGCAATCGGCAACGTAATTAGCATGCCGAATATTACTTGGAATGTGAATTGGAACGAAATCGCTAATTCATAAGAGCATTTTACAATTTTGGGCAAAGTAGAAGCAGAGCCAATATTGTAAGATGTCGATAGTCCATATCTCGGAAACTATACGACATAATGCAATTTGTCAATCCGCAACGTAATTAGCATGCCAAATATTACTTGGAATGTGAATTGGAACGAAATCGCTAATTCATAAGACCATTTTACAATTTTGGCCCAAGTTAGAAGCAGAGCCAATATTGTAAGATGCCGATAGTCCATATCTCGGAAACTATACGAGATAATGCAATTTGGCAATCCGCAACGTAAATAGCATGCCAAATATTACTTGGAATGTGAATTGGAACGAAATCGCTAATTCATAAGACCATTTTACAATTTTGGCCCAAGTTTGTAAGATGTAATATTGTAAGATGCCGATAGTCCATATCTCGGAAACTAAAAGACATAATGCAATTTGGCAATAGGCAACGTAATTAGCATGCCGAATATTACTTGGAATGTGAATTGGAACGAAATCGCTAATTCATAAGACCATTTTACAATTTTGGCCCAAGTAAAAGCAGAGCCAATATTGTAAGATGTCGATAGTCCATATCTCGGAAACTATAAGAGATAATGCAATTTGGCAATCGGCAACGTAATTAGCATGCCGAATATTACTTGGAATGTGAATTGGAAAGAAATCGCTAATTCATAAGACCATTTTACAATTTTGGCCCAAGTTAGAAGCAGGGCCAATATTGTAAGATGCCGATAGTCCATATCTCGGAAACTATAAGAGATAATGCAATTTTGCAATTGGCAACCTAATTAGCATGCCGAATATTACTCGGAATGTGAATTGGAACGGAATCGCTAATTCATAAGACCATTTTACAATTTTGGCCCAAGTTAGAAGCAGAGCCAATATTGTAAGATGCCGATAGTCCATATCTCGGAAACTATAAGAGATAATGCAATTTGGCAATCGGCAACGTAATTAGCATGCCGAATATTACTTGGAATGTGAATTGGAACGAAATCGCTAATTCATAAGACCATTTTACAATTTTGGCCCAAGTAGAAGCAGAGCCAATATTGTAAGATGCCGATAGTCCATATCTCGGAAACTAAAGGAGATAATGCAATTTGGCAATCGGCAACGTAATTAGCATGCCGAATATTACTTGGAATGTGAATTGGAACGAAATCGCTAATTCATAAGACCATTTTACAATTTTGGCCCAAGTAGAAGCAAAGCCAATATTGTAAGATATCGATAGTCCATATCTTGGAAACTATAAGAGATAATGCAATTTGGCAATCGGCAACGTAATTAGCATGCCGAATATAACTTTGATTGTGAATTGAAACGAAATCGCTAATTCAAAAGACCATTTTACAATTTTGGGCCCAAGTAGAAGCAGAGCCAATATTGTAAGATGTCGATAGTCCATATCTCGGAAACTATAAGAGATAATGCAATTTGGCAATCGGCAACGTAATTAGCATGCCGAATATTACTTGGAATGTGAATTGGAACGAAATCGCTAATTCATAAGACCATTTTACAATTTTGGCCCAAGTTAGAAGCAGAGCCAATATTGTAAGATGCCGATAGTCCATATCTCGGAAACTATAAGAGATAATGCAATTTTGCAATTGGCAACGTAATTAGCATGCCGAATATTACTCGGAATGTGAATTGGAACGAAATCGCTAATTCATAAGACCATTTTACAATTTTGGCCCAAGTAGAAGCAGAGCCAATATTGTAAGCTAATCGCTAATTCATAAGACCATTTTACAATTTTGGCCCAAGTAGAAGCAGAGCCAATATTGTAAGATGCCGGTAGTCCATATCTCGGAAACTATAAGAGATAAGGCAATTTGGCAATCGGCAACGTAATTAGCATGCCGAATATTACTTGGAATGTGAATTGGAACGAAATCGCTAATTCATAAGACCATTTTACAATTTTGGGCGAAGTAGAAGCAGAGCCAATATTGTAAGATGTCGATAGTCCATATCTCGGAAACTATACGACATAATGCAATTTGGCAATCCGCAACGTAATTAGCATGCCAAATATTACTTGGAATGTGAATTGGAACGAAATCGCTAATTCATAAGACCATTTTACAATTTTGGTCCAAGTAGAAGCAGAGCCAATATTGTAAGATGCCGATAGTCCATATCTCGGAAACTATAAGAGATAATGCAATTTGGCAATCGGCAACGTAATTAGCATGCCGAATATTACTTGGAATGTGAATTGGAACGAAATCGCTAATTCATAAGACCATTTTACAATTTTGGCCCAAGTTAGAAGCAGAGCCAACATTGTAAGATGCCGATAGTCCATATCTCGGAAACTATAAGAGGTAATGCAATTTGGCAATTGGCAGCGTAATTAGCATGCCGAATATTACTTGGAATGTGAATTGGAACGAAATCGCTAATGCATAAGACCATTTTACAATTTTGGCCCAAGTAGAAGCAGAGCCAATATTGTAAGATGTCGATAGTCCATATCTCGGAAACTAAAAGAGATAATGCAATTTGGCAATCGGCAACGTAATTAGCATGCCGAATATTACTTGGATTGTGAATTGAAACGAAATCGCTAATTCATAAGACTATTTTACAATTTTGGCCCAAGTAAAAGCAGAGCCAATATTGTAAGATGTCGATAACCCATATCTCGGAAACTATACGAGATAATGCAATTTGGCAATCCGCAACGTAATTAGCATGCCAAATATTACTTGGAATGTGAATTGGAACGAAATCGCTAATTCATAAGACCATTTTACAATTTTGGCCCAAGTAGAAGCAGAGCCAATATTGTAAGATGCCGATAGCCCATATCTCGGAAACTATAAGAGATAATGCAATTTGGCAATCGGCAACGTAATTAGCATGCCGAATATTACTTGGAATGTGAATTGGAACGAAATCGCTAATTCATAAGACCGTTTTACAATTTTGGCCCAAGTTAGAAGCAGAGCCAATATTGTAAGATGCCGATAGTCCATATCTCGGAAACTATAAGAGGTAATGCAATTTGGCAATTGGCAGCGTAATTAGCATGCCGAGTATTACTTGGAATGTGAATTGGAACGAAATCGCTAATGCATAAGACCATTTTACAATTTTGGCCCAAGTAGAAGCAGAGCCAATATTGTAAGATGTCGATAGTCCATATCTCGGAAACTATAAGAGATAATGCAATTTGGCAATCGGCAACGTAATTAGCATGCCGAATATTACTTGGAATGGGAATTGGAACGAAATTGCTAATTCATAAGACCATTCTACAATTTTGGCCCAAGTAGAAGCAGAGCCAATATTGTAAGATGTCGATA
Organism: Rhynchophorus ferrugineus; assembly: GCF_030347505.1. NCBI lineage: Eukaryota > Metazoa > Arthropoda > Insecta > Coleoptera > Curculionidae > Rhynchophorus > Rhynchophorus ferrugineus. The sequence continues at coordinate 22,046,097 of NW_027472588.1, read as the reverse complement.
GTCCATATCTCAGAAACTATAAGAGATAATGCAATTTGGCAATCGGCAACGTAATTAGCATGCCGAATATTACTTGGAATGTGAATTGGAACGAAATCGCTAATTCATAAGTCCATTTTACAATTTTGGCCCAAGTAGAAGCAGAGCCAATATTGTAAGATGCCGATAGTCCATATCTCGGAAACTATAAGAGATAATGCAATTTGGCAATTGGCAACGTAATTAGCATGCCGAATATTACTTGGAATGTGAATTGGAACGAAATCGCTAATTCATAAGTCCATTTTACAATTTTGGCCCAACTAGAAGCAGAGCCAATATTGTAAGATTCCGATAGTCCATATCTCGGAAAATATAAGAGATAATGCAATTTGGCAATTGTCAACGTAATTAGCATGCCGACTATTACTTGGAATGTGAATTGGAACGAAATCGCTAATTCATAAGACCATTTTAAAATTTTGGCCCAAGTAGTAGCAGAGCCAATATTGAAAGATATCGATAGTCCATATCTCGGAGACTATAAGAGCTAATGCAATTTGGCAATCGGCAACGTAATTAGCATGCCGAATATTACTTGGAATGTGAATTGGAACGAAATCGCTAATTCATAAGACCATTTTACAATTTTGGCCCAAGTAGAAGCTGAGCCAATATTATAAGATGCCGATAGTCCATATCTCGGAAACTATAAGAGATAATGCAATTTGGCAATCGGCAACGTAATTAGCATGCCGAATATTACTTGGAATGTGAATTGGAACGAAATCGCTAATTCATAAGACCATTTTACAATTTTGGCCCAAGTAGAAGCAAAGCCAATATTGTAAGATATCGATAGTCCATATCTCGGAAACTATAAGAGATAATGCAATTTGGCAATCGGCAACGTAATTAGCATGCCGAATATTACTTAGAATGTGAATTGGAACGAAATCGCTAATTCATAAGAGCATTTTACAATTTTTATCCCAAGTAGAAGCAGAGCCAATATTGTAAGATGCCGATAGTCCATATCTCGGAAACTATAAGAGATAATGCAATTTGGCAATTGGCAACGTAATTAGCATGCCGAATATTACTTGGAATGTGAATTGGAACGAAATCGCTAATTCATAAGACCATTTTACAATTTTGGCCCAAGTTAGAAGCAGAGCCAACATTGTAAGATGCCGATAGTCCATATCTCGGAAACTATAAGAGGTAATGCAATTTGGCAATTGGCAGCGTAATTAGCATGCCGAATATTACTTGGAATGTGAATTGGAACGAAATCGCTAATGCATAAGACCATTTTACAATTTTGGCCCAAGTAGAAGCAGAGCCAATATTGTAAGATGTCGATAGTCCATATCTCGGAAACTAAAAGAGATAATGCAATTTGGCAATCGGCAACGTAATTAGCATGCCGAATATTACTTGGATTGTGAATTGAAACGAAATCGCTAATTCATAAGACTATTTTACAATTTTGGCCCAAGTAAAAGCAGAGCCAATATTGTAAGATGTCGATAACCCATATCTCGGAAACTATACGAGATAATGCAATTTGGCAATCCGCAACGTAATTAGCATGCCAAATATTACTTGGAATGTGAATTGGAACGAAATCGCTAATTCATAAGACCATTTTACAATTTTGGCCCAAGTAGAAGCAGAGCCAATATTGTAAGATGCCGATAGCCCATATCTCGGAAACTATAAGAGATAATGCAATTTGGCAATCGGCAACGTAATTAGCATGCCGAATATTACTTGGAATGTGAATTGGAACGAAATCGCTAATTCATAAGACCGTTTTACAATTTTGGCCCAAGTTAGAAGCAGAGCCAATATTGTAAGATGCCGATAGTCCATATCTCGGAAACTATAAGAGGTAATGCAATTTGGCAATTGGTAGCGTAATTAGCATGCCGAGTATTACTTGGAATGTGAATTGGAACGAAATCGCTAATGCATAAGACCATTTTACAATTTTGGCCCAAGTAGAAGCAGAGCCAATATTGTAAGATGTCGATAGTCCATATCTCGGAAACTATAAGAGATAATGCAATTTGGCAATCGGCAACGTAATTAGCATGCCGAATATTACTTGGAATGGGAATTGGAACGAAATTGCTAATTCATAAGACCATTCTACAATTTTGGCCCAAGTAGAAGCAGAGCCAATATTGTAAGATGTCGATAGTCCATATCTCAGAAACTATAAGAGATAATGCAATTTGGCAATCGGCAACGTAATTAGCATGCCGAATATTACTTGGAATGTGAATTGGAACGAAATCGCTAATTCATAAGTCCATTTTACAATTTTGGCCCAAGTAGAAGCAGAGCCAATATTGTAAGATGCCGATAGTCCATATCTCGGAAACTATAAGAGATAATGCAATTTGGCAATTGGCAACGTAATTAGCATGCCGAATATTACTTGGAATGTGAATTGGAACGAAATCGCTAATTCATAAGTCCATTTTACAATTTTGGCCCAACTAGAAGCAGAGCCAATATTGTAAGATTCCGATAGTCCATATCTCGGAAAATATAAGAGATAATGCAATTTGGCAATTGTCAACGTAATTAGCATGCCGACTATTACTTGGAATGTGAATTGGAACGAAATCGCTAATTCATAAGACCATTTTAAAATTTTGGCCCAAGTAGTAGCAGAGCCAATATTGAAAGATATCGATAGTCCATATCTCGGAGACTATAAGAGCTAATGCAATTTGGCAATCGGCAACGTAATTAGCATGCCGAATATTACTTGGAATGTGAATTGGAACGAAATCGCTAATTCATAAGACCATTTTACAATTTTGGCCCAAGTAGAAGCTGAGCCAATATTATAAGATGCCGATAGTCCATATCTCGGAAACTATAAGAGATAATGCAATTTGGGAATCGGCAACGTAATTAGCATGCCGAATATTACTTGGAATGTGAATTGGAACGAAATCGCTAATTCATAAGACCATTTTACAATTTTGGCCCAAGTAGAAGCAAAGCCAATATTGTAAGATATCGATAGTCCATATCTCGGAAACTATAAGAGATAATGCAATTTGGCAATCGGCAACGTAATTAGCATGCCGAATATTACTTAGAATGTGAATTGGAACGAAATCGCTAATTCATAAGAGCATTTTACAATTTTTATCCCAAGTAGAAGCAGAGCCAATATTGTAAGATGTCGATAGTCCATATCTCGGAATCTATAAGAGATAATGCAATTTGGCAACCGGCAACGTAATTAGCATGCCGAATATTACTTGGAATGTGAATCGGAACGAAATCGCTAATTCATAAGACCATTTTACAATTTTGGCCCAAGTAGAAGCAGAGTCAATATTATAAGATGCCGGTAAACCACATCTCGGAAACTATAAGAGATAAGGCAATTTGGCAATCGGCAACGTAATTAGCATGCCGAATATTACTTGGAATGTGAATTGGAACGAAATAGCTAATTCATAAGACCATTTTACAATTTCGGCCCAAGTAAAAGCAGAGCCAATATTGTAAGATGTCGATAGTCCATATCTCGGAAACTATAAGAGATAATGCAATTTGGCAATCGGCAACGTAATTAGCATGCCGAATATTACTTGGAATGTGAATTGGAACGAAATCGCTAATTCATAAGACCATTTTACAATTTTGGCCCAAGTTAGAAGCAGAGCCAATATTGTAAGATGCCGATAGTCCATATCTCGGAAACTATAAGAGATAATGCAATTTGGTAATTGGCAACGTAATTAGCATTCCGAATATTACTTGGAATGTGAATTGGAACGAAATCGCTAATTCATAAAACCATTTTACAATTTTGGCCCAAGTTAGAAGCAGAGCCAATATTGTAAGATGCCGATAGTCCATATCTCGGAAACTATAAGAGATAAGGCAATTTGGCAATCGGCAACGTAATTGGCATGCCGAATATTACTTGGAATGTGAATAGGAACGAAATCGCTAATTTATAAGACCATTTTACAATTTTGGCACAAGTAGAAGCAGAGCCAATATTGTAAGATGTCGATAGTCCATATCTCGGAAACTAAAAGAGATAATGCAATTTGGCAATCGGCAACGTAATTAGCATGCCGAATATTACTTGGAATGTGAATTGGAACGAAATCGCTAATTCATAAGACCATTTTACAATTTTGGCCCAAGTAGAAGCAAAGCCAATATTGTAAGATATCGATAGTCCATATCTCGGAAACTATAAGAGATAATGCAATTTGGCAATCGGCAACGTAATTAGCATGCCGAATATTACTTGGAATGTGAATTGGAACGAAATCGCTAATTCATAAGACCATTTTACAATTTTGGCCCAAGTAGAAGCAGAGCCAATATTGTAAGATGTCGATAGTCCATATCTCGGAATCTATAAGAGATAATGCAATTTGGCAATCGGCAACGTAATTAGCATGCCGAATATTACATGGAATGTGAATTGGAACGAAATCGCTAATTCATAAGACCATTTTACAATTTTGGCCCAAGTAGAAGCAGAGTCAATATTATAAGATGCCGGTAAACCATATCTCGGAAACTATAAGAGATAAGGCAATTTGGCAATCGGCAACGTAATTAGCATGCCGATTATTACTTGGAATGTGAATTGGAACGAAATCGCTAATTCATAAGACCATTTTACAATTTTGGCCCAAGTAGAAGCAGAGCCAATATTGTAAGATGCCGATAGCCCATATCTCGGAAACTATAAGAGATAATGCAATTTGGCAATCGGCAACGTAATTAGCATGCCGAATATTACTTGGAATGTGAATTGGAACGAAATCGCTAATTCATAAGACCATTTTACAATTTTGGCCCAAGTTAGAAGCAGAGCCAATATTGTAAGATGCCGATAGTCCATATCTCGGAAACTATAAGAGGTAATGCAATTTGGCAATTGGCAGCGTAATTAGCATGCCGAATATTACTTGGAATGTGAATTGGAACGAAATCGCTAATGCATAAGACCATTTTACAATTTTGGCCCATGTAGAAGCAGAGCCAATATTGTAAGATGTCGATAGTCCATATCTCGGAAACTAAAAGAGATGATGCTATTTGGCAATCGGCAACGTAATTAGCATGCCGAATATTACTTGGATTGTGAATTGAAACGAAATCGCTAATTAATAAGACTATTTTACAATTTTGGCCCAAGTAAAAGCAGAGCCAATATTGTAAGATGTCGATAGCCCATATCTCGGAAACTATAAGAGATAATGCAATTTGGCAATCGGCAACGTAATTAGCATGCCGAATATTACTTGGAATGTGAATTGGAACGAAATCGCTAATTCATAAGACCATTTTACAATTTTGGCCCAAGTAGAAGCAGAGCCAATATTGTAAGATGCCGATAGCCCATATCTCGGAAACTATAAGAGATAATGCAATTTGGCAATTGGCAGCGTAATTAGCATGCCGAATATTACTTGGAATGTGAATTGGAACGAAATCGCTAATGCATAAGACCATTTTACAATTTTGGCCCATGTAGAAGCAGAGCCAATATTGTAAGATGTCGATAGTCCATATCTCGGAAAATATAAGAGATAATGCAATTTGGCAATTGTCAACGTAATTAGCATGCCGACTATTACTTGGAATGTGAATTGGAACGAAATCGCTAATTCATAAGACCATTTTACAATTTTGGCCCAAGTAGAAGCAGAGCCAATATTGTAAGATGCCGATAGCCCATATCTCGGAAACTATAAGAGATAATGCAATTTGGCAATTGGCAGCGTAATTAGCATGCCGAATATTACTTGGAATGTGAATTGGAACGAAATCGCTAATGCATAAGACCATTTTACAATTTTGGCCCATGTAGAAGCAGAGCCAATATTGTAAGATGCCGATAGCCCATATCTCGGAAACTATACGAGATAATGCAATTTGGCAATCCGCAACGTAATTAGCATGCCAAATATTTCTTGGAATGTGAATTGGAACGAAATCGCTAATTCATAAGGCCATTTTACCATTTTGGCCCAAGTAGAAGCAGAGCCAATATTGTAAGATGCCGATAGCCCATATCTCGGAAACTATAAGAGATAATGCAATTTGGCAATCGGCAACGTAATTAGCATGCCGAATATTACTTGGAATGTGAATTGGAACGAAATCGCTAATTCATAAGACCATTTTACAATTTTGGCCCAAGTTAGAAGCAGAGCCAATATTGTAAGATGCCGATAGTCCATATCTCGGAAACTATAAGAGGTAATGCAATTTGGCATTTGGCAGCGTAATTAGCATGCCGAATATTACTTGGACTGTGAATTGGAACGAAATCGCTAATGCATAAGACCATTTTACAATTTTGGCCCAAGTAGAAGCAGAGCCAATATTGTAAGATGCCGATAGCCCATATCTCGGAAACTATAAGAGATAATGCAATTTGGCAATCGGCAACGTAATTAGCATGCCGAATATTACTTGGAATGTGAATTGGAACGAAATCGCTAATTCATAAGACCATTTTACAATTTTGGCCCAAGTTAGAAGCAGAGCCAATATTGTAAGATGCCGATAGTCCATATCTCGGAAACTATAAGAGGTAATGCAATTTGGCAATTGGCAGCGTAATTAGCATGCCAAATATTACTTGGAATGTGAATTGGAACGAAATCGCTAATGCATAAGACCATTTTACAATTTTGGCCCAAGTAGAAGCAGAGCCAATATTGTAAGATGTCGATAACCCATATCTCGGAAACTATACGAGATAATGCAATTTGGCAATCCGCAACGTAATTAGCATGCCAAATATTACTTGGAATGTGAATTGGAACGAAATCGCTAATTCATAAGACCATTTTACAATTTTGGCCCAAGTAGAAGCAGAGCCAATATTGTAAGATGCCGATAGCCCATATCTCGGAAACTATAAGAGATAATGCAATTTGGCAATCGGCAACGTAATTAGCATGCCGAATATTACTTGGAATGTGAATTGGAATGAAATCGCTAATCCATAAGACCGTTTTACAATTTTGGCCCAAGTTAGAAGCAGAGCCAATATTGTAAGATGCCGATAGTCCATATCTCGGAAACTATAAGAGGTAATGCAATTTGGCAATTGGCAGCGTAATTAGCATGCCGAATATTACTTGGAATGTGAATTGGAACGAAATCGCTAATGCATAAGACCATTTTACAATTTTGGCCCAAGTAGAAGCAGAGCCAATATTGTAAGATGTCGATAGTCCATATCTCGGAAACTATAAGAGATAATGCAATTTGGCAATCGGCAACGTAATTAGCATGCCGAATATTACTTGGAATGGGAATTGGAACGAAATTGCTAATTCATAAGACCATTTTACAATTTTGGCCCAAGTAGAAGCAGAGCCAATATTGTAAGATGTCGATAGTCCATATCTCAGAAACTATAAGAGATAATGCAATTTGGCAATCGGCAACGTAATTAGCATGCCGAATATTACTTGGAATGTGAATTGGAACGAAATCGCTAATTCATAAGTCCATTATACAATTTTGGCCCAAGTAGAAGCAGAGCCAATATTGTAAGATGCCGATAGTCCATATCTCGGAAACTATAAGAGATAATGCAATTTGGCAATTGGCAACGTAATTAGCATGCCGAATATTACTTGGAATGTGAATTTGAACGAAATCGCTAATTCATAAGTCCATTTTACAATTTTGGCCCAACTAGAAGCAGAGCCAATATTGTAAGATTCCGATAGTCCATATCTCGGAAAATATAAGAGATAATGCAATTTGGCAATTGTCAACGTAATTAGCATGCCGACTATTACTTGGAATGTGAATTGGAACGAAATCGCTAATTCATAAGACCATTTTACAATTTTGGCCCAAGTAGAAGCTGAGCCAATATTATAAGATGCCGATAGTCCATATCTCGGAAACTATAAGAGCTAATGCAATTTGGCAATCGGCAACGTAATTAGCAGCCGAATATTACTTGGAATGGGAATTGGAACGAAATCGCTAATTCATAAGACCATTTTACAATTTTGGCCCAAGTAGAAGCTGAGCCAATATTATAAGATGCCGATAGTCCATATCTCGGAAACTATAAGAGATAATGCAATTTGGGAATCGGCAACGTAATTAGCATGCCGAATATTACTTGGAATGTGAATTGGAACGAAATCGCTAATTCATAAGACCATTTTACAATTTTGGCCCAAGTAGAAGCAAAGCCAATATTGTAAGATATCGATAGTCCATATCTCGGAAACTATAAGAGATAATGCAATTTGGCAATCGGCAACGTAATTAGCATGCCGAATATTACTTAGAATGTGAATTGGAACGAAATCGCTAATTCATAAGACCATTTTACAATTTTGGCCCAAGTAGAAGCAGAGCCAATATTGTAAGATGTCGATAGTCCATATCTCGGAATCTATAAGAGATAATGCAATTTGGCAACCGGCAACGTAATTAGCATGCCGAATATTACTTGGAATATGAATTGGAACTAAATCGCTAATTCATAAGACCATTTTACAATTTTGGCCCAAGTAGAAGCAGAGTCAATATTATAAGATGCCGGTAAACCACATCTCGGAAACTATAAGAGATAAGGCAATTTGGCAATCGGCAACGTAATTAGCATGCCGAATATTACTTGGAATGTGAATTGGAACGAAATAGCTAATTCATAAGACCATTTTACAATTTCGGCCCAAGTAAAAGCAGAGCCAATATTGTAAGATGTCGATAGTCCATATCTCGGAAACTATAAGGGATAATGCAATTTGGCAATCGGCAACGTAATTAGCATGCCGAATATTACTTGGAATGTGAATTGGAACGAAATCGCTAATTCATAAGACCATTTTACAATTTTGGCCCAAGTTAGAAGCAGAGCCAATATTGTAAGATGCCGATAGTCCATATCTCGGAAACTATAAGAGATAATGCAATTTGGTAATTGGCAACGTAATTAGCATGCCGAATATTACTTGGAATGTGAATTGGAACGAAATCGCTAATTCATAAGACCATTTTACAATTTCGGCCCAAGTTAGAAGCAGAGCCAATATTTTAAGATGCCGATAGTCCATATCTCGGAAACTAAAAGGGATAATGCAATTTGGCAATCGGCAACGTAATTAGCATGCCGAATATTACTAGGAATGTGAATTGGAACGAAATCGCTAATTCATAAGACCATTTTACAATTTTGGCCCAAGTAGAAGCAGAGCCAATATTGTAAGATGCCGGTAGTCCATATCTCGGAAACTATAAGAGATAAGGCAATTTGGCAATCGGCAACGTAATTGGCATGCCGAATATTACTTGGAATGTGAATAGGAACGAAATCGCTAATTTATAAGACCATTTTACAATTTTGGCACAAGTAGAAGCAGAGCCAATATTGTAAGATGTCGATAGTCCATATCTCGGAAACTAAAAGAGATAATGCAATTTGGCAATCGGCAACGTAATTAGCATGCCGAATATTACTTGGAATGTGAATTGGAACGAAATCGCTAATTCATAAGACCATTTTACAATTTTGGCCCAAGTAGAAGCAAAGCCAATATTGTAAGATATCGATAGTCCATATCTCGGAAACTATAAGAGATAATGCAATTTGGCAATCGGCAACGTAATTAGCATGCCGAATATTACTTGGAATATGAATTGGAACGAAATCGCTAATTCATAAGACCATTTTACAATTTTGGCCCAAGTAGAAGCAGAGCCAATATTGTAAGATGTCGATAGTCCATATCTCGGAATCTATAAGAGATAATGCAATTTGGCAATCGGCAACGTAATTAGCATGCCGAATATTACTTGGAATGTGAATTGGAACGAAATCGCTAATTCATAAGACCATTTTACAATTTTGGCCCAAGTAGAAGCAGAGTCAATATTATAAGATGCCGGTAAACCATATCTCGGAAACTATAAGAGATAAGGCAATTTGGCAATCGGCAACGTAATTAGCATGCCGATTATTACTTGGAATGTGAATTGGAACGAAATCGCTAATTCATAAGACCATTTTACAATTTTGGCCCAAGTAGAAGCAGAGCCAATATTGTAAGATGCCGATAGCCCATATCTCGGAAACTATAAGAGATAATGCAATTTGGCAATCGGCAACGTAATTAGCATGCCGAATATTACTTGGAATGTGAATTGGAACGAAATCGCTAATTCATAAGACCATTTTACAATTTTGGCCCAAGTTAGAAGCAGAGCCAATATTGTAAGATGCCGATAGTCCATATCTCGGAAACTATAAGAGGTAATGCAATTTGGCAATTGGCAGCGTAATTAGCATGCCGAATATTACTTGGAATGTGAATTGGAACGAAATCGCTAATGCATAAGACCATTTTACAATTTTGGCCCAAGTAGAAGCAGAGCCAATATTGTAAGATGTCGATAGTCCATATCTCGGAAACTAAAAGAGATAATGCAATTTGGCAATCGGCAACGTAATTAGCATGCCGAATATTACTTGGATTGTGAATTGAAACGAAATCGCTAATTCATAAGACTATTTTACAATTTTGGCCCAAGTAAAAGCAGAGCCAATATTGTAAGATGTCGATAACCCATATCTCGGAAACTATACGAGATAATGCAATTTGGCAATCCGCAACGTAATTAGCATGCCAAATATTACTTGGAATGTGAATTGGAACGAAATCGCTAATTCATAAGACCATTTTACAATTTTGGCCCAAGTAGAAGCAGAGCCAATGTTGTAAGATGCCGATAGCCCATATCTCGGAAACTATAAGAGATAATGCAATTTGGCAATCGGCAACGTAATTAGCATGCCGAATATTACTTGGAATGTGAATTGGAACGAAATCGCTAATTCATAAGGCCATTTTACAATTTTGGCCCAAGTTAGAAGCAGAGCCAATATTGTAAGATGCCGATAGTCCATATCTCGGAAACTATAAGAGGTAATGCAATTTGGCAATTGGCAGCGTAATTAGCATGCCGAATATTACTTGGAATGTGAATTGGAACGAAATCGCTAATGCATAAGACCATTTTACAATTTTGGCCCAAGTAGAAGCAGAGCCAATATTGTAAGATGTCGATAGTCCATATCTCGGAAACTATAAGAGATAATGCAATTTGGCAATCGGCAACGTAATTAGCATGCCGAATATTACTTGGAATGGGAATTGGAACGAAATTGCTAATTCATAAGACCATTTTACAATTTTGGCCCAAGTAGAAGCAGAGCCAATATTGTAAGATGTCGATAGTCCATATCTCAGAAACTATAAGAGATAATGCAATTTGGCAATCGGCAACGTAACTAGCATGCCGAATATTACTTGGAATGTGAATTGGAACGAAATCGCTAATTCATAAGTCCATTTTACAATTTTGGCCCAAGTAGAAGCAGAGCCAATATTGTAAGATGCCGATAGTCCATTTCTCGGAAACTATAAGAGATAATGCAATTTGGCAATTGGCAACGTAATTAGCATGCCGAATATTACTTGGAATGTGAATTGGAACGAAATCGCTAATTCATAAGTCCATTTTACAATTTTGGCCCAACTAGAAGCAGAGCCAATATTGTAAGATTCCGATAGTCCATATCTCGGAAACTATAAGAGATAATGCAATTTGGCAATTGTCAACGTAATTAGCATGCCGACTATTACTTGGAATGTGAATTGGAACGAAATCGCTAATTCATAAGACCATTTTAAAATTTTGGCCCAAGTAGTAGCAGAGCCAATATTGAAAGATATCGATAGTCCATATCTCGGAAACTATAAGAGCTAATGCAATTTGGCAATCGGCAACGTAATTAGCATGCCGAATATTACTTGGAATGTGAATTGGAACGAAATCGCTAATTCATAAGACCATTTTACAATTTTGGCCCAAGTAGAAGCCGAGCCAATATTATAAGATGCCGATAGTCCATATCTCGGAAACTATAAGAGATAATGCAAGTTGGGAATCGGCAACGTAATTAGCATGCCGAATATTACTTGGAATGTGAATTGGAACGAAATCGCTAATTCATAAGACCATTTTACAATTTTGGCCCAAGTAGAAGCAAAGCCAATATTGTAAGATATCGATAGTCCATATCTCGGAAACTATAAGAGATAATGCAATTTGGCAATCGGCAACGTAATTAGCATGCCAAATATTACTTGGAATGTGAATTGGAACGAAATCGCTAATTCATAAGACCATTTTACAATTTTGGCCCAAGTAGAAGCAGAGCCAATATTGTAAGATGTCGATAGTCCATATCTCGGAATCTATAAGAGATAATGCAATTTGGCAATCGGCAACGTAATTAGCATGCCGAATATTACTTGGAATGTGAATTGGAACGAAATCGCTAATTCATAAGACCATTTTACAATTTTGGCCCAAGTAGAAGCAGAGTCAATATTGTAAGATGTCGATAGTCCATATCTCGGAAACTATAAGAGATAATGCAATTTGGCAATCGGCAACGTAATTAGCATGCCGAATATTACTTGGAATGTGAATTGGAACGAAATCGCTAATTCATAAGACCATTTTACAATTTTGGCCCAAGTTAGAAGCAGAGCCAATATTGTAAGATGCCGATAGTCCATATCTCGGAAACTATAAGAGATAATGCAATTTGGTAATTGGCAACGTAATTAGCATTCCGAATATTACTTGGAATGTGAATTGGAACGAAATCGCTAATTCATAAGACCATTTTACAATTTTGGCCCAAGATAGAAGCAGAGCCAATATTGTAAGATGCCGATATTCCATATCTCGGAAACTAAAAGGGATAATGCAATTTGGCAATCCGCAACGTAATTAGCATGCCAAATATTACTTGGAATGTGAAGTGGAACGAAATCGCTAATTCATAAGACCATTTTACAATTTTGGCTCAAGTAGAAGCAGAGCCAATATTGTAAGATGCCGGTAGTCCATATCTCGGAAACTATAAGAGATAAGGCAATTTGGCAATCGGCAACGTAATTGGCATGCCGAATATTACTTGGAATGTGAATAGGAACGAAATCGCTAATTCATAAGTCCATTTTACAATTTTGGCCCAACTAGAAGCAGAGCCAATATTGTAAGATTCCGATAGTCCATATCTCGGAAAATATAAGAGATAATGCAATTTGGCAATTGTCAACGTAATTAGCATGCCGACTATTACTTGGAATGTGAATTGGAACGAAATCGCTAATTCATAAGACCATTTTAAAATTTTGGCCCAAGTAGTAGCAGAGCCAATATTGAAAGATATCGATAGTCCATATCTCGGAGACTATAAGAGCTAATGCAATTTGGCAATCGGCAACGTAATTAGCATGCCGAATATTACTTGGAATGTGAATTGGAACGAAATCGCTAATTCATAAGACCATTTTACAATTTTGGCCCAAGTAGAAGCTGAGCCAATATTATAAGATGCCGATAGTCCATATCTCGGAAACTATAAGAGATAATGCAATTTGGGAATCGGCAACGTAATTAGCATGCCGAATATTACTTGGAATGTGAATTGGAACGAAATCGCTAATTCATAAGACCATTTTACAATTTTGGCCCAAGTAGAAGCAAAGCCAATATTGTAAGATATCGATAGTCCATATCTCGGAAACTATAAGAGATAATGCAATTTGGCAATCGGCAACGTAATTAGCATGCCGAATATTACTTAGAATGTGAATTGGAACGAAATCGCTAATTCATAAGAGCATTTTACAATTTTTATCCCAAGTAGAAGCAGAGCCAATATTGTAAGATGTCGATAGTCCATATCTCGGAATCTATAAGAGATAATGCAATTTGGCAACCGGCAACGTAATTAGCATGCCGAATATTACTTGGAATGTGAATCGGAACGAAATCGCTAATTCATAAGACCATTTTACAATTTTGGCCCAAGTAGAAGCAGAGTCAATATTATAAGATGCCGGTAAACCACATCTCGGAAACTATAAGAGATAAGGCAATTTGGCAATCGGCAACGTAATTAGCATGCCGAATATTACTTGGAATGTGAATTGGAACGAAATAGCTAATTCATAAGACCATTTTACAATTTCGGCCCAAGTAAAAGCAGAGCCAATATTGTAAGATGTCGATAGTCCATATCTCGGAAACTATAAGAGATAATGCAATTTGGCAATCGGCAACGTAATTAGCATGCCGAATATTACTTGGAATGTGAATTGGAACGAAATCGCTAATTCATAAGACCATTTTACAATTTTGGCCCAAGTTAGAAGCAGAGCCAATATTGTAAGATGCCGATAGTCCATATCTCGGAAACTATAAGAGATAATGCAATTTGGTAATTGGCAACGTAATTAGCATTCCGAATATTACTTGGAATGTGAATTGGAACGAAATCGCTAATTCATAAAACCATTTTACAATTTTGGCCCAAGTTAGAAGCAGAGCCAATATTGTAAGATGCCGATAGTCCATATCTCGGAAACTATAAGAGATAAGGCAATTTGGCAATCGGCAACGTAATTGGCATGCCGAATATTACTTGGAATGTGAATAGGAACGAAATCGCTAATTTATAAGACCATTTTACAATTTTGGCACAAGTAGAAGCAGAGCCAATATTGTAAGATGTCGATAGTCCATATCTCGGAAACTAAAAGAGATAATGCAATTTGGCAATCGGCAACGTAATTAGCATGCCGAATATTACTTGGAATGTGAATTGGAACGAAATCGCTAATTCATAAGACCATTTTACAATTTTGGCCCAAGTAGAAGCAAAGCCAATATTGTAAGATATCGATAGTCCATATCTCGGAAACTATAAGAGATAATGCAATTTGGCAATCGGCAACGTAATTAGCATGCCGAATATTACTTGGAATGTGAATTGGAACGAAATCGCTAATTCATAAGACCATTTTACAATTTTGGCCCAAGTAGAAGCAGAGCCAATATTGTAAGATGTCGATAGTCCATATCTCGGAAACTATAAGAGATAATGCAATTTGGCAATCGGCAACGTAATTAG
This sequence comes from Rhynchophorus ferrugineus, assembly GCF_030347505.1. Taxonomy (NCBI): domain Eukaryota; kingdom Metazoa; phylum Arthropoda; class Insecta; order Coleoptera; family Curculionidae; genus Rhynchophorus; species Rhynchophorus ferrugineus. The sequence continues at coordinate 22,031,069 of NW_027472588.1, read as the reverse complement.
CATGCCGAATATTACATGGAATGTGAATTGGAACGAAATCGCTAATTCATAAGACCATTTTACAATTTTGGCCCAAGTAGAAGCAGAGTCAATATTATAAGATGCCGGTAAACCATATCTCGGAAACTATAAGAGATAAGGCAATTTGGCAATCGGCAACGTAATTAGCATGCCGATTATTACTTGGAATGTGAATTGGAACGAAATCGCTAATTCATAAGACCATTTTACAATTTTGGCCCAAGTAGAAGCAGAGCCAATATTGTAAGATGCCGATAGCCCATATCTCGGAAACTATAAGAGATAATGCAATTTGGCAATCGGCAACGTAATTAGCATGCCGAATATTACTTGGAATGTGAATTGGAACGAAATCGCTAATTCATAAGACCATTTTACAATTTTGGCCCAAGTTAGAAGCAGAGCCAATATTGTAAGATGCCGATAGTCCATATCTCGGAAACTATAAGAGGTAATGCAATTTGGCAATTGGCAGCGTAATTAGCATGCCGAATATTACTTGGAATGTGAATTGGAACGAAATCGCTAATGCATAAGACCATTTTACAATTTTGGCCCATGTAGAAGCAGAGCCAATATTGTAAGATGTCGATAGTCCATATCTCGGAAACTAAAAGAGATGATGCTATTTGGCAATCGGCAACGTAATTAGCATGCCGAATATTACTTGGATTGTGAATTGAAACGAAATCGCTAATTAATAAGACTATTTTACAATTTTGGCCCAAGTAAAAGCAGAGCCAATATTGTAAGATGTCGATAGCCCATATCTCGGAAACTATAAGAGATAATGCAATTTGGCAATCGGCAACGTAATTAGCATGCCGAATATTACTTGGAATGTGAATTGGAACGAAATCGCTAATTCATAAGACCATTTTACAATTTTGGCCCAAGTAGAAGCAGAGCCAATATTGTAAGATGCCGATAGCCCATATCTCGGAAACTATAAGAGATAATGCAATTTGGCAATTGGCAGCGTAATTAGCATGCCGAATATTACTTGGAATGTGAATTGGAGCGAAATCGCTAATGCATAAGACCATTTTACAATTTTGGCCCATGTAGAAGCAGAGCCAATATTGTAAGATGTCGATAGTCCATATCTCGGAAAATATAAGAGATAATGCAATTTGGCAATTGTCAACGTAATTAGCATGCCGACTATTACTTGGAATGTGAATTGGAACGAAATCGCTAATTCATAAGACCATTTTACAATTTTGGCCCAAGTAGAAGCAGAGCCAATATTGTAAGATGCCGATAGCCCATATCTCGGAAACTATAAGAGATAATGCAATTTGGCAATTGGCAGCGTAATTAGCATGCCGAATATTACTTGGAATGTGAATTGGAACGAAATCGCTAATGCATAAGACCATTTTACAATTTTGGCCCATGTAGAAGCAGAGCCAATATTGTAAGATGCCGATAGCCCATATCTCGGAAACTATACGAGATAATGCAATTTGGCAATCCGCAACGTAATTAGCATGCCAAATATTTCTTGGAATGTGAATTGGAACGAAATCGCTAATTCATAAGGCCATTTTACCATTTTGGCCCAAGTAGAAGCAGAGCCAATATTGTAAGATGCCGATAGCCCATATCTCGGAAACTATAAGAGATAATGCAATTTGGCAATCGGCAACGTAATTAGCATGCCGAATATTACTTGGAATGTGAATTGGAACGAAATCGCTAATTCATAAGACCATTTTACAATTTTGGCCCAAGTTAGAAGCAGAGCCAATATTGTAAGATGCCGATAGTCCATATCTCGGAAACTATAAGAGGTAATGCAATTTGGCATTTGGCAGCGTAATTAGCATGCCGAATATTACTTGGAATGTGAATTGGAACGAAATCGCTAATGCATAAGACCATTTTACAATTTTGGCCCAAGTAGAAGCAGAGCCAATATTGTAAGATGCCGATAGCCCATATCTCGGAAACTATAAGAGATAATGCAATTTGGCAATCGGCAACGTAATTAGCATGCCGAATATTACTTGGAATGTGAATTGGAACGAAATCGCTAATTCATAAGACCATTTTACAATTTTGGCCCAAGTTAGAAGCAGAGCCAATATTGTAAGATGCCGATAGTCCATATCTCGGAAACTATAAGAGGTAATGCAATTTGGCAATTGGCAGCGTAATTAGCATGCCAAATATTACTTGGAATGTGAATTGGAACGAAATCGCTAATGCATAAGACCATTTTACAATTTTGGCCCAAGTAGAAGCAGAGCCAATATTGTAAGATGTCGATAACCCATATCTCGGAAACTATACGAGATAATGCAATTTGGCAATCCGCAACGTAATTAGCATGCCAAATATTACTTGGAATGTGAATTGGAACGAAATCGCTAATTCATAAGACCATTTTACAATTTTGGCCCAAGTAGAAGCAGAGCCAATATTGTAAGATGCCGATAGTCCATATCTCGGAAACTATAAGAGATAATGCAATTTGGCAATCGGCAACGTAATTAGCATGCCGAATATTACTTGGAATGTGAATTGGAATGAAATCGCTAATCCATAAGACCGTTTTACAATTTTGGCCCAAGTTAGAAGCAGAGCCAATATTGTAAGATGCCGATAGTCCATATCTCGGAAACTATAAGAGGTAATGCAATTTGGCAATTGGCAGCGTAATTAGCATGCCGAATATTACTTGGAATGTGAATTGGAACGAAATCGCTAATGCATAAGACCATTTTACAATTTTGGCCCAAGTAGAAGCAGAGCCAATATTGTAAGATGTCGATAGTCCATATCTCGGAAACTATAAGAGATAATGCAATTTGGCAATCGGCAACGTAATTAGCATGCCGAATATTACTTGGAATGGGAATTGGAACGAAATTGCTAATTCATAAGACCATTTTACAATTTTGGCCCAAGTAGAAGCAGAGCCAATATTGTAAGATGTCGATAGTCCATATCTCAGAAACTATAAGAGATAATGCAATTTGGCAATCGGCAACGTAATTAGCATGCCGAATATTACTTGGAATGTGAATTGGAACGAAATCGCTAATTCATAAGTCCATTATACAATTTTGGCCCAAGTAGAAGCAGAGCCAATATTGTAAGATGCCGATAGTCCATATCTCGGAAACTATAAGAGATAATGCAATTTGGCAATTGGCAACGTAATTAGCATGCCGAATATTACTTGGAATGTGAATTTGAACGAAATCGCTAATTCATAAGTCCATTTTACAATTTTGGCCCAACTAGAAGCAGAGCCAATATTGTAAGATTCCGATAGTCCATATCTCGGAAAATATAAGAGATAATGCAATTTGGCAATTGTCAACGTAATTAGCATGCCGACTATTACTTGGAATGTGAATTGGAACGAAATCGCTAATTCATAAGACCATTTTACAATTTTGGCCCAAGTAGAAGCTGAGCCAATATTATAAGATGCCGATAGTCCATATCTCGGAAACTATAAGAGCTAATGCAATTTGGCAATCGGCAACGTAATTAGCAGCCGAATATTACTTGGAATGGGAATTGGAACGAAATCGCTAATTCATAAGACCATTTTACAATTTTGGCCCAAGTAGAAGCTGAGCCAATATTATAAGATGCCGATAGTCCATATCTCGGAAACTATAAGAGATAATGCAATTTGGGAATCGGCAACGTAATTAGCATGCCGAATATTACTTGGAATGTGAATTGGAACGAAATCGCTAATTCATAAGACCATTTTACAATTTTGGCCCAAGTAGAAGCAAAGCCAATATTGTAAGATATCGATAGTCCATATCTCGGAAACTATAAGAGATAATTCAATTTGGCAATCGGCAACGTAATTATCATGCCGAATATTACTTGGAATGTGAATTGGAACGAAATCGCTAATTCATAAGACCATTTTACAATTTTGGCCCAAGTAGAAGCAGAGCCAATATTGTAAGATGTCGATAGTCCATATCTCGGAATCTATAAGAGATAATGCAATTTGGCAACCGGCAATGTAATTAGCATGCCGAATATTACTTGGAATATGAATTGGAACTAAATCGCTAATTCATAAGACCATTTTACAATTTTGGCCCAAGTAGAAGCAGAGTCAATATTATAAGATGCCGGTAAACCACATCTCGGAAACTATAAGAGATAAGGCAATTTGGCAATCGGCAACGTAATTAGCATGCCGAATATTACTTGGAATGTGAATTGGAACGAAATAGCTAATTCATAAGACCATTTTACAATTTTGGCCCAAGTAAAAGCAGAGCCAATATTGTAAGATGTCGATAGTCCATATCTCGGAAACTATAAGGGATAATGCAATTTGGCAATCGGCAACGTAATTAGCATGCCGAATATTACTTGGAATGTGAATTGGAACGAAATCGCTAATTCATAAGACCATTTTACAATTTTGGCCCAAGTTAGAAGCAGAGCCAATATTGTAAGATGCCGATAGTCCATATCTCGGAAACTATAAGAGATAATGCAATTTGGTAATTGGCAACGTAATTAGCATTCCGAATATTACTTGGAATGTGAATTGGAACGAAATCGCTAATTCATAAGACCATTTTACAATTTTGGCCCAAGTTAGAAGCAGAGCCAATATTGTAAGATGCCGATAGTCCATATCTCGGAAACTAAAAGGGATAATGCAATTTGGCAATCGGCAACGTAATTAGCATGCCGAATATTACTAGGAATGTGAATTGGAACGAAATCGCTAATTCATAAGACCATTTTACAATTTTGGCCCAAGTAGAAGCAGAGCCAATATTGTAAGATGCCGGTAGTCCATATCTCGGAAACTATAAGAGATAAGGCAATTTGGCAATCGGCAACGTAATTGGCATGCCGAATATTACTTGGAATGTGAATAGGAACGAAATCGCTAATTTATAAGACCATTTTACAATTTTGGCACAAGTAGAAGCAGAGCCAATATTGTAAGATGTCGATAGTCCATATCTCGGAAACTAAAAGAGATAATGCAATTTGGCAATCGGCAACGTAATTAGCATGCCGAATATTACTTGGAATGTGAATTGGAACGAAATCGCTAATTCATAAGACCATTTTACAATTTTGGCCCAAGTAGAAGCAAAGCCAATATTGTAAGATATCGATAGTCCATATCTCGGAAACTATAAGAGATAATGCAATTTGGCAATCGGCAACGTAATTAGCATGCCGAATATTACTTGGAATATGAATTGGAACGAAATCGCTAATTCATAAGACCATTTTACAATTTTGGCCCAAGTAGAAGCAGAGCCAATATTGTAAGATGTCGATAGTCCATATCTCGGAATCTATAAGAGATAATGCAATTTGGCAATCGGCAACGTAATTAGCATGCCGAATATTACTTGGAATGTGAATTGGAACGAAATCGCTAATTCATAAGACCATTTTACAATTTTGGCCCAAGTAGAAGCAGAGTCAATATTATAAGATGCCGGTAAACCATATCTCGGAAACTATAAGAGATAAGGCAATTTGGCAATCGGCAACGTAATTAGCATGCCGATTATTACTTGGAATGTGAATTGGAACGAAATCGCTAATTCATAAGACCATTTTACAATTTTGGCCCAAGTAGAAGCAGAGCCAATATTGTAAGATGCCGATAGCCCATATCTCGGAAACTATAAGAGATAATGCAATTTGGCAATCGGCAACGTAATTAGCATGCCGAATATTACTTGGAATGTGAATTGGAACGAAATCGCTAATTCATAAGACCATTTTACAATTTTGGCCCAAGTTAGAAGCAGAGCTGTAAGATGCCGATAGTCCATATCTCGGAAACTATAAGAGGTAATGCAATTTGGCAATTGGCAGCGTAATTAGCATGCCGAATATTACTTGGAATGTGAATTGGAACGAAATCGCTAATGCATAAGACCATTTTACAATTTTGGCCCAAGTAGAAGCAGAGCCAATATTGTAAGATGTCGATAGTCCATATCTCGGAAACTAAAAGAGATAATGCAATTTGGCAATCGGCAACGTAATTAGCATGCCGAATATTACTTGGATTGTGAATTGAAACGAAATCGCTAATTCATAAGACTATTTTACAATTTTGGCCCAAGTAAAAGCAGAGCCAATATTGTAAGATGTCGATAACCCATATCTCGGAAACTATACGAGATAATGCAATTTGGCAATCCGCAACGTAATTAGCATGCCAAATATTACTTGGAATGTGAATTGGAACGAAATCGCTAATTCATAAGACCATTTTACAATTTTGGCCCAAGTAGAAGCAGAGCCAATGTTGTAAGATGCCGATAGCCCATATCTCGGAAACTATAAGAGATAATGCAATTTGGCAATCGGCAACGTAATTAGCATGCCGAATATTACTTGGAATGTGAATTGGAACGAAATCGCTAATTCATAAGGCCATTTTACAATTTTGGCCCAAGTTAGAAGCAGAGCCAATATTGTAAGATGCCGATAGTCCATATCTCGGAAACTATAAGAGGTAATGCAATTTGGCAATTGGCAGCGTAATTAGCATGCCGAATATTACTTGGAATGTGAATTGGAACGAAATCGCTAATGCATAAGACCATTTTACAATTTTGGCCCAAGTAGAAGCAGAGCCAATATTGTAAGATGTCGATAGTCCATATCTCGGAAACTATAAGAGATAATGCAATTTGGCAATCGGCAACGTAATTAGCATGCCGAATATTACTTGGAATGGGAATTGGAACGAAATTGCTAATTCATAAGACCATTTTACAATTTTGGCCCAAGTAGAAGCAGAGCCAATATTGTAAGATGTCGATAGTCCATATCTCAGAAACTATAAGAGATAATGCAATTTGGCAATCGGCAACGTAATTAGCATGCCGAATATTACTTGGAATGTGAATTGGAACGAAATCGCTAATTCATAAGTCCATTTTACAATTTTGGCCCAAGTAGAAGCAGAGCCAATATTGTAAGATGCCGATAGTCCATTTCTCGGAAACTATAAGAGATAATGCAATTTGGCAATTGGCAACGTAATTAGCATGCCGAATATTACTTGGAATGTGAATTGGAACGAAATCGCTAATTCATAAGTCCATTTTACAATTTTGGCCCAACTAGAAGCAGAGCCAATATTGTAAGATTCCGATAGTCCATATCTCGGAAACTATAAGAGATAATGCAATTTGGCAATTGTCAACGTAATTAGCATGCCGACTATTACTTGGAATGTGAATTGGAACGAAATCGCTAATTCATAAGACCATTTTAAAATTTTGGCCCAAGTAGTAGCAGAGCCAATATTGAAAGATATCGATAGTCCATATCTCGGAAACTATAAGAGCTAATGCAATTTGGCAATCGGCAACGTAATTAGCATGCCGAATATTACTTGGAATGTGAATTGGAACGAAATCGCTAATTCATAAGACCATTTTACAATTTTGGCCCAAGTAGAAGCCGAGCCAATATTATAAGATGCCGATAGTCCATATCTCGGAAACTATAAGAGATAATGCAAGTTGGGAATCGGCAACGTAATTAGCATGCCGAATATTACTTGGAATGTGAATTGGAACGAAATCGCTAATTCATAAGACCATTTTACAATTTTGGCCCAAGTAGAAGCAAAGCCAATATTGTAAGATATCGATAGTCCATATCTCGGAAACTATAAGAGATAATGCAATTTGGCAATCGGCAACGTAATTAGCATGCCAAATATTACTTGGAATGTGAATTGGAACGAAATCGCTAATTCATAAGACCATTTTACAATTTTGGCCCAAGTAGAAGCAGAGCCAATATTGTAAGATGTCGATAGTCCATATCTCGGAATCTATAAGAGATAATGCAATTTGGCAATCGGCAACGTAATTAGCATGCCGAATATTACTTGGAATGTGAATTGGAACGAAATCGCTAATTCATAAGACCATTTTACAATTTTGGCCCAAGTAGAAGCAGAGTCAATATTGTAAGATGTCGATAGTCCATATCTCGGAAACTATAAGAGATAATGCAATTTGGCAATCGGCAACGTAATTAGCATGCCGAATATTACTTGGAATGTGAATTGGAACGAAATCGCTAATTCATAAGACCATTTTACAATTTGGGCCCAAGTTAGAAGCAGAGCCAATATTGTAAGATGCCGATAGTCCATATCTCGGAAACTATAAGAGATAATGCAATTTGGTAATTGGCAACGTAATTAGCATGCCGAATATTACTTGGAATGTGAATTGGAACGAAATCGCTAATTCATAAGACCATTTTACAATTTTGGCCCAAGATAGAAGCAGAGCCAATATTGTAAGATGCCGATATTCCATATCTCGGAAACTAAAAGGGATAATGCAATTTGGCAATCCGCAACGTAATTAGCATGCCAAATATTACTTGGAATGTGAATTGGAACGAAATCGCTAATTCATAAGACCATTTTACAATTTTGGCCCAAGTAGAAGCAGAGCCAATATTGTAAGATGCCGGTAGTCCATATCTCGGAAACTATAAGAGATAAGGCAATTTGGCAATCGGCAACGTAATTGGCATGCCGAATATTACTTGGAATGTGAATAGGAACGAAATCGCTAATTTATAAGACCATTTTACAATTTTGGCACAAGTAGAAGCAGAGCCAATATTGTAAGATGTCGATAGTCCATATCTCGGAAACTAAAAGAGATAATGCAATTTGGCAATCGGCAACGTAATTAGCATGCCGAATATTACTTGGAATGTGAATTGGAACGAAATCGCTAATTCATAAGACCATTTTACAATTTTGGCCCAAGTAGAAGCAAAGCCAATATTGTAAGATATCGATAGTCCATATCTCGGAAACTATAAGAGATAATGCAATTTGGCAATCGGCAACGTAATTAGCATGCCGAATATTACTTGGAATGTGAATTGGAACGAAATCGCTAATTCATAAGACCATTTTACAGTTTTGGCCCAAGTAGAAGCAGAGCCAATATTGGAAGATGTCGATAGTCCATATCTCGCAAACTATAAGAGACTATAAGAGATAATGCAATTTTGCAATCGGCGACGTAATTAGCATGCCGAATATTACTTGAAATGTGAGTTGGAACGAAATCGCTAATTCATAAGACCATTTTACAGTTTTGGCCCAAGTAGAAGCAGAGTCAATATTATAAGATGCCGGTAAACCATATCTCGGAAACTATAAGAGATAAGGCAATTTGGCAATCGGCAACGTAATTAGCATGCCGAATATTACTTGGAATGTGAATTGGAACGAAATAGCTAATTCATAAGACCATTTTACAATTTCGGCCCTAGTAAAAGCAGAGCCAATATTGTAAGATGTCGATAGTCCATATCTCGGAAACTATAAGAGATAATGCAATTTGGCAATCGGCAACGTAATTAGCATGCCGAATATTACTTGGAATGTGAATTGGAACGAAATCGCTAATTCATAAGACCATTTTACAATTTTGGCCCAAGTTAGAAGCAGAGCCAATATTGTAAGATGCCGATAGTCCATATCTCGGAAACTATAAGAGATAATGCAATTTGGTAATTGGCAACGTAATTAGCATTCCGAATATTACTTGGAATGTGAATTGGAACGAAATCGCTAATTCATAAGACCATTTAACAATTTTGGCCCAAATTAGAAACAGAGCCAATATTGTAAGATGCCGATAGTCCATATCTCGGAAACTAAAAGAGATAATGCAATTTGGCAATCGGCAACGTAATTAGCATGCCGAATATTACTTGGAATGTGAATTGGAACGAAATCGCTAATTCATAAGACCATTTTACAATTTTGGCCCAAGTAGAAGCAGAGCCAATATTGTAAGATGCCGGTAGTCCATATCTCGGAAACTATAAGAGATAAGGCAATTTGGCAATCGGCAACGTAATTGGCATGCCGAATATTACTTGGAATGTGAATAGGAACGAAATCGCTAATTTATAAGACCATTTTACAATTTTGGCCCAAGTAGAAGCAGAGCCAATATTGTAAGATGTCGATAGTCCATATCTCGGAAACTAAAAGAGGTAATGCAATTTGGCAATCGGCAACGTAATTAGCATGCCGAATATTACTTGGAATGTGAATTGGAACGAAATCGCTAATTCATAAGACCATTTTACAATTTTGGCCCAAGTAGAAGCAGAGCCAATATTGTAAGATGCAGGTAGTCCATATCTCGAAAACTATAAGAGATAAGGCAATTTGGCAATCGGCAACGTAATTAGCATGCCGAATATTACTTGGACTGTGAATTGGAACGAAATCGCTAATTTATAAGACCATTTTACAATTTTGGCCCAAGTTAGAAGCAGAGCCAATATTGTAAGATGCCGATAGTCCATATCTCGTAAACTAAAAGAGATAATGCAATTTGGCAATCGGCAACGTAATTAGCATGCGGAATATTACTTGGAATGTGAATTGGAACGAAATCGCTAATTCATAAGTCCATTTTACAATTTTGGCCCAAGTAGAAGCAGAGTCAATATTATAAGATGCCGGTAGACCATATCTCGGAAACTATAAGAGATAAGGCAATTTGGCAATCGGCAACGTAATTAGCATGCCGAATATTACTTGGAATGTGAATTGGAACGAAATCGCTAATTCATAAGACCATTTTACAATTTTGGCCCAAGTAGAAGCAAAGCCAATATTGTAAGATGCCGGTAGTCCATATCTCGGAAACTATAAGAGATAAGGCAATTTGGCAATCGGCAACGTAATTAGCATGCCGAATATTACTTGGAATGTGAATTGGAACGAAATCGCTAATTCATAAGACCATTTTACAATTTTGGGCGAAGTAGAAGCAGAGCCAATATTGTAAGATGTCGATAGTCCATATCTCGGAAACTATACGAGATAATGCAATTTGGCAATCCGCAACGTAATTAGCATGCCGAATATTACTTGGAATGTGAATTGGAACGAAATCGCTAATTCATAAGACCATTTTACAATTTTGGCCCAAGTTAGAAGCAGAGCCAATATTGTAAGATGCCGATAGTCCATATCTCGGAAACTATAAGAGGTAATGCAATTTGGCAATTGGCAGCGTAATTAGCATGCCGAATATTACTTGGAATGTGAATTGGAACGAAATCGCTAATTCATAAGACCATTTTACAATTTTGGCCCAAGTAGAAGCAGAGCCAATATTGTAAGATGTCGATAGTCCATATCTCGGAAACTATAAGAGATAATGCAATTTGGCAATCGGCAACGTAATTAGCATGCCGAATATTACTTGGAATGTGAATTGGAACGAAATCGTTAATTCATAAGTCCATATTACAATTTTGGCCCAAGTAGAAGCAGAGCCAATATTGTAAGATGCCGATAGTCCATATCTCGGAAACTATAAGAGATAATGCAATTTGGCGATTGGCAACGTAATTAGCATGCCGAATATTACTTGGAATGTGAATTGGAACGATATCGATAATTCATAAGTCCATTTTACAATTTTGGCCCAACTAGAAACAGAGCCAATATTGTAAGATGCCGATAGTCCATATCTCGGAAACTATAAGAGATAATGCAATTTGGCAATTGTCAACGTAATTAGCATGCCGACTATTACTTGGAATGTGAATTGGAACGAAATCGCTAATTCATAAGACCATTTTAAAATTTTGGCCCAAGTAGAAGCAGAGCCAATATTGAAAGATGTCGATAGTCCATATCTCGGAAACTATAAGAGCTAATGCAATTTGGCAATCGGCAACGTAATTAGCATGCCGAATATTACTTGGAATGTGAATTGGAACGAAATCGCTAATTCATAAGACCATTTTACAATTTTGGCCCAAGTAGAAGCAGAGCCAATATTATAAGATGCCGATAGTCCATATCTCGGAAACTATAAGAGATAATGCAATTTGGCAATCGGCAACGTAATTAGCATGCCGAATATTACTTGGATTGTGAATTGGAACGAAATCGCTAATTCATAAGACCATTTTACAATTTTGGCCCAAGTAGAAGCCGAGCCAATATTATAAGATGCAGATAGTCCATATCTCGGAAACTATAAGAGATAATGCAATTTGGGAATCGGCAACGTAATTAGCATGCCGAATATTACTTGGAATGTGAATTGGAACGAAATCGCTAATTCATAAGACCATTTTACAATTTTGGCCCAAGTAGAAGCAAAGCCAATATTGTAAGATATCGATAGTCCATATCTCGGAAACTATAAGAGATAATGCAATTTGGCAACCGGCAATGTAATTAGCATGCCGAATATTACTTGGAATGTGAATTGGAACGAAATCGCCAATAGATAAGACCATTTTACAATTTGGGCCCAAGTTAGAAGCAGAGCCTAAGGTGTAAATTATTGATAGTCCATATCTCGGAAACTATAAGAGATAATGCAATTTCGCAACCGGCAATGTAATTAGCATGCCGAATATCACTTGGAATGTGAATTGGAACGAAATCGCCAATAGGTAAGACCATTTTACAATTTGGGCCCAAGTTAGAAGCAGAGCCTAAGGTGTAAATTATCGATAGTCCGTACCTCGGAAACTATAAGAGATAATGCAATTTGGCAACCGGCAATGTAATTAGCATGCCGAATATTACTTGGAATGTGAATTGGAACGAAATCGCCAATAGATAAGACCATTTTACAATTTGGGACCAAGTCAGAAGCAGAGCCTAAGGTGTAAATTATCGATAGTCCATATCTCGGAAACTATAAGAGATAATGCAATTTGGCAACCGGCAATGTAATTAGCATGCCGAATATTACTTGGAATGTGAATTGGAACGAAATCGCCAATAGATAAGACCATTTTACAATTTAGGACCAAGTTAGAAGCAGAGCCTAAGGTGTAAATTATCGATAGTCCATATCTCGGAAACTATAAGAGATAATGCAATTTGGCAACCGGCAATGTAATTAGCATGCCGAATATTACTTGGAATGTGAATTGGAACGAAATCGCCAATTGATAAGACCATTTTACAATTTGGGCCCAAGTTAGAAGCAGAGCCTAAGGTGTAAATTATCGATAGTCCATATCTCGGAAACTATAAGAGATAATGCAATTTGGCAACCGGCAATGTAATTAGCATGCCGAATATTACTTGGAATGTGAATTGGAACGAAATCGCCAATAGATAAGACCATTTTACAATTTGGGCACAAGTTAGAAGCAGAGCCTAAGGTGTAAATTATTGATAGTCCATATCTCGGAAACTATAAGTGATAATGCAATTTCGCAACCGGCAATGTAATTAGCACGCCGAATATCACTTGGAATGTGAATTGGGACGAAATCGCCAATAGATAAGACCATTTTACAATTTGGGCCCAAGTTAGAAGCAGAGCCTAAGGTGTAAATTATCGATAGTCCATATCTCGGAAACTATAAGAGATAATGCAATTTGGCAACCGGCAATGTAATTAGCATGCCGAATATTACTTGGAATGTGAATTGGAACGAAATCGCCAATAGATAAGACCATTTTACAATTTGGGCCCAAGTTAGAAGCAGAGCCTAAGGTGTAAATTATCGATAGTCCATATCTCGGAAACTATAAGAGATAATGCAATTTGGCAACCGGCAATGTAATTAGCATGCCGAATATTACTTGGAATGTGAATTGGAACGAAATCGCCAATAGATAAGACCATTTTACAATTTGGGCCCAAGTTAGAAGCAGAGCCTAAGGTGTAAATTATCGATAGTCCATATCTCGGAAACTATAAGAGATAATGCAATTTCGCAACCGGCAATGTAATTAGCATGCCGAATATCACTTGGAATGTGAATTGGGACGAAATCGCCAATAGATAAGACCATTTTACAATTTGGGCCCAAGTTAGAAGCAGAGCCTAAGGTGTAAATTATCGATATTCCATATCTCGGAAACTATAAGAGATAATGCAATTTGGCAACCGGCAATGTAATTAGCATGCCGAATATTACTTGGAATGTGAATTGGAACGAAATCGCCAATAGATAAGACCATTTTACAATTTGGGCCCAAGTTAGAAGCAGAGCCTAAGGTGTAAATTATTGATAGTCCATATCTGGGAAACTATAAGAGATAATGCAATTTCGCAACCGGCAATGTAATTAGCATGCCGAATATCACTTGGAATGTGAATTGGAACGAAATCGCCAATAGGTAAGACCATTTTACAATTTGGGCCCAAGTTAGAAGCAGAGCCTAAGGTGTAAATTATCGATAGTCCGTATCTCGGAAACTATAAGAGATAATGCAATTTGGCAACCGGCAATGTAATTAGCATGCCGAATATTACTTGGAATGTGAATTGGAACGAAATCGCCAATAGATAAGACCATTTTACAATTTGGGACCAAGTCAGAAGCAGAGCCTAAGGTGTAAATTATCGATAGTCCATATCTCGGAAACTATAAGAGATAATGCAATTTGGCAACCGGCAATGTAATTAGCATGCCGAATATTACTTGGAATGTGAATTGGAACGAAATCGCCAATAGATAAGACCATTTTACAATTTAGGAGCAAGTTAGAAGCAGAGCCTAAGGTGTAAATTATCGATAGTCCATATCTCGGAAACTATAAGAGATAATGCAATTTGGCAACCGGCAATGTAATTAGCATGCCGAATATTACTTGGAATGTGAATTGGAACGAAATCGCCAATAGATAAGACCATTTTACAATTTGGGCCCAAGTTAGAAGCAGAGCCTAAGGTGTAAATTATCGATAGTCCATATCTCGGAAACTATAAGAGATAATGCAATTTGGCAACCGGCAATGTAATTAGCATGCCGAATATTACTTGGAATGTGAATTGGAACGAAATCGCCAATAGATAAGACCATTTTACAATTTGGGCACAAGTTAGAAGCAGAGCCTAAGGTGTAAATTATTGATAGTCCATATCTGGGAAACTATAAGTGATAATGCAATTTCGCAACCGGCAATGTAATTAGCACGCCGAATATCACTTGGAATGTGAATTGGGACGAAATCGCCAATAGATAAGACCATTTTACAATTTGGGCCCAAGTTAGAAGCAGAGCCTAAGGTGTAAATTATCGATAGTCCATATCTCGGAAACTATAAGAGATAATGCAATTTGGCAACCGGCAATGTAATTAGCATGCCGAATATTACTTGGAATGTGAATTGGAACGAAATCGCCAATAGATAAGACCATTTTACAATTTGGGCCCAAGTTAGAAGCAGAGCCTAAGGTGTAAATTATCGATAGTCCATATCTCGGAAACTATAAGAGATAATGCAATTTGGCAACCGGCAATGTAATTAGCATGCCGAATATTACTTGGAATGTGAATTGGAACGAAATCGCCAATAGATAAGACCATTTTACAATTTGGGCCCAAGTTAGAAGCAGAGCCTAAGGTGTAAATTATCGATAGTCCATATCTCGGAAACTATAAGAGATAATGCAATTTCGCAACCGGCAATGTAATTAGCATGCCGAATATCACTTGGAATGTGAATTGGGACGAAATCGCCAATAGATAAGGCCATTTTACAATTTGGGCCCAAGTTAGAAGCAGAGCCTAAGGTGTAAATTATCGATAGTCCATATCTCGGAAACTATAAGAGATAATGCAATTTGGCAACCGGCAATGTAATTAGCATGCCGAATATTACTTGGAATGTGAATTGGAACGAAATCGCCAATAGATAAGACCATTTTACAATTTGGGCCCAAGTTAGAAGCAGAGCCTATGGTGTAAATAATCGATAGTCCATATCTCGGAAACTATAAGAGATAATGCAATTTGGCAACCGGCAATGTAATTAGCATGCCGAATATTACTTGGAATGTGAATTGGAACGAAATCGCCAATAGATAAGACCATTTTACAATTTGGGCCCAAGTTAGAAGCAGAGCCTAAGGTGTAAATTATCGATAGTCCATATCTCGGAAACTATAAGAGATAATGCAATTTGGCAACCGGCAATGTAATTAGCATGCCGAATATTACTTGGAATGTGAATTGGAACGAAATCGCCAATAGATAAGACCATTTTACAATTTGGGCCCAAGTTAGAAGCAGAGCCTAAGGTGTAAATTATCGATAGTCCATATCTCGGAAACTATAAGAGATAATGCAATTTGGCAACCGGCAATGTAATTAGCATGCCGAATATTACTTGGAATGTGAATTGGAACGAAATCGCCAATAGATAAGACCATTTTACAATTTGGGCCCAAGTTAGAAGCAGAGCCTAAGGTGTAAATTATTGATAGTCCATATCTCGGAAACTATAAGAGATAATGCAATTTGGCAACCGGCAATGTAATTAGCATGCCGGATATTACTTGGAATGTGAATTGGAACGAAATCGCCAATAGATAAGACCATTTTACAATTTGGGCCCAAGTTAGAAGCAGAGCCTATGGTGTAAATTATCGATAGTCCATATCTCGGAAACTATAAGAGATAATGCAATTTGGCAACCGGCAATGTAATTAGCATGCCGAATATTACTTGGAATGTGAATTGGAACGAAATCGCCAATAGAGAAGACCATTTTACAATTTGGGCCCAAGTTAGAAGCTGAGCCTAAGGTGTAAATTATCGATAGTCCATATCTCGGAAACTATAAGAGATAATGCAATTTGGCAACCGGCAATGTAATTAGCATGCCGAATATTACTTGGAATGTGAATTGGAACGAAATCGCCAATAGATAAGACCATTTTACAATTTGGGCATAAGTTAGAAGCAGAGCCTAAGGTGTAAATTATCGATAGTCCATATCTCGGAAACTATAAGAGATAATGCAATTTGGCAACCGGCAATGTAATTAGCATGCCGAATATTACTTGGAATGTGAATTGGAACGAAATCGCCAATAGGTAAGACCATTTTACAATTTGGGCCCAAGTTAGAAGCAGAGCCTAAGGTGTAAATTATCGATAGTCCATATCTCGGAAACTATAAGAGATAATTCAATTTGGCAACCGGCAATGTAATTAGCATGCCGAATATTACTTGGAATGTGAATTGGAACGAAATCGCCAATAGATAAGACCATTTTACAATTTGGGCCCAAGTTAGAAGCAGAGCCTAAGGTGTAAATTATCGATAGTCCATATCTCGGAAACTATAAGAGATAATGCAATTTGGCAACCGGCAATGTAATTAGCATGCCGAATATTACTTGGAATGTGAATTGGAACGAAATCGCCAATAGATAAGACCATTTTACAATTTGGGAGCAAGTTAGAAGCAGAGCCTAAGGTGTAAATTATCGATAGTCCATATCTCGGAAACTATAAGAGATAATGCAATTTGGCAACCGGCAATGTAATTAGCATGCCGAATATTACTTGGAATGTGAATTGGAACGAAATCGCCAATAGATAAGACCATTTTACAATTTGGGCCCAAGTTAGAAGCAGAGCCTATGGTGTAAATTATCGATAGTCCATATCTCGGAAACTATAAGAGATAATGCAATTTGGCAACCGGCAATGTAATTAGCATGCCGAATATTACTTGGAATGTGAATTGGAACGAAATCGCCAATAGATAAGACCATTTTACAATTTGGGCCCAAGTTAGAAGCAGAGCCTAAGGTGTAAATTATCGATAGTCCATATCTCGGAAACTATAAGAGATAATGCAATTTGGCAACCGGCAATGTAATTAGCATGCCGAATATTACTTGGAATGTGAATTGGAACGAAATCGCCAATAGAGAAGACCATTTTACAATTTGGGCCCAAGTTAGAAGCTGAGCCTAAGGTATAAATTATCGATAGTCCATATCTCGGAAACTATAAGAGATAATGCAATTTGGCAACCGGCAATGTAATTAGCATGCCGAATATTACTTGGAATGTGAATTGGAACGAAATCGCCAATAGATAAGACCATTTTACAATTTGGGCATAAGTTAGAAGCAGAGCCTAAGGTGTAAATTATCGATAGTCCATATCTCGGAAACTATAAGAGATAATGCAATTTGGCAACCGGCAATGTAATTAGCATGCCGAATATTACTTGGAATGTCAATTGGAACGAAATCGCCAATAGGTAAGACCATTTTACAATTTGGGCCCAAGTTAGAAGCAGAGCCTAAGGTGTAAATTATCGATAGTCCATATCTCGGAAACTATAAGAGATAATTCAATTTGGCAACCGGCAATGTAATTAGCATGCCGAATATTACTTGGAATGTGAATTGGAACGAAATCGCCAATAGATAAGACCATTTTACAATTTGGGCCCAAGTTAGAAGCAGAGCCTAAGGTGTAAATTATCGATAGTCCATATCTTGGAAACTATAAGAGATAATGCAATTTGGCAACCGGCAATGTAATTAGCATGCCGAATATTACTTGGAATGTGAATTGGAACGAAATCGCCAATAGATAAGACCATTTTACAATTTGGGAGCAAGTTAGAAGCAGAGCCTAAGGTGTAAATTATCGATAGTCCATATCTCGGAAACTATAAGAGATAATGCAATTTGGCAACCGGCAATGTAATTAGCATGCCGAATATTACTTGGAATGTGAATTGGAACGAAATCGCCAATAGATAAGACCATTTTACAATTTGGGCCCAAGTTAGAAGCAGAGCCTATGGTGTAAATTATCGATAGTCCATATCTCGGAAACTATAAGAGATAATGCAATTTGGCAACCGGCAATGTAATTAGCATGCCGAATATTACTTGGAATGTGAATTGGAACGAAATCGCCAATAGATAAGACCATTTTACAATTTGGGCCCAAGTTAGAAGCAGAGCCTAAGGTGTAAATTATCGATAGTCCATATCTCGGAAACTATAAGAGATAATGCAATTTGGCAACCGGCAATGTAATTAGCATGCCGAATATTACTTGGAATGTGAATTGGAACGAAATCGCCAATAGATAAGACCATTTTACAATTTGGGCCAAAGTTAGAAGCAGAGCCTAAGGTGTAAATTATCGATAGTCCATATCTCGGAAACTATAAGAGATAATGCAATTTGGCAACCGGCAATGTAATTAGCATGCCGAATATTACTTGGAATGTGAATTGGAACGAAATCGCCAATAGATAAGACCATTTTACAATTTGGGCCCAAGTTAGAAGCAGAGCCTAAGGTGTAAATTATCGATAGTCCATATCTCGGAAACTATAAGAGATAATGCAATTTGGTAGCCGGCAATGTAATTAGCATGCCGAATATCACTTGGAATGTGAATTGGGACGAAATCGCCAATAGATAAGACCATTTTACAATTTGGGCCCAAGTTAGAAGCAGAGCCTAAGGTGTAAATTATCGATAGTCCATATCTCGGAAACTATAAGAGATAATGCAATTTGGCAACCGGCAATGTAATTAGCATGCCGAATTTTACTTGGAATGTGAATTGGAACGAAATCGCCACTAGATAAGACCATTTTACAATTTGGGCCCAAGTTAGAAGCAGAGCCTAAGGTGTAAATTATCGATAGTCCATATCTCGGAAACTATAAGAGATAATGCAATTTGGTAACCGGCAATGTAATTAGCATGCCGAATATCACTTGGAATGTGAATTGGGACGAAATCGCCAATAGATAAGACCATTTTACAATTTGGGCCCAAGTTAGAAGCAGAGCCTAAGGTGTAAATTATCGATAGTCCATATCTCGGAAACTATAAGAGATAATGCAATTTGGCAACCGGCAATGTAATTAGCATGCCGAATTTTACTTGGAATGTGAATTGGAACGAAATCGCCACTAGATAAGACCATTTTACAATTTGGGCCCAAGTTAGAAGCAGAGCCTAAGGTGTAAATTATTGATAGTCCATATCTCGGAAACTATAAGAGATAATGCAATTTCGCAACCGGCAATGTAATTAGCATGCCGAATATCACTTGGAATGTGAATTGGGACGAAATAGTCAATAGATAAGACGATTTTACAATTTGGGCCCAAGTTAGAAGCAGAGCCTAAGGTGTAAATTATCGATAGTCCATATCTCGGAAACTATAAGAGATAATGCAATTTGGCAACCGGCAATGTAATTAGCATGCCGAATATTACTTGGAATGTGAATTGGAACGAAATCGCCAATAGATAAGACCATTTTACAATTTGGGCCCAAGTTAGAAGCAGAGCCTAAGGTGTAAATTATCGATAGTCCATATCTCGGAAACTATAAGAGATAATGCAATTTCTCAACCGGCAATGTAATTAGCATGCCGAATATCACTTGGAATGTGAATTGGGACGAAATCGCCAATAGATAAGACCATTTTACAATTTGGGCCCAAGTTAGAAGCAGAGCCTAAGGTGTAAATTATCGATAGTCCATATCTCGGAAACTATAAGAGATAATGCAATTTGGCAACCATCAATGTAATTAGCATGCCGAATATTACTTGGAATGTGAATTGGAACGAAATCGCCAATAGATAAGACCATTTTACAATTTGGGCCCAAGTTAGAAGCAGAGCCTATGGTGTAAATTATCGATAGTCCATATCTCGGAAACTATAAGAGATAATGCAATTTGGCAACCGGCAATGTAATTAGCATGCCGAATATTACTTGGAATGTGAATTGGAACGAAATCGCCAATAGAAAAGACCATTTTACAATTTGGGCCCAAGTTAGAAGCAGAGCCTAAGGTGTAAATTATCGATAGTCCATATCTCGGAAACTATAAGAGATAATGCAATTTGGCAACCGGCAATGTAATTAGCATGCCGAATATTACTTGGAATGTGAATTGGAACGAAATCGCCAATAGATAAGACCATTTTACAATTTGGGCCCAAGTTAGAAGCAGAGCCTAAGGTGTAAATTATTGATAGTCCATATCTCGGAAACTATAAGAGATAATGCAATTTCGCAACCGGCAATGTAATTAGCATGCCGAATATCACTTGGAATGTGAATTGGGACGAAATCGCCAATAGATAAGACCATTTTACAATTTGGGCCCAAGTTAGAAGCAGAGCCTAAGGTGTAAATTATCGATAGTCCATATCTCGGAAACTATAAGAGATAATGCAATTTGGAAACCGGCAATGTAATTAGCATGCCGAATATTACTTGGAATGTGAATTGGAACGAAATCGCCAATAGATAAGACCATTTTACAATTTGGGCCCAAGTTAGAAGCAGAGCCTATGGTGTAAATTATCGATAGTCCATATCTCGGAAACTATAAGAGATAATGCAATTTGGCAACCGGCAATGTAATTAGCATGCCGAATATTACTAGGAATGTGAATTGGAACGAAATCGCCAATAGATAAGACCATTTTACAATTTGGGCCCAAGTTAGAAGCAGAGCCTAAGGTGTAAATTATCGATAGTCCATATCTCGGAAACTATAAGAGATAATGCAATTTGGCAACCGGCAATGTAATTAGCATGCCGAATATTACTTGGAATGTGAATTGGAACGAAATCGCCAATAGATAAGACCATTTTACAATTTGGGCCCAAGATAGAAGCGGAGCCTAAGGTGTAAATTATCGATAGTCCATATCTCGGAAACTATAAGAGATAATGCAATTTGACAACCGGCAATGTAATTAGCATGCCGAATATTACTTGGAATGTGAATTGGAACGAAATCGCCAATAGGTAAGACCATTTTACAATTTGGGCCCAAGTTAGAAGCAGAGCCTAAGGTGTAAATTATCGATAGTCCATATCTCGGAAACTATAAGAGATAATTCAATTTGGCAACCTGCAATGTAATTAGCATGCCGAATAATACTTGGAATGTGAATTGGAACGAAATCGCCAATAGATAAGACCATTTTACAATTTGGGCCCAAGTTAGAAGCAGAGCCTAAGGTGTAAATTATCGATAGTCCATATCTCGGAAACTATAAGAGATAATGCAATTTGGCAACCGGCAATGTAATTAGCATGCCGAATATTACTTGGAATGTGAATTGGAACGAAATCGCCAATAGATAAGACCATTTTACAATTTGGGAGCAAGTTAGAAGCAGAGCCTAAGGTGTAAATTATCGATAGTCCATATCTCGGAAACTATAAGAAATAATGCAATTTGGCAACCGGCAATGTAATTAGCATGCCGAATATTACTTGGAATGTGAATTGGAACGAAATCGCCAATAGATAAGACCATTTTACAATTTGGGCCCAAGTTAGAAGCAGAGCCTATGGTGTAAATTATCGATAGTCCATATCTCGGAAACTATAAGAGATAATGCAATTTGGCAACCGGCAATGTAATTAGCATGCCGAATATTACTTGGAATGTGAATTGGAACGAAATCGCCAATAGATAAGACCATTTTACAATTTGGGCCCAAGTTAGAAGCAGAGCCTAAGGTGTAAATTATCGATAGTCCATATCTCGGAAACTATAAGAGATAATGCAATTTGGCAACCGGCAATGTAATTAGCATGCCGAATATTACTTGGAATGTGAATTGGAACGAAATCGCCAATAGATAAGACCATTTTACAATTTGGGCCCAAGTTAGAAGCAGAGCCTAAGGTGTAAATTATCGATAGTCCATATCTCGGAAACTATAAGAGATAATGCAATTTGGCAACCGGCAATGTAATTAGCATGCCGAATATTACTTGGAATGTGAATTGGAACGAAATCGCCAATAGATAAAACCATTTTACAATTTGGGCCCAAGTTAGAAGCAGAGCCTAAGGTGTAAATTATTGATAGTCCATATCTCGGAAACTATAAGAGATAATGCAATTTCGCAACCGGCAATGTAATTAGCATGCCAAATATTACTTGGAATGTGAATTGGAACGAAATCGCCAATAGATAAGACCATTTTACAATTTGGGCCCAAGTTAGAAGCAGAGCCTAAGGTGTAAATTATCGATAGTCCATATCTCGGAAACTATAAGAGATAATGCAATTTGGCAACCGGCAATGTAATTAGCATGCCGAATATTACTTGGAATGTGAATTGGAACGAAATCGCCAATAGATAAGACCATTTTACAATTTGGGCCAAAGTTAGAAGCAGAGCCTAAGGTGTAAATTATCGATAGTCCATATCTCGGAAACTATAAGAGATAATGCAATTTGGCAACCGGCAATGTAATTAGCATGCCGAATATTACTTGGAATGTGAATTGGAACGAAATCGCCAATAGATAAGACCATTTTACAATTTGGGCCCAAGTTAGAAGCAGAGCCTAAGGTGTAAATTATTGATAGTCCATATCTCGGAAACTATAAGAGATAATGCAATTTCGCAACCGGCAATGTAATTAGCATGCCGAATATCACTTGGAATGTGAATTGGGACGAAATCGCCAATAGATAAGACCATTTTACAATTTGGGCCCAAGTTAGAAGCAGAGCCTAAGGTGTAAATTATCGATAGTCCATATCTCGGAAACTATAAGATATAATGCAATTTGGCAACCGGCAATGTAATTAGCATGCCGAATATTACTTGGAATGTGAATTGGAACGAAATCGCCAATAGATAAGACCATTTTACAATTTGGGCCCAAGTTAGAAGCAGAGCCTAAGGTGTAAATTATCGATAGTCCATATCTCGGAAACTATAAGAGATAATGCAATTTGGTAACCGGCAATGTAATTAGCATGCCGAATATCACTTGGAATGTGAATTGGGACGAAATCGCCAATAGATAAGACCATTTTACAATTTGGGCCCAAGTTAGAAGCAGAGCCTAAGGTGTAAATTATCGATAGTCCATATCTCGGAAACTATAAGAGATAATGCAATTTGGCAACCGGCAATGTAATTAGCATGCCGAATTTTACTTGGAATGTGAATTGGAACGAAATCGCCACTAGATAAGACCATTTTACAATTTGGGCCCAAGTTAGAAGCAGAGCCTAAGGTGTAAATTATTGATAGTCCATATCTCGGAAACTATAAGAGATAATGCAATTTCGCAACCGGCAATGTAATTAGCATGCCGAATATCACTTGGAATGTGAATTGGGACGAAATCGCCAATAGATAAGACCATTTTACAATTTGGGCCCAAGTTAGAAGCAGAGCCTAAGGTGTAAATTATCGATAGTCCATATCTCGGAAACTATAAGAGATAATGCAATTTGGCAACCGGCAATGTAATTAGCATGCCGAATATTACTTGGAATGTGAATTGGAACGAAATCGCCAATAGATAAGACCATTTTACAATTTGGGCCCAAGTTAGAAGCAGAGCCTAAGGTGTAAATTATTGATAGTCCATATCTCGGAAACTATTAGAGATAATGCAATTTCGCAACCGGCAATGTAATTAGCATGCCGAATATCACTTGGAATGTGAATTGGGACGAAATCGCCAATAGATAAGACCATTTTACAATTTGGGCCCAAGTTAGAAGCAGAGCCTAAGGTGTAAATTATCGATAGTCCATATCTCGGAAACTATAAGAGATAATGCAATTTGGCAACCGGCAATGTAATTAGCATGCCGAATATTACTTGGAATGTGAATTGGAACGAAATCGCCAATAGATAAGACCATTTTACAATTTGGGCCCAAGTTAGAAGCAGAGCCTAAGGTGTAAATTATCGATAGTCCATATCTCGGAAACTATAAGAGATAATGCAATTTCGCAACCGGCAATGTAATTAGCATGCCGAATATCACTTGGAATGTGAATTGGGACGAAATCGTCAATAGATAAGACCATTTTCAATTTGGGCCCAAGTTAGAAGCAGAGCCTAAGGTGTAAATTATCGATAGTCCATATCTCGGAAACTATAAGAGATAATTCAATTTGGCAACCGGCAATGTAATTAGCATGCCGAATAAGGTTCGTACTTGGAATGTACGAACCTAATTGGAACGAAATCGCCAATAGATAAGACCATTTTACAATTTGGGCCCAAGTTAGAAGCAGAGCCTAAGGTGTAAATTATCGATAGTCCATATCTCGGAAACTATAAGAGATAATGCAATTTGGCAACCGGCAATGTAATTAGCATGCCGAATATTACTTGGAATGTGAATTGGAACGAAATCGCCAATAGATAAGACCATTTTACAATTTGGGCCCAAGTTAGAAGCAGAGCCTAAGGTGTAAATTATCGATAGTCCATATCTCGGAAACTATAAGAGATAATGCAATTTGGTAACCGGCAATGTAATTAGAATGCCGAATATCACTTGGAATGTGAATTGGGACGAAATCGCCAATAGATAAGACCATTATACAATTTTGGCCCAAGTTAGAAGCAGAGCCTAAGGTGTAAATTATCGATAGTCCATATCTCGGAAACTATAAGAGATAATGCAATTTGGCAACCGGCAATGTAATTAGCATGCCGAATTTTACTTGGAATGTGAATTGGAACGAAATCGCCACTAGATAAGACCATTTTACAATTTGGGCCCAAGTTAGAAGCAGAGCCTAAGGTGTAAATTATTGATAGTCCATACCTCGGAAACTATAAGAGATAATGCAATTTCGCAACCGGCAATGTAATTAGCATGCCGAATATCACTTGGAATGTGAACTGGGACGAAATCGCCAATAGATAAGACCATTTTACAAATTGGGCCCAAGTTAGAAGCAGAGCCTAAGGTGTAAATTATTGATAGTCCATATCTTGGAAACTATAAGAGATAATGCAATTTCGCAACCGGCAATGTAATTAGCATGCCGAATATCACTTGGAATGTGAATTGGTACGAAATCGCCAATAGATAAGACCATTTTACAATTTGGGCCCAAGTTAGAAGCAGAGCCTAAGGTGTAAATTATCGATAGTCCATATCTCGGAAACTATAAGAGATAATGCAATTTGGCAACCGGCAATGTAATTAGCATGCCGAATATTACTTGGAATGTGAATTGGAACGAAATCGCCAATAGATAAGACCATTTTACAATTTGGGCCCAAGTTAGAAGCAGAGCCTAAGGTGTAAATTATCGATAGACCATATCTCGGAAACTATAAGAGATAATGCAATTTGGCAACCGGCAATGAAATTAGCATGCCGAATATTACTTGGAATGTGAATTGGAACGAAATCGCCAATAGATAAGACCATTTTACAATTTGGGCCCAAGTTAGAAGCAGAGCCTAAGGTGTAAATTATCGATAGTCCATATCTCGGAAACTATAAGAGATAATGCAATTTGGCAACCGGCAATGTAATTAGCATGCCGAATATTACTTGGAATGTGAATTGCAACGAAATCGCCAATAGATAAGACCATTTTACAATTTGGGCCCAAGTTAGAAGCAGAGCCTAAGGTGTAAATTATCGATAGTCCATATCTCGGAAACTATAAGAGATAATGCAATTTGGCAACCGGCAATGTAATTAGCATGCCGAATATTACCTGGAATGTGAATTGGAACGAAATCGCCAATAGATAAGACCATTTTACAATTTGGGCCCAAGTTAGAAGCAGAGCCTAAGGTGTAAATTATTGATAGTCCATATCTCGGAAACTATAAGAGATAATGCAATTTCGCAACCGGCAATGTAATTAGCATGCCGAAAATCACTTGGAATGTGAATTGGGACGAAATCGCCAATAGATAAGACCATTTTACAATTTGGGCCCAAGTTAGAAGCAGAGCCTAAGGTGTAAATTATCGATAGTCCATATCTCGGAAACTATAAGAGATAATGCAATTTGGCAACCGGCAATGTAATTAGCATGCCGAATATTACTTGGAATGTGAATTGGAACGAAATCGCCAATAGGTAAGACCATTTTACAATTTGGGCCCAAGTTAGAAGCAGAGCCTAAGGTGTAAATTATCGATAGTCCATATCTCGGAAACTATAAGAGATAATTCAATTTGGCAACTGGCAATGTAATTAGCATGCCGAATATTACTTGGAATGTGAATTGGGACGAAATCGCCAATAGATAAGACCATTTTACAATTTGGGCCCAAGTTAGAAGCAGAGCCTAAGGTGTAAATAATCGATAGTCCATATCTCGGAAACTGTAAGAGATAATGCAATTTGGCAACCGGCAATGTAATTAGCATGCCGAATATTACTTGGAATGTGAATTGGAACGAAATCGCCAATAGGTAAGACCATTTTACAATTTGGGCCCAAGTTAGAAGCAGAGCCTAAGGTGTAAATTATCGATAGTCCATATCTCGGAAACTATAAGAGATAATTCAATTTGGCAACTGGCAATGTAATTAGCATGCCGAATATTACTTGGAATGTGAATTGGAACGAAATCGCCAATAGATAAGACCATTTTACAATTTGGGCCCAAGTTAGAAGCAGAGCCTAAGGTGTAAATTATCGATAGTCCATATCTCGGAAACTATAAGAGATAATGCAATTTGGCAACCGGCAATGTAATTAGCATGCCGAATATTACTTGGAATGTGAATTGGAACGAAATCGCCAATAGATAAGACCATTTTACAATTTGGGCCCAAGTTAGAAGCAGAGCCTAAGGTGTAAATTATCGATAGTCCATATCTCGGAAACTATAAGAGATAATGCAATTTGGCAACCGGCAATGTAACTAGCATGCCGAATATTACTTGGAATGTGAATTGGAACGAAATCGCCAATAGATAAGACCATTTTACAATTTGGGCCCAAGTTAGAAGCAGAGCCTAAGGTGTAAATTATCGATAGTCCATATCTCGGAAACTATAAGAGATAATGCAATTTGGCAACCGGCAATGTAATTAGCATGCCGAATATTCCTTGGAATGTGAATAGGAACGAAATCGCCAATAGATAAGACCATTTTACAATTTGGGCCCAAGTTAGAAGCAGAGCCTATGGTGTAAATTATCGATAGTCCATATCTCGGAAACTATAAGAGATAATGCAATTTGGCAACCGGCAATGTAATTAGCATGCCGAATATTACTTGGAATGTGAATTGGAACGAAATCGCCAATAGATAAGACCATTTTACAATTTGGGCCCAAGTTAGAAGCAGAGCCTAAGGTGTAAATTATCGATAGTCCATATCTCGGAAACTATAAGAGATAATGCAATTTGGCAACCGGCAATGTAATTAGCATGCCGAATATTACTTGGAATGTGAATTGGAACGAAATCGCCAATAGATAAGACCATTTTACAATTTGGGCCCAAGTTAGAAGCAGAGCCTAAGGTGTAAATTATCGATAGTCCATATCTCGGAAACTATAAGAGATAATGCAATTTGGCAACCGGCAATGTAATTAGCATGCCGAATATTACTTGGAATGTGAATTGGAACGAAATCGCCAATAGGTAAGACCATTTTACAATTTGGGCCCAAGTTAGAAGCAGAGCCTAAGGTTTAAATTATCGATAGTCCATATCTCGGAAACTATAAGAGATAATTCAATTTGGCAACCGGCAATGTAATTAGCATGCCGAATATTACTTGGAATGTGAATTGGAACGAAATCGCCAATAGATAAGACCATTTTACAATTTGGGCCCAAGTTAGAAGCAGAGCCTAAGGTGTAAATTATCGATAGTCCATATCTCGGAAACTATAAGAGATAATGCAATTTGGCAACCGGCAATGTAATTAGCATGCCGAATATTACTTGGAATGTGAATTGGAACGAAATCGCCAATAGATAAGACCATTTTACAATTTGGGAGCAAGTTAGAAGCAGTGCCTAAGGTGTAAATTATCGATAGTCCATATCTCGGAAACTATAAGAGATAATGCAATTTGGCAACCGGCAATGTAATTAGCATGCCGAATATTACTTGGAATGTGAATTGGAACGAAATCGCCAATAGATAAGACCATTTTACCATTTGGGCCCAAGTTAGAAGCAGAGCCTATGGTGTAAATTATCGATAGTCCATATCTCGGAAACTATAAGAGATAATGCAATTTGGCAACCGGCAATGTAATTAGCATGCCGAATATTACTTGGAATGTGAATTGGAACGAAATCGCCAATAGAAAAGACCATTTTACAATTTGGGCCCAAGTTAGAAGCAGAGCCTAAGGTTTAAATTATCGATAGTCCATATCTCGGAAACTATAAGAGATAATTCAATTTGGCAACTGGCAATGTAATTAGCATGCCGAATATTACTTGGAATGTGAATTGGAACGAAATCGCCAATAGATAAGACCATTTTACAATTTGGGCCCAAGTTAGAAGCAGAGCCTAAGGTGTAAATTATTGATAGTCCATATCTCGGAAACTATAAGAGATAATGCAATTTGGCAACCGGCAATGTAATTAGCATGCCGAATATTACTTGGAATGTGAATTGGAACGAAATCGCCAATAGATAAGACCATTTTACAATTTGGGCCCAAGTTAGAAGCAGAGCCTAAGGTGTAAATTATCGATAGTCCATATCTCGGAAACTATAAGAGATAATGCAATTTGGCAACCGGCAATGTAACTAGCATGCCGAATATTACTTGGAATGTGAATTGGAACGAAATCTCCAATAGATAAGACCATTTTACAATTTGGGCCCAAGTTAGAAGCAGAGCCTAAGGTGTAAATTATCGATAGTCCATATCTCGGAAACTATAAGAGATAATGCAATTTGGCAACCGGCAATGTAATTAGCATGCCGAATATTCCTTGGAATGTGAATTGGAACGAAATCGCCAATAGATAAGACCATTTTACAATTTGGGCCCAAGTTAGAAGCAGAGCCTATGGTGTAAATTATCGATAGTCCATATCTCGGAAACTATAAGAGATAATGCAATTTGGCAACCGGCAATGTAATTAGCATGCCGAATATTACTTGGAGTGTGAATTGGAACGAAATCGCCAATAGATAAGACCATTTTACAATTAGGGCCCAAGTTAGAAGCAGAGCCTAAGGTGTAAATTATCGATAGTCCATATCTCGGAAACTATAAGAGATAATGCAATTTGGCAACCGGCAATGTAATTAGCATGCCGAATATTACTTGGAATGTGAATTGGAACGAAATCGCCAATAGGTAAGACCATTTTACAATTTGGGCCCAAGTTAGAAGCAGAGCCTAAGGTTTAAATTATCGATAGTCCATATCTCGGAAACTATAAGAGATAATTCAATTTGGCAACCGGCAATGTAATTAGCATGCCGAATATTACTTGGAATGTGAATTGGAACGAAATCGCCAATAGATAAGACCATTTTACAATTTGGGCCCAAGTTAGAAGCAGAGCCTAAGGTGTAAATTATCGATAGTCCATATCTCGGAAACTATAAGAGATAATGCAATTTGGCAACCGGCAATGTAATTAGCATGCCGAATATTACTTGGAATGTGAATTGGAACGAAATCGCCAATAGATAAGACCATTTTACAATTTGGGAGCAAGTTAGAAGCAGAGCCTAAGGTGTAAATTATCGATAGTACATATCTCGGAAACTATAAGAGATAATGCAATTTGGCAACCGGCAATGTAATTAGCATGCCGAATATTACTTGGAATGTGAATTGGAACGAAATCGCCAATAGATAAGACCATTTTACAATTTGGGCCCAAGTTAGAAGCAGAGCCTATGGTGTAAATTATCGATAGTCCATATCTCGGAAACTATAAGAGATAATGCAATTTGGCAACCGGCAATGTAATTAGCATGCCGAATATTACTTGGAATGTGAATTGGAACGAAATCGCCAATAGAAAAGACCATTTTACAATTTGGGCCCAAGTTAGAAGCAGAGCCTAAGGTGTAAATTATCGATAGTCCATATCTCGGAAACTATAAGAGATAATGCAATTTGGCAACCGGCAATGTAATTAGCATGCCGAATATTACTTGGAATGTGAATTGGAACGAAATCGCCAATAGATAAGACCATTTTACAATTTGGGCCCAATTTAGAAGCAGAGCCTAAGGTGTAAATTATCGATAGTCCATATCTCGGAAACTATAAGAGATAATGCAATTTGGCAATCGGCAATGTAATTAGCATGCCGAATATTACTTGGAATGTGAATTGGAACGAAATCGCCAATAGATAAGACCATTTTACAATTTGGGCCCAAGTTAGAAGCAGAGCCTAAGGTGTAAATTATTGATAGTCCATATCTCGGAAACTATAAGAGATAATGCAATTTCGCAACCGGCAATGTAATTAGCATGCCGAATATCACTTGGAATGTGAATTGGGACGAAATCGCCAATAGATAAGACCATTTTACAATTTGGGCCCAAGTTAGAAGCAGAGCCTAAGGTGTAAATTATCGATAGTCCATATCTCGGAAACTATAAGAGATAATGCAATTTGGAAACCGGCAATGTAATTAGCATGCCGAATATTACTTGGAATGTGAATTGGAACGAAATCGCCAATAGATAAGACCATTTTACAATTTGGGCCCAAGTTAGAAGCAGAGCCTATGGTGTAAATTATCGATAGTCCATATCTCGGAAACTATAAGAGATAATGCAATTTGGCAACCGGCAATGTAATTAGCATGCCGAATATTACTTGGAATGTGAATTGGAACGAAATCGCCAATAGATAAGACCATTTTACAATTTGGGCCCAAGTTAGAAGCAGAGCCTAAGGTGTAAATTATCGATAGTCCATATCTCGGAAACTATAAGAGATAATGCAATTTGGCAACCGGCAATGTAATTAGCATGCCGAATATTACTTGGAATGTGAATTGGAACGAAATCGCCAATAGATAAGACCATTTTACAATTTGGGCCCAAGATAGAAGCGGAGCCTAAGGTGTAAATTATCGATAGTCCATATCTCGGAAACTATAAGAGATAATGCAATTTGGCAACCGGCAATGTAATTAGCATGCCGAATATTACTTGGAATGTGAATTGGAACGAAATCGCCAATAGGTAAGACCATTTTACAATTTGGGCCCAAGTTAGAAGCAGAGCCTAAGGTGTAAATTATCGATAGTCCATATCTCGGAAACTATAAGAGATAATTCAATTTGGCAACCTGCAATGTAATTAGCATGCCGAATAATACTTGGAATGTGAATTGGAACGAAATCGCCAATAGATAAGACCATTTTACAATTTGGGCCCAAGTTAGAAGCAGAGCCTAAGGTGTAAATTATCGATAGTCCATATCTCGTAAACTATAGGAGATAATGCAATTTGGCAACCGGCAATGTAATTAGCATGCCGAATATTACTTGGAATGTGAATTGGAACGAAATCGCCAATAGATAAGACCATTTTACAATTTGGGCCCAAGTTAGAAGCAGAGCCTATGGTGTAAATTATCGATAGTCCATATCTCGGAAACTATAAGAGATAATGCAATTTGGCAACCGGCAATGTAATTAGCATGCCGAATATTACTTGGAATGTGAATTGGAACGAAATCGCCAATAGATAAGACCATTTTACAATTTGGGAGCAAGTTAGAAGCAGAGCCTAAGGTGTAAATTATCGATAGTCCATATCTCGGAAACTATAAGAAATAATACAATTTGGCAACCGGCAATGTAATTAGCATGCCGAATATTACTTGGAATGTGAATTGGAACGAAATCGCCAATAGATAAGACCATTTTACAATTTGGGCCCAAGTTAGAAGCAGAGCCTATGGTGTAAATTATCGATAGTCCATATCTCGGAAACTATAAGAGATAATGCAATTTGGCAACCGGCAATGTAATTAGCATGCCGAATATTACTTGGAATGTGAATTGGAACGAAATCGCCAATAGATAAGACCATTTTACAATTTGGGCCCAAGTTAGAAGCAGAGCCTAAGGTGTAAATTATCGATAGTCCATATCTCGGAAACTATAAGAGATAATGCAATTTGGCAACCGGCAATGTAATTAGCATGCCGAATATTACTTGGAATGTGAATTGGAACGAAATCGCCAATAGATAAGACCATTTTACAATTTGGGCCCAAGTTAGAAGCAGAGCCTAAGGTGTAAATTATCGATAGTCCATATCTCGGAAACTATAAGAGATAATGCAATTTGGCAACCGGCAATGTAATTAGCATGCCGAATATTACTTGGAATGTGAATTGGAACGAAATCGCCAATAGATAAGACCATTTTACAATTTGGGCCCAAGTTAGAAGCAGAGCCTAAGGTGTAAATTATTGATAGTCCATATCTCGGAAACTATAAGAGATAATGCAATTTCGCAACCGGCAATGTAATTAGCATGCCGAATATTACTTGGAATGTGAATTGGAACGAAATCGCCAATAGATAAGACCATTTTACAATTTGGGCCCAAGTTAGAAGCAGAGCCTAAGGTGTAAATTATCGATAGTCCATATCTCGGAAACTATAAGAGATAATGCAATTTGGCAACCGGCAATGTAATTAGCATGCCGAATATTACTTGGAATGTGAATTGGAACGAAATCGCCATAGATAAGACCATTTTACAATTTGGGCCCAAGTTAGAAGCAGAGCCTAAGGTGTAAATTATTGATAGTCCATATCTCGGAAACTATAAGAGATAATGCAATTTCGCAACCGGCAATGTAATTAGCATGCCGAATATCACTTGGAATGTGAATTGGGACGAAATCGCCAATATATAAGACCATTTTACAATTTGGGCCCAAGTTAGAAGCAGAGCCTAAGGTGTAAATTATCGATAGTCCATATCTCGGAAACTATAAGATATAATGCAATTTGGCAACCGGCAATGTAATTAGCATGCCGAATATTACTTGGAATGTGAATTGGAACGAAATCGCCAATAGATAAGACCATTTTACAATTTGGGCCCAAGTTAGAAGCAGAGCCTAAGGTGTAAATTATCGATAGTCCATATCTCGGAAACTATAAGAGATAATGCAATTTGGTAACCGGCAATGTAATTAGCATGCCGAATATCACTTGGAATGTGAATTGGGACGAACTCGCCAATAGATAAGACCATTTTACAATTTGGGCCCAAGTTAGAAGCAGAGCCTAAGGTGTAAATTATCGATAGTCCATATCTCGGAAACTATAAGAGATAATGCAATTTGGCAACCGACAATGTAATTAGCATGCCGAATTTTACTTGGAATGTGAATTGGAACGAAATCGCCACTAGATAAGACCATTTTACAATTTGGGCCCAAGTTAGAAGCAGAGCCTAAGGTGTAAATTATTGATAGTCCATATCTCGGAAACTATAAGAGATAATGCAATTTCGCAACCGGCAATGTAATTAGCATGCCGAATATCACTTGGAATGTGAATTGGGACGAAATCGCCAATAGATAAGACCATTTTACAATTTGGGCCCAAGTTAGAAGCAGAGCCTAAGGTGTAAATTATCGATAGTCCATATCTCGGAAACTATAAGAGATAATGCAATTTGGCAACCGGCAATGTAATTAGCATGCCGAATATTACTTGGAATGTGAATTGGAACGAAATCGCCAATAGATAAGACCATTTTACAATTTGGGCCCAAGTTAGAAGCAGAGCCTAAGGTGTAAATTATTGATAGTCCATATCTCGGAAACTATAAGAGATAATGCAATTTCGCAACCGGCAATGTAATTAGCATGCCGAATATCACTTGGAATGTGAATTGGGACGAAATCGCCAATAGATAAGACCATTTTACAATTTGGGCCCAAGTTAGAAGCAGAGCCTAAGGTGTAAATTATCGATAGTCTATATCTCGGAAACTATAAGAGATAATGCAATTTGGCAACCGGCAATGTAATTAGCATGCCGAATATTACTTGGAATGTGAATTGGAACGAAATCGCCAATAGATAAGACCATTTTACAATTTGGGCCCAAGTTAGAAGCAGAGCCTAAGGTGTAAATTATCGATAGTCCATATCTCGGAAACTATAAGAGATAATGCAATTTGGTAACCGGCAATGTAATTAGCATGCCGAAGATTACTGGGAATGTGAATTGGAACGAAATCGCCAATAGATAAGACCATTTTACAATTTGGGCCCAAGTTAGAAGCAGAGCCTAAGGTTTAAATTATCGATAGTCCATATCTCGGAAACTATAAGAGATAATTCAATTTGGCAACCGGCAATGTAATTAGCATGCCGAATATTACTTGGAATGTGAATTGGAACGAAATCGCCAATAGATAAGACCATTTTACAATTTGGGCCCAAGTTAGAAGCAGAGCCTAAGGTGTAAATTATCGATAGTCCATATCTCGGAAACTATAAGAGATAATGCAATTTGGCAACCGGCAATGTAATTAGCATGCCGAATATTACTTGGAATGTGAATTGGAACGAAATCGCCAATAGATAAGACCATTTTACAATTTGGGAGCAAGTTAGAAGCAGAGCCTAAGGTGTAAATTATCGATAGTCCATAACTCGGAAACTATAAGAGATAATGCAATTTGGCAACCGGCAATGTAATTAGCATGCCGAATATTACTTGGAAAGTGAATTGGAACGAAATCGCCAATAGATAAGACCATTTTACCATTTGGGCCCAAGTTAGAAGCAGAGCCTATGGTGTAAATTATCGATAGTCCATATCTCGGAAACTATAAGAGATAATGCAATTTGGCAACCGGCAATGTAATTAGCATGCCGAATATTACTTGGAATGTGAATTGGAACGAAATCGCCAATAGAAAAGACCATTTTACAATTTGGGCCCAAGTTAGAAGCAGAGCCTAAGGTGTAAATTATCGATAGTCCATATCTCGGAAACTATAAGAGATAATGCAATTTGGCAACCGGCAATGTAATTAGCATGCCGAATATTACTTGGAATGTGAATTGGAACGAAATCGCCAATAGATAAGACCATTTTACAATTTGGGCCCAATTTAGAAGCAGAGCCTAAGGTGTAAATTATCGATAGTCCATATCTCGGAAACTATAAGAGATAATGCAATTTGGCAACCGGCAATGTAATTAGCATGCCGAATATTACTTGGAATGTGAATTGGAACGAAATCGCCAATAGATAAGACCATTTTACAATTTGGGCCCAAATTAGAAGCAGAGCCTAAGGTGTAAATTATTGATAGTCCATATCTCGGAAACTATAAGAGATAATGCAATTTCGCAACCGGCAATGTAATTAGCATGCCGAATATCACTTGGAATGTGAATTGGGACGAAATCGCCAATAGATAAGACCATTTTACAATTTGGGCCCAAGTTAGAAGCAGAGCCTAAGGTGTAAATTATCGATAGTCCATATCTCGGAAACTATAAGAGATAATGCAATTTGGAAACCGGTAATGTAATTAGCATGCCGAATATTACTTGGAATGTGAATTGGAACGAAATCGCCAATAGATAAGACCATTTTACAATTTGGGCCCAAGTTAGAAGCAGAGCCTATGGTGTAAATTATCGATAGTCCATATCTCGGAAACTATAAGAGATAATGCAATTTGGCAACCGGCAATGTAATTAGCATGCCGAATATTACTTGGAATGTGAATTGGAACGAAATCGCCAATAGATAAGACCATTTTACAATTTGGGCCCAAGTTAGAAGCAGAGCCTAAGGTGTAAATTATCGATAGTCCATATCTCGGAAACTATAAGAGATAATGCAATTTGGCAACCGGCAATGTAATTAGCATGCCGAATATTACTTGGAATGTGAATTGGAACGAAATCGCCAATAGATAAGACCATTTTACAATTTGGGCCCAAGATAGAAGCGGAGCCTAAGGTGTAAATTATCGATAGTCCATATCTCGGAAACTATAAGAGATAATGCAATTTGGCAACCGGCAATGTAATTAGCATGCCGAATATTACTTGGAATGTGAATTGGAACGAAATCGCCAATAGGTAAGACCATTTTACAATTTGGGCCCAAGTTAGAAGCAGAGCCTAAGGTGTAAATTATCGATAGTCCATATCTCGGAAACTATAAGAGATAATTCAATTTGGCAACCTGCAATGTAATTAGCATGCCGAATAATACTTGGAATGTGAATTGGAACGAAATCGCCAATAGATGAGACCATTTTACAATTTGGGCCCAAGTTAGAAGCAGAGCCTAAGGTGTAAATTATCGATAGTCCATATCTCGGAAACTATAAGAGATAATGCAATTTGGCAACCGGCAATGTAATTAGCATGCCGAATATTACTTGGAATGTGAATTGGAACGAAATCGCCAATAGATAAGACCATTTTACAATTTGGGAGCAAGTTAGAAGCAGAGCCTAAGGTGTAAATTATCGATAGTCCATATCTCGGAAACTATAAGAAATAATGCAATTTGGTAACCGGCAATGTAATTAGCATGCCGAATATTACTTGGAATGTGAATTGGAACGAAATCGCCAATAGATAAGACCATTTTACAATTTGGGCCCAAGTTAGAAGCAGAGCCTATGGTGTAAATTATCGATAGTCCATATCTCGGAAACTATAAGAGATAATGCAATTTGGCAACCGGCAATGTAATTAGCATGCCGAATATTACTTGGAATGTGAATTGGAACGAAATCGCCAATAGATAAGACCATTTTACAATTTGGGCCCAAGTTAGAAGCAGAGCCTAAGGTGTAAATTATCGATAGTCCATATCTCGGAAACTATAAGAGATAATGCAATTTGGCAACCGGCAATGTAATTAGCATGCCGAATATTACTTGGAATGTGAATTGGAACGAAATCGCCAATAGATAAGACCATTTTACAATTTGGGCCCAAGTTAGAAGCAGAGCCTAAGGTGTAAATTATCGATAGTCCATATCTCGGAAACTATAAGAGATAATGCAATTTGGCAACCGGCAATGTAATTAGCATGCCGAATATTACTTGGAATGTGAATTGGAACGAAATCGCCAATAGATAAGACCATTTTACAATTTGGGCCCAAGTTAGAAGCAGAGCCTAAGGTGTAAATTATTGATAGTCCATATCTCGGAAACTATAAGAGATAATGCAATTTCGCAACCGGCAATGTAATTAGCATGCCGAATATTACTTGGAATGTGAATTGGAACG
Organism: Rhynchophorus ferrugineus; assembly: GCF_030347505.1. NCBI lineage: Eukaryota > Metazoa > Arthropoda > Insecta > Coleoptera > Curculionidae > Rhynchophorus > Rhynchophorus ferrugineus. The sequence goes on along the minus strand of NW_027472588.1, from coordinate 21,993,223 downwards.
AAATCGCCAATAGATAAGACCATTTTACAATTTGGGCCCAAGTTAGAAGCAGAGCCTAAGGTGTAAATTATCGATAGTCCATATCTCGGAAACTATAAGAGATAATGCAATTTGGCAACCGGCAATGTACTAAGCATGCCGAATATTACTTGGAATGTGAATTGGAACGAAATCGCCAATAGATAAGACCATTTTACAATTTGGGCCCAAGTTAGAAGCAGAGCCTAAGGTGTAAATTATCGATAGTCCATATCTCGGAAACTATAAGAGATAATGCAATTTGGCAACCGGCAATGTAATTAGCATGCCGAATATTACTTGGAATGTGAATTGGAACGAAATCGCCAATAGATAAGACCATTTTACAATTTGGGCCCAAGTTAGAAGCAGAGCCTAAGGTGTAAATTATTGATAGTCCATATCTCGGAAACTATAAGAGATAATGCAATTTCGCAACCGGCAATGTAATTAGCATGCCGAATATCACTTGGAATGTGAATTGGGACGAAATCGCCAATATATAAGACCATTTTACAATTTGGGCCCAAGTTAGAAGCAGAGCCTAAGGTGTAAATTATCGATAGTCCATATCTCGGAAACTATAAGATATAATGCAATTTGGCAACCGGCAATGTAATTAGCATGCCGAATATTACTTGGAATGTGAATTGGAACGAAATCGCCAATAGATAAGACCATTTTACAATTTGGGCCCAAGTTAGAAGCAGAGCCTAAGGTGTAAATTATCGATAGTCCATATCTCGGAAACTATAAGAGATAATGCAATTTGGTAACCGGCAATGTAATTAGCATGCCGAATATCACTTGGAATGTGAATTGGGACGAAATCGCCAATAGATAAGACCATTTTACAATTTGGGCCCAAGTTAGAAGCAGAGCCTAAGGTGTAAATTATCGATAGTCCATATCTCGGAAACTATAAGAGATAATGCAATTTGGCAACCGACAATGTAATTAGCATGCCGAATTTTACTTGGAATGTGAATTGGAACGAAATCGCCACTAGATAAGACCATTTTACAATTTGGGCCCAAGTTAGAAGCAGAGCCTAAGGTGTAAATTATTGATAGTCCATATCTCGGAAACTATAAGAGATAATGCAATTTCCCAACCGGCAATGTAATTAGCATGCCGAATATCACTTGGAATGTGAATTGGGACGAAATCGCCAATAGATAAGACCATTTTACAATTTGGGCCCAAGTTAGAAGCAGAGCCTAAGGTGTAAATTATCGATAGTCCATATCCCGGAAACTATAAGAGATAATGCAATTTGGCAACCGGCAATGTAATTAGCATGATGAATATTACTTGGAATGTGAATTGGAACGAAATCGCCAATAGATAAGACCATTTTACAATTTGGGCCCAAGTTAGAAGCAGAGCCTAAGGTGTAAATTATTGATAGTCCATATCTCGGAAACTATAAGAGATAATGCAATTTCGCAACCGGCAATGTAATTAGCATGCCGAATATCACTTGGAATGTGAATTGGGACGAAATCGCCAATAGATAAGACCATTTTACAATTTGGGCCCAAGTTAGAAGCAGAGCCTAAGGTGTAAATTATCGATAGTCCATATCTCAGAAACTATAAGAGATAATGCAATTTGGCAACCGGCAATGTAATTAGCATGCCGAATATTACTTGGAATGTGAATTGGAACGAAATCGCCAATAGATAAGACCATTTTACAATTTGGGCCCAAGTTAGAAGCAGAGCCTAAGGTGTAAATTATCGATAGTCCATATCTCGGAAACTATAAGAGATAATGCAATTTGGTAACCGGCAATGTAATTAGCATGCCGAAGATTACTTGGAATGTGAATTGGAACGAAATCGCCAATAGATAAGACCATTTTACAATTTGGGCCCAAGTTAGAAGCAGAGCCTAAGGTGTAAATTATTGATAGTCCATATCTCGGAAACTATAAGAGATAATGCAATTTCGCAACCGGCAATGTAATTAGCATGCCGAATATCACTTGGAATGTGAATTGGGACGAAATCGCCAATAGATAAGACCATTTTACAATTTGGGCCCAAGTTAGAAGCAGAGCCTAAGGTGTAAATTATCGATAGTCCATATCTCGGAAACTATAAGAGATAATGCAATTTGGCGACCGGCAATGTAATTAGCATGCCGAATATTACTTGGAATGTGAATTGGAACGAAATCGCCAATAGATAAGACCATTTTACAATTTGGGCCCAAGTTAGAAGCAGAGCCTAAGGTGTAAATTATCGATAGTCCATATCTCGGAAACTATAAGAGATAATGCAATTTGGTAACCGGCAATGTAATTAGCATGCCGAATATCACTTGGAATGTGAATTGGAACGAAATCGCCAATAGATAAGACCATTTTACAATTTGGGCCCAAGTTAGAAGCAGAGCCTAAGGTGTAAATTATCGATAGTCCATATCTCGGAAACTATAAGAGATAATGCAATTTGGCAACCGGCAATGTAATTAGCATGCCGAATTTTACTTGGAATGTGAATTGGAACGAAATCGCCACTAAATAAGACCATTTTACAATTTGGGCCCAAGTTAGAAGCAGAGCCTAAGGTGTAAATTATTGATAGTCCATATCTCGGAAACTATAAGAGATAATGCAATTTCGCAACCGGCAATGTAATTAGCATGCCGAATATCATTTGGAATGTGAATTGGGACGAAATCGTCAATAGATAAGACCATTTTACAATTTGGGCCCAAGTTAGAAGCAGAGCCTAAGGTGTAAATTATCGATAGTCCATATCTCGGAAACTATAAGAGATAATGCAATTTGGCAACCGGCAATGTAATTAGCATGCCGAATATTACTTGGAATGTGAATTGGAACGAAATCGCCAATAGATAAGACCATTTTACAATTTGGGCCCAAGTTAGAAGCAGAGCCTAAGGTGTAAATTATCGATAGTCCATATCTCGGAAACTATAAGAGATAATGCAATTTCGCAACCGGCAATGTAATTAGCATGCCGAATATCACTTGAAATGTGAATTGGGACGAAATCGCCAATAGATAAGACCATTTTACAATTTGGGCCCAAGTTAGAAGCAGAGCCTAAGGTGTAAATTATCGATAGTCCATATCTCGGAAACTATAAGAGATAATGCAATTTGGCAACCATCAATGTAATTAGCATGCCGAATATTACTTGGAATGTGAATTGGAACGAAATCGCCAATAGATAAGACCATTTTACAATTTGGGCCCAAGTTAGAAGCAGAGCCTATGGTGTAAATTATCGATAGTCCATATCTCGGAAACTATAAGAGATAATGCAATTTGGCAACCGGCAATGTAATTAGCATGCCGAATATTACTTGGAATGTGAATTGGAACGAAATCGCCAATAGATAAGACCATTTTACAATTTGGGCCCAAGTTAGAAGCAGAGCCTAAGGTGTAAATTATCGATAGTCCATATCTCGGAAACTATAAGAGATAATGCAATTTGGCAACCGGCAATGTAATTAGCATGCCGAATATTACTTGGAATGTGAATTGGAACGAAATCGCCAATAGATAAGACCATTTTACAATTTGGGCCCAAGTTAGAAGCAGAGCCTAAGGTGTAAATTATAGATAGTCCATATCTCGGAAACTATAAGAGATAATGCAATTTGGCAACCGGCAATGTAATTAGCATGCCGAATATTAATTGGAATGTGAATTGGAACGAAATCGCCAATAGATAAGACCATTTTACAATTTGGGCCCAAGTTAGAAGCAGAGCCTAAGGTGTAAATTATTGATAGTCCATATCTCGGAAACTATTAGAGATAATGCAATTTCGCAACCGGCAATGTAATTAGCATGCCGAATATCACTTGGAATGTGAATTGGGACGAAATCGCCAATAGATAAGACCATTTTACTATTTGGGCCCAAGTTAGAAGCAGAGCCTAAGGTGTAAATTATCGATAGTCCATATCTCGGAAACTATAAGAGATAATGTAATTTGGCAACCGGCAATGTAATTAGCATGCCGAATATTACTTGGAATGTGAATTGGAACGAAATCGCCAATAGATAAGACCATTTTACAATTTGGGCCCAAGTTAGAAGCAGAGCCTATGGTGTAAATTATCGATAGTCCATATCTCGGAAACTATAAGAGATAATGCAATTTGGCAACCGGCAATGTAATTAGCATGCCGAATATTACTTGGAATGTGAATTGGAACGAAATCGCCAATAGATAAGACCATTTTACAATTTGGGCCCAAGTTAGAAGCAGAGCCTAAGGTGTAAATTATCGATAGTCCATATCTCGGAAACTATAAGAGATAATGCAATTTGGCAACCGGCAATGTAATTAGCATGCCGAATATTACTTGGAATGTGAATTGGAACGAAATCGCCAATAGATAAGACCATTTTACAATTTGGGCCCAAGTTAGAAGCGGAGCCTAAGGTGTAGATTATCGATAGTCCATATCTCGGAAACTATAAGAGATAATGCAATTTGGCAACCGGCAATGTAATTAGCATGCCGAATATTACTTGGAATGTGAATTGGAACGAAATCGCCAATAGGTAAGACCATTTTACAATTTGGGCCCAAGTTAGAAGCAGAGCCTAAGGTGTAAATTATCGATAGTCCATATCTCGGAAACTATAAGAGATAATTCAATTTGGCAACCGGCAATGTAATTAGCATGCCGAATAATACTTGGAATGTGAATTGGAACGAAATCGCCAATAGATAAGACCATTTTACAATTTGGGCCCAAGTTAGAAGCAGAGCCTAAGGTGTAAATTATCGATAGTCCATATCTCGGAAACTATAAGAGATAATGCAATTTGGCAACCGGCAATGTAATTAGCATGCCAAATATTACTTGGAATGTGAATTGGAACGAAATCGCCAATAGATAAGACCATTTAACAATTTGGGAGCAAGTTAGAAGCAGAGCCTAAAGTGTAAATTATCGATAGTCCATATCTCGGAAACTATAAGAGATAATGCAATTTGGCAACCGGCAATGTAATTAGCATGCCGAATATTACTTGGAATGTGAATTGGAACGAAATCGCCAATAGATAAGACCATTTTACAATTTGGGCCCAAGTTAGAAGCAGAGCCTATGGTGTAAATTATCGATAGTCCATATCTCGGAAACTATAAGAGATAATGCAATTTGGCAACCGGCAATGTAATTAGCATGCCGAATATTACTTGGAATGTGAATTGGAACGAAATCGCCAATAGATAAGACCATTTTACAATTTGGGCCCAAGTTAGAAGCAGAGCCTAAGGTGTAAATTATCGATAGCCCATATCTCGGAAACTATAAGAGATAATGCAATTTGGCAACCGGCAATGTAATTAGCATGCCGAATATTACTTGGAATGTGAATTGGAACGAAATCGCCAATAGATAAGACCATTTTACAATTTGGGCCCAAGTTAGAAGCAGAGCCTAAGGTGTAAATTATCGATAGTCCATATCTCGGAAACTATAAGAGATAATGCAATTTGGCAACCGGCAATGTAATTAGCATGCCGAATATTACTTGGAATGTGAATTGGAACGAAATCGCCAATAGATAAGACCATTTTACAATTTGGGCCCAAGTTAGAAGCAGAGCCTAAGGTGTAAATTATTGATAGTCCATATCTCGGAAACTATAAGAGATAATGCAATTTCGCAACCGGCAATGTAATTAGCATGCCGAATATCACTTGGAATGTGAATTGGGACGAAATCGCCAATAGATAAGACCATTTTACAATTTGGGCCCAAGTTAGAAGCAGAGCCTAAGGTGTAAATTATCGATAGTCCATATCTCGGAAACTATAAGAGATAATGCAATTTGGCAACCGGCAATGTAATTAGCATGCCGAATATTACTTGGAATGTGAATTGGAACGAAATCGCCAATAGATAAGACCATTTTACAATTTGGGCCCAAGTTAGAAGCAGAGCCTAAGGTGTAAATTATCGATAGTCCATATCTCGGAAACTATAAGAGATAATGCAATTTGGTAACCGGCAATGTAATTAGCATGCCGAATATCACTTGGAATGTGAATTGGGACGAAATCGCCAATAGATAAGACCATTTTACAATTTGGGCCCAAGTTAGAAGCAGAGCCTAAGGTGTAAATTATCGATAGTCCATATCTCGGAAACTATAAGAGATAATGCAATTTGGCAACCGGCAATATAATTAGCATGCCGAATTTTACTTGGAATGTGAATTGGAACGAAATCGCCACTAGATAAGACCATTTTACAATTTGGGCCCAAGTTAGAAGCAGAGCCTAAGGTGTAAATTATTGATAGTCCATACCTCGGAAACTATAAGAGATAGTGCAATTTCGCAACCGGCAATGTAATTAGCATGCCGAATATCACTTGGAATGTGAATTGGGACGAAATCGCCAATAGATAAGACCATTTTACAAATTGGGCCCAAGTTAGAAGCAGAGCCTAAGGTGTAAATTATTGATAGTCCATATCTCGGAAACTATAAGAGATAATGCAATTTCGCAACCGGCAATGTAATTAGCATGCCGAATATCACTTGGAATGTGAATTGGTACGAAATCGCCAATAGATAAGACCATTTTACAATTTGGGCCCAAGTTAGAAGCAGAGCCTAAGGTGTAAATTATCGATAGTCCATATCTCGGAAACTATAAGAGATAATGCAATTTGGCAACCGGCAATATAATTAGCATGCCGAATTTTACTTGGAATGTGAATTGGAACGAAATCGCCACTAGATAAGACCATTTTACAATTTGGGCCCAAGTTAGAAGCAGAGCCTAAGGTGTAAATTATTGATAGTCCATACCTCGGAAACTATAAGAGATAGTGCAATTTCGCAACCTGCAATGTAATTAGCATGCCGAATATCACTTGGAATGTGAATTGGGACGAAATCGCCAATAGATAAGACCATTTTACAAATTGGGCCCAAGTTAGAAGCAGAGCCTAAGGTGTAAATTATTGATAGTCCATATCTCGGAAACTATAAGAGATAATGCAATTTCGCAACCGGCAATGTAATTAGCATGCCGAATATCACTTGGAATGTGAATTGGTACGAAATCGCCAATAGATAAGACCATTTTACAATTTGGGCCCAAGTTAGAAGCAGAGCCTAAGGTGTAAATTATCGATAGTCCATATCTTGGAAACTATAAGAGATAATGCAATTTGGCAACCGGCAATGTAATTAGCATGCCGAATATTACTTGGAATGTGAATTGGAACGAAATCGCCAATAGATAAGACCATTTTACAATTTGGGCCCAAGTTAGAAGCAGAGCCTAAGGTGTAAATTATCGATAGTCCATATCTCGGAAACTATAAGAGATAATGCAATTTCGCAACCGGCAATGTAATTAGCATGCCGAATATTACTTGGAGTGTGAATTGGAACGAAATCGCCAATAGATAAGACCATATTACAATTTGGGCCCAAGTTAGAAGCAGAGCCTAAGGTGTAAATTATCGATAGTCCATATCTCGGAAACTATAAGAGATAATGCAATTTGGCAACCGGCAATATAATTAGCATGCCGAATTTTACTTGGAATGTGAATTGGAACGAAATCGCCACTAGATAAGACCATTTTACAATTTGGGCCCAAGTTAGAAGCAGAGCCTAAGGTGTAAATTATTGATAGTCCATACCTCGGAAACTATAAGAGATAGTGCAATTTCGCAACCGGCAATGTAATTAGCATGCCGAATATCACTTGGAATGTGAATTGGGACGAAATCGCCAATAGATAAGACCATTTTACAAATTGGGCCCAAGTTAGAAGCAGAGCCTAAGGTGTAAATTATTGATAGTCCATATCTCGGAAACTATAAGAGATAATGCAATTTCGCAACCGGCAATGTAATTAGCATGCCGAATATCACTTGGAATGTGAATTGGTACGAAATCGCCAATAGATAAGACCATTTTACAATTTGGGCCCAAGTTAGAAGCAGAGCCTAAGGTGTAAATTATCGATAGTCCATATCTCGGAAACTATAAGAGATAATGCAATTTGGCAACCGGCAATATAATTAGCATGCCGAATTTTACATGGAATGTGAATTGGAACGAAATCGCCACTAGATAAGACCATTTTACAATTTGGGCCCAAGTTAGAAGCAGAGCCTAAGGTGTAAATTATTGATAGTCCATACCTCGGAAACTATAAGAGATAGTGCAATTTCGCAACCTGCAATGTAATTAGCATGCCGAATATCACTTGGAATGTGAATTGGGACGAAATCGCCAATAGATAAGACCATTTTACAAATTGGGCCCAAGTTAGAAGCAGAGCCTAAGGTGTAAATTATTGATAGTCCATATCTCGGAAACTATAAGAGATAATGCAATTTCGCAACCGGCAATGTAATTAGCATGCCGAATATCACTTGGAATGTGAATTGGTACGAAATCGCCAATAGATAAGACCATTTTACAATTTGGGCCCAAGTTAGAAGCAGAGCCTAAGGTGTAAATTATCGATAGTCCATATCTTGGAAACTATAAGAGATAATGCAATTTGGCAACCGGCAATGTAATTAGCATGCCGAATATTACTTGGAATGTGAATTGGAACGAAATCGCCAATAGATAAGACCATTTTACAATTTGGGCCCAAGTTAGAAGCAGAGCCTAAGGTGTAAATTATCGATAGTCCATATCTCGGAAACTATAAGAGATAATGCAATTTCGCAACCGGCAATGTAATTAGCATGCCGAATATTACTTGGAGTGTGAATTGGAACGAAATCGCCAATAGATAAGACCATATTACAATTTGGGCCCAAGTTAGAAGCAGAGCCTAAGGTGTAAATTATCGATAGTCCATATCTCGGAAACTATAAGAGATAATGCAATTTGGCAACCGGCAATGTAATTAGCATGCCGAATATTACTTGGAATGTGAATTGGAACGAAATCGCCAATAGATAAGACCATTTTACAATTTGGGCCCAAGTTAGAAGCAGAGCCTAAGGTGTAAATTATCGATAGTCCATATCTCGGAAACTATAAGAGATAATGCAATTTGGCAACCGGCAATGTAATTAGCATGCCGAATATTACTTGGAATGTGAATTGCAACGAAATCGCCAATAGATAAGACCATTTTACAATTTGGGCCCAAGTTAGAAGCAGAGCCTAAGGTGTAAATTATCGATAGTCCATATCTCGGAAACTATAAGAGATAATGCAATTTGGCAACCGGCAATGTAATTAGCATGCCGAATATTACCTGGAATGTGAATTGGAACGAAATCGCCAATAAATAAGACCATTTTACAATTTGGGCCCAAGTTAGAAGCAGAGCCTAAGGTGTAAATTATTGATAGTCCATATCTCGGAAACTATAAGAGATAATGCAATTTCGCAACCGGCAATGTAATTAGCATGCCGAAAATCACTTGGAATGTGAATTGGGACGAAATCGCCAATAGATAAGACCATTTTACAATTTGGGCCCAAGTTAGAAGCAGAGCCTAAGGTGTAAATTATCGATTGTCCATATCTCGGAAACTATAAGAGATAATGCAATTTGGCAACCGGCAATGTAATTAGCATGCCGAATATCACTTGGAATGTGAATTGGGACGAAATCGCAAATAGATAAGACCATTTTACAATTTGGGCCCAAGTTAGAAGCAGAGCCTAAGGTGTAAATTATCGATAGTCCATATCTCGGAAACTATAAGAGATAATGCAATTTGGCAACCGGCAATGTAATTAGCATGCCGAATATTACTTGAATTGTGAATTGGAACGAAATCGCCAATAGATAAGACCATTTTACAATTTGGGCCCAAGTTAGAAGCAGAGCCTAAGGTGTAAATTATCGATAGTCCATATCTCGGAAACTATAAGAGATAATGCAATTTGGCAACCGGCAATGTAATTAGCATGCCGAATATTACTTGGAATATGAATTGGAACGAAATCGCCAATAGAGAAGACCATTTTACAATTTGGGTCCAAGTTAGAAGCAGAGCCTAAGGTGTAAATTATTGATAGTCTATATCTCGGAAACTATAAGAGATAATGCAATTTCGCAACCGGCAATGTAATTAGCATGCCGAATATCACTTGGAATGTGAATTGGGACGAAATCGCCAATAGATAAGACCATTTTACAATTTGGGCCCAAGTTAGAAGCAGAGCCTAAGGTGTAAATTATCGATAGTCCATATCTCGGAAACTATAAGAGATAATGCAATTTGGCAACCGGCAATGTAATTAGCATGCCAAATATTACTTGGAATGTGAATTGGAACGAAATCGCCAATAGATAAGACCATTTTACAATTTGGGCCCAAGTTAGAAGCAGAGCCTAAGGTGTAAATTATTGATAGTCCATATCTCGGAAACTATAAGAGATAATGCAATTTCGCAACCGGCAATGTAATTAGCATGCCGAATATTACTTGGAGTGTGAATTGGAACGAAATCGCCAATAGGTAAGACCATTTTACAATTTGGGCCCAAGTTAGAAGCAGAGCCTAAGGTGTAAATTATCGATAGTCCATATCTCGGAAACTATAAGAGATAATGCAATTTGGCAACCGGCAATATAATTAGCATGCCGAATATTACTTGGAATGTGAATTGGAACGAAATCGCCAATAGATAAGACCATTTTACAATTTGGGCCCAAGTTAGAAGCAGAGCCTAAGGTGTAAATTATCGATAGTCCATATCTCGGAAACTATAAGAGATAATGCAATTTGGCAACCGGCAATGTAATTAGCATGCCGAATATTACTTGGAATGTGAATTGGAACGAAATCGCCAATAGATAAGACCATTTTACAATTTGGGCCCAAGTTAGAAGCAGAGCCTAAGGTGTAAATTATCGATAGTCCATATCTCGGAAACTATAAGAGATAATGCAATTTGGCAACCGGCAATGTAATTAGCATGCCGAATATTACTTGGAATGTGAATTGCAACGAAATCGCCAATAGATAAGACCATTTTACAATTTGGGCCCAAGTTAGAAGCAGAGCCTAAGGTGTAAATTATCGATAGTCCATATCTCGGAAACTATAAGAGATAATGCAATTTGGCAACCGGCAATGTAATTAGCATGCCGAATATTACTTGGAATGTGAATTGGAACAAAATCGCCAATAGATAAGACCATTTTACAATTTGGGCCCAAGTTAGAAGCAGAGCCTAAGGTGTAAATTATTGATAGTCCATATCTCGGAAACTATAAGAGATAATGCAATTTCGCAACCGGCAATGTAATTAGCATGCCGAATATCACTTGGAATATGAATTGGGACGAAATCGCCAATAGATAAGACCATTTCACAATTTGGGCCCAAGTTAGAAGCAGAGCCTAAGGTGTAAATTATCGATAGTCCATATCTCGGAAACTATAAGAGTTAATGCAATTTGGCAACCGGCAATGTAATTAGCATGCCGAATATCACTTGGAATGTGAATTGGGACGAAATCGTCAATAGATAAGACCATTTTACAATTTGGGCCCAAGTTAGAAGCAGAGCCTAAGGTGTAAATTATCGATAGTCCATATCTCGGAAACTATAAGAGATAATGCAATTTGGCAACCGGCAATGTAATTAGCATGCCGAATATTACTTGAATTGTGAATTGGAACGAAATCGCCAATAGATAAGACCATTTTACAATTTGGGCCCAAGTTAGAAGCAGAGCCTAAGGTGTAAATTATTGATAGTCCATATCTCGGAAACTATAAGAGATAATGCAATTTCGCAACCGGCAATGTAATTAGCATGCCGAATATCACTTGGAATGTGAATTGGGACGAAATCGCCAATAGATAAGACCATTTTACAATTTGGGCCCAAGTTAGAAGCAGAGCCTAAGGTGTAAATTATCGATAGTCCATATCTCGGAAACTATAAGAGATAATGCAATTTGGCAACCGGCAATGTAATTAGCATGCCGAATATTACTTGGAATGTGAATTGTAACGAAATCGCCAATAGATAAGACCATTTTACAATTTGGGCCCAAGTTAGAAGCAGAGCCTAAGGTGTAAATTATCGATAGTCCATATCTCGGAAACTATAAGAGATAATGCAATTTGGCAACCGGCAATGTAATTAGCATGCCGAATATTACTTGGAATGTGAATTGGAACGAAATCGCCAATAGGTAAGACCATTTTACAATTTGGGCCCAAGTTAGAAGCAGAGCCTAAGGTGTAAATTATCGATAGTCCATATCTCGGAAACTATAAGAAATAATTCAATTTGGCAACCGGCAATGTAATTAGCATGCCGAATATTACTTGGAATGTGAATTGGAACGAAATCGCCAATAGATAAGACCATTTTACAATTTGGGCCCAAGTTAGAAGCAGAGCCTAAGGTGTAAATTATCGATAGTCCATATCTCGGAAACTATAAGAGATAATGCAATTTGGCAACCGGCAATGTAATTAGCATGCCGAATATTACTTGGAATGTGAATTGGAACGAAATCGCCAATAGATAAGACCATTTTACAATTTGGGCCCAAGTTAGAAGCAGAGCCTATGGTGTAAATTATCGATAGTCCATATCTCGGAAACTATAAGAGATAATGCAATTTGGCAACCGGCAATGTAATTAGCATGCCGAATATTACTTGGAATGTGAATTGGAACGAAATCGCCAATAGATAAGACCATTTTACAATTTGGGCCCAAGTTAGAAGCAGAGCCTAAGGTGTAAATTATCGATAGTCCATATCTCGGAAACTATAAGAGATAATGCAATTTCGCAACCGGCAATGTAATTAGCATGCCGAATATTACTTGGAATGTGAATTGCAACGAAATCGCCAATAGATAAGACCATTTTACAATTTGGGCCCAAGTTAGAAGCAGAGCCTAAGGTGTAAATTATCGATAGTCCATATCTCGGAAACTATAAGAGATAATGCAATTTGGCAACCGGCAATGTAATTAGCATGCCGAATATTACTTGGAATGTGAATTGGAACAAAATCGCCATTAGATAAGACCATTTTACAATTTGGGCCCAAGTTAGAAGCAGAGCCTAAGGTGTAAATTATTGATAGTCCATATCTCGGAAACTATAAGAGATAATGCAATTTCGCAACCGGCAATGTAATTAGCATGCCGAATATCACTTGGAATATGAATTGGGACGAAATCGCCAATAGATAAGACCATTTTACAATTTGGGCCCAAGTTAGAAGCAGAGCCTAAGGTGTAAATTATCGATAGTCCATATCTCGGAAACTATAAGAGATAATGCAATTTGGCAACCGGCAATGTAATTAGCATGCCGAATATCACTTGGAATGTGATTTGGGACGAAATCGCCAATAGATAAGACCATTTTACAATTTGGGCCCAAGTTAGAAGCAGAGCCTAAGGTGTAAATTATCGATAGTCTATATCTCGGAAACTATAAGAGATAATGCAATTTGGCAACCGGCAATGTAATTAGCATGCCGAATATTACTTGAATTGTGAATTGGAACGAAATCGCCAATAGATAAGACCATTTTACAATTTGGGCCCAAGTTAGAAGCAGAGCCTAAGGTCTAAATTATTGATAGTCCATATCTCGGAAACTATAAGAGATAATGCAATTTCGCAACCGGCAATGTAATTAGCATGCCGAATATCACTTGGAATGTGAATTGGGACGAAATCGCCAATAGATAAGACCATTTTACAATTTGGGCCCAAGTTAGAAGCAGAGCCTAAGGTGTAAATTATCGATAGTCCATATCTCGGAAACTATAAGAGATAATGCAATTTGGCAACCGGCAATGTAATTAGCATGCCGAATATTACTTGGAATGTGAATTGTAACGAAATCGCCAATAGATAAGACCATTTTACAATTTGGGCCCAAGTTAGAAGCAGAGCCTAAGGTGTAAATTATCGATAGTCCATATCTCGGAAACTATAAGAGATAATGCAATTTGGCAAACGGCAATGTAATTAGCATGCCGAATATTACTTGGAATGTGAATTGGAACGAAATCGCCAATAGGTAAGACCATTTTACAATTTGGGCCCAAGTTAGAAGCAGAGCCTAAGGTGTAAATTATCGATAGTCCATATCTCGGAAACTATAAGAGATAATTCAATTTGGCAACCGGCAATGTAATTAGCATGCCGAATATTACTTGGAATGTGAATTGGAACGAAATCGCCAATAGATAAGACCATTTTACAATTTGGGCTAAAGTTAGAAGCAGAGCCTAAGGTGTAAATTATCGATAGTCCATATCTCGGAAACTATAAGAGATAATGCAATTTGGCAACCGGCAATGTAATTAGCATGCCGAATATTACTTGGAATGTGAATTGGAACGAAATCGCCAATAGATAAGACCATTTTACAATTTGGGCCCAAGTTAGAAGCAGAGCCTATGGTGTAAATTATCGATAGTCCATATCTCGGAAACTATAAGAGATAATGCAATTTGGCAACCGGCAATGTAATTAGCATGCCGAATATTACTTGGAATGTGAATTGGAACGAAATCGCCAATAGATAAGACCATTTTACAATTTGGGCCCAAGTTAGAAGCAGAGCCTAAGGTGTAAATTATCGATAGTCCATATCTCGGAAACTATAAGAGATAATGCAATTTGGCAACCGGCAATGTAATTAGCATGCCGAATATTACTTGGAATGTGAATTGCAACGAAATCGCCAATAGATAAGACCATTTTACAATTTGGGCCCAAGTTAGAAGCAGAGCCTAAGGTGTAAATTATCGATAGTCCATATCTCGGAAACTATAAGAGATAATGCAATTTGGCAACCGGCAATGTAATTAGCATGCCGAATATTACTTGGAATGTGAATTGGAACAAAATCGCCAATAGATAAGACCATTTTACAATTTGGGCCCAAGTTAGAAGCAGAGCCTAAGGTGTAAATTATTGATAGTCCATATCTCGGAAACTATAAGAGATAATGCAATTTCGCAACCGGCAATGTAATTAGCATGCCGAATATCACTTGGAATATGAATTGGGACGAAATCGCCAATAGATAAGACCATTTCACAATTTGGGCCCAAGTTAGAAGCAGAGCCTAAGGTGTAAATTATCGATAGTCCATATCTCGGAAACTATAAGAGTTAATGCAATTTGGCAACCGGCAATGTAATTAGCATGCCGAATATCACTTGGAATGTGAATTGGGACGAAATCGTCAATAGATAAGACCATTTTACAATTTGGGCCCAAGTTAGAAGCAGAGCCTAAGGTGTAAATTATCGATAGTCCATATCTCGGAAACTATAAGAGATAATGCAATTTGGCAACCGGCAATGTAATTAGCATGCCGAATATTACTTGAATTGTGAATTGGAACGAAATCGCCAATAGATAAGACCATTTTACAATTTGGGCCCAAGTTAGAAGCAGAGCCTAAGGTGTAAATTATTGATAGTCCATATCTCGGAAACTATAAGAGATAATGCAATTTCGCAACCGGCAATGTAATTAGCATGCCGAATATCACTTGGAATGTGAATTGGGACGAAATCGCCAATAGATAAGACCATTTTACAATTTGGGCCCAAGTTAGAAGCAGAGCCTAAGGTGTAAATTATCGATAGTCCATATCTCGGAAACTATAAGAGATAATGCAATTTGGCAACCGGCAATGTAATTAGCATGCCGAATATTACTTGGAATGTGAATTGTAACGAAATCGCCAATAGATAAGACCATTTTACAATTTGGGCCCAAGTTAGAAGCAGAGCCTAAGGTGTAAATTATCGATAGTCCATATCTCGGAAACTATAAGAGATAATGCAATTTGGCAACCGGCAATGTAATTAGCATGCCGAATATTACTTGGAATGTGAATTGGAACGAAATCGCCAATAGGTAAGACCATTTTACAATTTGGGCCCAAGTTAGAAGCAGAGCCTAAGGTGTAAATTATCGATAGTCCATATCTCGGAAACTATAAGAGATAATTCAATTTGGCAACCGGCAATGCAATTAGCATGCCGAATATTACTTGGAATGTGAATTGGAACGAAATCGCCAATAGATAAGACCATTTTACAATTTGGGCCCAAGTTAGAAGCAGAGCCTAAGGTGTAAATTATCGATAGTCCATATCTCGGAAACTATAAGAGATAATGCAATTTGGCAACCGGCAATGTAATTAGCATGCCGAATATTACTTGGAATGTGAATTGGAACGAAATCGCCAATAGATAAGACCATTTTACAATTTGGGCCCAAGTTAGAAGCAGAGCCTATGGTGTAAATTATCGATAGTCCATATCTCGGAAACTATAAGAGATAATGCAATTTGGCAACCGGCAATGTAATTAGCATGCCGAATATTACTTGGAATGTGAATTGGAACGAAATCGCCAATAGATAAGACCATTTTACAATTTGGGCCCAAGTTAGAAGCAGAGCCTAAGGTGTAAATTATCGATAGTCCATATCTCGGAAACTATAAGAGATAATGCAATTTCGCAACCGGCAATGTAATTAGCATGCCGAATATTACTTGGAATGTGAATTGCAACGAAATCGCCAATAGATAAGACCATTTTACAATTTGGGCCCAAGTTAGAAGCAGAGCCTAAGGTGTAAATTATCGATAGTCCATATCTCGGAAACTATAAGAGATAATGCAATTTGGCAACCGGCAATGTAATTAGCATGCCGAATATTACTTGGAATGTGAATTGGAACAAAATCGCCATTAGATAAGACCATTTTACAATTTGGGCCCAAGTTAGAAGCAGAGCCTAAGGTGTAAATTATTGATAGTCCATATCTCGGAAACTATAAGAGATAATGCAATTTCGCAACCGGCAATGTAATTAGCATGCCGAATATCACTTGGAATATGAATTGGGACGAAATCGCCAATAGATAAGACCATTTTACAATTTGGGCCCAAGTTAGAAGCAGAGCCTAAGGTGTAAATTATCGATAGTCCATATCTCGGAAACTATAAGAGATAATGCAATTTGGCAACCGGCAATGTAATTAGCATGCCGAATATCACTTGGAATGTGATTTGGGACGAAATCGCCAATAGATAAGACCATTTTACAATTTGGGCCCAAGTTAGAAGCAGAGCCTAAGGTGTAAATTATCGATAGTCTATATCTCGGAAACTATAAGAGATAATGCAATTTGGCAACCGGCAATGTAATTAGCATGCCGAATATTACTTGAATTGTGAATTGGAACGAAATCGCCAATAGATAAGACCATTTTACAATTTGGGCCCAAGTTAGAAGCAGAGCCTAAGGTCTAAATTATTGATAGTCCATATCTCGGAAACTATAAGAGATAATGCAATTTCGCAACCGGCAATGTAATTAGCATGCCGAATATCACTTGGAATGTGAATTGGGACGAAATCGCCAATAGATAAGACCATTTTACAATTTGGGCCCAAGTTAGAAGCAGAGCCTAAGGTGTAAATTATCGATAGTCCATATCTCGGAAACTATAAGAGATAATGCAATTTGGCAACCGGCAATGTAATTAGCATGCCGAATATTACTTGGAATGTGAATTGTAACGAAATCGCCAATAGATAAGACCATTTTACAATTTGGGCCCAAGTTAGAAGCAGAGCCTAAGGTGTAAATTATCGATAGTCCATATCTCGGAAACTATAAGAGATAATGCAATTTGGCAAACGGCAATGTAATTAGCATGCCGAATATTACTTGGAATGTGAATTGGAACGAAATCGCCAATAGGTAAGACCATTTTACAATTTGGGCCCAAGTTAGAAGCAGAGCCTAAGGTGTAAATTATCGATAGTCCATATCTCGGAAACTATAAGAGATAATTCAATTTGGCAACGGGCAATGTAATTAGCATGCCGAATATTACTTGGAATGTGAATTGGAACGAAATCGCCAATAGATAAGACCATTTTACAATTTGGGCTAAAGTTAGAAGCAGAGCCTAAGGTGTAAATTATCGATAGTCCATATCTCGGAAACTATAAGAGATAATGCAATTTGGCAACCGGCAATGTAATTAGCATGCCGAATATTACTTGGAATGTGAATTGGAACGAAATCGCCAATAGATAAGACCATTTTACAATTTGGGCCCAAGTTAGAAGCAGAGCCTATGGTGTAAATTATCGATAGTCCATATCTCGGAAACTATAAGAGATAATGCAATTTGGCAACCGGCAATGTAATTAGCATGCCGAATATTACTTGGAATGTGAATTGGAACGAAATCGCCAATAGATAAGACCATTTTACAATTTGGGCCCAAGTTAGAAGCAGAGCCTAAGGTGTAAATTATCGATAGTCCATATCTCGGAAACTATAAGAGATAATGCAATTTGGCAACCGGCAATGTAATTAGCATGCCGAATATTACTTGGAATGTGAATTGGAACGAAATCGCCAATAGATAAGACCATTTTACAATTTGGGCCCAAGTTAGAAGCAGAGCCTAAGGTGTAAATTATCGATAGTCCATATCTCGGAAACTATAAGAGATAATGCAATTTGGCAACCGGCAATGTAATTAGCATGCCGAATATTACTTGGAATGTGAATTGGAACGAAATCGCCAATAGATAAGACCATTTTACAATTTGGGCCCAAGTTAGAAGCAGAGCCTAAGGTGTAAATTATCGATAGTCCATATCTCGGAAACTATAAGAGATAATGCAATTTCGCAACCGGCAATGTAATTAGCATGCCGAATATTACTTGGAGTGTGAATTGGAACGAAATCGCCAATAGGTAAGACCATTTTACAATTTGGGCCCAAGTTAGAAGCAGAGCCTAAGGTGTAAATTATCGATAGTCCATATCTCGGAAACTATAAGAGATAATGCAATTTGGCAACCGGCAATGTAATTAGCATGCCGAATATTACTTGGAATGTGAATTGGAACGAAATCGCCAATAGATAAGACCATTTTACAATTTGGGCCCAAGTTAGAAGCAGAGCCTAAGGTGTAAATTATCGATAGTCCATATCTCGGAAACTATAAGAGATAATGCAATTTGGCAACCGGCAATGTAATTAGCATGCCGAATATTACTTGGAATGTGAATTGGAACAAAATCGCCAATAGATAAGACCATTTTACAATTTGGGCCCAAGTTAGAAGCAGAGCCTAAGGTGTAAATTATCGATAGTCCATATCTCGAAAACTATAAGAGATAATGCAATTTGGCAACCGGCAATGTAATTAGCATGCCGAATATTACTTGGAATGTGAATTGTAACGAAATCGCCAATAGATAAGACCATTTTACAATTTGGGCCCAAGTTAGAAGCAGAGCCTAAGGTGTAAATTATCGATAGTCCATATCTCGGAAACTATAAGAGATAATGCAATTTGGCAACCGGCAATGTAATTAGCATGCCGAATATTACTTGGAATGTGAATTGGAACAAAATCGCCAATAGATAAGACCATTTTACAATTTGGGCCCAAGTTAGAAGCAGAGCCTAAGGTGTAAATTATCGATAGTCCATATCTCGGAAACTATAAGGGATAATGCAATTTGGCAACCGGCAATGTAATTAGCATGCCGAATATTACTTGGAATGTGAATTGGAACGAAATCGCCAATAGGTAAGACCATTTTCCAATTTGGGCCCAAGTTAGAAGCAGAGCCTAAGGTGTAAATTATCGATAGTCCATATCTCGGAAACTATAAGAGATAATGCAATTTGGCAACCGGCAATGTAATTAGCATGCCGAATATTACTTGGAATGTGAATTGTAACGAAATCGCCAATAGATAAGACCATTTTACAATTTGGGCCCAAGTTAGAAGCAGAGCCTATGGTGTAAATTATCGATAGTCCATATCTCGGAAACTATAAGAGATAATGCAATTTGGCAACCGGCAATGTAATTAGCATGCCGAATATTACTTGGAATGTGAATTGGATCGAAATCGCCAATAGATAAGACCATTTTACAATTTGGGCCCAAGTTAGAAGCAGAGCCTATGGTGTAAATTATCGATAGTCCATATCTCGGAAACTATAAGAGATAATGCATTTTGGCAACCGGCAATGTAATTAGCATGCCGAATATTACTTGGAATGTGAATTGGAACGAAATCGCCAATAGATAAGACCATTTTACAATTTGGGCCCAAGTTAGAAGCAGAGCCTAAGGTGTAAATTATCGATAGTCCATATCTCGGAAACTATAAGAGATAATGCAATTTGGCAACCGGCAATGCAATTAGCATGCCGAATATTACTTGGAATGTGAATTGGAACGAAATCGCCAATAGATAAGACCATTTTACAATTTGGGCCCAAGTTAGAAGCAGAGCCTAAGGTGTAAATTATCGATAGTCCATATCTCGGAAACTATAAGAGATAATGCAATTTGGCAACCGGCAATGTAATTAGCATGCCGAATATTACTTGGAATGTGAATTGGAACGAAATCGCCAATAGATAAGACCATTTTAAAATTTTGGCCCAAGTTAGAAGCAGAGCCTAAGGTGTAAATTATCGATAGTCCATATCTCTGAAACTATAAGAGATAATGCAATTTCGCAACCGGCAATGTAATTAGCATGCCGAATATTACTTGGAATGTGAATTGGGACGAAATCGCCAATAGATAAGGCCATTTTACAATTTGGGCCCAAGTTAGAAGCAGAGCCTAAGGTGTAAATTATCGATAGTCCATATCTCGGAAACTATAAGAGATAATGCAATTTGGCAACCGGCAATGTAATTAGCATGCCGAATATTACTTGGAATGTGAATTGGAACGAAATCGCCAATAGATAAGACCATTTTACAATTTGGGCCCAAGTTAGAAGCAGAGCCTAAGGTGTAAATTATCGATAGTCCATATCTCGGAAACTATAAGAGATAATGCAATTTGGCAACCGGCAATGTAATTAGCATGCCGAATATTACTTGGAATGTGAATTGGAACGAAATCGCCAATAGATAAGACCATTTTACAGTTTGGGCCCAAGTTAGAAGCAGAACCTAAGGTTAAAAATAATCGATAGTCCATATCTCGGAAACTATAAGAGATAATTCAATTTGGCAACCGGCAATCTAATTAGCATGCCGAATATTACTTGGATTGTGAATTGGAACGAAATCGCCAATAGATAAGACTATTTTACAATTTGGGCCCAAGTTAGAAGCAGAGCCTAAGGTGTAAATTATCGATAGTCCATATCTCGGAAACTATAAGAGATAATGCAACTTGGCCACCGGCAATGTAATTAGCATGCCGAATATTACTTGGAATGTGAGTTGGAACGAAATCTAATAATAAAAATAAGACCATTTTACAATTTGGGCCCAAGTTAGAAGCAGAGCCTAAGGTGTAAATTATCGATAGTCCATATCTCGGAAACTATAAGAGATAATTCAATTTGGCAACCGGCAATGTAATTAGCATGCCGAATATTACTTGGAATGTGAATTGGAACGAAATCGCCAATAGATAAGACCATTTTACAATTTGGGCCCAAGTTAGAAGCAGAGCCTAAGGTGTAAATTATCGATAGTCCATATCTCGGAAACTATAAGAGATAATGCAATTTGGCAACCGGCAATGTAATTAGCATGCCGAATATTACTTGGATTGTGAATTGGAACGAAATCGCCAATAGATAAGACCATTTTACAATTTGGGCCCAAGTTAGAAGCAGAGCCTAAGGTGTAAATTATCGATAGTCCATATCTCGGAAACTATAAGAGATAATGCAATTTGGCAACCGGCAATGTAATTAGCATGCCGAATATTACTTGGAATGTGAATTGGAACGAAATCGCCAATAGATAAGACCATTTTACAATTTGGGCCCAAGTTAGAAGCAGAGCCTAAGGTGTAAATTATTGATAGTCCATATCTCGGAAACTATAAGAGATAATGCAATTTCGCAACCGGCAATGTAATTAGCATGCCGAATATCACTTGGAATGTGAATTGGGCGAAATCGCCAATAGATAAGACCATTTTACAATTTGGGCCCAAGTTAGAAGCAGAGCCTAAGGTGTAAATTATCGATAGTCCATATCTCGGGAACTATAAGAGATAATGCAATTTGGCAACCGGCAATGTAATTAGCATGCCGAATATTACTTGGAATGTGAATTGGAACGAAATCGCCAATAGATAAGACCATTTTACAATTTGGGCCCAAGTTAGAAGCAGAGCCTAAGGTGTAAATTATCGATAGTCCATATCTCGGAAACTATAAGAGATAATGCAATTTGGCAACCGGCAATGTAATTAGCATGCCGAATGTTACTTGGAATGTGAATTGGAACGAAATCGCCAATAGATAAGACCATTTTACAATTTGGGCCTAAGTTAGATGCAGAGCCTAAGGTGTAAATTATTGATAGTCCATATCTCGGAAACTATAAGAGATAATGCAATTTCGCAACCGGCAATGTAATTAGCATGCCGAATATTACTTGGAGTGTGAATTGGAACGAAATCGCCAATAGGTAAGACCATTTTACAATTTGGGCCCAAGTTAGAAGCAGAGCCTAAGGTGTAAATTATCGATAGTCCATATCTCGGAAACTATAAGAGATAATGTAATTTGGCAACCGGCAATGTAATTAGCATGCCGAATATTACTTGGAATGTGAATTGGAACGAAATCGCCAATAGATAAGACCATTTTACAATTTGGGCCCAATTTAGAAGCAGAGCCTAAGGTGTAAATTATCGATAGTCCATATCTCGGAAACTATAAGAGATAATGCAATTTGGCAATCGGCAATGTAATTAGCATGCCGAATATTACTTGGAATGTGAATTGGAACGAAATCGCCAATAGATAAGACCATTTTACAATTTGGGCCCAAGTTAGAAGCAGAGCCTAAGGTGTAAATTATTGATAGTCCATATCTCGGAAACTATAAGAGATAATGCAATTTCGCAACCGGCAATGTAATTAGCATGCCGAATATCACTTGGAATGTGAATTGGGACGAAATCGCCAATAGATAAGACCATTTTACAATTTGGGCCCAAGTTAGAAGCAGAGCCTAAGGTGTAAATTATCGATAGTCCATATCTCGGAAACTATAAGAGATAATGCAATTTGGAAACCGGCAATGTAATTAGCATGCCGAATATTACTTGGAATGTGAATTGGAACGAAAT
This sequence comes from Rhynchophorus ferrugineus, assembly GCF_030347505.1. Taxonomy (NCBI): domain Eukaryota; kingdom Metazoa; phylum Arthropoda; class Insecta; order Coleoptera; family Curculionidae; genus Rhynchophorus; species Rhynchophorus ferrugineus. The sequence goes on along the minus strand of NW_027472588.1, from coordinate 21,970,063 downwards.
CGCCAATAGATAAGACCATTTTACAATTTGGGCCCAAGTTAGAAGCAGAGCCTATGGTGTAAATTATCGATAGTCCATATCTCGGAAACTATAAGAGATAATGCAATTTGGCAACCGGCAATGTAATTAGCATGCCGAATATTACTTGGAATGTGAATTGGAACGAAATCGCCAATAGATAAGACCATTTTACAATTTGGGCCCAAGTTAGAAGCAGAGCCTAAGGTGTAAATTATCGATAGTCCATATCTCGGAAACTATAAGAGATAATGCAATTTGGCAACCGGCAATGTAATTAGCATGCCGAATATTACTTGGAATGTGAATTGGAACGAAATCGCCAATAGATAAGACCATTTTACAATTTGGGCCCAAGATAGAAGCGGAGCCTAAGGTGTAAATTATCGATAGTCCATATCTCGGAAACTATAAGAGATAATGCAATTTGGCAACCGGCAATGTAATTAGCATGCCGAATATTACTTGGAATGTGAATTGGAACGAAATCGCCAATAGATAAGACCATTTTACAATTTGGGCCCAAGTTAGAAGCAGAGCCTATGGTGTAAATTATCGATAGTCCATATCTCGGAAACTATAAGAGATAATGCAATTTGGCAACCGGCAATGTAATTAGCATGCCGAATATTACTTGGAATGTGAATTGGAACGAAATCGCCAATAGATAAGACCATTTTACAATTTGGGCCCAAGTTAGAAGCAGAGCCTAAGGTGTAAATTATCGATAGTCCATATCTCGGAAACTATAAGAGATAATGCAATTTGGCAACCGGCAATGTAATTAGCATGCCGAATATTACTTGGAATGTGAATTGGAACGAAATCGCCAATAGATAAGACCATTTTACAATTTGGGCCCAAGTTAGAAGCAGAGCCTAAGGTGTAAATTATCGATAGTCCATATCTCGGAAACTATAAGAGATAATGCAATTTGGCAACCGGCAATGTAATTAGCATGCCGAATATTACTTGGAATGTGAATTGGAACGAAATCGCCAATAGATAAGACCATTTTACAATTTGGGCCCAAGTTAGAAGCAGAGCCTAAGGTGTAAATTATTGATAGTCCATATCTCGGAAACTATAAGAGATAATGCAATTTCGCAACCGGCAATGTAATTAGCATGCCGAATATTACTTGGAATGTGAATTGGAACGAAATCGCCAATAGATAAGACCATTTTACAATTTGGGCCCAAGTTAGAAGCAGAGCCTAAGGTGTAAATTATCGATAGTCCATATCTCGGAAACTATAAGAGATAATGCAATTTGGCAACCGGCAATGTAATAAGCATGCCGAATATTACTTGGAATGTGAATTGGAACGAAATCGCCAATAGATAAGACCATTTTACAATTTGGGCCCAAGTTAGAAGCAGAGCCTAAGGTGTAAATTATCGATAGTCCATATCTCGGAAACTATAAGAGATAATGCAATTTGGCAACCGGCAATGTAATTAGCATGCCGAATATTACTTGGAATGTGAATTGGAACGAAATCGCCATAGATAAGACCATTTTACAATTTGGGCCCAAGTTAGAAGCAGAGCCTAAGGTGTAAATTATTGATAGTCCATATCTCGGAAACTATAAGAGATAATGCAATTTCGCAACCGGCAATGTAATTAGCATGCCGAATATCACTTGGAATGTGAATTGGGACGAAATCGCCAATATATAAGACCATTTTACAATTTGGGCCCAAGTTAGAAGCAGAGCCTAAGGTGTAAATTATCGATAGTCCATATCTCGGAAACTATAAGATATAATGCAATTTGGCAACCGGCAATGTAATTAGCATGCCGAATATTACTTGGAATGTGAATTGGAACGAAATCGCCAATAGATAAGACCATTTTACAATTTGGGCCCAAGTTAGAAGCAGAGCCTAAGGTGTAAATTATCGAAGTCCATATCTCGGAAACTATAAGAGATAATGCAATTTGGTAACCGGCAATGTAATTAGCATGCCGAATATCACTTGGAATGTGAATTGGGACGAAATCGCCAATAGATAAGACCATTTTACAATTTGGGCCCAAGTTAGAAGCAGAGCCTAAGGTGTAAATTATCGATAGTCCATATCTCGGAAACTATAAGAGATAATGCAATTTGGCAACCGACAATGTAATTAGCATGCCGAATTTTACTTGGAATGTGAATTGGAACGAAATCGCCACTAGATAAGACCATTTTACAATTTGGGCCCAAGTTAGAAGCAGAGCCTAAGGTGTAAATTATTGATAGTCCATATCTCGGAAACTATAAGAGATAATGCAATTTCGCAACCGGCAATGTAATTAGCATGCCGAATATCACTTGGAATGTGAATTGGGACGAAATCGCCAATAGATAAGACCATTTTACAATTTGGGCCCAAGTTAGAAGCAGAGCCTAAGGTGTAAATTATCGATAGTCCATATCTCGGAAACTATAAGAGATAATGCAATTTGGCAACCGGCAATGTAATTAGCATGCCGAATATTACTTGGAATGTGAATTGGAACGAAATCGCCAATAGATAAGACCATTTTACAATTTGGGCCCAAGTTAGAAGCAGAGCCTAAGGTGTAAATTATTGATAGTCCATATCTCGGAAACTATAAGAGATAATGCAATTTCGCAACCGGCAATGTAATTAGCATGCCGAATATCACTTGGAATGTGAATTGGGACGAAATCGCCAATAGATAAGACCATTTTACAATTTGGGCCCAAGTTAGAAGCAGAGCCTAAGGTGTAAATTATCGATAGTCCATATCTCGGAAACTATAAGAGATAATGCAATTTGGCAACCGGCAATGTAATTAGCATGCCGAATATTACTTGGAATGTGAATTGGAACGAAATCGCCAATAGATAAGACCATTTTACAATTTGGGCCCAAGTTAGAAGCAGAGCCTAAGGTGTAAATTATCGATAGTCCATATCTCGGAAACTATAAGAGATAATGCAATTTGGCAACCGGCAATGTAATTAGCATGCCGAAGATTACTGGGAATGTGAATTGGAACGAAATCGCCAATAGATAAGACCATTTTACAATTTGGGCCCAAGTTAGAAGCAGAGCCTAAGGTTTAAATTATCGATAGTCCATATCTCGGAAACTATAAGAGATAATTCAATTTGGCAACCGGCAATGTAATTAGCATGCCGAATATTACTTGGAATGTGAATTGGAACGAAATCGCCAATAGATAAGACCATTTTACAATTTGGGCCCAAGTTAGAAGCAGAGCCTAAGGTGTAAATTATCGATAGTCCATATCTCGGAAACTATAAGAGATAATGCAATTTGGCAACCGGCAATGTAATTAGCATGCCGAATATTACTTGGAATGTGAATTGGAACGAAATCGCCAATAGATAAGACCATTTTACAATTTGGGAGCAAGTTAGAAGCAGAGCCTAAGGTGTAAATTATCAATAGTCCATATCTCGGAAACTATAAGAGATAATGCAATTTGGCAACCGGCAATGTAATTAGCATGCCGAATATTACTTGGAAAGTGAATTGGAACGAAATCGCCAATAGATAAGACCATTTTACCATTTGGGCCCAAGTTAGAAGCAGAGCCTATGGTGTAAATTATCGATAGTCCATATCTCGGAAACTATAAGAGATAATGCAATTTGGCAACCGGCAATGTAATTAGCATGCCGAATATTACTTGGAATGTGAATTGGAACGAAATCGCCAATAGAAAAGACCATTTTACAATTTGGGCCCAAGTTAGAAGCAGAGCCTAAGGTGTAAATTATCGATAGTCCATATCTCGGAAACTATAAGAGATAATGCAATTTGGCAACCGGCAATGTAATTAGCATGCCGAATATTACTTGGAATGTGAATTGGAACGAAATCGCCAATAGATAAGACCATTTTACAATTTGGGCCCAATTTAGAAGCAGAGCCTAAGGTGTAAATTATCGATAGTCCATATCTCGGAAACTATAAGAGATAATGCAATTTGGCAACCGGCAATGTAATTAGCATGCCGAATATTACTTGGAATGTGAATTGGAACGAAATCGCCAATAGATAAGACCATTTTACAATTTGGGCCCAAGTTAGAAGCAGAGCCTAAGGTGTAAATTATTGATAGTCCATATCTCGGAAACTATAAGAGATAATGCAATTTCGCAACCGGCAATGTAATTAGCATGCCGAATATCACTTGGAATGTGAATTGGGACGAAATCGCCAATAGATAAGACCATTTTACAATTTGGGCCCAAGTTAGAAGCAGAGCCTAAGGTGTAAATTATCGATAGTCCATATCTCGGAAACTATAAGAGATAATGCAATTTGGAAACCGGTAATGTAATTAGCATGCCGAATATTACTTGGAATGTGAATTGGAACGAAATCGCCAATAGATAAGACCATTTTACAATTTGGGCCCAAGTTAGAAGCAGAGCCTATGGTGTAAATTATCGATAGTCCATATCTCGGAAACTATAAGAGATAATGCAATTTGGCAACCGGCAATGTAATTAGCATGCCGAATATTACTTGGAATGTGAATTGGAAAGAAATCGCCAATAGATAAGACCATTTTACAATTTGGGCCCAAGTTAGAAGCAGAGCCTAAGGTGTAAATTATCGATAGTCCATATCTCGGAAACTATAAGAGATAATGCAATTTGGCAACCGGCAATGTAATTAGCATGCCGAATATTACTTGGAATGTGAATTGGAACGAAATCGCCAATAGATAAGACCATTTTACAATTTGGGCCCAAGATAGAAGCGGAGCCTAAGGTGTAAATTATCGATAGTCCATATCTCGGAAACTATAAGAGATAATGCAATTTGGCAACCGGCAATGTAATTAGCATGCCGAATATTACTTGGAATGTGAATTGGAACGAAATCGCCAATAGGTAAGACCATTTTACAATTTGGGCCCAAGTTAGAAGCAGAGCCTAAGGTGTAAATTATCGATAGTCCATATCTCGGAAACTATAAGAGATAATTCAATTTGGCAACCTGCAATGTAATTAGCATGCCGAATAATACTTGGAATGTGAATTGGAACGAAATCGCCAATAGATGAGACCATTTTACAATTTGGGCCCAAGTTAGAAGCAGAGCCTAAGGTGTAAATTATCGATAGTCCATATCTCGGAAACTATAAGAGATAATGCAATTTGGCAACCGGCAATGTAATTAGCATGCCGAATATTACTTGGAATGTGAATTGGAACGAAATCGCCAATAGATAAGACCATTTTACAATTTGGGAGCAAGTTAGAAGCAGAGCCTAAGGTGTAAATTATCGATAGTCCATATCTCGGAAACTATAAGAAATAATGCAATTTGGCAACCGGCAATGTAATTAGCATGCCGAATATTACTTGGAATGTGAATTGGAACGAAATCGCCAATAGATAAGACCATTTTACAATTTGGGCCCAAGTTAGAAGCAGAGCCTATGGTGTAAATTATCGATAGTCCATATCTCGGAAACTATAAGAGATAATGCAATTTGGCAACCGGCAATGTAATTAGCATGCCGAATATTACTTGGAATGTGAATTGGAACGTAATCGCCAATAGATAAGACCATTTTACAATTTGGGCCCAAGTTAGAAGCAGAGCCTAAGGTGTAAATTATCGATAGTCCATATCTCGGAAACTATAAGAGATAATGCAATTTGGCAACCGGCAATGTAATTAGCATGCCGAATATTACTTGGAATGTGAATTGGAACGAAATCGCCAATAGATAAGACCATTTTACAATTTGGGCCCAAGTTAGAAGCAGAGCCTAAGGTGTAAATTATCGATAGTCCATATCTCGGAAACTATAAGAGATAATGCAATTTGGCAACCGGCAATGTAATTAGCATGCCGAATATTACTTGGAATGTGAATTGGAACGAAATCGCCAATAGATAAGACCATTTTACAATTTGGGCCCAAGTTAGAAGCAGAGCCTAAGGTGTAAATTATTGATAGTCCATATCTCGGAAACTATAAGAGATAATGCAATTTCGCAACCGGCAATGTAATTAGCATGCCGAATATTACTTGGAATGTGAATTGGAACGAAATCGCCAATAGATAAGACCATTTTACAATTTGGGCCCAAGTTAGAAGCAGAGCCTAAGGTGTAAATTATCGATAGTCCATATCTCGGAAACTATAAGATATAATGCAATTTGGCAACCGGCAATGTAATTAGCATGCCGAATATTACTTGGAATGTGAATTGGAACGAAATCGCCAATAGATAAGACCATTTTACAATTTGGGCCCAAGTTAGAAGCAGAGCCTAAGGTGTAAATTATCGATAGTCCATATCTCGGAAACTATAAGAGATAATGCAATTTGGTAACCGGCAATGTAATTAGCATGCCGAATATCACTTGGAATGTGAATTGGGACGAAATCGCCAATAGATAAGACCATTTTACAATTTGGGCCCAAGTTAGAAGCAGAGCCTAAGGTGTAAATTATCGATAGTCCATATCTCGGAAACTATAAGAGATAATGCAATTTGGCAACCGACAATGTAATTAGCATGCCGAATTTTACTTGGAATGTGAATTGGAACGAAATCGCCACTAGATAAGACCATTTTACAATTTGGGCCCAAGTTAGAAGCAGAGCCTAAGGTGTAAATTATTGATAGTCCATATCTCGGAAACTATAAGAGATAATGCAATTTCCCAACCGGCAATGTAATTAGCATGCCGAATATCACTTGGAATGTGAATTGGGACGAAATCGCCAATAGATAAGACCATTTTACAATTTGGGCCCAAGTTAGAAGCAGAGCCTAAGGTGTAAATTATCGATAGTCCATATCCCGGAAACTATAAGAGATAATGCAATTTGGCAACCGGCAATGTAATTAGCATGATGAATATTACTTGGAATGTGAATTGGAACGAAATCGCCAATAGATAAGACCATTTTGCAATTTGGGCCCAAGTTAGAAGCAGAGCCTAAGGTGTAAATTATTGATAGTCCATATCTCGGAAACTATAAGAGATAATGCAATTTCGCAACCGGCAATGTAATTAGCATGCCGAATATCACTTGGAATGTGAATTGGGACGAAATCGCCAATAGATAAGACCATTTTACAATTTGGGCCCAAGTTAGAAGCAGAGCCTAAGGTGTAAATTATCGATAGTCCATATCTCGGAAACTATAAGAGATAATGCAATTTGGCAACCGGCAATGTAATTAGCATGCCGAATATTACTTGGAATGTGAATTGGAACGAAATCGCCAATAGATAAGACCATTTTACAATTTGGGCCCAAGTTAGAAGTAGAGCCTAAGGTGTAAATTATCGATAGTCCATATCTCGGAAACTATAAGAGATAATGCAATTTGGTAACCGGCAATGTAATTAGCATGCCGAAGATTACTTGGAATGTGAATTGGAACGAAATCGCCAATAGATAAGACCATTTTACAATTTGGGCCCAAGTTAGAAGCAGAGCCTAAGGTGTAAATTATTGATAGTCCATATCTCGGAAACTATAAGAGATAATGCAATTTCGCAACCGGCAATGTAATTAGCATGCCGAATATCACTTGGAATGTGAATTGGGACGAAATCGCCAATAGATAAGACCATTTTACAATTTGGGCCCAAGTTAGAAGCAGAGCCTAAGGTGTAAATTATCGATAGTCCATATCTCGGAAACTATAAGAGATAATGCAATTTGGCGACCGGCAATGTAATTAGCATGCCGAATATTACTTGGAATGTGAATTGGAACGAAATCGCCAATAGATAAGACCATTTTACAATTTGGGCCCAAGTTAGAAGCAGAGCCTAAGGTGTAAATTATCGATAGTCCATATCTCGGAAACTATAAGAGATAATGCAATTTGGTAACCGGCAATGTAATTAGCATGCCGAATATCACTTGGAATGTGAATTGGAACGAAATCGCCAATAGATAAGACCATTTTACAATTTGGGCCCAAGTTAGAAGCAGAGCCTAAGGTGTAAATTATCGATAGTCCATATCTCGGAAACTATAAGAGATAATGCAATTTGGCAACCGGCAATGTAATTAGCATGCCGAATTTTACTTGGAATGTGAATTGGAACGAAATCGCCACTAGATAAGACCATTTTACAATTTGGGCCCAAGTTAGAAGCAGAGCCTAAGGTGTAAATTATTGATAGTCCATATCTCGGAAACTATAAGAGATAATGCAATTTCGCAACCGGCAATGTAATTAGCATGCCGAATATCATTTGGAATGTGAATTGGGACGAAATCGTCAATAGATAAGACCATTTTACAATTTGGGCCCAAGTTAGAAGCAGAGCCTAAGGTGTAAATTATCGATAGTCCATATCTCGGAAACTATAAGAGATAATGCAATTTGGCAACCGGCAATGTAATTAGCATGCCGAATATTACTTGGAATGTGAATTGGAACGAAATCGCCAATAGATAAGACCATTTTACAATTTGGGCCCAAGTTAGAAGCAGAGCCTAAGGTGTAAATTATCGATAGTCCATATCTCGGAAACTATAAGAGATAATGCAATTTCGCAACCGGCAATGTAATTAGCATGCCGAATATCACTTGGAATGTGAATTGGGACGAAATCGCCAATAGATAAGACCATTTTACAATTTGGGCCCAAGTTAGAAGCAGAGCCTAAGGTGTAAATTATCGATAGTCCATATCTCGGAAACTATAAGAGATAATGCAATTTGGCAACCATCAATGTAATTAGCATGCCGAATATTACTTGGAATGTGAATTGGAACGAAATCGCCAATAGATAAGACCATTTTACAATTTGGGCCCAAGTTAGAAGCAGAGCCTATGGTGTAAATTATCGATAGTCCATATCTCGGAAACTATAAGAGATAATGCAATTTGGCAACCGGCAATGTAATTAGCATGCCGAATATTACTTGGAATGTGAATTGGAACGAAATCGCCAATAGATAAGACCATTTTACAATTTGGGCCCAAGTTAGAAGCAGAGCCTAAGGTGTAAATTATCGATAGTCCATATCTCGGAAACTATAAGAGATAATGCAATTTGGCAACCGGCAATGTAATTAGCATGCCGAATATTACTTGGAATGTGAATTGGAACGAAATCGCCAATAGATAAGACCATTTTACAATTTGGGCCCAAGTTAGAAGCAGAGCCTAAGGTGTAAATTATAGATAGTCCATATCTCGGAAACTATAAGAGATAATGCAATTTGGCAACCGGCAATGTAATTAGCATGCCGAATATTAATTGGAATGTGAATTGGAACGAAATCGCCAATAGATAAGACCATTTTACAATTTGGGCCCAAGTTAGAAGCAGAGCCTAAGGTGTAAATTATTGATAGTCCATATCTCGGAAACTATTAGAGATAATGCAATTTCGCAACCGGCAATGTAATTAGCATGCCGAATATCACTTGGAATGTGAATTGGGACGAAATCGCCAATAGATAAGACCATTTTACAATTTGGGCCCAAGTTAGAAGCAGAGCCTAAGGTGTAAATTATCGATAGTCCATATCTCGGAAACTATAAGAGATAATGTAATTTGGCAACCGGCAATGTAATTAGCATGCCGAATATTACTTGGAATGTGAATTGGAACGAAATCGCCAATAGATAAGACCATTTTACAATTTGGGCCCAAGTTAGAAGCAGAGCCTATGGTGTAAATTATCGATAGTCCATATCTCGGAAACTATAAGAGATAATGCAATTTGGCAACCGGCAATGTAATTAGCATGCCGAATATTACTTGGAATGTGAATTGGAACGAAATCGCCAATAGATAAGACCATTTTACAATTTGGGCCCAAGTTAGAAGCAGAGCCTAAGGTGTAAATTATCGATAGTCCATATCTCGGAAACTATAAGAGATAATGCAATTTGGCAACCGGCAATGTAATTAGCATGCCGAATATTACTTGGAATGTGAATTGGAACGAAATCGCCAATAGATAAGACCATTTTACAATTTGGGCCCAAGTTAGAAGCGGAGCCTAAGGTGTAGATTATCGATAGTCCATATCTCGGAAACTATAAGAGATAATGCAATTTGGCAACCGGCAATGTAATTAGCATGCCGAATATTACTTGGAATGTGAATTGGAACGAAATCGCCAATAGGTAAGACCATTTTACAATTTGGGCCCAAGTTAGAAGCAGAGCCTAAGGTGTAAATTATCGATAGTCCATATCTCGGAAACTATAAGAGATAATTCAATTTGGCAACCGGCAATGTAATTAGCATGCCGAATAATACTTGGAATGTGAATTGGAACGAAATCGCCAATAGATAAGACCATTTTACAATTTGGGCCCAAGTTAGAAGCAGAGCCTAAGGTGTAAATTATCGATAGTCCATATCTCGGAAACTATAAGAGATAATGCAATTTGGCAACCGGCAATGTAATTAGCATGCCGAATATTACTTGGAATGTGAATTGGAACGAAATCGCCAATAGATAAGACCATTTTACAATTTGGGCCCAAGTTAGAAGCAGAGCCTAAAGTGTAAATTATCGATAGTCCATATCTCGGAAACTATAAGAGATAATGCAATTTGGCAACCGGCAATGTAATTAGCATGCCGAATATTACTTGGAATGTGAATTGGAACGAAATCGCCAATAGATAAGACCATTTTACAATTTGGGCCCAAGTTAGAAGCAGAGCCTATGGTGTAAATTATCGATAGTCCATATCTCGGAAACTATAAGAGATAATGCAATTTGGCAACCGGCAATGTAATTAGCATGCCGAATATTACTTGGAATGTGAATTGGAACGAAATCGCCAATAGATAAGACCATTTTACAATTTGGGCCCAAGTTAGAAGCAGAGCCTAAGGTGTAAATTATCGATAGCCCATATCTCGGAAACTATAAGAGATAATGCAATTTGGCAACCGGCAATGTAATTAGCATGCCGAATATTACTTGGAATGTGAATTGGAACGAAATCGCCAATAGATAAGACCATTTTACAATTTGGGCCCAAGTTAGAAGCAGAGCCTAAGGTGTAAATTATCGATAGTCCATATCTCGGAAACTATAAGAGATAATGCAATTTGGCAACCGGCAATGTAATTAGCATGCCGAATATTACTTGGAATGTGAATTGGAACGAAATCGCCAATAGATAAGACCATTTTACAATTTGGGCCCAAGTTAGAAGCAGAGCCTAAGGTGTAAATTATTGATAGTCCATATCTCGGAAACTATAAGAGATAATGCAATTTCGCAACCGGCAATGTAATTAGCATGCCGAATATCACTTGGAATGTGAATTGGGACGAAATCGCCAATAGATAAGACCATTTTACAATTTGGGCCCAAGTTAGAAGCAGAGCCTAAGGTGTAAATTATCGATAGTCCATATCTCGGAAACTATAAGAGATAATGCAATTTGGCAACCGGCAATGTAATTAGCATGCCGAATATTACTTGGAATGTGAATTGGAACGAAATCGCCAATAGATAAGACCATTTTACAATTTGGGCCCAAGTTAGAAGCAGAGCCTAAGGTGTAAATTATCGATAGTCCATATCTCGGAAACTATAAGAGATAATGCAATTTGGTAACCGGCAATGTAATTAGCATGCCGAATATCACTTGGAATGTGAATTGGGACGAAATCGCCAATAGATAAGACCATTTTACAATTTGGGCCCAAGTTAGAAGCAGAGCCTAAGGTGTAAATTATCGATAGTCCATATCTCGGAAACTATAAGAGATAATGCAATTTGGCAACCGGCAATATAATTAGCATGCCGAATTTTACTTGGAATGTGAATTGGAACGAAATCGCCACTAGATAAGACCATTTTACAATTTGGGCCCAAGTTAGAAGCAGAGCCTAAGGTGTAAATTATTGATAGTCCATACCTCGGAAACTATAAGAGATAGTGCAATTTCGCAACCGGCAATGTAATTAGCATGCCGAATATCACTTGGAATGTGAATTGGGACGAAATCGCCAATAGATAAGACCATTTTACAAATTGGGCCCAAGTTAGAAGCAGAGCCTAAGGTGTAAATTATTGATAGTCCATATCTCGGAAACTATAAGAGATAATGCAATTTCGCAACCGGCAATGTAATTAGCATGCCGAATATCACTTGGAATGTGAATTGGTACGAAATCGCCAATAGATAAGACCATTTTACAATTTGGGCCCAAGTTAGAAGCAGAGCCTAAGGTGTAAATTATCGATAGTCCATATCTCGGAAACTATAAGAGATAATGCAATTTGGCAACCGGCAATATAATTAGCATGCCGAATTTTACTTGGAATGTGAATTGGAACGAAATCGCCACTAGATAAGACCATTTTACAATTTGGGCCCAAGTTAGAAGCAGAGCCTAAGGTGTAAATTATTGATAGTCCATACCTCGGAAACTATAAGAGATAGTGCAATTTCGCAACCGGCAATGTAATTAGCATGCCGAATATTACTTGGAATGTGAATTGGAACGAAATCGCCAATAGATAAGACCATTTTACAATTTGGGCCCAAGTTAGAAGCAGAGCCTAAGGTGTAAATTATCGATAGTCCATATCTCGGAAACTATAAGAGATAATGCAATTTGGTAACCGGCAATGTAATTAGCATGCCGAATATCACTTGGAATGTGAATTGGGACGAAATCGCCAATAGATAAGACCATTTTACAATTTGGGCCCAAGTTAGAAGCAGAGCCTAAGGTGTAAATTATCGATAGTCCATATCTCGGAAACTATAAGAGATAATGCAATTTGGCAACCGGCAATATAATTAGCATGCCGAATTTTACTTGGAATGTGAATTGGAACGAAATCGCCACTAGATAAGACCATTTTACAATTTGGGCCCAAGTTAGAAGCAGAGCCTAAGGTGTAAATTATTGATAGTCCATACCTCGGAAACTATAAGAGATAGTGCAATTTCGCAACCGGCAATGTAATTAGCATGCCGAATATCACTTGGAATGTGAATTGGGACGAAATCGCCAATAGATAAGACCATTTTACAAATTGGGCCCAAGTTAGAAGCAGAGCCTAAGGTGTAAATTATTGATAGTCCATATCTCGGAAACTATAAGAGATAATGCAATTTCGCAACCGGCAATGTAATTAGCATGCCGAATATCACTTGGAATGTGAATTGGTACGAAATCGCCAATAGATAAGACCATTTTACAATTTGGGCCCAAGTTAGAAGCAGAGCCTAAGGTGTAAATTATCGATAGTCCATATCTCGGAAACTATAAGAGATAATGCAATTTGGCAACCGGCAATATAATTAGCATGCCGAATTTTACTTGGAATGTGAATTGGAACGAAATCGCCACTAGATAAGACCATTTTACAATTTGGGCCCAAGTTAGAAGCAGAGCCTAAGGTGTAAATTATTGATAGTCCATACCTCGGAAACTATAAGAGATAGTGCAATTTCGCAACCGGCAATGTAATTAGCATGCCGAATATCACTTGGAATGTGAATTGGGACGAAATCGCCAATAGATAAGACCATTTTACAAATTGGGCCCAAGTTAGAAGCAGAGCCTAAGGTGTAAATTATTGATAGTCCATATCTCGGAAACTATAAGAGATAATGCAATTTCGCAACCGGCAATGTAATTAGCATGCCGAATATCACTTGGAATGTGAATTGGTACGAAATCGCCAATAGATAAGACCATTTTACAATTTGGGCCCAAGTTAGAAGCAGAGCCTAAGGTGTAAATTATCGATAGTCCATATCTTGGAAACTATAAGAGATAATGCAATTTGGCAACCGGCAATGTAATTAGCATGCCGAATATTACTTGGAATGTGAATTGGAACGAAATCGCCAATAGATAAGACCATTTTACAATTTGGGCCCAAGTTAGAAGCAGAGCCTAAGGTGTAAATTATCGATAGTCCATATCTCGGAAACTATAAGAGATAATGCAATTTCGCAACCGGCAATGTAATTAGCATGCCGAATATTACTTGGAGTGTGAATTGGAACGAAATCGCCAATAGATAAGACCATTTTACAATTTGGGCCCAAGTTAGAAGCAGAGCCTAAGGTGTAAATTATCGATAGTCCATATCTCGGAAACTATAAGAGATAATGCAATTTGGCAACCGGCAATGTAATTAGCATGCCGAATATTACTTGGAATGTGAATTGGAACGAAATCGCCAATAGATAAGACCATTTTACAATTTGGGCCCAAGTTAGAAGCAGAGCCTAAGGTGTAAATTATCGATAGTCCATATCTCGGAAACTATAAGAGATAATGCAATTTGGCAACCGGCAATGTAATTAGCATGCCGAATATTACTTGGAATGTGAATTGGAACGAAATCGCCAATAGATAAGACCATTTTACAATTTGGGCCCAAGTTAGAAGCAGAGCCTAAGGTGTAAATTATTGATAGTCCATATCTCGGAAACTATAAGAGATAATGCAATTTCGCAACCGGCAATGTAATTAGCATGCCGAATATCACTTGGAATGTGAATTGGGACGAAATCGCCAATATATAAGACCATTTTACAATTTGGGCCCAAGTTAGAAGCAGAGCCTAAGGTGTAAATTATCGATAGTCCATATCTCGGAAACTATAAGATATAATGCAATTTGGCAACCGGCAATGTAATTAGCATGCCGAATATTACTTGGAATGTGAATTGGAACGAAATCGCCAATAGATAAGACCATTTTACAATTTGGGCCCAAGTTAGAAGCAGAGCCTAAGGTGTAAATTATCGATAGTCCATATCTCGGAAACTATAAGAGATAATGCAATTTGGTAACCGGCAATGTAATTAGCATGCCGAATATCACTTGGAATGTGAATTGGGACGAAATCGCCAATAGATAAGACCATTTTACAATTTGGGCCCAAGTTAGAAGCAGAGCCTAAGGTGTAAATTATCGATAGTCCATATCTCGGAAACTATAAGAGATAATGCAATTTGGCAACCGACAATGTAATTAGCATGCCGAATTTTACTTGGAATGTGAATTGGAACGAAATCGCCACTAGATAAGACCATTTTACAATTTGGGCCCAAGTTAGAAGCAGAGCCTAAGGTGTAAATTATTGATAGTCCATATCTCGGAAACTATAAGAGATAATGCAATTTCCCAACCGGCAATGTAATTAGCATGCCGAATATCACTTGGAATGTGAATTGGGACGAAATCGCCAATAGATAAGACCATTTTACAATTTGGGCCCAAGTTAGAAGCAGAGCCTAAGGTGTAAATTATCGATAGTCCATATCCCGGAAACTATAAGAGATAATGCAATTTGGCAACCGGCAATGTAATTAGCATGATGAATATTACTTGGAATGTGAATTGGAACGAAATCGCCAATAGATAAGACCATTTTGCAATTTGGGCCCAAGTTAGAAGCAGAGCCTAAGGTGTAAATTATTGATAGTCCATATCTCGGAAACTATAAGAGATAATGCAATTTCGCAACCGGCAATGTAATTAGCATGCCGAATATCACTTGGAATGTGAATTGGGACGAAATCGCCAATAGATAAGACCATTTTACAATTTGGGCCCAAGTTAGAAGCAGAGCCTAAGGTGTAAATTATCGATAGTCCATATCTCGGAAACTATAAGAGATAATGCAATTTGGCAACCGGCAATGTAATTAGCATGCCGAATATTACTTGGAATGTGAATTGGAACGAAATCGCCAATAGATAAGACCATTTTACAATTTGGGCCCAAGTTAGAAGCAGAGCCTAAGGTGTAAATTATCGATAGTCCATATCTCGGAAACTATAAGAGATAATGCAATTTGGTAACCGGCAATGTAATTAGCATGCCGAAGATTACTTGGAATGTGAATTGGAACGAAATCGCCAATAGATAAGACCATTTTACAATTTGGGCCCAAGTTAGAAGCAGAGCCTAAGGTGTAAATTATTGATAGTCCATATCTCGGAAACTATAAGAGATAATGCAATTTCGCAACCGGCAATGTAATTAGCATGCCGAATATCACTTGGAATGTGAATTGGGACGAAATCGCCAATAGATAAGACCATTTTACAATTTGGGCCCAAGTTAGAAGCAGAGCCTAAGGTGTAAATTATCGATAGTCCATATCTCGGAAACTATAAGAGATAATGCAATTTGGCGACCGGCAATGTAATTAGCATGCCGAATATTACTTGGAATGTGAATTGGAACGAAATCGCCAATAGATAAGACCATTTTACAATTTGGGCCCAAGTTAGAAGCAGAGCCTAAGGTGTAAATTATCGATAGTCCATATCTCGGAAACTATAAGAGATAATGCAATTTGGTAACCGGCAATGTAATTAGCATGCCGAATATCACTTGGAATGTGAATTGGAACGAAATCGCCAATAGATAAGACCATTTTACAATTTGGGCCCAAGTTAGAAGCAGAGCCTAAGGTGTAAATTATCGATAGTCCATATCTCGGAAACTATAAGAGATAATGCAATTTGGCAACCGGCAATGTAATTAGCATGCCGAATTTTACTTGGAATGTGAATTGGAACGAAATCGCCACTAGATAAGACCATTTTACAATTTGGGCCCAAGTTAGAAGCAGAGCCTAAGGTGTAAATTATTGATAGTCCATATCTCGGAAACTATAAGAGATAATGCAATTTCGCAACCGGCAATGTAATTAGCATGCCGAATATCATTTGGAATGTGAATTGGGACGAAATCGTCAATAGATAAGACCATTTTACAATTTGGGCCCAAGTTAGAAGCAGAGCCTAAGGTGTAAATTATCGATAGTCCATATCTCGGAAACTATAAGAGATAATGCAATTTGGCAACCGGCAATGTAATTAGCATGCCGAATATTACTTGGAATGTGAATTGGAACGAAATCGCCAATAGATAAGACCATTTTACAATTTGGGCCCAAGTTAGAAGCAGAGCCTAAGGTGTAAATTATCGATAGTCCATATCTCGGAAACTATAAGAGATAATGCAATTTCGCAACCGGCAATGTAATTAGCATGCCGAATATCACTTGGAATGTGAATTGGGACGAAATCGCCAATAGATAAGACCATTTTACAATTTGGGCCCAAGTTAGAAGCAGAGCCTAAGGTGTAAATTATCGATAGTCCATATCTCGGAAACTATAAGAGATAATGCAATTTGGCAACCATCAATGTAATTAGCATGCCGAATATTACTTGGAATGTGAATTGGAACGAAATCGCCAATAGATAAGACCATTTTACAATTTGGGCCCAAGTTAGAAGCAGAGCCTATGGTGTAAATTATCGATAGTCCATATCTCGGAAACTATAAGAGATAATGCAATTTGGCAACCGGCAATGTAATTAGCATGCCGAATATTACTTGGAATGTGAATTGGAACGAAATCGCCAATAGATAAGACCATTTTACAATTTGGGCC
The DNA here is from genome assembly GCF_030347505.1 of Rhynchophorus ferrugineus. NCBI lineage: Eukaryota > Metazoa > Arthropoda > Insecta > Coleoptera > Curculionidae > Rhynchophorus > Rhynchophorus ferrugineus. Next base: position 21,952,624 of record NW_027472588.1, on the reverse strand, counting down.
CAAGTTAGAAGCAGAGCCTAAGGTGTAAATTATCGATAGTCCATATCTCGGAAACTATAAGAGATAATGCAATTTGGCAACCGGCAATGTAATTAGCATGCCGAATATTACTTGGAATGTGAATTGGAACGAAATCGCCAATAGATAAGACCATTTTACAATTTGGGCCCAAGTTAGAAGCAGAGCCTAAGGTGTAAATTATAGATAGTCCATATCTCGGAAACTATAAGAGATAATGCAATTTGGCAACCGGCAATGTAATTAGCATGCCGAATATTAATTGGAATGTGAATTGGAACGAAATCGCCAATAGATAAGACCATTTTACAATTTGGGCCCAAGTTAGAAGCAGAGCCTAAGGTGTAAATTATTGATAGTCCATATCTCGGAAACTATTAGAGATAATGCAATTTCGCAACCGGCAATGTAATTAGCATGCCGAATATCACTTGGAATGTGAATTGGGACGAAATCGCCAATAGATAAGACCATTTTACAATTTGGGCCCAAGTTAGAAGCAGAGCCTAAGGTGTAAATTATCGATAGTCCATATCTCGGAAACTATAAGAGATAATGTAATTTGGCAACCGGCAATGTAATTAGCATGCCGAATATTACTTGGAATGTGAATTGGAACGAAATCGCCAATAGATAAGACCATTTTACAATTTGGGCCCAAGTTAGAAGCAGAGCCTATGGTGTAAATTATCGATAGTCCATATCTCGGAAACTATAAGAGATAATGCAATTTGGCAACCGGCAATGTAATTAGCATGCCGAATATTACTTGGAATGTGAATTGGAACGAAATCGCCAATAGATAAGACCATTTTACAATTTGGGCCCAAGTTAGAAGCAGAGCCTAAGGTGTAAATTATCGATAGTCCATATCTCGGAAACTATAAGAGATAATGCAATTTGGCAACCGGCAATGTAATTAGCATGCCGAATATTACTTGGAATGTGAATTGGAACGAAATCGCCAATAGATAAGACCATTTTACAATTTGGGCCCAAGTTAGAAGCGGAGCCTAAGGTGTAGATTATCGATAGTCCATATCTCGGAAACTATAAGAGATAATGCAATTTGGCAACCGGCAATGTAATTAGCATGCCGAATATTACTTGGAATGTGAATTGGAACGAAATCGCCAATAGGTAAGACCATTTTACAATTTGGGCCCAAGTTAGAAGCAGAGCCTAAGGTGTAAATTATCGATAGTCCATATCTCGGAAACTATAAGAGATAATTCAATTTGGCAACCGGCAATGTAATTAGCATGCCGAATAATACTTGGAATGTGAATTGGAACGAAATCGCCAATAGATAAGACCATTTTACAATTTGGGCCCAAGTTAGAAGCAGAGCCTAAGGTGTAAATTATCGATAGTCCATATCTCGGAAACTATAAGAGATAATGCAATTTGGCAACCGGCAATGTAATTAGCATGCCGAATATTACTTGGAATGTGAATTGGAACGAAATCGCCAATAGATAAGACCATTTAACAATTTGGGAGCAAGTTAGAAGCAGAGCCTAAAGTGTAAATTATCGATAGTCCATATCTCGGAAACTATAAGAGATAATGCAATTTGGCAACCGGCAATGTAATTAGCATGCCGAATATTACTTGGAATGTGAATTGGAACGAAATCGCCAATAGATAAGACCATTTTACAATTTGGGCCCAAGTTAGAAGCAGAGCCTATGGTGTAAATTATCGATAGTCCATATCTCGGAAACTATAAGAGATAATGCAATTTGGCAACCGGCAATGTAATTAGCATGCCGAATATTACTTGGAATGTGAATTGGAACGAAATCGCCAATAGATAAGACCATTTTACAATTTGGGCCCAAGTTAGAAGCAGAGCCTAAGGTGTAAATTATCGATAGCCCATATCTCGGAAACTATAAGAGATAATGCAATTTGGCAACCGGCAATGTAATTAGCATGCCGAATATTACTTGGAATGTGAATTGGAACGAAATCGCCAATAGATAAGACCATTTTACAATTTGGGCCCAAGTTAGAAGCAGAGCCTAAGGTGTAAATTATCGATAGTCCATATCTCGGAAACTATAAGAGATAATGCAATTTGGTAACCGGCAATGTAATTAGCATGCCGAATATCACTTGGAATGTGAATTGGGACGAAATCGCCAATAGATAAGACCATTTTACAATTTGGGCCCAAGTTAGAAGCAGAGCCTAAGGTGTAAATTATCGATAGTCCATATCTCGGAAACTATAAGAGATAATGCAATTTGGCAACCGGCAATATAATTAGCATGCCGAATTTTACTTGGAATGTGAATTGGAACGAAATCGCCACTAGATAAGACCATTTTACAATTTGGGCCCAAGTTAGAAGCAGAGCCTAAGGTGTAAATTATTGATAGTCCATACCTCGGAAACTATAAGAGATAGTGCAATTTCGCAACCGGCAATGTAATTAGCATGCCGAATATCACTTGGAATGTGAATTGGGACGAAATCGCCAATAGATAAGACCATTTTACAAATTGGGCCCAAGTTAGAAGCAGAGCCTAAGGTGTAAATTATTGATAGTCCATATCTCGGAAACTATAAGAGATAATGCAATTTCGCAACCGGCAATGTAATTAGCATGCCGAATATCACTTGGAATGTGAATTGGTACGAAATCGCCAATAGATAAGACCATTTTACAATTTGGGCCCAAGTTAGAAGCAGAGCCTAAGGTGTAAATTATCGATAGTCCATATCTCGGAAACTATAAGAGATAATGCAATTTGGCAACCGGCAATATAATTAGCATGCCGAATTTTACTTGGAATGTGAATTGGAACGAAATCGCCACTAGATAAGACCATTTTACGATTTGGGCCCAAGTTAGAAGCAGAGCCTAAGGTGTAAATTATTGATAGTCCATACCTCGGAAACTATAAGAGATAGTGCAATTTCGCAACCGGCAATGTAATTAGCATGCCGAATATCACTTGGAATGTGAATTGGGACGAAATCGCCAATAGATAAGACCATTTTACAAATTGGGCCCAAGTTAGAAGCAGAGCCTAAGGTGTAAATTATTGATAGTCCATATCTCGGAAACTATAAGAGATAATGCAATTTCGCAACCGGCAATGTAATTAGCATGCCGAATATCACTTGGAATGTGAATTGGTACGAAATCGCCAATAGATAAGACCATTTTACAATTTGGGCCCAAGTTAGAAGCAGAGCCTAAGGTGTAAATTATCGATAGTCCATATCTTGGAAACTATAAGAGATAATGCAATTTGGCAACCGGCAATGTAATTAGCATGCCGAATATTACTTGGAATGTGAATTGGAACGAAATCGCCAATAGATAAGACCATTTTACAATTTGGGCCCAAGTTAGAAGCAGAGCCTAAGGTGTAAATTATCGATAGTCCATATCTCGGAAACTATAAGAGATAATGCAATTTCGCAACCGGCAATGTAATTAGCATGCCGAATATTACTTGGAGTGTGAATTGGAACGAAATCGCCAATAGATAAGACCATTTTACAATTTGGGCCCAAGTTAGAAGCAGAGCCTAAGGTGTAAATTATCGATAGTCCATATCTCGGAAACTATAAGAGATAATGCAATTTGGCAACCGGCAATGTAATTAGCATGCCGAATATTACTTGGAATGTGAATTGGAACGAAATCGCCAATAGATAAGACCATTTTACAATTTGGGCCCAAGTTAGAAGCAGAGCCTAAGGTGTAAATTATCGATAGTCCATATCTCGGAAACTATAAGAGATAATGCAATTTGGCAACCGGCAATGTAATTAGCATGCCGATTATTACTTGGAATGTGAATTGCAACGAAATCGCCAATAGATAAGACCATTTTACAATTTGGGCCCAAGTTAGAAGCAGAGCCTAAGGTGTAAATTATCGATAGTCCATATCTCGGAAACTATAAGAGATAATGCAATTTGGCAACCGGCAATGTAATTAGCATGCCGAATATTACCTGGAATGTGAATTGGAACGAAATCGCCAATAAATAAGACCATTTTACAATTTGGGCCCAAGTTAGAAGCAGAGCCTAAGGTGTAAATTATTGATAGTCCATATCTCGGAAACTATAAGAGATAATGCAATTTCGCAACCGGCAATGTAATTAGCATGCCGAATATCACTTGGAATGTGAATTGGGACGAAATCGCCAATAGATAAGACCATTTTACAATTTGGGCCCAAGTTAGAAGCAGAGCCTAAGGTGTAAATTATCGATAGTCCATATCTCGGAAACTATAAGAGATAATGCAATTTGGCAACCGGCAATGTAATTAGCATGCCGAATATCACTTGGAATGTGAATTGGGACGAAATCGCAAATAGATAAGACCATTTTACAATTTGGGCCCAAGTTAGAAGCAGAGCCTAAGGTGTAAATTATCGATAGTCCATATCTCGGAAACTATAAGAGATAATGCAATTTGGCAACCGGCAATGTAATTAGCATGCCGAATATTACTTGAATTGTGAATTGGAACGAAATCGCCAATAGATAAGACCATTTTACAATTTGGGCCCAAGTTAGAAGCAGAGCCTAAGGTGTAAATTATCGATAGTCCATATCTCGGAAACTATAAGAGATAATGCAATTTGGCAACCGGCAATGTAATTAGCATGCCGAATATTACTTGGAATATGAATTGGAACGAAATCGCCAATAGAGAAGACCATTTTACAATTTGGGTCCAAGTTAGAAGCAGAGCCTAAGGTGTAAATTATTGATAGTCTATATCTCGGAAACTATAAGAGATAATGCAATTTCGCAACCGGCAATGTAATTAGCATGCCGAATATCACTTGGAATGTGAATTGGGACGAAATCGCCAATAGATAAGACCATTTTACAATTTGGGCCCAAGTTAGAAGCAGAGCCTAAGGTGTAAATTATCGATAGTCCATATCTCGGAAACTATAAGAGATAATGCAATTTGGCAACCGGCAATGTAATTAGCATGCCAAATATTACTTGGAATGTGAATTGGAACGAAATCGCCAATAGATAAGACCATTTTACAATTTGGGCCCAAGTTAGAAGCAGAGCCTAAGGTGTAAATTATTGATAGTCCATATCTCGGAAACTATAAGAGATAATGCAATTTCGCAACCGGCAATGTAATTAGCATGCCGAATATTACTTGGAGTGTGAATTGGAACGAAATCGCCAATAGGTAAGACCATTTTACAATTTGGGCCCAAGTTAGAAGCAGAGCCTAAGGTGTAAATTATCGATAGTCCATATCTCGGAAACTATAAGAGATAATGCAATTTGGCAACCGGCAATATAATTAGCATGCCGAATATTACTTGGAATGTGAATTGGAACGAAATCGCCAATAGATAAGACCATTTTACAATTTGGGCCCAAGTTAGAAGCAGAGCCTAAGGTGTAAATTATCGATAGTCCATATCTCGGAAACTATAAGAGATAATGCAATTTGGCAACCGGCAATGTAATTAGCATGCCGAATATTACTTGGAATGTGAATTGGAACGAAATCGCCAATAGATAAGACCATTTTACAATTTGGGCCCAAGTTAGAAGCAGAGCCTAAGGTGTAAATTATCGATAGTCCATATCTCGGAAACTATAAGAGATAATGCAATTTGGCAACCGGCAATGTAATTAGCATGCCGAATATTACTTGGAATGTGAATTGCAACGAAATCGCCAATAGATAAGACCATTTTACAATTTGGGCCCAAGTTAGAAGCAGAGCCTAAGGTGTAAATTATCGATAGTCCATATCTCGGAAACTATAAGAGATAATGCAATTTGGCAACCGGCAATGTAATTAGCATGCCGAATATTACTTGGAATGTGAATTGGAACAAAATCGCCAATAGATAAGACCATTTTACAATTTGGGCCCAAGTTAGAAGCAGAGCCTAAGGTGTAAATTATTGATAGTCCATATCTCGGAAACTATAAGAGATAATGCAATTTCGCAACCGGCAATGTAATTAGCATGCCGAATATCACTTGGAATATGAATTGGGACGAAATCGCCAATAGATAAGACCATTTCACAATTTGGGCCCAAGTTAGAAGCAGAGCCTAAGGTGTAAATTATCGATAGTCCATATCTCGGAAACTATAAGAGTTAATGCAATTTGGCAACCGGCAATGTAATTAGCATGCCGAATATCACTTGGAATGTGAATTGGGACGAAATCGTCAATAGATAAGACCATTTTACAATTTGGGCCCAAGTTAGAAGCAGAGCCTAAGGTGTAAATTATCGATAGTCCATATCTCGGAAACTATAAGAGATAATGCAATTTGGCAACCGGCAATGTAATTAGCATGCCGAATATTACTTGAATTGTGAATTGGAACGAAATCGCCAATAGATAAGACCATTTTACAATTTGGGCCCAAGTTAGAAGCAGAGCCTAAGGTGTAAATTATTGATAGTCCATATCTCGGAAACTATAAGAGATAATGCAATTTCGCAACCGGCAATGTAATTAGCATGCCGAATATCACTTGGAATGTGAATTGGGACGAAATCGCCAATAGATAAGACCATTTTACAATTTGGGCCCAAGTTAGAAGCAGAGCCTAAGGTGTAAATTATCGATAGTCCATATCTCGGAAACTATAAGAGATAATGCAATTTGGCAACCGGCAATGTAATTAGCATGCCGAATATTACTTGGAATGTGAATTGTAACGAAATCGCCAATAGATAAGACCATTTTACAATTTGGGCCCAAGTTAGAAGCAGAGCCTAAGGTGTAAATTATCGATAGTCCATATCTCGGAAACTATAAGAGATAATGCAATTTGGCAACCGGCAATGTAATTAGCATGCCGAATATTACTTGGAATGTGAATTGGAACGAAATCGCCAATAGGTAAGACCATTTTACAATTTGGGCCCAAGTTAGAAGCAGAGCCTAAGGTGTAAATTATCGATAGTCCATATCTCGGAAACTATAAGAGATAATTCAATTTGGCAACCGGCAATGTAATTAGCATGCCGAATATTACTTGGAATGTGAATTGGAACGAAATCGCCAATAGATAAGACCATTTTACAATTTGGGCCCAAGTTAGAAGCAGAGCCTAAGGTGTAAATTATCGATAGTCCATATCTCGGAAACTATAAGAGATAATGCAATTTGGCAACCGGCAATGTAATTAGCATGCCGAATATTACTTGGAATGTGAATTGGAACGAAATCGCCAATAGATAAGACCATTTTACAATTTGGGCCCAAGTTAGAAGCAGAGCCTATGGTGTAAATTATCGATAGTCCATATCTCGGAAACTATAAGAGATAATGCAATTTGGCAACCGGCAATGTAATTAGCATGCCGAATATTACTTGGAATGTGAATTGGAACGAAATCGCCAATAGATAAGACCATTTTACAATTTGGGCCCAAGTTAGAAGCAGAGCCTAAGGTGTAAATTATCGATAGTCCATATCTCGGAAACTATAAGAGATAATGCAATTTCGCAACCGGCAATGTAATTAGCATGCCGAATATTACTTGGAATGTGAATTGCAACGAAATCGCCAATAGATAAGACCATTTTACAATTTGGGCCCAAGTTAGAAGCAGAGCCTAAGGTGTAAATTATCGATAGTCCATATCTCGGAAACTATAAGAGATAATGCAATTTGGCAACCGGCAATGTAATTAGCATGCCGAATATTACTTGGAATGTGAATTGGAACAAAATCGCCATTAGATAAGACCATTTTACAATTTGGGCCCAAGTTAGAAGCAGAGCCTAAGGTGTAAATTATTGATAGTCCATATCTCGGAAACTATAAGAGATAATGCAATTTCGCAACCGGCAATGTAATTAGCATGCCGAATATCACTTGGAATATGAATTGGGACGAAATCGCCAATAGATAAGACCATTTTACAATTTGGGCCCAAGTTAGAAGCAGAGCCTAAGGTGTAAATTATCGATAGTCCATATCTCGGAAACTATAAGAGATAATGCAATTTGGCAACCGGCAATGTAATTAGCATGCCGAATATCACTTGGAATGTGATTTGGGACGAAATCGCCAATAGATAAGACCATTTTACAATTTGGGCCCAAGTTAGAAGCAGAGCCTAAGGTGTAAATTATCGATAGTCTATATCTCGGAAACTATAAGAGATAATGCAATTTGGCAACCGGCAATGTAATTAGCATGCCGAATGTTACTTGAATTGTGAATTGGAACGAAATCGCCAATAGATAAGACCATTTTACAATTTGGGCCCAAGTTAGAAGCAGAGCCTAAGGTCTAAATTATTGATAGTCCATATCTCGGAAACTATAAGAGATAATGCAATTTCGCAACCGGCAATGTAATTAGCATGCCGAATATCACTTGGAATGTGAATTGGGACGAAATCGCCAATAGATAAGACCATTTTACAATTTGGGCCCAAGTTAGAAGCAGAGCCTAAGGTGTAAATTATCGATAGTCCATATCTCGGAAACTATAAGAGATAATGCAATTTGGCAACCGGCAATGTAATTAGCATGCCGAATATTACTTGGAATGTGAATTGTAACGAAATCGCCAATAGATAAGACCATTTTACAATTTGGGCCCAAGTTAGAAGCAGAGCCTAAGGTGTAAATTATCGATAGTCCATATCTCGGAACCTATAAGAGATAATGCAATTTGGCAAACGGCAATGTAATTAGCATGCCGAATATTACTTGGAATGTGAATTGGAACGAAATCGCCAATAGGTAAGACCATTTTACAATTTGGGCCCAAGTTAGAAGCAGAGCCTAAGGTGTAAATTATCGATAGTCCATATCTCGGAAACTATAAGAGATAATTCAATTTGGCAACCGGCAATGTAATTAGCATGCCGAATATTACTTGGAATGTGAATTGGAACGAAATCGCCAATAGATAAGACCATTTTACAATTTGGGCTAAAGTTAGAAGCAGAGCCTAAGGTGTAAATTATCGATAGTCCATATCTCGGAAACTATAAGAGATAATGCAATTTGGCAACCGGCAATGTAATTAGCATGCCGAATATTACTTGGAATGTGAATTGGAACGAAATCGCCAATAGATAAGACCATTTTACAATTTGGGCCCAAGTTAGAAGCAGAGCCTATGGTGTAAATTATCGATAGTCCATATCTCGGAAACTATAAGAGATAATGCAATTTGGCAACCGGCAATGTAATTAGCATGCCGAATATTACTTGGAATGTGAATTGGAACGAAATCGCCAATAGATAAGACCATTTTACAATTTGGGCCCAAGTTAGAAGCAGAGCCTAAGGTGTAAATTATCGATAGTCCATATCTCGGAAACTATAAGAGATAATGCAATTTGGCAACCGGCAATGTAATTAGCATGCCGAATATTACTTGGAATGTGAATTGCAACGAAATCGCCAATAGATAAGACCATTTTACAATTTGGGCCCAAGTTAGAAGCAGAGCCTAAGGTGTAAATTATCGATAGTCCATATCTCGGAAACTATAAGAGATAATGCAATTTGGCAACCGGCAATGTAATTAGCATGCCGAATATTACTTGGAATGTGAATTGGAACAAAATCGCCAATAGATAAGACCATTTTACAATTTGGGCCCAAGTTAGAAGCAGAGCCTAAGGTGTAAATTATTGATAGTCCATATCTCGGAAACTATAAGAGATAATGCAATTTCGCAACCGGCAATGTAATTAGCATGCCGAATATCACTTGGAATATGAATTGGGACGAAATCGCCAATAGATAAGACCATTTCACAATTTGGGCCCAAGTTAGAAGCAGAGCCTAAGGTGTAAATTATCGATAGTCCATATCTCGGAAACTATAAGAGTTAATGCAATTTGGCAACCGGCAATGTAATTAGCATGCCGAATATCACTTGGAATGTGAATTGGGACGAAATCGTCAATAGATAAGACCATTTTACAATTTGGGCCCAAGTTAGAAGCAGAGCCTAAGGTGTAAATTATCGATAGTCCATATCTCGGAAACTATAAGAGATAATGCAATTTGGCAACCGGCAATGTAATTAGCATGCCGAATATTACTTGAATTGTGAATTGGAACGAAATCGCCAATAGATAAGACCATTTTACAATTTGGGCCCAAGTTAGAAGCAGAGCCTAAGGTGTAAATTATTGATAGTCCATATCTCGGAAACTATAAGAGATAATGCAATTTCGCAACCGGCAATGTAATTAGCATGCCGAATATCACTTGAAATGTGAATTGGGACGAAATCGCCAATAGATAAGACCATTTTACAATTTGGGCCCAAGTTAGAAGCAGAGCCTAAGGTGTAAATTATCGATAGTCCATATCTCGGAAACTATAAGAGATAATGCAATTTGGCAACCGGCAATGTAATTAGCATGCCGAATATTACTTGGAATGTGAATTGTAACGAAATCGCCAATAGATAAGACCATTTTACAATTTGGGCCCAAGTTAGAAGCAGAGCCTAAGGTGTAAATTATCGATAGTCCATATCTCGGAAACTATAAGAGATAATGCAATTTGGCAACCGGCAATGTAATTAGCATGCCGAATATTACTTGGAATGTGAATTGGAACGAAATCGCCAATAGGTAAGACCATTTTACAATTTGGGCCCAAGTTAGAAGCAGAGCCTAAGGTGTAAATTATCGATAGTCCATATCTCGGAAACTATAAGAGATAATTCAATTTGGCAACCGGCAATGTAATTAGCATGCCGAATATTACTTGGAATGTGAATTGGAACGAAATCGCCAATAGATAAGACCATTTTACAATTTGGGCCCAAGTTAGAAGCAGAGCCTAAGGTGTAAATTATCGATAGTCCATATCTCGGAAACTATAAGAGATAATGCAATTTGGCAACCGGCAATGTAATTAGCATGCCGAATATTACTTGGAATGTGAATTGGAACGAAATCGCCAATAGATAAGACCATTTTACAGTTTGGGCCCAAGTTAGAAGCAGAGCCTATGGTGTAAATTATCGATAGTCCATATCTCGGAAACTATAAGAGATAATGCAATTTGGCAACCGGCAATGTAATTAGCATGCCGAATATTACTTGGAATGTGAATTGGAACGAAATCGCCAATAGATAAGACCATTTTACAATTTGGGCCCAAGTTAGAAGCAGAGCCTAAGGTGTAAATTATCGATAGTCCATATCTCGGAAACTATAAGAGATAATGCAATTTCGCAACCGGCAATGTAATTAGCATGCCGAATATTACTTGGAATGTGAATTGCAACGAAATCGCCAATAGATAAGACCATTTTACAATTTGGGCCCAAGTTAGAAGCAGAGCCTAAGGTGTAAATTATCGATAGTCCATATCTCGGAAACTATAAGAGATAATGCAATTTGGCAACCGGCAATGTAATTAGCATGCCGAATATTACTTGGAATGTGAATTGGAACAAAATCGCCATTAGATAAGACCATTTTACAATTTGGGCCCAAGTTAGAAGCAGAGCCTAAGGTGTAAATTATTGATAGTCCATATCTCGGAAACTATAAGAGATAATGCAATTTCGCAACCGGCAATGTAATTAGCATGCCGAATATCACTTGGAATATGAATTGGGACGAAATCGCCAATAGATAAGACCATTTTACAATTTGGGCCCAAGTTAGAAGCAGAGCCTAAGGTGTAAATTATCGATAGTCCATATCTCGGAAACTATAAGAGATAATGCAATTTGGCAACCGGCAATGTAATTAGCATGCCGAATATCACTTGGAATGTGATTTGGGACGAAATCGCCAATAGATAAGACCATTTTACAATTTGGGCCCAAGTTAGAAGCAGAGCCTAAGGTGTAAATTATCGATAGTCTATATCTCGGAAACTATAAGAGATAATGCAATTTGGCAACCGGCAATGTAATTAGCATGCCGAATATTACTTGAATTGTGAATTGGAACGAAATCGCCAATAGATAAGACCATTTTACAATTTGGGCCCAAGTTAGAAGCAGAGCCTAAGGTCTAAATTATTGATAGTCCATATCTCGGAAACTATAAGAGATAATGCAATTTCGCAACCGGCAATGTAATTAGCATGCCGAATATCACTTGGAATGTGAATTGGGACGAAATCGCCAATAGATAAGACCATTTTACAATTTGGGCCCAAGTTAGAAGCAGAGCCTAAGGTGTAAATTATCGATAGTCCATATCTCGGAAACTATAAGAGATAATGCAATTTGGCAACCGGCAATGTAATTAGCATGCCGAATATTACTTGGAATGTGAATTGTAACGAAATCGCCAATAGATAAGACCATTTTACAATTTGGGCCCAAGTTAGAAGCAGAGCCTAAGGTGTAAATTATCGATAGTCCATATCTCGGAAACTATAAGAGATAATGCAATTTGGCAAACGGCAATGTAATTAGCATGCCGAATATTACTTGGAATGTGAATTGGAACGAAATCGCCAATAGGTAAGACCATTTTACAATTTGGGCCCAAGTTAGAAGCAGAGCCTAAGGTGTAAATTATCGATAGTCCATATCTCGGAAACTATAAGAGATAATTCAATTTGGCAACCGGCAATGTAATTAGCATGCCGAATATTACTTGGAATGTGAATTGGAACGAAATCGCCAATAGATAAGACCATTTTACAATTTGGGCTAAAGTTAGAAGCAGAGCCTAAGGTGTAAATTATCGATAGTCCATATCTCGGAAACTATAAGAGATAATGCAATTTGGCAACCGGCAATGTAATTAGCATGCCGAATATTACTTGGAATGTGAATTGGAACGAAATCGCCAATAGATAAGACCATTTTACAATTTGGGCCCAAGTTAGAAGCAGAGCCTATGGTGTAAATTATCGATAGTCCATATCTCGGAAACTATAAGAGATAATGCAATTTGGCAACCGGCAATGTAATTAGCATGCCGAATATTACTTGGAATGTGAATTGGAACGAAATCGCCAATAGATAAGACCATTTTACAATTTGGGCCCAAGTTAGAAGCAGAGCCTAAGGTGTAAATTATCGATAGTCCATATCTCGGAAACTATAAGAGATAATGCAATTTGGCAACCGGCAATGTAATTAGCATGCCGAATATTACTTGGAATGTGAATTGGAACGAAATCGCCAATAGATAAGACCATTTTACAATTTGGGCCCAAGTTAGAAGCAGAGCCTAAGGTGTAAATTATCGATAGTCCATATCTCGGAAACTATAAGAGATAATGCAATTTGGCAACCGGCAATGTAATTAACATGCCGAATATTACTTGGAATGTGAATTGGAACGAAATCGCCAATAGATAAGACCATTTTACAATTTGGGCCCAAGTTAGAAGCAGAGCCTAAGGTGTAAATTATCGATAGTCCATATCTCGGAAACTATAAGAGATAATGCAATTTCGCAACCGGCAATGTAATTAGCATGCCGAATATTACTTGGAGTGTGAATTGGAACGAAATCGCCAATAGGTAAGACCATTTTACAATTTGGGCCCAAGTTAGAAGCAGAGCCTAAGGTGTAAATTATCGATAGTCCATATCTCGGAAACTATAAGAGATAATGCAATTTGGCAACCGGCAATGTAATTAGCATGCCGAATATCACTTGGAATGTGAATTGGGACGAAATCGCCAATAGATAAGACCATTTTACAATTTGGGCCCAAGTTAGAAGCAGAGCCTAAGGTGTAAATTATCGATAGTCCATATCTCGGAAACTATAAGAGATAATGCAATTTGGCAACCGGCAATGTAATTAGCATGCCGAATATTACTTGGAATGTGAATTGTAACGAAATCGCCAATAGATAAGACCATTTTACAATTTGGGCCCAAGTTAGAAGCAGAGCCTAAGGTGTAAATTATCGATAGTCCATATCTCGGAAACTATAAGAGATAATGCAATTTGGCAAACGGCAATGTAATTAGCATGCCGAATATTACTTGGAATGTGAATTGGAACGAAATCGCCAATAGGTAAGACCATTTTACAATTTGGGCCCAAGTTAGAAGCAGAGCCTAAGGTGTAAATTATTGATAGTCCATATCTCGGAAACTATAAGAGATAATGCAATTTCGCAACCGGCAATGTAATTAGCATGCCGAATATCACTTGGAATATGAATTGGGACGAAATCGCCAATAGATAAGACCATTTCACAATTTGGGCCCAAGTTAGAAGCAGAGCCTAAGGTGTAAATTATCGATAGTCCATATCTCGGAAACTATAAGAGTTAATGCAATTTGGCAACCGGCAATGTAATTAGCATGCCGAATATCACTTGGAATGTGAATTGGGACGAAATCGTCAATAGATAAGACCATTTTACAATTTGGGCCCAAGTTAGAAGCAGAGCCTAAGGTGTAAATTATCGATAGTCCATATCTCGGAAACTATAAGAGATAATGCAATTTGGCAACCGGCAATGTAATTAGCATGCCGAATATTACTTGAATTGTGAATTGGAACGAAATCGCCAATAGATAAGACCATTTTACAATTTGGGCCCAAGTTAGAAGCAGAGCCTAAGGTGTAAATTATTGATAGTCCATATCTCGGAAACTATAAGAGATAATGCAATTTGGCAACCGGCAATGTAATTAGCATGCCGAATATTACTTGGAATGTGAATTGGAACGAAATCGCCAATAGGTAAGACCATTTTACAATTTGGGCCCAAGTTAGAAGCAGAGCCTAAGGTGTAAATTATCGATAGTCCATATCTCGGAAACTATAAGAGATAATTCAATTTGGCAACCGGCAATGTAATTAGCATGCCGAATATTACTTGGAATGTGAATTGGAACGAAATCGCCAATAGATAAGACCATTTTACAATTTGGGCCCAAGTTAGAAGCAGAGCCTAAGGTGTAAATTATCGATAGTCCATATCTCGGAAACTATAAGAGATAATGCAATTTGGCAACCGGCAATGTAATTAGCATGCCGAATATTACTTGGAATGTGAATTGGAACGAAATCGCCAATAGATAAGACCATTTTACAATTTGGGCCCAAGTTAGAAGCAGAGCCTATGGTGTAAATTATCGATAGTCCATATCTCGGAAACTATAAGAGATAATGCAATTTGGCAACCGGCAATGTAATTAGCATGCCGAATATTACTTGGAATGTGAATTGGAACGAAATCGCCAATAGATAAGACCATTTTACAATTTGGGCCCAAGTTAGAAGCAGAGCCTAAGGTGTAAATTATCGATAGTCCATATCTCGGAAACTATAAGAGATAATGCAATTTCGCAACCGGCAATGTAATTAGCATGCCGAATATTACTTGGAATGTGAATTGCAACGAAATCGCCAATAGATAAGACCATTTTACAATTTGGGCCCAAGTTAGAAGCAGAGCCTAAGGTGTAAATTATCGATAGTCCATATCTCGGAAACTATAAGAGATAATGCAATTTGGCAACCGGCAATGTAATTAGCATGCCGAATATTACTTGGAATGTGAATTGGAACAAAATCGCCATTAGATAAGACCATTTTACAATTTGGGCCCAAGTTAGAAGCAGAGCCTAAGGTGTAAATTATTGATAGTCCATATCTCGGAAACTATAAGAGATAATGCAATTTCGCAACCGGCAATGTAATTAGCATGCCGAATATCACTTGGAATATGAATTGGGACGAAATCGCCAATAGATAAGACCATTTTACAATTTGGGCCCAAGTTAGAAGCAGAGCCTAAGGTGTAAATTATCGATAGTCCATATCTCGGAAACTATAAGAGATAATGCAATTTGGCAACCGGCAATGTAATTAGCATGCCGAATATCACTTGGAATGTGATTTGGGACGAAATCGCCAATAGATAAGACCATTTTACAATTTGGGCCCAAGTTAGAAGCAGAGCCTAAGGTGTAAATTATCGATAGTCTATATCTCGGAAACTATAAGAGATAATGCAATTTGGCAACCGGCAATGTAATTAGCATGCCGAATATTACTTGAATTGTGAATTGGAACGAAATCGCCAATAGATAAGACCATTTTACAATTTGGGCCCAAGTTAGAAGCAGAGCCTAAGGTCTAAATTATTGATAGTCCATATCTCGGAAACTATAAGAGATAATGCAATTTCGCAACCGGCAATGTAATTAGCATGCCGAATATCACTTGGAATGTGAATTGGGACGAAATCGCCAATAGATAAGACCATTTTACAATTTGGGCCCAAGTTAGAAGCAGAGCCTAAGGTGTAAATTATCGATAGTCCATATCTCGGAAACTATAAGAGATAATGCAATTTGGCAACCGGCAATGTAATTAGCATGCCGAATATTACTTGGAATGTGAATTGTAACGAAATCGCCAATAGATAAGACCATTTTACAATTTGGGCCCAAGTTAGAAGCAGAGCCTAAGGTGTAAATTATCGATAGTCCATATCTCGGAAACTATAAGAGATAATGCAATTTGGCAAACGGCAATGTAATTAGCATGCCGAATATTACTTGGAATGTGAATTGGAACGAAATCGCCAATAGGTAAGACCATTTTACAATTTGGGCCCAAGTTAGAAGCCGAGCCTAAGGTGTAAATTATCGATAGTCCATATCTCGGAAACTATAAGAGATAATTCAATTTGGCAACCGGCAATGTAATTAGCATGCCGAATATTACTTGGAATGTGAATTGGAACGAAATCGCCAATAGATAAGACCATTTTACAATTTGGGCTAAAGTTAGAAGCAGAGCCTAAGGTGTAAATTATCGATAGTCCATATCTCGGAAACTATAAGAGATAATGCAATTTGGCAACCGGCAATGTAATTAGCATGCCGAATATTACTTGGAATGTGAATTGGAACGAAATCGCCAATAGATAAGACCATTTTACAATTTGGGCCCAAGTTAGAAGCAGAGCCTATGGTGTAAATTATCGATAGTCCATATCTCGGAAACTATAAGAGATAATGCAATTTGGCAACCGGCAATGTAATTAGCATGCCGAATATTACTTGGAATGTGAATTGGAACGAAATCGCCAATAGATAAGACCATTTTACAATTTGGGCCCAAGTTAGAAGCAGAGCCTAAGGTGTAAATTATCGATAGTCCATATCTCGGAAACTATAAGAGATAATGCAATTTGGCAACCGGCAATGTAATTAGCATGCCGAATATTACTTGGAATGTGAATTGCAACGAAATCGCCAATAGATAAGACCATTTTACAATTTGGGCCCAAGTTAGAAGCAGAGCCTAAGGTGTAAATTATCGATAGTCCATATCTCGGAAACTATAAGAGATAATGCAATTTGGCAACCGGCAATGTAATTAGCATGCCGAATATTACTTGGAATGTGAATTGGAACAAAATCGCCAATAGATAAGACCATTTTACAATTTGGGCCCAAGTTAGAAGCAGAGCCTAAGGTGTAAATTATTGATAGTCCATATCTCGGAAACTATAAGAGATAATGCAATTTCGCAACCGGCAATGTAATTAGCATGCCGAATATCACTTGGAATATGAATTGGGACGAAATCGCCAATAGATAAGACCATTTCACAATTTGGGCCCAAGTTAGAAGCAGAGCCTAAGGTGTAAATTATCGATAGTCCATATCTCGGAAACTATAAGAGTTAATGCAATTTGGCAACCGGCAATGTAATTAGCATGCCGAATATCACTTGGAATGTGAATTGGGACGAAATCGTCAATAGATAAGACCATTTTACAATTTGGGCCCAAGTTAGAAGCAGAGCCTAAGGTGTAAATTATCGATAGTCCATATCTCGGAAACTATAAGAGATAATGCAATTTGGCAACCGGCAATGTAATTAGCATGCCGAATATTACTTGAATTGTGAATTGGAACGAAATCGCCAATAGATAAGACCATTTTACAATTTGGGCCCAAGTTAGAAGCAGAGCCTAAGGTGTAAATTATTGATAGTCCATATCTCGGAAACTATAAGAGATAATGCAATTTGGCAACCGGCAATGTAATTAACATGCCGAATATTACTTGGAATGTGAATTGGAACGAAATCGCCAATAGATAAGACCATTTTACAATTTGGGCCCAAGTTAGAAGCAGAGCCTAAGGTGTAAATTATCGATAGTCCATATCTCGGAAACTATAAGAGATAATGCAATTTCGCAACCGGCAATGTAATTAGCATGCCGAATATTACTTGGAGTGTGAATTGGAACGAAATCGCCAATAGGTAAGACCATTTTACAATTTGGGCCCAAGTTAGAAGCAGAGCCTAAGGTGTAAATTATCGATAGTCCATATCTCGGAAACTATAAGAGATAATGCAATTTGGCAACCGGCAATGTAATTAGCATGCCGAATATCACTTGGAATGTGAATTGGGACGAAATCGCCAATAGATAAGACCATTTTACAATTTGGGCCCAAGTTAGAAGCAGAGCCTAAGGTGTAAATTATCGATAGTCCATATCTCGGAAACTATAAGAGATAATGCAATTTGGCAACCGGCAATGTAATTAGCATGCCGAATATTACTTGGAATGTGAATTGTAACGAAATCGCCAATAGATAAGACCATTTTACAATTTGGGCCCAAGTTAGAAGCAGAGCCTAAGGTGTAAATTATCGATAGTCCATATCTCGGAAACTATAAGAGATAATGCAATTTGGCAAACGGCAATGTAATTAGCATGCCGAATATTACTTGGAATGTGAATTGGAACGAAATCGCCAATAGGTAAGACCATTTTACAATTTGGGCCCAAGTTAGAAGCAGAGCCTAAGGTGTAAATTATTGATAGTCCATATCTCGGAAACTATAAGAGATAATGCAATTTCGCAACCGGCAATGTAATTAGCATGCCGAATATCACTTGGAATATGAATTGGGACGAAATCGCCAATAGATAAGACCATTTCACAATTTGGGCCCAAGTTAGAAGCAGAGCCTAAGGTGTAAATTATCGATAGTCCATATCTCGGAAACTATAAGAGTTAATGCAATTTGGCAACCGGCAATGTAATTAGCATGCCGAATATCACTTGGAATGTGAATTGGGACGAAATCGTCAATAGATAAGACCATTTTACAATTTGGGCCCAAGTTAGAAGCAGAGCCTAAGGTGTAAATTATCGATAGTCCATATCTCGGAAACTATAAGAGATAATGCAATTTGGCAACCGGCAATGTAATTAGCATGCCGAATATTACTTGAATTGTGAATTGGAACGAAATCGCCAATAGATAAGACCATTTTACAATTTGGGCCCAAGTTAGAAGCAGAGCCTAAGGTGTAAATTATTGATAGTCCATATCTCGGAAACTATAAGAGATAATGCAATTTGGCAACCGGCAATGTAATTAGCATGCCGAATATTACTTGGAATGTGAATTGGAACGAAATCGCCAATAGGTAAGACCATTTTACAATTTGGGCCCAAGTTAGAAGCAGAGCCTAAGGTGTAAATTATCGATAGTCCATATCTCGGAAACTATAAGAGATAATTCAATTTGGCAACCGGCAATGTAATTAGCATGCCGAATATTACTTGGAATGTGAATTGGAACGAAATCGCCAATAGATAAGACCATTTTACAATTTGGGCCCAAGTTAGAAACAGAGCCTAAGGTGTAAATTATCGATAGTCCATATCTCGGAAACTATAAGAGATAATGCAATTTGGCAACCGGCAATGTAATTAGCATGCCGAATATTACTTGGAATGTGAATTGGAACGAAATCGCCAATAGATAAGACCATTTTACAATTTGGGCCCAAGTTAGAAGCAGAGCCTATGGTGTAAATTATCGATAGTCCATATCTCGGAAACTATAAGAGATAATGCAATTTGGCAACCGGCAATGTAATTAGCATGCCGAATATTACTTGGAATGTGAATTGGAACGAAATCGCCAATAGATAAGACCATTTTACAATTTGGGCCCAAGTTAGAAGCAGAGCCTAAGGTGTAAATTATCGATAGTCCATATCTCGGAAACTATAAGAGATAATGCAATTTCGCAACCGGCAATGTAATTAGCATGCCGAATATTACTTGGAATGTGAATTGCAACGAAATCGCCAATAGATAAGACCATTTTACAATTTGGGCCCAAGTTAGAAGCAGAGCCTAAGGTGTAAATTATCGATAGTCCATATCTCGGAAACTATAAGAGATAATGCAATTTGGCAACCGGCAATGTAATTAGCATGCCGAATATTACTTGGAATGTGAATTGGAACAAAATCGCCATTAGATAAGACCATTTTACAATTTGGGCCCAAGTTAGAAGCAGAGCCTAAGGTGTAAATTATTGATAGTCCATATCTCGGAAACTATAAGAGATAATGCAATTTCGCAACCGGCAATGTAATTAGCATGCCGAATATCACTTGGAATATGAATTGGGACGAAATCGCCAATAGATAAGACCATTTTACAATTTGGGCCCAAGTTAGAAGCAGAGCCTAAGGTGTAAATTATCGATAGTCCATATCTCGGAAACTATAAGAGATAATGCAATTTGGCAACCGGCAATGTAATTAGCATGCCGAATATCACTTGGAATGTGATTTGGGACGAAATCGCCAATAGATAAGACCATTTTACAATTTGGGCCCAAGTTAGAAGCAGAGCCTAAGGTGTAAATTATCGATAGTCTATATCTCGGAAACTATAAGAGATAATGCAATTTGGCAACCGGCAATGTAATTAGCATGCCGAATATTACTTGAATTGTGAATTGGAACGAAATCGCCAATAGATAAGACCATTTTACAATTTGGGCCCAAGTTAGAAGCAGAGCCTAAGGTCTAAATTATTGATAGTCCATATCTCGGAAACTATAAGAGATAATGCAATTTCGCAACCGGCAATGTAATTAGCATGCCGAATATCACTTGGAATGTGAATTGGGACGAAATCGCCAATAGATAAGACCATTTTACAATTTGGGCCCAAGTTAGAAGCAGAGCCTAAGGTGTAAATTATCGATAGTCCATATCTCGGAAACTATAAGAGATAATGCAATTTGGCAACCGGCAATGTAATTAGCATGCCGAATATTACTTGGAATGTGAATTGTAACGAAATCGCCAATAGATAAGACCATTTTACAATTTGGGCCCAAGTTAGAAGCAGAGCCTAAGGTGTAAATTATCGATAGTCCATATCTCGGAAACTATAAGAGATAATGCAATTTGGCAAACGGCAATGTAATTAGCATGCCGAATATTACTTGGAATGTGAATTGGAACGAAATCGCCAATAGGTAAGACCATTTTACAATTTGGGCCCAAGTTAGAAGCAGAGCCTAAGGTGTAAATTATCGATAGTCCATATCTCGGAAACTATAAGAGATAATTCAATTTGGCAACCGGCAATGTAATTAGCATGCCGAATATTACTTGGAATGTGAATTGGAACGAAATCGCCAATAGATAAGACCATTTTACAATTTGGGCTAAAGTTAGAAGCAGAGCCTAAGGTGTAAATTATCGATAGTCCATATCTCGGAAACTATAAGAGATAATGCAATTTGGCAACCGGCAATGTAATTAGCATGCCGAATATTACTTGGAATGTGAATTGGAACGAAATCGCCAATAGATAAGACCATTTTACAATTTGGGCCCAAGTTAGAAGCAGAGCCTATGGTGTAAATTATCGATAGTCCATATCTCGGAAACTATAAGAGATAATGCAATTTGGCAACCGGCAATGTAATTAGCATGCCGAATATTACTTGGAATGTGAATTGGAACGAAATCGCCAATAGATAAGACCATTTTACAATTTGGGCCCAAGTTAGAAGCAGAGCCTAAGGTGTAAATTATCGATAGTCCATATCTCGGAAACTATAAGAGATAATGCAATTTGGCAACCGGCAATGTAATTAGCATGCCGAATATTACTTGGAATGTGAATTGCAACGAAATCGCCAATAGATAAGACCATTTTACAATTTGGGCCCAAGTTAGAAGCAGAGCCTAAGGTGTAAATTATCGATAGTCCATATCTCGGAAACTATAAGAGATAATGCAATTTGGCAACCGGCAATGTAATTAGCATGCCGAATATTACTTGGAATGTGAATTGGAACAAAATCGCCAATAGATAAGACCATTTTACAATTTGGGCCCAAGTTAGAAGCAGAGCCTAAGGTGTAAATTATTGATAGTCCCATATCTCGGAAACTATAAGAGATAATGCAATTTCGCAACCGGCAATGTAATTAGCATGCCGAATATCACTTGGAATATGAATTGGGACGAAATCGCCAATAGATAAGACCATTTCACAATTTGGGCCCAAGTTAGAAGCAGAGCCTAAGGTGTAAATTATCGATAGTCCATATCTCGGAAACTATAAGAGTTAATGCAATTTGGCAACCGGCAATGTAATTAGCATGCCGAATATCACTTGGAATGTGAATTGGGACGAAATCGTCAATAGATAAGACCATTTTACAATTTGGGCCCAAGTTAGAAGCAGAGCCTAAGGTGTAAATTATCGATAGTCCATATCTCGGAAACTATAAGAGATAATGCAATTTGGCAACCGGCAATGTAATTAGCATGCCGAATATTACTTGAATTGTGAATTGGAACGAAATCGCCAATAGATAAGACCATTTTACAATTTGGGCCCAAGTTAGAAGCAGAGCCTAAGGTGTAAATTATTGATAGTCCATATCTCGGAAACTATAAGAGATAATGCAATTTCGCAACCGGCAATGTAATTAGCATGCCGAATATCACTTGGAATGTGAATTGGGACGAAATCGCCAATAGATAAGACCATTTTACAATTTGGGCCCAAGTTAGAAGCAGAGCCTAAGGTGTAAATTATCGATAGTCCATATCTCGGAAACTATAAGAGATAATGCAATTTGGCAACCGGCAATGTAATTAGCATGCCGAATATTACTTGGAATGTGAATTGTAACGAAATCGCCAATAGATAAGACCATTTTACAATTTGGGCCCAAGTTAGAAGCAGAGCCTAAGGTGTAAATTATCGATAGTCCATATCTCGGAAACTATAAGAGATAATGCAATTTGGCAACCGGCAATGTAATTAGCATGCCGAATATTACTTGGAATGTGAATTGGAACGAAATCGCCAATAGGTAAGACCATTTTACAATTTGGGCCCAAGTTAGAAGCAGAGCCTAAGGTGTAAATTATCGATAGTCCATATCTCGGAAACTATAAGAGATAATTCAATTTGGCAACCGGCAATGTAATTAGCATGCCGAATATTACTTGGAATGTGAATTGGAACGAAATCGCCAATAGATAAGACCATTTTACAATTTGGGCCCAAGTTAGAAGCAGAGCCTAAGGTGTAAATTATCGATAGTCCATATCTCGGAAACTATAAGAGATAATGCAATTTGGCAACCGGCAATGTAATTAGCATGCCGAATATTACTTGGAATGTGAATTGGAACGAAATCGCCAATAGATAAGACCATTTTACAGTTTGGGCCCAAGTTAGAAGCAGAGCCTATGGTGTAAATTATCGATAGTCCATATCTCGGAAACTATAAGAGATAATGCAATTTGGCAACCGGCAATGTAATTAGCATGCCGAATATTACTTGGAATGTGAATTGGAACGAAATCGCCAATAGATAAGACCATTTTACAATTTGGGCCCAAGTTAGAAGCAGAGCCTAAGGTGTAAATTATCGATAGTCCATATCTCGGAAACTATAAGAGATAATGCAATTTCGCAACCGGCAATGTAATTAGCATGCCGAATATTACTTGGAATGTGAATTGCAACGAAATCGCCAATAGATAAGACCATTTTACAATTTGGGCCCAAGTTAGAAGCAGAGCCTAAGGTGTAAATTATCGATAGTCCATATCTCGGAAACTATAAGAGATAATGCAATTTGGCAACCGGCAATGTAATTAGCATGCCGAATATTACTTGGAATGTGAATTGGAACAAAATCGCCATTAGATAAGACCATTTTACAATTTGGGCCCAAGTTAGAAGCAGAGCCTAAGGTGTAAATTATTGATAGTCCATATCTCGGAAACTATAAGAGATAATGCAATTTCGCAACCGGCAATGTAATTAGCATGCCGAATATCACTTGGAATATGAATTGGGACGAAATCGCCAATAGATAAGACCATTTTACAATTTGGGCCCAAGTTAGAAGCAGAGCCTAAGGTGTAAATTATCGATAGTCCATATCTCGGAAACTATAAGAGATAATGCAATTTGGCAACCGGCAATGTAATTAGCATGCCGAATATCACTTGGAATGTGATTTGGGACGAAATCGCCAATAGATAAGACCATTTTACAATTTGGGCCCAAGTTAGAAGCAGAGCCTAAGGTGTAAATTATCGATAGTCTATATCTCGGAAACTATAAGAGATAATGCAATTTGGCAACCGGCAATGTAATTAGCATGCCGAATATTACTTGAATTGTGAATTGGAACGAAATCGCCAATAGATAAGACCATTTTACAATTTGGGCCCAAGTTAGAAGCAGAGCCTAAGGTCTAAATTATTGATAGTCCATATCTCGGAAACTATAAGAGATAATGCAATTTCGCAACCGGCAATGTAATTAGCATGCCGAATATCACTTGGAATGTGAATTGGGACGAAATCGCCAATAGATAAGACCATTTTACAATTTGGGCCCAAGTTAGAAGCAGAGCCTAAGGTGTAAATTATCGATAGTCCATATCTCGGAAACTATAAGAGATAATGCAATTTGGCAACCGGCAATGTAGTTAGCATGCCGAATATTACTTGGAATGTGAATTGTAACGAAATCGCCAATAGATAAGACCATTTTACAATTTGGGCCCAAGTTAGAAGCAGAGCCTAAGGTGTAAATTATCGATAGTCCATATCTCGGAAACTATAAGAGATAATGCAATTTGGCAAACGGCAATGTAATTAGCATGCCGAATATTACTTGGAATGTGAATTGGAACGAAATCGCCAATAGGTAAGACCATTTTACAATTTGGGCCCAAGTTAGAAGCAGAGCCTAAGGTGTAAATTATCGATAGTCCATATCTCGGAAACTATAAGAGATAATTCAATTTGGCAACCGGCAATGTAATTAGCATGCCGAATATTACTTGGAATGTGAATTGGAACGAAATCGCCAATAGATAAGACCATTTTACAATTTGGGCTAAAGTTAGAAGCAGAGCCTAAGGTGTAAATTATCGATAGTCCATATCTCGGAAACTATAAGAGATAATGCAATTTGGCAACCGGCAATGTAATTAGCATGCCGAATATTACTTGGAATGTGAATTGGAACGAAATCGCCAATAGATAAGACCATTTTACAATTTGGGCCCAAGTTAGAAGCAGAGCCTATGGTGTAAATTATCGATAGTCCATATCTCGGAAACTATAAGAGATAATGCAATTTGGCAACCGGCAATGTAATTAGCATGCCGAATATTACTTGGAATGTGAATTGGAACGAAATCGCCAATAGATAAGACCATTTTACAATTTGGGCCCAAGTTAGAAGCAGAGCCTAAGGTGTAAATTATCGATAGTCCATATCTCGGAAACTATAAGAGATAATGCAATTTGGCAACCGGCAATGTAATTAGCATGCCGAATATTACTTGGAATGTGAATTGGAACGAAATCGCCAATAGATAAGACCATTTTACAATTTGGGCCCAAGTTAGAAGCAGAGCCTAAGGTGTAAATTATCGATAGTCCATATCTCGGAAACTATAAGAGATAATGCAATTTGGCAACCGGCAATGTAATTAACATGCCGAATATTACTTGGAATGTGAATTGGAACGAAATCGCCAATAGATAAGACCATTTTACAATTTGGGCCCAAGTTAGAAGCAGAGCCTAAGGTGTAAATTATCGATAGTCCATATCTCGGAAACTATAAGAGATAATGCAATTTCGCAACCGGCAATGTAATTAGCATGCCGAATATTACTTGGAGTGTGAATTGGAACGAAATCGCCAATAGGTAAGACCATTTTACAATTTGGGCCCAAGTTAGAAGCAGAGCCTAAGGTGTAAATTATCGATAGTCCATATCTCGGAAACTATAAGAGATAATGCAATTTGGCAACCGGCAATGTAATTAGCATGCCGAATATTACTTGGAATGTGAATTGGAACGAAATCGCCAATAGATAAGACCATTTTACAATTTGGGCCCAAGTTAGAAGCAGAGCCTAAGGTGTAAATTATCGATAGTCCATATCTCGGAAACTATAAGAGATAATGCAATTTGGCAACCGGCAATGTAATTAGCATGCCGAATATTACTTGGAATGTGAATTGGAACAAAATCGCCAATAGATAAGACCATTTTACAATTTGGGCCCAAGTTAGAAGCAGAGCTTAAGGTGTAAATTATCGATAGTCCATATCTCGAAAACTATAAGAGATAATGCAATTTGGCAACCGGCAATGTAATTAGCATGCCGAATATTACTTGGAATGTGAATTGTAACGAAATCGCCAATAGATAAGACCATTTTACAATTTGGGCCCAAGTTAGAAGCAGAGCCTAAGGTGTAAATTATCGATAGTCCATATCTCGGAAACTATAAGAGATAATGCAATTTGGCAACCGGCAATGTAATTAGCATGCCGAATATTACTTGGAATGTGAATTGGAACAAAATCGCCAATAGATAAGACCATTTTACAATTTGATCCCAAGTTAGAAGCAGAGCCTAAGGTGTAAATTATCGATAGTCCATATCTCGGAAACTATAAGGGATAATGCAATTTGGCAACCGGCAATGTAATTAGCATGCCGAATATTACTTGGAATGTGAATTGGAACGAAATCGCCAATAGGTAAGACCATTTTCCAATTTGGGCCCAAGTTAGAAGCAGAGCCTAAGGTGTAAATTATCGATAGTCCATATCTCGGAAACTATAAGAGATAATGCAATTTGGCAACCGGCAATGTAATTAGCATGCCGAATATTACTTGGAATGTGAATTGTAACGAAATCGCCAATAGATAAGACCATTTTACAATTTGGGCCCAAGTTAGAAGCAGAGCCTATGGTGTAAATTATCGATAGTCCATATCTCGGAAACTATAAGAGATAATGCAATTTGGCAACCGGCAATGTAATTAGCATGCCGAATATTACTTGGAATGTGAACTGGATCGAAATCGCCAATAGATAAGACCATTTTACAATTTGGGCCCAAGTTAGAAGCAGAGCCTATGGTGTAAATTATCGATAGTCCATATCTCGGAAACTATAAGAGATAATGCATTTTGGCAACCGGCAATGTAATTAGCATGCCGAATATTACTTGGAATGTGAATTGGAACGAAATCGCCAATAGATAAGACCATTTTACAATTTGGGCCCAAGTTAGAAGCAGAGCCTAAGGTGTAAATTATCGATAGTCCATATCTCGGAAACTATAAGAGATAATGCAATTTGGCAACCGGCAATGCAATTAGCATGCCGAATATTACTTGGAATGTGAATTGGAACGAAATCGCCAATAGATAAGACCATTTTACAATTTGGGCCCAAGTTAGAAGCAGAGCCTAAGGTGTAAATTATCGATAGTCCATATCTCGGAAACTATAAGAGATAATGCAATTTGGCAACCGGCAATGTAATTAGCATGCCGAATATTACTTGGAATGTGAATTGGAACGAAATCGCCAATAGATAAGACCATTTTAAAATTTTGGCCCAAGTTAGAAGCAGAGCCTAAGGTGTAAATTATCGATAGTCCATATCTCTGAAACTATAAGAGATAATGCAATTTCGCAACCGGCAATGTAATTAGCATGCCGAATATTACTTGGAATGTGAATTGGGACGAAATCGCCAATAGATAAGGCCATTTTACAATTTGGGCCCAAGTTAGAAGCAGAGCCTAAGGTGTAAATTATCGATAGTCCATATCTCGGAAACTATAAGAGATAATGCAATTTGGCAACCGGCAATGTAATTAGCATGCCGAATATTACTTGGAATGTGAATTGGAACGAAATCGCCAATAGATAAGACCATTTTACAATTTGGGCCCAAGTTAGAAGCAGAGCCTAAGGTGTAAATTATCGATAGTCCATATCTCGGAAACTATAAGAGATAATGCAATTTGGCAACCGGCAATGTAATTAGCATGCCGAATATTACTTGGAATGTGAATTGGAACGAAATCGCCAATAGATAAGACCATTTTACAGTTTGGGCCCAAGTTAGAAGCAGAACCTAAGGTTAAAAATAATCGATAGTCCATATCTCGGAAACTATAAGAGATAATTCAATTTGGCAACCGGCAATGTAATTAGCATGCCGAATATTACTTGGATTGTGAATTGGAACGAAATCGCCAATAGATAAGACTATTTTACAATTTGGGCCCAAGTTAGAAGCAGAGCCTAAGGTGTAAATTATCGATAGTCCATATCTCGGAAACTATAAGAGATAATGCAACTTGGCCACCGGCAATGTAATTAGCATGCCGAATATTACTTGGAATGTGAGTTGGAACGAAATCTAATAATAAAAATAAGACCATTTTACAATTTGGGCCCAAGTTAGAAGCAGAGCCTAAGGTGTAAATTATCGATAGTCCATATCTCGGAAACTATAAGAGATAATTCAATTTGGCAACCGGCAATGTAATTAGCATGCCGAATATTACTTGGAATGTGAAATGTAACGAAATCGCCAATAGATAAGACCATTTTACAATTTGGGCCCAAGTTAGAAGCAGAGCCTAAGGTGTAAATTATCGATAGTCCATATCTCGGAAACTATAAGAGATAATGCAATTTGGCAACCGGCAATGTAATTAGCATGCCGAATATTACTTGGATTGTGAATTGGAACGAAATCGCCAATAGATAAGACCATTTTACAATTTGGGCCCAAGTTAGAAGCAGAGCCTAAGGTGTAAATTATCGATAGTCCATATCTCGGAAACTATAAGAGATAATGCAATTTGGCAACCGGCAATGTAATTAGCATGCCGAATATTACTTGGAATGTGAATTGGAACGAAATCGCCAATAGATAAGACCATTTTACAATTTGGGCCCAAGTTAGAAGCAGAGCCTAAGGTGTAAATTATTGATAGTCCATATCTCCGAAACTATAAGAGATAATGCAATTTCGCAACCGGCAATGTAATTAGCATGCCGAATATCACTTGGAATGTGAATTGGGCGAAATCGCCAATAGATAAGACCATTTTACAATTTGGGCCCAAGTTAGAAGCAGAGCCTAAGGTGTAAATTATCGATAGTCCATATCTCGGGAACTATAAGAGATAATGCAATTTGGCAACCGGCAATGTAATTAGCATGCCGAATATTACTTGGAATGTGAATTGGAACGAAATCGCCAATAGATAAGACCATTTTACAATTTGGGCCCAAGTTAGAAGCAGAGCCTAAGGTGTAAATTATCGATAGTCCATATCTCGGAAACTATAAGAGATAATGCAATTTGGCAACCGGCAATGTAATTAGCATGCCGAATGTTACTTGGAATGTGAATTGGAACGAAATCGCCAATAGATAAGACCATTTTACAATTTGGGCCTAAGTTAGATGCAGAGCCTAAGGTGTAAATTATTGATAGTCCATATCTCGGAAACTATAAGAGATAATGCAATTTCGCAACCGGCAATGTAATTAGCATGCCGAATATTACTTGGAGTGTGAATTGGAACGAAATCGCCAATAGGTAAGACCATTTTACAATTTGGGCACAAGTTAGAAGCAGAGCCTAAGGTGTAAATTATCGATAGTCCATATCTCGGAAACTATAAGAGATAATGCAATTTGGCAACCGGCAATGTAATTAGCATGCCGAATATTACTTGGAATGTGAATTGGAACGAAATCGCCAATAGATAAGACCATTTTACAATTTGGGCCCAAGTTAGAAGCAGAGCCTAAGGTGTAAATTATCGATAGTCCATATCTCGGAAACTATAAGAGATAATGCAATTTGGCAACCGGTAATGTAATTAGCATGCCGAATATTACTTGGAATGTGAATTGGAACGAAATCGCCAATAGATAAGACCATTTTACAATTTGGGCCCAAGTTAGAAGCAGAGCCTAAGGTGTAAATTATTGATAGTCTATATCTCGGAAACTATAAGAGATAATGCAATTTCGCAACCGGCAATGTAATTAGCATGCCGAATATCACTTGGAATGTGAATTGGGACGAAATCGCCAATAGATAAGACCATTTTACAATTTGGGCCCAAGTTAGAAGCAGAGCCTAAGGTGTAAATTATCGATAGTCCATATCTCGGAAACTATAAGAGATAATGCAATTTGGCAACCGGCAATGTAATTAGCATGCCAAATATTACTTGGAATGTGAATTGGAACGAAATCGCCAATAGATAAGACCATTTTACA
The DNA here is from genome assembly GCF_030347505.1 of Rhynchophorus ferrugineus. Lineage (NCBI taxonomy): Eukaryota > Metazoa > Arthropoda > Insecta > Coleoptera > Curculionidae > Rhynchophorus > Rhynchophorus ferrugineus. Next base: position 21,922,209 of record NW_027472588.1, on the reverse strand, counting down.
ATTTGGGCCCAAGTTAGAAGCAGAGCCTAAGGTGTAAATTATTGATAGTCCATATCTCGGAAACTATAAGAGATAATGCAATTTCGCAACCGGCAATGTAATTAGCATGCCGAATATTACTTGGAGTGTGAATTGGAACGAAATCGCCAATAGGTAAGACCATTTTACAATTTGGGCCCAAGTTAGAAGCAGAGCCTAAGGTGTAAATTATCGATAGTCCATATCTCGGAAACTATAAGAGATAATGCAATTTGGCAACCGGCAATATAATTAGCATGCCGAATATTACTTGGAATGTGAATTGGAACGAAATCGCCAATAGATAAGACCATTTTACAATTTGGGCCCAAGTTAGAAGCAGAGCCTAAGGTGTAAATTATCGATAGTCCATATCTCGGAAACTATAAGAGATAATGCAATTTGGCAACCGGCAATGTAATTAGCATGCCGAATATTACTTGGAATGTGAATTGGAACGAAATCGCCAATAGATAAGACCATTTTACAATTTGGGCCCAAGTTAGAAGCAGAGCCTAAGGTGTAAATTATCGATAGTCCATATCTCGGAAACTATAAGAGATAATGCAATTTGGCAACCGGCAATGTAATTAGCATGCCGAATATTACTTGGAATGTGAATTGCAACGAAATCGCCAATAGATAAGACCATTTTACAATTTGGGCCCAAGTTAGAAGCAGAGCCTAAGGTGTAAATTATCGATAGTCCATATCTCGGAAACTATAAGAGATAATGCAATTTGGCAAAAGGCAATGTAATTAGCATGCCGAATATTACTTGGAATGTGAATTGGAACAAAATCGCCAATAGATAAGACCATTTTACAATTTGGGCCCAAGTTAGAAGCAGAGCCTAAGGTGTAAATTATCGATAGTCCATATCTCGGAAACTATAAGAGATAATGCAATTTGGCAACCGGCAATGTAATTAGCATGCCGAATATTACTTGGATTGTGAATTGGAACGAAATCGCCAATAGATAAGACCATTTTACAATTTGGGCCCAAGTTAGAAGCAGAGCCTAAGGTGTAAATTATCGATAGTCCATATCTCGGAAACTATAAGAGATAATGCAATTTGGCAACCGGCAATGTAATTAGCATGCCGAATATTACTTGGAATGTGAATTGGAACGAAATCGCCAATAGATAAGACCATTTTACAATTTGGGCCCAAGTTAGAAGCAGAGCCTAAGGTGTAAATTATCGATAGTCCATATCTCGGAAACTATAAGAGATAATGCAATTTGGCAACCGGCAATGTAATTAGCATGCCGAATATTACTTGGAATGTGAATTGGAACGAAATCGCCAATAGATAAGACCATTTTACAGTTTGGGCCCAAGTTAGAAGCAGAACCTAAGGTTAAAAATAATCGATAGTCCATATCTCGGAAACTATAAGAGATAATTCAATTTGGCAACCGGCAATGTAATTAGCATGCCGAATATTACTTGGATTGTGAATTGGAACGAAATCGCCAATAGATAAGACTATTTTACAATTTGGGCCCAAGTTAGAAGCAGAGCCTAAGGTGTAAATTATCGATAGTCCATATCTCGGAAACTATAAGAGATAATGCAACTTGGCCACCGGCAATGTAATTAGCATGCCGAATATTACTTGGAATGTGAGTTGGAACGAAATCTAATAATAAAAATAAGACCATTTTACAATTTGGGCCCAAGTTAGAAGCAGAGCCTAAGGTGTAAATTATCGATAGTCCATATCTCGGAAACTATAAGAGATAATTCAATTTGGCAACCGGCAATGTAATTAGCATGCCGAATATTACTTGGAATGTGAAATGGAACGAAATCGCCAATAGATAAGACCATTTTACAATTTGGGCCCAAGTTAGAAGCAGAGCCTAAGGTGTAAATTATCGATAGTCCATATCTCGGAAACTATAAGAGATAATGCAATTTGGCAACCGGCAATGTAATTAGCATGCCGAATATTACTTGGATTGTGAATTGGAACGAAATCGCCAATAGATAAGACCATTTTACAATTTGGGCCCAAGTTAGAAGCAGAGCCTAAGGTGTAAATTATCGATAGTCCATATCTCGGAAACTATAAGAGATAATGCAATTTGGCAACCGGCAATGTAATTAGCATGCCGAATATTACTTGGAATGTGAATTGGAACGAAATCGCCAATAGATAAGACCATTTTACAATTTGGGCCCAAGTTATAAGCAGAGCCTAAGGTGTAAATTATTGATAGTCCATATCTCCGAAACTATAAGAGATAATGCAATTTCGCAACCGGCAATGTAATTAGCATGCCGAATATCACTTGGAATGTGAATTGGGCGAAATCGCCAATAGATAAGACCATTTTACAATTTGGGCCCAAGTTAGAAGCAGAGCCTAAGGTGTAAATTATCGATAGTCCATATCTCGGGAACTATAAGAGATAATGCAATTTGGCAACCGGCAATGTAATTAGCATGCCGAATATTACTTGGAATGTGAATTGGAACGAAATCGCCAATAGATAAGACCATTTTACAATTTGGGCCCAAGTTAGAAGCAGAGCCTAAGGTGTAAATTATCGATAGTCCATATCTCGGAAACTATAAGAGATAATGCAATTTGGCAACCGGCAATGTAATTAGCATGCCGAATGTTACTTGGAATGTGAATTGGAACGAAATCGCCAATAGATAAGACCATTTTACAATTTGGGCCTAAGTTAGATGCAGAGCCTAAGGTGTAAATTATTGATAGTCCATATCTCGGAAACTATAAGAGATAATGCAATTTCGCAACCGGCAATGTAATTAGCATGCCGAATATTACTTGGAGTGTGAATTGGAACGAAATCGCCAATAGGTAAGACCATTTTACAATTTGGGCACAAGTTAGAAGCAGAGCCTAAGGTGTAAATTATCGATAGTCCATATCTCGGAAACTATAAGAGATAATGCAATTTGGCAACCGGCAATGTAATTAGCATGCCGAATATTACTTGGAATGTGAATTGGAACGAAATCGCCAATAGATAAGACCATTTTACAATTTGGGCCCAAGTTAGAAGCAGAGCCTAAGGTGTAAATTATCGATAGTCCATATCTCGGAAACTATAAGAGATAATGCAATTTGGCAACCGGTAATGTAATTAGCATGCCGAATATTACTTGGAATGTGAATTGGAACGAAATCGCCAATAGATAAGACCATTTTACAATTTGGGCCCAAGTTAGAAGCAGAGCCTAAGGTGTAAATTATTGATAGTCTATATCTCGGAAACTATAAGAGATAATGCAATTTCGCAACCGGCAATGTAATTAGCATGCCGAATATCACTTGGAATGTGAATTGGGACGAAATCGCCAATAGATTAGACCATTTTACAATTTGGGCCCAAGTTAGAAGCAGAGCCTAAGGTGTAAATTATCGATAGTCCATATCTCGGAAACTATAAGAGATAATGCAATTTGGCAACCGGCAATGTAATTAGCATGCCAAATATTACTTGGAATGTGAATTGGAACGAAATCGCCAATAGATAAGACCATTTTACAATTTGGGCCCAAGTTAGAAGCAGAGCCTAAGGTGTAAATTATTGATAGTCCATATCTCGGAAACTATAAGAGATAATGCAATTTCGCAACCGGCAATGTAATTAGCATGCCGAATATTACTTGGAGTGTGAATTGGAACGAAATCGCCAATAGGTAAGACCATTTTACAATTTGGGCCCAAGTTAGAAGCAGAGCCTAAGGTGTAAATTATCGATAGTCCATATCTCGGAAACTATAAGAGATAATGCAATTTGGCAACCGGCAATATAATTAGCATGCCGAATATTACTTGGAATGTGAATTGGAACGAAATCGCCAATAGATAAGACCATTTTACAATTTGGGCCCAAGTTAGAAGCAGAGCCTAAGGTGTAAATTATCGATAGTCCATATCTCGGAAACTATAAGAGATAATGCAATTTGGCAACCGGCAATGTAATTAGCATGCCGAATATTACTTGGAATGTGAATTGGAACGAAATCGCCAATAGATAAGACCATTTTACAATTTGGGCCCAAGTTAGAAGCAGAGCCTAAGGTGTAAATTATCGATAGTCCATATCTCGGAAACTATAAGAGATAATGCAATTTGGCAACCGGCAATGTAATTAGCATGCCGAATATTACTTGGAATGTGAATTGCAACGAAATCGCCAATAGATAAGACCATTTTACAATTTGGGCCCAAGTTAGAAGCAGAGCCTAAGGTGTAAATTATCGATAGTCCATATCTCGGAAACTATAAGAGATAATGCAATTTGGCAAAAGGCAATGTAATTAGCATGCCGAATATTACTTGGAGTGTGAATTGGAACGAAATCGCCAATAGGTAAGACCATTTTACAATTTGGGCCCAAGTTAGAAGCAGAGCCTAAGGTGTAAATTATCGATAGTCCATATCTCGGAAACTATAAGAGATAATGCAATTTGGCAACCGGCAATATAATTAGCATGCCGAATATTACTTGGAATGTGAATTGGAACGAAATCGCCAATAGATAAGACCATTTTACAATTTGGGCCCAAGTTAGAAGCAGAGCCTAAGGTGTAAATTATCGATAGTCCATATCTCGGAAACTATAAGAGATAATGCAATTTGGCAACCGGCAATGTAATTAGCATGCCGAATATTACTTGGAATGTGAATTGGAACGAAATCGCCAATAGATAAGACCATTTTACAATTTGGGCCTAAGTTAGATGCAGAGCCTAAGGTGTAAATTATTGATAGTCCATATCTCGGAAACTATAAGAGATAATGCAATTTCGCAACCGGCAATGTAATTAGCATGCCGAATATTACTTGGAGTGTGAATTGGAACGAAATCGCCAATAGGTAAGACCATTTTACAATTTGGGCACAAGTTAGAAGCAGAGCCTAAGGTGTAAATTATCGATAGTCCATATCTCGGAAACTATAAGAGATAATGCAATTTGGCAACCGGCAATGTAATTAGCATGCCGAATATTACTTGGAATGTGAATTGGAACGAAATCGCCAATAGATAAGACCATTTTACAATTTGGGCCCAAGTTAGAAGCAGAGCCTAAGGTGTAAATTATCGATAGTCCATATCTCGGAAACTATAAGAGATAATGCAATTTGGCAACCGGTAATGTAATTAGCATGCCGAATATTACTTGGAATGTGAATTGGAACGAAATCGCCAATAGATAAGACCATTTTACAATTTGGGCCCAAGTTAGAAGCAGAGCCTAAGGTGTAAATTATTGATAGTCTATATCTCGGAAACTATAAGAGATAATGCAATTTCGCAACCGGCAATGTAATTAGCATGCCGAATATCACTTGGAATGTGAATTGGGACGAAATCGCCAATAGATTAGACCATTTTACAATTTGGGCCCAAGTTAGAAGCAGAGCCTAAGGTGTAAATTATCGATAGTCCATATCTCGGAAACTATAAGAGATAATGCAATTTGGCAACCGGCAATGTAATTAGCATGCCAAATATTACTTGGAATGTGAATTGGAACGAAATCGCCAATAGATAAGACCATTTTACAATTTGGGCCCAAGTTAGAAGCAGAGCCTAAGGTGTAAATTATTGATAGTCCATATCTCGGAAACTATAAGAGATAATGCAATTTCGCAACCGGCAATGTAATTAGCATGCCGAATATTACTTGGAGTGTGAATTGGAACGAAATCGCCAATAGGTAAGACCATTTTACAATTTGGGCCCAAGTTAGAAGCAGAGCCTAAGGTGTAAATTATCGATAGTCCATATCTCGGAAACTATAAGAGATAATGCAATTTGGCAACCGGCAATATAATTAGCATGCCGAATATTACTTGGAATGTGAATTGGAACGAAATCGCCAATAGATAAGACCATTTTACAATTTGGGCCCAAGTTAGAAGCAGAGCCTAAGGTGTAAATTATCGATAGTCCATATCTCGGAAACTATAAGAGATAATGCAATTTGGCAACCGGCAATGTAATTAGCATGCCGAATATTACTTGGAATGTGAATTGGAACGAAATCGCCAATAGATAAGACCATTTTACAATTTGGGCCCAAGTTAGAAGCAGAGCCTAAGGTGTAAATTATCGATAGTCCATATCTCGGAAACTATAAGAGATAATGCAATTTGGCAACCGGCAATGTAATTAGCATGCCGAATATTACTTGGAATGTGAATTGCAACGAAATCGCCAATAGATAAGACCATTTTACAATTTGGGCCCAAGTTAGAAGCAGAGCCTAAGGTGTAAATTATCGATAGTCCATATCTCGGAAACTATAAGAGATAATGCAATTTGGCAAAAGGCAATGTAATTAGCATGCCGAATATTACTTGGAATGTGAATTGGAACAAAATCGCCAATAGATAAGACCATTTTACAATTTGGGCCCAAGTTAGAAGCAGAGCCTAAGGTGTAAATTATCGATAGTCCATATCTCGGAAACTATAAGAGATAATGCAATTTGGCAACCGGCAATGTAATTAGCATGCCGAATATTACTTGGATTGTGAATTGGAACGAAATCGCCAATAGATAAGACCATTTTACAATTTGGGCCCAAGTTAGAAGCAGAGCCTAAGGTGTAAATTATCGATAGTCCATATCTCGGAAACTATAAGAGATAATGCAATTTGGCAACCGGCAATGTAATTAGCATGCCGAATATTACTTGGAATGTGAATTGGAACGAAATCGCCAATAGATAAGACCATTTTACAATTTGGGCCCAAGTTAGAAGCAGAGCCTAAGGTGTAAATTATCGATAGTCCATATCTCGGAAACTATAAGAGATAATGCAATTTGGCAACCGGCAATGTAATTAGCATGCCGAATATTACTTGGAATGTGAATTGCAACGAAATCGCCAATAGATAAGACCATTTTACAATTTGGGCCCAAGTTAGAAGCAGAGCCTAAGGTGTAAATTATCGATAGTCCATATCTCGGAAACTATAAGAGATAATGCAATTTGGCAAAAGGCAATGTAATTAGCATGCCGAATATTACTTGGAATGTGAATTGGAACAAAATCGCCAATAGATAAGACCATTTTACAATTTGGGCCCAAGTTAGAAGCAGAGCCTAAGGTGTAAATTATCGATAGTCCATATCTCGGAAACTATAAGAGATAATGCAATTTGGCAACCGGCAATGTAATTAGCATGCCGAATATTACTTGGAATGTGAATTGTAACGAAATCGCCAATAGATAAGACCATTTTACAATTTGGGCCCAAGTTAGAAGCAGAGCCTAAGGTGTAAATTATCGATAGTCCATATCTCGGAAACTATAAGAGATAATGCAATTTGGCAACCGGCAATGTAATTAGCATGCCGAATATTACTTGGAATGTGAATTGTAACGAAATCGCCAATAGATAAGACCATTTTACAATTTGGGCCCAAGTTAGAAGCAGAGCCTATGGTGTAAATTATCGATAGTCCATATCTCGGAAACTATAAGAGATAATGCAATTTGGCAACCGGCAATGTAATTAGCATGCCGAATATTACTTGGAATGTGAATTGGATCGAAATCGCCAATAGATAAGACCATTTTACAATTTGGGCCCAAGTTAGAAGCAGAGCCTATGGTGTAAATTATCGATAGTCCATATCTCGGAAACTATAAGAGATAATGCAATTTGGCAACCGGCAATGTAATTAGCATGCCGAATATTACTTGGAATGTGAATTGGAACGAAATCGCCAATAGATAAGACCATTTTACAAATTGGGCCCAAGTTAGAACCAGAGCCTAAGGTGTAAATTATCGATAGTCCATATCTCGGAAACTATAAGAGATAATGCAATTTGGCAACCGGCAATGCAATTAGCATGCCGAATATTACTTGGAATGTGAATTGGAACGAAATCGCCAATAGATAAGACCATTTTACAATTTGGGCCCAAGTTAGAAGCAGAGCCTAAGGTGTAAATTATCGATAGTCCATATCTCGGAAACTATAAGAGATAATGCAATTTGGCAACCGGCAATGTAATTAGCATGCCGAATATTACTTGGAATGTGAATTGGAACGAAATCGCCAATAGATAAGACCATTTTACAATTTTGGCCCAAGTTAGAAGCAGAGCCTAAGGTGTAAATTATCGATAGTCCATATCTCTGAAACTATAAGAGATAATGCAATTTCGCAACCGGCAATGTAATTAGCATGCCGAATATTACTTGGAATGTGAATTGGGACGAAATCGCCAATAGATAAGGCCATTTTACAATTTGGGCCCAAGTTAGAAGCAGAGCCTAAGGTGTAAATTATCGATAGTCCATATCTCGGAAACTATAAGAGATAATGCAATTTGGCAACCGGCAATGTAATTAGCATGCCGAATATTACTTGGAATGTGAATTGGAACGAAATCGCCAATAGATAAGACCATTTTACAATTTGGGCCCAAGTTAGAAGCAGAGCCTAAGGTGTAAATTATCGATAGTCCATATCTCTGAAACTATAAGAGATAATGCAATTTGGCAACCGGCAATGTAATTAGCATGCCGAATATTACTTGGAATGTGAATTGGAACGAAATCGCCAATAGATAAGACCATTTAACAGTTTGGGCCCAAGTTAGAAGCAGAACCTAAGGTTAAAAATAATCGATAGTCCATATCTCGGAAACTATAAGAGATAATGCAATTTGGCAACCGGCAATGAAATTAGCATGCCGAATATTACTTGGAATGTGAATTGGAACGAAATCGCCAATAGATAAGACTATTTTACAATTTGGGCCCAAGTTAGAAGCAGAGCCTAAGGTGTAAATTATCGATAGTCCATATCTCGGAAACTATAAGAGATAATGCAACTTGGCCACCGGCAATGTAATTAGCATGCCGAATATTACTTGGATTGTGAGTTGGAACGAAATCTAATAATAAAAATAAGACCATTTTACAACTTGGGCCCAAGTTAGAAGCAGAGCCTAAGGTGTAAATTATCGATAGTCCATATCTCGGAAACTATAAGAGATAATTCAATTTGGCAACCGGCAATGTAATTAGCATGCCGAATATTACTTGGAATGTGAATTGGAACGAAATCGCCAATAGATAAGACCATTTTACAATTTGGGCCCAAGTTAGAAGCAGAGCCTAAGGTGTAAATTATCGATAGTCCATATCTCGGAAACTATAAGAGATAATGCAATTTGGCAACCGGCAATGTAATTAGCATGCCGAATATTACTTGGAATGTGAATTGGAACGAAATCGCCAATAGATAAGACCATTTTACAATTTGGGCCCAAGTTAGAAGCAGAGCCTAAGGTGTAAATTATCGATAGTCCATATCTCGGAAACTATAAGAGATAATGCAATTTGGCAACCGGCAATGTAATTAGCATGCCGAATATTACTTGGAATGTGAATTGGGCGAAATCGCCAATAGATAAGACCATTTTACAATTTGGGCCCAAGTTAGAAGCAGAGCCTAAGGTGTAAATTATCGATAGTCCATATCTCGGAAACTATAAGAGATAATGCAATTTGGCAACCGGCAATGTAATTAGCATGCCGAATATTACTTGGAATGTGAATTGGGCGAAATCGCCAATAGATAAGACCATTTTACAATTTGGGCCCAAGTTAGAAGCAGAGCCTAAGGTGTAAATTATCGATAGTCCATATCTCGGAAACTATAAGAGATAATGCAATTTGGCAACCGGCAATGTAATTAGCATGCCGAATATTACTTGGAATGTGAATTGGGCGAAATCGCCAATAGATAAGACCATTTTACAATTTGGGCCCAAGTTAGAAGCAGAGCCTAAGGTGTAAATTATCGATAGTCCATATCTCGGAAACTATAAGAGATAATGCAATTTGGCAACCGGCAATGTAATTAGCATGCCGAATATTACTTGGAATGTGAATTGGGCGAAATCGCCAATAGATAAGACCATTTTACAATTTGGGCCCAACTTAGAAGCAGAGCCTAAGGTGTAAATTATCGATAGTCCATATCTCGGAAACTATAAGAGATAATGCAATTTGGCAACCGGCAATGTAATTAGCATGCCGAATATTACTTGGAATGTGAATTGGGCGAAATCGCCAATAGATAAGACCATTTTACAATTTGGGCCCAAGTTAGAAGCAGAGCCTAAGGTGTAAATTATCGATAGTCCATATCTCGGAAACTATAAGAGATAATGCAATTTGGCAACCGGCAATGTAATTAGCATGCCGAATGTTACTTGGAATGTGAATTGGAACGAAATCGCCAATAGATAAGACCATTTTACAATTTGGGCCTAAGTTAGATGCAGAGCCTAAGGTGTAAATTATTGATAGTCCATATCTCGGAAACTATAAGAGATAATGCAATTTCGCAACCGGCAATGTAATTAGCATGCCGAATATTACTTGGAGTGTGAATTGGAACGAAATCGCCAATAGGTAAGACCATTTTACAATTTGGGCACAAGTTAGAAGCAGAGCCTAAGGTGTAAATTATCGATAGTCCATATCTCGGAAACTATAAGAGATAATGCAATTTGGCAACCGGCAATGTAATTAGCATGCCGAATATTACTTGGAATGTGAATTGGAACGAAATCGCCAATAGATAAGACCATTTTACAATTTGGGCCCAAGTTAGAAGCAGAGCCTAAGGTGTAAATTATCGATAGTCCATATCTCGGAAACTATAAGAGATAATGCAATTTGGCAACCGGCAATGTAATTAGCATGCCGAATATTACTTGGAATGTGAATTGGAACGAAATCGCCAATAGATAAGACCATTTTACAATTTGGGCCCAAGTTAGAAGCAGAGCCTAAGGTGTAAATTATCGATAGTCCATATCTCGGAAACTATAAGAGATAATGCAATTTGGCAACCGGCAATGTAATTAGCATGCCAAATAATACTTGGAATGTGAATTGGAACGAAATCGCCAATAGATAAGACCATTTTACAATTTGGGCCCAAGTTAGAAGCAGAGCCTAAGGTGTAAATTATTGATAGTCCATATCTCGGAAACTATAAGAGATAATGCAATTTCGCAACCGGCAATGTAATTAGCATGCCGAATATTACTTGGAGTGTGAATTGGAACGAAATCGCCAATAGATAAGACCATTTTACAATTTGGGCCCAAGTTAGAAGCAGAGCCTAAGGTGTAAATTATTGATAGTCCATATCTCGGAAACTATAAGAGATAATGCAATTTCGCAACCGGCAATGTAATTAGCATGCCGAATGTTACTTGGAATGTGAATTGGAACGAAATCGCCAATAGATAAGACCATTTTACAATTTGGGCCTAAGTTAGATGCAGAGCCTAAGGTGTAAATTATTGATAGTCCATATCTCGGAAACTATAAGAGATAATGCAATTTCGCAACCGGCAATGTAATTAGCATGCCGAATGTTACTTGGAATGTGAATTGGAACGAAATCGCCAATAGATAAGACCATTTTACAATTTGGGCCCAAGTTAGAAGCAGAGCCTAAGGTGTAAATTATTGATAGTCCATATCTCGGAAACTATAAGAGATAATGCAATTTCGCAACCGGCAATGTAATTAGCATGCCGAATATCACTTGGAATGTGAATTGGGCGAAATCGCCAATAGATAAGACCATTTTACAATTTGGGCCCAAGTTAGAAGCAGAGCCTAAGGTGTAAATTATCGATAGTCCATATCTCGGGAACTATAAGAGATAATGCAATTTGGCAACCGGCAATGTAATTAGCATGCCGAATATTACTTGGAATGTGAATTGGAACGAAATCGCCAATAGATAAGACCATTTTACTATTTGGGCCCAAGTTAGAAGCAGAGCCTAAGGTGTAAATTATCGATAGTCCATATCTCGGAAACTATAAGAGATAATGCAATTTGGCAACCGGCAATGTAATTAGCATGCCGAATGTTACTTGGAATGTGAATTGGAACGAAATCGCCAATAGATAAGACCATTTTACAATTTGGGCCTAAGTTAGATGCAGAGCCTAAGGTGTAAATTATTGATAGTCCATATCTCGGAAACTATAAGAGATAATGCAATTTCGCAACCGGCAATGTAATTAGCATGCCGAATATTACTTGGAGTGTGAATTGGAACGAAATCGCCAATAGGTAAGACCATTTTACAATTTGGGCACAAGTTAGAAGCAGAGCCTAAGGTGTAAATTATCGATAGTCCATATCTCGGAAACTATAAGAGATAATGCAATTTGGCAACCGGCAATGTAATTAGCATGCCGAATATTACTTGGAATGTGAATTGGAACGAAATCGCCAATAGATAAGACCATTTTACAATTTGGGCCCAAGTTAGAAGCAGAGCCTAAGGTGTAAATTATCGATAGTCCATATCTCGGAAACTATAAGAGATAATGCAATTTGGCAACCGGCAATGTAATTAGCATGCCGAATATTACTTGGAATGTGAATTGGAACGAAATCGCCAATAGATAAGACCATTTTACAATTTGGGCCCAAGTTAGAAGCAGAGCCTAAGGTGTAAATTATTGATAGTCTATATCTCGGAAACTATAAGAGATAATGCAATTTCGCAACCGGCAATGTAATTAGCATGCTGAATATCACTTGGAATGTGAATTGGGACGAAATCGCCAATAGATAAGACCATTTTACAATTTGGGCCCAAGTTAGAAGCAGAGCCTAAGGTGTAAATTATCGATAGTCCATATCTCGGAAACTATAAGAGATAATGCAATTTGGCAACCGGCAATGTAATTAGCATGCCAAATAATACTTGGAATGTGAATTGGAACGAAATCGCCAATAGATAAGACCATTTTACAATTTGGGCCCAAGTTAGAAGCAGAGCCTAAGGTGTAAATTATTGATAGTCCATATCTCGGAAACTATAAGAGATAATGCAATTTCGCAACCGGCAATGTAATTAGCATGCCGAATATTACTTGGAGTGTGAATTGGAACGAAATCGCCAATAGGTAAGACCATTTTACAATTTGGGCCCAAGTTAGAAGCAGAGCCTAAGGTGTAAATTATCGATAGTCCATATCTCGGAAACTATAAGAGATAATGCAATTTGGCAACCGGCAATATAATTAGCATGCCGAATATTACTTGGAATGTGAATTGGAACGAAATCGCCAATAGATAAGACCATTTTACAATTTGGGCCCAAGTTAGAAGCAGAGCCTAAGGTGTAAATTATCGATAGTCCATATCTCGGAAACTATAAGAGATAATGCAATTTCGCAACCGGCAATGTAATTAGCATGCCGAATATCACTTGGAATGTGAATTGGGCGAAATCGCCAATAGATAAGACCATTTTACAATTTGGGCCCAAGTTAGAAGCAGAGCCTAAGGTGTAAATTATCGATAGTCCATATCTCGGGAACTATAAGAGATAATGCAATTTGGCAACCGGCAATGTAATTAGCATGCCGAATATTACTTGGAATGTGAATTGGAACGAAATCGCCAATAGATAAGACCATTTTACTATTTGGGCCCAAGTTAGAAGCAGAGCCTAAGGTGTAAATTATCGATAGTCCATATCTCGGAAACTATAAGAGATAATGCAATTTGGCAACCGGCAATGTAATTAGCATGCCGAATGTTACTTGGAATGTGAATTGGAACGAAATCGCCAATAGATAAGACCATTTTACAATTTGGGCCTAAGTTAGATGCAGAGCCTAAGGTGTAAATTATTGATAGTCCATATCTCGGAAACTATAAGAGATAATGCAATTTCGCAACCGGCAATGTAATTAGCATGCCGAATATTACTTGGAGTGTGAATTGGAACGAAATCGCCAATAGGTAAGACCATTTTACAATTTGGGCACAAGTTAGAAGCAGAGCCTAAGGTGTAAATTATCGATAGTCCATATCTCGGAAACTATAAGAGATAATGCAATTTGGCAACCGGCAATGTAATTAGCATGCCGAATATTACTTGGAATGTGAATTGGAACGAAATCGCCAATAGATAAGACCATTTTACAATTTGGGCCCAAGTTAGAAGCAGAGCCTAAGGTGTAAATTATCGATAGTCCATATCTCGGAAACTATAAGAGATAATGCAATTTGGCAACCGGCAATGTAATTAGCATGCCGAATATTACTTGGAATGTGAATTGGAACGAAATCGCCAATAGATAAGACCATTTTACAATTTGGGCCCAAGTTAGAAGCAGAGCCTAAGGTGTAAATTATTGATAGTCTATATCTCGGAAACTATAAGAGATAATGCAATTTCGCAACCGGCAATGTAATTAGCATGCTGAATATCACTTGGAATGTGAATTGGGACGAAATCGCCAATAGATAAGACCATTTTACAATTTGGGCCCAAGTTAGAAGCAGAGCCTAAGGTGTAAATTATCGATAGTCCATATCTCGGAAACTATAAGAGATAATGCAATTTGGCAACCGGCAATGTAATTAGCATGCCAAATAATACTTGGAATGTGAATTGGAACGAAATCGCCAATAGATAAGACCATTTTACAATTTGGGCCCAAGTTAGAAGCAGAGCCTAAGGTGTAAATTATTGATAGTCCATATCTCGGAAACTATAAGAGATAATGCAATTTCGCAACCGGCAATGTAATTAGCATGCCGAATATTACTTGGAGTGTGAATTGGAACGAAATCGCCAATAGGTAAGACCATTTTACAATTTGGGCCCAAGTTAGAAGCAGAGCCTAAGGTGTAAATTATCGATAGTCCATATCTCGGAAACTATAAGAGATAATGCAATTTGGCAACCGGCAATATAATTAGCATGCCGAATATTACTTGGAATGTGAATTGGAACGAAATCGCCAATAGATAAGACCATTTTACAATTTGGGCCCAAGTTAGAAGCAGAGCCTAAGGTGTAAATTATCGATAGTCCATATCTCGGAAACTATAAGAGATAATGCAATTTGGCAACCGGCAATGTAATTAGCATGCCGAATATTACTTGGAATGTGAATTGGAACGAAATCGCCAATAGATAAGACCATTTTACAATTTGGGCCCAAGTTAGAAGCAGAGCCTAAGGTGTAAATTATCGATAGTCCATATCTCGGAAACTATAAGAGATAATGCAATTTGGCAACCGGCAATGTAATTAGCATGCCGAATATTACTTGGAATGTGAATTGCAACGAAATCGCCAATAGATAAGACCATTTTACAATTTGGGCCCAAGTTAGAAGCAGAGCCTAAGGTGTAAATTATCGATAGTCCATATCTCGGAAACTATAAGAGATAATGCAATTTGGCAACCGGCAATGTAATTAGCATGCCGAATATTACTTGGAATGTGAATTGGAACAAAATCGCCAATAGATAAGACCATTTTACAATTTGGGCCCAAGTTAGAAGCAGAGCCTAAGGTGTAAATTATTGATAGTCCATATCTCGGAAACTATAAGAGATAATGCAATTTCGCAACCGGCAATGTAATTAGCATGCCGAATATCACTTGGAATGTGAATTGGGACGAAATCGCCAATAGATAAGACCATTTTACAATTTGGGCCCAAGTTAGAAGCAGAGCCTAAGGTGTAAATTATCGATAGTCCATATCTCGGAAACTATAAGAGATAATGCAATTTGGCAACCGGCAATGTAATTAGCATGCCGAATATCACTTGGAATGTGAATTGGGACGAAATCGCCAATAGATAAGACCATTTTACAATTTGGGCCCAAGTTAGAAGCAGAGCCTAAGGTGTAAATTATCGATAGTCCATATCTCGGAAACTATAAGAGATAATGCAATTTGGCAACCGGCAATGTAATTAGCATGCCGAATATTACTTGGAATGTGAATTGGAACGAAATCGCCAATAGATAAGACCATTTTACAATTTGGGCCCAAGTTAGAAGCAGAGCCTAAGGTGTAAATTATTGATAGTCCATATCTCGGAAACTATAAGAGATAATGCAATTTCGCAACCGGCAATGTAATTAGCATGCCGAATATCACTTGGAATGTGAATTGGGACGAAATCGCCAATAGATAAGACCATTTTACAATTTGGGCCCAAGTTAGAAGCAGAGCCTAAGGTGTAAATTATCGATAGTCCATATCTCGGAAACTATAAGAGATAATGCAATTTGGCAACCGGCAATGTAATTAGCATGCCGAATATTACTTGGAATGTGAATTGTAACGAAATCGCCAATAGATAAGACCATTTTACAATTTGGGCCCAAGTTAGAAGCAGAGCCTAAGGTGTAAATTATCGATAGTCCATATCTCGGAAACTATAAGAGATAATGCAATTTGGCAACCGGCAATGTAATTAGCATGCCGAATATTACTTGGAATGTGAATTGGAACGAAATCGCCAATAGGTAAGACCATTTTACAATTTGGGCCCAAGTTAGAAGCAGAGCCTAAGGTGTAAATTATCGATAGTCCATATCTCGGAAACTATAAGAGATAATTCAATTTGGCAACCGGCAATGTAATTAGCATGCCGAATATTACTTGGAATGTGAATTGGAACGAAATCGCCAATAGATAAGACCATTTTACAATTTGGGCCCAAGTTAGAAGCAGAGCCTAAGGTGTAAATTATCGATAGTCCATATCTCGGAAACTATAAGAGATAATGCAATTTGGCAACCGGCAATGTAATTAGCATGCCGAATATCACCTGGAATGTGAATTGGAACGAAATCGCCTATAGATAAGACCATTTTACAATTTGGGAGCAAGTTAGAAGCAGAGCCTAAGGTGTAAATTATCGATAGTCCATATCTCGGAAACTATAAGAGATAATGCAATTTGGCAACCGGCAATATAATTAGCATGCCGAATATTACTTGGAATGTGAATTGGAACGAAATCGCCAATAGATAAGACCATTTTACAATTTGGGCCCAAGTTAGAAGCAGAGCCTATGGTGTAAATTATCGATAGTCCATATCTCGGAAACTATAAGAGATAATGCAATTTGGCAACCGGCAATGTAATTAGCATGCCGAATATTACTTTGAATGTGAATTGGAACGAAATCGCCAATAGATAAGACCATTTTACAATTTGGGCCCAAGTTAGAAGCAGAGCCTATGGTGTAAATTATCGATAGTCCATATCTCGGAAACTATAAGAGATAATGCAATTTGGCAACCGGCAATGTAATTAGCATGCCGAATATTACTTGGAATGTGAATTGGAACGAAATCGCCAATAGATAAGACCATTTTACAATTTGGGCCCAAGTTAGAAGCAGAGCCTAAGGTGTAAATTATCGATAGTCCATATCTCGGAAACTATAAGAGATAATGCAATTTGGCAACCGGCAATGTAATTAGCATGCCGAATATTACTTGGAGTGTGAATTGGAACGAAATCGCCAATAGGTAAGACCATTTTACAATTTGGGCACAAGTTAGAAGCAGAGCCTAAGGTGTAAATTATCGATAGTCCATATCTCGGAAACTATAAGAGATAATGCAATTTGGCAACCGGCAATGTAATTAGCATGCCGAATATTACTTGGAATGTGAATTGGAACGAAATCGCCAATAGATAAGACCATTTTACAATTTGGGCCCAAGTTAGAAGCAGAGCCTAAGGTGTAAATTATCGATAGTCCATATCTCGGAAACTATAAGAGATAATGCAATTTGGCAACCGGCAATGTAATTAGCATGCCGAATATTACTTGGAATGTGAATTGGAACGAAATCGCCAATAGATAAGACCATTTTACAATTTGGGCCCAAGTTAGAAGCAGAGCCTAAGGTGTAAATTATTGATAGTCTATATCTCGGAAACTATAAGAGATAATGCAATTTCGCAACCGGCAATGTAATTAGCATGCTGAATATCACTTGGAATGTGAATTGGGACGAAATCGCCAATAGATAAGACCATTTTACAATTTGGGCCCAAGTTAGAAGCAGAGCCTAAGGTGTAAATTATCGATAGTCCATATCTCGGAAACTATAAGAGATAATGCAATTTGGCAACCGGCAATGTAATTAGCATGCCAAATAATACTTGGAATGTGAATTGGAACGAAATCGCCAATAGATAAGACCATTTTACAATTTGGGCCCAAGTTAGAAGCAGAGCCTAAGGTGTAAATTATTGATAGTCCATATCTCGGAAACTATAAGAGATAATGCAATTTCGCAACCGGCAATGTAATTAGCATGCCGAATATTACTTGGAGTGTGAATTGGAACGAAATCGCCAATAGGTAAGACCATTTTACAATTTGGGCCCAAGTTAGAAGCAGAGCCTAAGGTGTAAATTATCGATAGTCCATATCTCGGAAACTATAAGAGATAATGCAATTTGGCAACCGGCAATATAATTAGCATGCCGAATATTACTTGGAATGTGAATTGGAACGAAATCGCCAATAGATAAGACCATTTTACAATTTGGGCCCAAGTTAGAAGCAGAGCCTAAGGTGTAAATTATCGATAGTCCATATCTCGGAAACTATAAGAGATAATGCAATTTGGCAACCGGCAATGTAATTAGCATGCCGAATATTACTTGGAATGTGAATTGGAACGAAATCGCCAATAGATAAGACCATTTTACAATTTGGGCCCAAGTTAGAAGCAGAGCCTAAGGTGTAAATTATCGATAGTCCATATCTCGGAAACTATAAGAGATAATGCAATTTGGCAACCGGCAATGTAATTAGCATGCCGAATATTACTTGGAATGTGAATTGCAACGAAATCGCCAATAGATAAGACCATTTTACAATTTGGGCCCAAGTTAGAAGCAGAGCCTAAGGTGTAAATTATCGATAGTCCATATCTCGGAAACTATAAGAGATAATGCAATTTGGCAACCGGCAATGTAATTAGCATGCCGAATATTACTTGGAATGTGAATTGGAACAAAATCGCCAATAGATAAGACCATTTTACAATTTGGGCCCAAGTTAGAAGCAGAGCCTAAGGTGTAAATTATTGATAGTCCATATCTCGGAAACTATAAGAGATAATGCAATTTCGCAACCGGCAATGTAATTAGCATGCCGAATATCACTTGGAATGTGAATTGGGACGAAATCGCCAATAGATAAGACCATTTTACAATTTGGGCCCAAGTTAGAAGCAGAGCCTAAGGTGTAAATTATCGATAGTCCATATCTCGGAAACTATAAGAGATAATGCAATTTGGCAACCGGCAATGTAATTAGCATGCCGAATATCACTTGGAATGTGAATTGGGACGAAATCGCCAATAGATAAGACCATTTTACAATTTGGGCCCAAGTTAGAAGCAGAGCCTAAGGTGTAAATTATCGATAGTCCATATCTCGGAAACTATAAGAGATAATGCAATTTGGCAACCGGCAATGTAATTAGCATGCCGAATATTACTTGGAATGTGAATTGGAACGAAATCGCCAATAGATAAGACCATTTTACAATTTGGGCCCAAGTTAGAAGCAGAGCCTAAGGTGTAAATTATTGATAGTCCATATCTCGGAAACTATAAGAGATAATGCAATTTCGCAACCGGCAATGTAATTAGCATGCCGAATATCACTTGGAATGTGAATTGGGACGAAATCGCCAATAGATAAGACCATTTTACAATTTGGGCCCAAGTTAGAAGCAGAGCCTAAGGTGTAAATTATCGATAGTCCATATCTCGGAAACTATAAGAGATAATGCAATTTGGCAACCGGCAATGTAATTAGCATGCCGAATATTACTTGGAATGTGAATTGTAACGAAATCGCCAATAGATAAGACCATTTTACAATTTGGGCCCAAGTTAGAAGCAGAGCCTAAGGTGTAAATTATCGATAGTCCATATCTCGGAAACTATAAGAGATAATGCAATTTGGCAACCGGCAATGTAATTAGCATGCCGAATATTACTTGGAATGTGAATTGGAACGAAATCGCCAATAGGTAAGACCATTTTACAATTTGGGCCCAAGTTAGAAGCAGAGCCTAAGGTGTAAATTATCGATAGTCCATATCTCGGAAACTATAAGAGATAATTCAATTTGGCAACCGGCAATGTAATTAGCATGCCGAATATTACTTGGAATGTGAATTGGAACGAAATCGCCAATAGATAAGACCATTTTACAATTTGGGCCCAAGTTAGAAGCAGAGCCTAAGGTGTAAATTATCGATAGTCCATATCTCGGAAACTATAAGAGATAATGCAATTTGGCAACCGGCAATGTAATTAGCATGCCGAATATCACCTGGAATGTGAATTGGAACGAAATCGCCTATAGATAAGACCATTTTACAATTTGGGAGCAAGTTAGAAGCAGAGCCTAAGGTGTAAATTATCGATAGTCCATATCTCGGAAACTATAAGAGATAATGCAATTTGGCAACCGGCAATATAATTAGCATGCCGAATATTACTTGGAATGTGAATTGGAACGAAATCGCCAATAGATAAGACCATTTTACAATTTGGGCCCAAGTTAGAAGCAGAGCCTATGGTGTAAATTATCGATAGTCCATATCTCGGAAACTATAAGAGATAATGCAATTTGGCAACCGGCAATGTAATTAGCATGCCGAATATTACTTTGAATGTGAATTGGAACGAAATCGCCAATAGATAAGACCATTTTACAATTTGGGCCCAAGTTAGAAGCAGAGCCTATGGTGTAAATTATCGATAGTCCATATCTCGGAAACTATAAGAGATAATGCAATTTGGCAACCGGCAATGTAATTAGCATGCCGAATATTACTTGGAATGTGAATTGGAACGAAATCGCCAATAGATAAGACCATTTTACAATTTGGGCCCAAGTTAGAAGCAGAGCCTAAGGTGTAAATTATCGATAGTCCATATCTCGGAAACTATAAGAGATAATGCAATTTGGCAACCGGCAATGTAATTAGCATGCCGAATATTACTTGGAATGTGAATTGGAACGAAATCGCCAATAGATAAGACCATTTTACAATTTGGGCCCAAGTTAGAAGCAGAGCCTAAGGTGTAAATTATCGATAGTCCATATCTCGGAAACTATAAGAGATAATGCAATTTGGCAACCGGCAATGTAATTAGCATGCCGAATATTACTTGGAATGTGAATTGGAACGAAATCGCCAATAGATAAGACCATTTTACAATTTGGGCCCAAGTTAGAAGCAGAGCCTAAGGTGTAAATTATTGATAGTCCATATCTCGGAAACTATAAGAGATAATGCAATTTCGCAACCGGCAATGTAATTAGCATGCCGAATATCACTTGGAATGTGAATTGGGCGAAATCGCCAATAGATAAGACCATTTTACAATTTGGGCCCAAGTTAGAAGCAGAGCCTAAGGTGTAAATTATCGATAGTCCATATCTCGGAAACTATAAGAGATAATGCAATTTCGCAACCGGCAATGTAATTAGCATGCCGAATATTACTTGGAGTGTGAATTGGAACGAAATCGCCAATAGGTAAGACCATTTTACAATTTGGGCCCAAGTTAGAAGCAGAGCCTAAGGTGTAAATTATCGATAGTCCATATCTCGGAAACTATAAGAGATAATGCAATTTGGCAACCGGCAATGTAATTAGCATGCCGAATATTACTTGGAATGTGAATTGGAACGAAATCGCCAATAGATAAGACCATTTTACAATTTGGGCCCAAGTTAGAAGCAGAGCCTAAGGTGTAAATTATCGATAGTCCATATCTCGGAAACTATAAGAGATAATGCAATTTGGCAACCGGCAATGTAATTAGCATGCCGAATATTACTTGGAATGTGAATTGGAACGAAATCGCCAATAGATAAGACCATTTTACAATTTGGGCCCAAGTTAGAAGCAGAGCCTAAGGTGTAAATTATTGATAGTCTATATCTCGGAAACTATAAGAGATAATGCAATTTCGCAACCGGCAATGTAATTAGCATGCCGAATATCACTTGGAATGTGAATTGGGACGAAATCGCCAATAGATAAGACCATTTTACAATTTGGGCCCAAGTTAGAAGCAGAGCCTAAGGTGTAAATTATCGATAGTCCATATCTCGGAAACTATAAGAGATAATGCAATTTGGCAACCGGCAATGTAATTAGCATGCCGAATATTACTTGGAATGTGAATTGGAACAAAATCGCCAATAGATAAGACCATTTTACAATTTGGGCCCAAGTTAGAAGCAGAGCCTAAGGTGTAAATTATCGATAGTCCATATCTCGGAAACTATAAGAGATAATGCAATTTGGCAACCGGCAATGTAATTAGCATGCCGAATATTACTTGGAATGTGAATTGGAACGAAATCGCCAATAGGTAAGACCATTTTACAATTTGGGCCCAAGTTAGAAGCAGAGCCTAAGGTGTAAATTATCGATAGTCCATATCTCGGAAACTATAAGAGATAATTCAATTTGGCAACCGGCAATGTAATTAGCATGCCGAATATTACTTGGAATGTGAATTGGAACGAAATCGCCAATAGATAAGACCATTTTACAATTTGGGCCCAAGTTAGAAGCAGAGCCTAAGGTGTAAATTATCGATAGTCCATATCTCGGAAACTATAAGAGATAATGCAATTTGGCAACCGGCAATGTAATTAGCATGCCGAATATTACCTGGAATGTGAATTGGAACGAAATCGCCAATAGATAAGACCATTTTACAATTTGGGAGCAAGTTAGAAGCAGAGCCTAAGGTGTAAATTATCGATAGTCCATATCTCGGAAACTATAAGAGATAATGCAATTTGGCAACCGGCAATGTAATTAGCATGCCGAATATTACTTGGAATGTGAATTGGAACGAAATCGCCAATAGATAAGACCATTTTACAATTTGGGCCCAAGTTAGAAGCAGAGCCTATGGTGTAAATTATCGATAGTCCATATCTCGGAAACTATAAGAGATAATGCAATTTGGCAACCGGCAATGTAATTAGCATGCCGAATATTACTTGGAATGTGAATTGGAACGAAATCGCCAATAGATAAGACCATTTTACAATTTGGGCCCAAGTTAGAAGCAGAGCCTAAGGTGTTAATTATCGATAGTCCATATCTCTGAAACTATAAGAGATAATGCAATTTCGCAACCGGCAATGTAATTAGCATGCCGAATATTACTTGGAATGTGAATTGGGACGAAATCGCCAATAGATAAGGCCATTTTACAATTTGGGCCCAAGTTAGAAGCAGAGCCTAAGGTGTAAATTATCGATAGTCCATATCTCGGAAACTATAAGAGATAATGCAATTTGGCAACCGGCAATTTAATTAGCATGCCGAATATTACTTGGAATGTGAATTGGAACGAAATCGCCAATAGATAAGACCATTTTACAATTTGGGCCCAAGTTAGAAGCAGAGCCTAAGGTGTAAATTATCGATAGTCCATATCTCGGAAACTATAAGAGATAATGCAATTTGGCAACCGGCAATGTAATTAGCATGCCGAATATTACTTGGAATGTGAATTGGAACGAAATCGCCAATAGATAAGACCATTTTACAATTTGGGCCCAAGTTAG
Source organism: Rhynchophorus ferrugineus (assembly GCF_030347505.1). Classification (NCBI taxonomy): domain Eukaryota; kingdom Metazoa; phylum Arthropoda; class Insecta; order Coleoptera; family Curculionidae; genus Rhynchophorus; species Rhynchophorus ferrugineus. The sequence continues at coordinate 21,898,702 of NW_027472588.1, read as the reverse complement.
AAGCAGAGCCTAAGGTGTAAATTATCGATAGTCCATATCTCGGAAACTATAAGAGATAATGCAATTTGGCAACCGGCAATGTAATCAGCATGCCGAATATTACTTGGAATGTGAATTGGAACGAAATCGCCAATAGATAAGGCCATTTTACAATTTGGGCCCAAGTTAGAAGCAGAGCCTAAGGTGTAAATTATCGATAGTCCATATCTCGGAAACTATAAGAGATAATGCAACTTGGCCACCGGCAATGTAATTAGCATGCCGAATATTACTTGGAATGTGAATTGGAACGAAATCGCCAATAGATAAGACCATTTTACAATTTGGGCCCAAGTTAGAAGCAGAGCCTAAGGTGTAAATTATCGATAGTCCATATCTCGGAAACTATAAGAGATAATGCAACTTGGCCACCGGCAATGTAATTAGCATGCCGAATATTACTTGGAATGTGAATTGGAACGAAATCGCCAATAGATAAGACCATTTTACAATTTGGGCCCAAGTTAGAAGCAGAGCCTAAGGTGTAAATTATCGATAGTCCATATCTCGGAAACTATAAGAGATAATGCAATTTGGCAACCGGCAATTTAATTAGCATGCCGAATATTACTTGGAATGTGAATTGGAACGAAATCGCCAATAGATAAGACCATTTTACAATTTGGGCCCAAGTTAGAAGCAGAGCCTAAGGTGTAAATTATCGATAGTCCATATCTCGGAAACTATAAGAGATAATGCAATTTGGCAACCGGCAATGTAATTAGCATGCCGAATATTACTTGGAATGTGAATTGGAACGAAATCGCCAATAGATAAGACCATTTTACAATTTGGGCCCAAGTTAGAAGCAGAGCCTAAGGTGTAAATTATCGATAGTCCATATCTCGGAAACTATAAGAGATAATGCAATTTGGCAACCGGCAATGTAATCAGCATGCCGAATATTACTTGGAATGTGAATTGGAACGAAATCGCCAATAGATAAGGCCATTTTACAATTTGGGCCCAAGTTAGAAGCAGAGCCTAAGGTGTAAATTATCGATAGTCCATATCTCGGAAACTATAAGAGATAATGCAATTTGGCAACCGGCAATGTAATTAGCATGCCGAATATTACTTGGAATGTGAATTGGAACGAAATCGCCAATAGATAAGACCATTTTACAATTTGGGCCCAAGTTAGAAGCAGAGCCTAAGGTGTAAATTATCAATAGTCCATATCTCGGAAACTATAAGAGATAATGCAACTTGGCCACCGGCAATGTAATTAGCATGCCGAATATTACTTGGAATGTGAATTGGAACGAAATCGCCAATAGATAAGACCATTTTACAATTTGGGCCCAAGTTAGAAGCAGAGCCTAAGGTGTAAATTATCGATAGTCCATATCTCGGAAACTATAAGAGATAATGCAATTTGGCAACCGGCAATGTAATTAGCATGCCGAATATTACTTGGAATGTGAATTGGAACGAAATCGCCAATAGATAACACGATTTTACAATTTGGGCCCAAGTTAGAAGCAGAGCCTAAGGTGTAAATTATCGATAGTCCATATCTCGGAAACTATAAGAGATAATGCAATTTGGCAACCGGCAATGTAATTAGCATGCCGAATATTACTTGGAATGTGAATTGGAACGAAATCGCCAATAGATAAGACGATTTTACAATTTGGGCCCAAGTTAGAAGCAGAGCCTAAGGTGTAAATTATCGATAGTCCATATCTCGGAAACTATAAGAGATAATGCAATTTGGCAACCGGCAATGTAATTAGCATGCCGAATATTACTTGGAATGTGAATTGGAACGAAATCGCCAATAGATAAGACCATTTTACAATTTGGGCCCAAGTTAGAAGCAGAGCCTAAGGTGTAAATTATTGATAGTCCATATCTCGGAAACTATAAGAGATAATGCAATTTCGCAACCGGCAATGTAATTAGCATGCCGAATATTACTTGGAGTGTGAATTGGAACGAAATCGCCAATAGATAAGACCATTTTACAATTTGGGCCCAAGTTAGAAGCAGAGCCTAAGGTGTAAATTATCGATAGTCCATATCTCGGAAACTATAAGAGATAATGCAATTTGGCAACCGGCAATGTAATTAGCATGCCGAATATTACTTGGAATGTGAATTGGAACGAAATCGCCAATAGATAAGACCATTTTACAATTTGGGCCCAAGTTAGAAGCAGAGCCTAAGGTGTAAATTATCGATAGTCCATATCTCGGAAACTATAAGAGATAATGCAATTTGGCAACCGGCAATGTAATCAGCATGCCGAATATTACTTGGAATGTGAATTGGAACGAAATCGCCAATAGATAAGGCCATTTTACAATTTGGGCCCAAGTTAGAAGCAGAGCCTAAGGTGTAAATTATCGATAGTCCATATCTCGGAAACTATAAGAGATAATGCAACTTGGCCACCGGCAATGTAATTAGCATGCCGAATATTACTTGGAATGTGAATTGGAACGAAATCGCCAATAGATAAGACCATTTTACAATTTGGGCCCAAGTTAGAAGCCGAGCCTAAGGTGTAAATTATCGATAGTCCATATCTCGGAAACTATAAGAGATAATGCAACTTGGCCACCGGCAATGTAATTAGCATGCCGAATATTACTTGGAATGTGAATTGGAACGAAATCGCCAATAGATAAGACCATTTTACAATTTGGGCCCAAGTTAGAAGCAGAGCCTAAGGTGTAAATTATCGATAGTCCATATCTCGGAAACTATAAGAGATAATGCAATTTGGCAACCGGCAATTTAATTAGCATGCCGAATATTACTTGGAATGTGAATTGGAACGAAATCGCCAATAGATAAGACCATTTTACAATTTGGGCCCAAGTTAGAAGCAGAGCCTAAGGTGTAAATTATCGATAGTCCATATCTCGGAAACTATAAGAGATAATGCAATTTGGCAACCGGCAATGTAATTAGCATGCCGAATATTACTTGGAATGTGAATTGGAACGAAATCGCCAATAGATAAGACCATTTTACAATTTGGGCCCAAGTTAGAAGCAGAGCCTAAGGTGTAAATTATCGATAGTCCATATCTCGGAAACTATAAGAGATAATGCAATTTGGCAACCGGCAATGTAATCAGCATGCCGAATATTACTTGGAATGTGAATTGGAACGAAATCGCCAATAGATAAGGCCATTTTACAATTTGGGCCCAAGTTAGAAGCAGAGCCTAAGGTGTAAATTATCGATAGTCCATATCTCGGAAACTATAAGAGATAATGCAATTTGGCAACCGGCAATGTAATTAGCATGCCGAATATTACTTGGAATGTGAATTGGAGCGAAATCGCCAATAGATAAGACCATTTTACAATTTGGGCCCAAGTTAGAAGCAGAGCCTAAGGTGTAAATTATCAATAGTCCATATCTCGGAAACTATAAGAGATAATGCAACTTGGCCACCGGCAATGTAATTAGCATGCCGAATATTACTTGGAATGTGAATTGGAACGAAATCGCCAATAGATAAGACCATTTTACAATTTGGGCCCAAGTTAGAAGCAGAGCCTAAGGTGTAAATTATCGATAGTCCATATCTCGGAAACTATAAGAGATAATGCAATTTGGCAACCGGCAATGTAATTAGCATGCCGAATATTACTTGGAATGTGAATTGGAACGAAATCGCCAATAGATAACACGATTTTACAATTTGGGCCCAAGTTAGAAGCAGAGCCTAAGGTGTAAATTATCGATAGTCCATATCTCGGAAACTATAAGAGATAATGCAATTTGGCAACCGGCAATGTAATTAGCATGCCGAATATTACTTGGAATGTGAATTGGAACGAAATCGCCAATAGATAAGACGATTTTACAATTTGGGCCCAAGTTAGAAGCAGAGCCTAAGGTGTAAATTATCGATAGTCCATATCTCGGAAACTATAAGAGATAATGCAATTTGGCAACCGGCAATGTAATTAGCATGCCGAATATTACTTGGAATGTGAATTGGAACGAAATCGCCAATAGATAAGACCATTTTACAATTTGGGCCCAAGTTAGAAGCAGAGCCTAAGGTGTAAATTATTGATAGTCCATATCTCGGAAACTATAAGAGATAATGCAATTTCGCAACCGGCAATGTAATTAGCATGCCGAATATTACTTGGAGTGTGAATTGGAACGAAATCGCCAATAGATAAGACCATTTTACAATTTGGGCCCAAGTTAGAAGCAGAGCCTAAGGTGTAAATTATCGATAGTCCATATCTCGGAAACTATAAGAGATAATGCAATTTGGCAACCGGCAATGTAATTAGCATGCCGAATATTACTTGGAATGTGAATTGGAACGAAATCGCCAATAGATAAGACCATTTTACAATTTGGGCCCAAGTTAGAAGCAGAGCCTAAGGTGTAAATTATCGATAGTCCATATCTCGGAAACTATAAGAGATAATGCAATTTGGCAACCGGCAATGTAATTAGCATGCCGAATATTACTTGGAATGTGAATTGGAACGAAATCGCCAATAGATAAGACCATTTTACAATTTGGGCCCAAGTTAGAAGCAGAGCCTAAGGTGTAAATTATCGATAGTCCATATCTCGGAAACTATAAGAGATAATGCAATTTGGCAACCGACAATGTAATTAGCATGCCGAATATTACTTGGAATGTGAATGGGAACGAAATCGCCAATAGATAAGACCATTTTACAATTTGGGCCCAAGTTAGAAGCAGAGCCTAAGGTGTAAATTATTGATAGTCAATATCTCGGAAACTATAAGAGATAATTCAATTTGGCAACCGGCAATGTAATTAGCATGCCGAATATTACTTGGAATGTGAATTGGATCGAAATCGCCAATAGGTAAGACCATTTTACAATTTGGGCCCAAGTTAGAAGCAGAGCCTAAGGTGTAAATTATCGATAGTCCATATCTCGGAAACTATAAGAGATAATGCAACTTGGCCACCGGCAATGTAATTAGCATGCCGAATATCACTTGAAATGTGAATTGGAACGAAATCGCCAATAGATAAGACCATTTTACAGTTTGGTCCCAAGTTAGAAGCAGAGCCTAAGGTTAAAAATAATCGATAGTCCATATCTCGGAAACTATAAGAGATAATGCAATTTGGCAACCGGAAATGTAATTAGCATGCCGAATATTACTTGGAATGTGAATTGGATCGAAATCGCCAATAGGTAAGACCATTTTACAATTTGGGCCCAAGTTAGAAGCAGAGCCTAAGGTGTAAATTATCGATAGTCCATATCTCGGAAACTATAAGAGATAATGCAACTTGGCCACCGGCAATGTAATTAGCATGCCGAATATCACTTGGAATGTGAATTGGAACGAAATCGCCAATAGGTAAGACCATTTTACAATTTGGGCCCAAGTTAGAAGCAGAGCCTAAGGTGTAAATTATCGATAGTCCATATCTCGGAAACTATAAGAGATAATTCAATTTGGCAACCGGCAATGTAATTAGCATGCCGAATATTACTTGGAATGTGAATTGGAACGAAATCGCCAATAGATAAGACCATTTTACAATTTGGGCCCAAGTTAGAAGCAGAGCCTAAGGTGTAAATTATCGATAGTCCATATCTCGGAAACTATAAGAGATAATGCAATTTGGCAACCGGCAATGTAATTAGCATGCCGAATATTACTTGGAATGTGAATTGGAACGAAATCGCCAATAGATAAGACGATTTTACAATTTGGGCCCAAGTTAGAAGCAGAGCCTAAGGTGTAAATTATCGATAGTCCATATCTCGGAAACTATAAGAGATAATGCAATTTGGCAACCGGCAATGTAATCAGCATGCCGAATATTACTTGGAATGTGAATTGGAACGAAATCGCCAATAGATAAGGCCATTTTAAAATTTGGGCCCAAGTTAGAAGCAGAGCCTAAGGTGTAAATTATCGATAGTCCATATCTCGGAAACTATAAGAGATAATGCAATTTGGCAACCGGCAATGTAATTAGCATGCCGAATATTACTTGGAATGTGAATTGGAACGAAATCGCCAATAGATAAGACCATTTTACAATTTGGGCCCAAGTTAGAAGCAGAGCCTAAGGTGTAAATTATCGATAGTCCATATCTCGGAAACTATAAGAGATAATGCAACTTGGCCACCGGCAATGTAATTAGCATGCCGAATATTACTTGGAATGTGAATTGGAACGAAATCGCCAATAGATAAGACCATTTTACAATTTGGGCCCAAGTTAGAAGCAGACCCTAAGGTGTAAATTATCGATAGTCCATATCTCGGAAACTATAAGAGATAATGCAATTTGGCAACCGGCAATGTAATTAGCATGCCGAATATTACTTGGAATGTGAATTGGAACGAAATCGCCAATAGATAAGACCATTTTACAATTTGGGCCCAAGTTAGAAGCAGACCCTAAGGTGTAAATTATCGATAGTCCATATCTCGGAAACTATAAGAGATAATGCAATTTGGCAACCGGCAATGTAATCAGCATGCCGAATATTACTTGGAATGTGAATTGGGACGAAATCGCCAATAGATAAGGCCATTTTAAAATTTGGGCCCAAGTTAGAAGCAGAGCCTAAGGTGTAAATTATCGATAGTCCATATCTCGGAAACTATAAGAGATAATGCAACTTGGCCACCGGCAATGTAATTAGAATGCCGAATATTACTTGGAATGTGAATTGGAACGAAATCGCCAATAGATAAGGCCATTTTACAATTTGGGCCCAAGTTAGAAGCAGAGCCTAAGGTGTAAATTATCGATAGTCCATATCTCGGAAACTATAAGAGATAATGCAATTTGGCAACCGGCAATGTAATTAGCATGCCGAATATTACTTGGAATGTGAATTGGAACGAAATCGCCAATAGATAAGACGATTTTACAATTTGGGCCCAAGTTAGAAGCAGAGCCTAAGGTGTAAATTATCGATAGTCCATATCTCGGAAACTATAAGAGATAATGCAATTTGGCAACCGGCAATGTAATTAGCATGCCGAATATTACTTGGAATGTGAATTGGAACGAAATCGCCAATAGATAAGGCCATTTTACAATTTGGGCCCAAGTTAGAAGCAGAGCCTAAGGTGTAAATTATCGATAGTCCATATCTCGGAAACTATAAGAGATAATGCAATTTGGCAACCGGCAATGTAATTAGCATGCCGAATATTACTTGGAATGTGAATTGGAACGAAATCGCCAATAGATAAGACGATTTTACAATTTGGGCCCAAGTTAGAAGCAGAGCCTAAGGTGTAAATTATCGATAGTCCATATCTCGGAAACTATAAGAGATAATGCAATTTGGCAACCGGCAATGTAATTAGCATGCCGAATATTACTTGGAATGTGAATTGGAACGAAATCGCCAATAGATAAGACCATTTTACAATTTAGGCCCAAGTTAGAAGCAGAGCCTAAGGTGTAAATTATTGATAGTCCATATCTCGGAAACTATAAGAGATAATGCAATTTCGCAACCGGCAATGTAATTAGCATGCCGAATATTACTTGGAGTGTGAATTGGAACGAAATCGCCAATAGATAAGACCATTTTACAATTTGGGCCCAAGTTAGAAGCAGAGCCTAAGGTGTAAATTATCGATAGTCCATATCTCGGAAACTATAAGAGATAATGCAATTTGGCAACCGGCAATGTAATTAGCATGCCGAATATTACTTGGAATGTGAATTGGAACGAAATCGCCAATAGATAAGACCATTTTACAATTTGGGCCCAAGTTAGAAGCAGAGCCTAAGGTGTAAATTATCGATAGTCCATATCTCGGAAACTATAAGAGATAATGCAATTTGGCAACCGGCAATGTAATTAGCATGCCGAATATTACTTGGAATGTGAATTGGAACGAAATCGCCAATAGATAAGACCATTTTACAATTTGGGCCCAAGTTAGAAGCAGAGCCTAAGGTGTAAAGTATCGATAGTCCATATCTCGGAAACTATAAGAGATAATGCAATTTGGCAAACGGCAATGTAATTAGCATGCCGAATATTACTTGGAATGTGAATTGGAACGAAATCGCCAATAGATAAGACCATTTTACAATTTGGGCCTAAGTTAGAAGCAGAGCCTAAGGTGTAAATTATCGATAGTCCATATCTCGGAAACTATAAGAGATAATGCAATTTGGCAACCGGCAATGTAATTAGCATGCCGAATATTACTTGGAATGTGAATTGGAACGAAATCGCCAATAGATAAGACCATTTTACAATTTGGGCCCAAGTTAGAAGCAGAGCCTAAGGTGTAAATTATTGATAGTCCATATCTCGGAAACTATAAGAGATAATGCAATTTCGCAACCGGCAATGTAATTAGCATGCCGAATATCACTTGGAATGTGAATTGGGCGAAATCGCCAATAGATAAGACCATTTTACAATTTGGGCCCAAGTTAGAAGCAGAGCCTAAGGTGTAAATTATCGATAGTCCATATCTCGGAAACTATAAGAGATAATGCAATTTCGCAACCGGCAATGTAATTAGCATGCCGAATATTACTTGGAGTGTGAATTGGAACGAAATCGCCAATAGGTAAGACCATTTTACAATTTGGGCCCAAGTTAGAAGCAGAGCCTAAGGTGTAAATTATCGATAGTCCATATCTCGGAAACTATAAGAGATAATGCAATTTGGCAACCGGCAATGTAATTAGCATGCCGAATATTACTTGGAATGTGAATTGGAACGAAATCGCCAATAGATAAGACCATTTTACAATTTGGGCCCAAGTTAGAAGCAGAGCCTAAGGTGTAAATTATCGATAGTCCATATCTCGGAAACTATAAGAGATAATGCAATTTGGCAACCGGCAATGTAATTAGCATGCCGAATATTACTTGGAATGTGAATTGGAACGAAATCGCCAATAGATAAGACCATTTTACAATTTGGGCCCAAGTTAGAAGCAGAGCCTAAGGTGTAAATTATTGATAGTCTATATCTCGGAAACTATAAGAGATAATGCAATTTCGCAACCGGCAATGTAATTAGCATGCCGAATATCACTTGGAATGTGAATTGGGACGAAATCGCCAATAGATAAGACCATTTTACAATTTGGGCCCAAGTTAGAAGCAGAGCCTAAGGTGTAAATTATAGATAGTCCATATCTCGGAAACTATAAGAGATAATGCAATTTGGCAACCGGCAATGTAATTAGCATGCCGAATATTACTTGGAATGTGAATTGGAACAAAATCGCCAATAGATAAGACCATTTTACAATTTGGGCCCAAGTTAGAAGCAGAGCCTAAGGTGTAAATTATTGATAGTCCATATCTCGGAAACTATAAGAGATAATGCAATTTCGCAACCGGCAATGTAATTAGCATGCCGAATATCACTTGGAATGTGAATTGGGACGAAATCGCCAATAGATAAGACCATTTTACAATTTGGGCCCAAGTTAGAAGCAGAGCCTAAGGTGTAAATTATCGATAGTCCATATCTCGGAAACTATAAGAGATAATGCAATTTGGCAACCGGCAATGTAATTAGCATGCCGAATATTACTTGGAATGTGAATTGTAACGAAATCGCCAATAGATAAGACCATTTTACAATTTGGGCCCAAGTTAGAAGCAGAGCCTAAGGTGTAAATTATCGATAGTCCATATCTCGGAAACTATAAGAGATAATGCAATTTGGCAACCGGCAATGTAATTAGCATGCCGAATATTACTTGGAATGTGAATTGGAACGAAATCGCCAATAGGTAAGACCATTTTACAATTTGGGCCCAAGTTAGAAGCAGAGCCTAAGGTGTAAATTATCGATAGTCCATATCTCGGAAACTATAAGAGATAATTCAATTTGGCAACCGGCAATGTAATTAGCATGCCGAATATTACTTGGAATGTGAATTGGAACGAAATCGCCAATAGATAAGACCATTTTACAATTTGGGCCCAAGTTAGAAGCAGAGCCTAAGGTGTAAATTATCGATAGTCCATATCTCGGAAACTATAAGAGATAATGCAATTTGGCAACCGGCAATGTAATTAGCATGCCGAATATTACCTGGAATGTGAATTGGAACGAAATCGCCAATAGATAAGACCATTTTACAATTTGGGAGCAAGTTAGAAGCAGAGCCTAAGGTGTAAATTATCGATAGTCCATATCTCGGAAACTATAAGAGATAATGCAATTTGGCAACCGGCAATGTAATTAGCATGCCGAATATTACTTGGAATGTGAATTGGAACGAAATCGCCAATAGATAAGACCATTTTACAATTTGGGCCCAAGTTAGAAGCAGAGCCTATGGTGTAAATTATCGATAGTCCATATCTCGGAAACTATAAGAGATAATGCAATTTGGCAACCGGCAATGTAATTAGCATGCCGAATATTACTTGGAATGTGAATTGGAACGAAATCGCCAATAGATAAGACCATTTTACAATTTGGGCCCAAGTTAGAAGCAGAGCCTAAGGTGTAAATTATCGATAGTCCATATCTCTGAAACTATAAGAGATAATGCAATTTCGCAACCGGCAATGTAATTAGCATGCCGAATATTACTTGGAATGTGAATTGGGACGAAATCGCCAATAGATAAGGCCATTTTACAATTTGGGCCCAAGTTAGAAGCAGAGCCTAAGGTGTAAATTATCGATAGTCCATATCTCGGAAACTATAAGAGATAATGCAATTTGGCAACCGGCAATTTAATTAGCATGCCGAATATTACTTGGAATGTGAATTGGAACGAAATCGCCAATAGATAAGACCATTTTACAATTTGGGCCCAAGTTAGAAGCAGAGCCTAAGGTGTAAATTATCGATAGTCCATATCTCGGAAACTATAAGAGATAATGCAATTTGGCAACCGGCAATGTAATTAGCATGCCGAATATTACTTGGAATGTGAATTGGAACGAAATCGCCAATAGATAAGACCATTTTACAATTTGGGCCCAAGTTAGAAGCAGAGCCTAAGGTGTAAATTATCGATAGTCCATATCTCGGAAACTATAAGAGATAATGCAATTTGGCAACCGGCAATGTAATTAGCATGCCGAATATTACTTGGAATGTGAATTGGAACGAAATCGCCAATAGATAAGACCATTTTACAATTTGGGCCCAAGTTAGAAGCAGAGCCTAAGGTGTAAATTATCGATAGTCCATATCTCTGAAACTATAAGAGATAATGCAATTTCGCAACCGGCAATGTAATTAGCATGCCGAATATTACTTGAAATGTGAATTGGGACGAAATCGCCAATAGATAAGGCCATTTTACAATTTGGGCCCAAGTTAGAAGCAGAGCCTAAGGTGTAAATTATCGATAGTCCATATCTCGGAAACTATAAGAGATAATGCAATTTGGCAACCGGCAATTTAATTAGCATGCCGAATATTACTTGGAATGTGAATTGGAACGAAATCGCCAATAGATAAGACCATTTTACAATTTGGGCCCAAGTTAGAAGCAGAGCCTAAGGTGTAAATTATCGATAGTCCATATCTCGGAAACTATAAGAGATAATGCAATTTGGCAACCGGCAATGTAATTAGCATGCCGAATATTACTTGGAATGTGAATTGGAACGAAATCGCCAATAGATAAGACCATTTTACAATTTGGGCCCAAGTTAGAAGCAGAGCCTAAGGTGTAAATTATCGATAGTCCATATCTCGGAAACTATAAGAGATAATGCAATTTGGCAACCGGCAATGTAATCAGCATGCCGAATATTACTTGGAATGTGAATTGGAACGAAATCGCCAATAGATAAGGCCATTTTACAATTTGGGCCCAAGTTAGAAGCAGAGCCTAAGGTGTAAATTATCGATAGTCCATATCTCGGAAACTATAAGAGATAATGCAACTTGGCCACCGGCAATGTAATTAGCATGCCGAATATTACTTGGAATGTGAATTGGAACGAAATCGCCAATAGATAAGACCATTTTACAATTTGGGCCCAAGTTAGAAGCAGAGCCTAAGGTGTAAATTATCGATAGTCCATATCTCGGAAACTATAAGAGATAATGCAACTTGGCCACCGGCAATGTAATTAGCATGCCGAATATTACTTGGAATGTGAATTGGAACGAAATCGCCAATAGATAAGACCATTTTACAATTTGCGCCCAAGTTAGAAGCAGAGCCTAAGGTGTAAATTATCGATAGTCCATATCTCGGAAACTATAAGAGATAATGCAATTTGGCAACCGGCAATTTAATTAGCATGCCGAATATTACTTGGAATGTGAATTGGAACGAAATCGCCAATAGATAAGACCATTTTACAATTTGGGCCCAAGTTAGAAGCAGAGCCTAAGGTGTAAATTATCGATAGTCCATATCTCGGAAACTATAAGAGATAATGCAATTTGGCAACCGGCAATGTAATTAGCATGCCGAATATTACTTGGAATGTGAATTGGAACGAAATCGCCAATAGATAAGACCATTTTACAATTTGGGCCCAAGTTAGAAGCAGAGCCTAAGGTGTAAATTATCGATAGTCCATATCTCGGAAACTATAAGAGATAATGCAATTTGGCAACCGGCAATGTAATCAGCATGCCGAATATTACTTGGAATGTGAATTGGAACGAAATCGCCAATAGATAAGGCCATTTTACAATTTGGGCCCAAGTTAGAAGCAGAGCCTAAGGTGTAAATTATCGATAGTCCATATCTCGGAAACTATAAGAGATAATGCAATTTGGCAACCGGCAATGTAATTAGCATGCCGAATATTACTTGGAATGTGAATTGGAACGAAATCGCCAATAGATAAGACCATTTTACAATTTGGGCCCAAGTTAGAAGCAGAGCCTAAGGTGTAAATTATCAATAGTCCATATCTCGGAAACTATAAGAGATAATGCAACTTGGCCACCGGCAATGTAATTAGCATGCCGAATATTACTTGGAATGTGAATTGGAACGAAATCGCCAATAGATAAGACCATTTTACAATTTGGGCCCAAGTTAGAAGCAGAGCCTAAGGTGTAAATTATCGATAGTCCATATCTCGGAAACTATAAGAGATAATGCAATTTGGCAACCGGCAATGTAATTAGCATGCCGAATATTACTTGGAATGTGAATTGGAACGAAATCGCCAATAGATAACACGATTTTACAATTTGGGCCCAAGTTAGAAGCAGAGCCTAAGGTGTAAATTATCGATAGTCCATATCTCGGAAATTATAAGAGATAATGCAATTTGGCAACCGGCAATGTAATTAGCATGCCGAATATTACTTGGAATGTGAATTGGAACGAAATCGCCAATAGATAAGACGATTTTACAATTTGGGCCCAAGTTAGAAGCAGAGCCTAAGGTGTAAATTATCGATAGTCCATATCTCGGAAACTATAAGAGATAATGCAATTTGGCAACCGGCAATGTAATTAGCATGCCGAATATTACTTGGAATGTGAATTGGAACGAAATCGCCAATAGATAAGACCATTTTACAATTTGGGCCCAAGTTAGAAGCAGAGCCTAAGGTGTAAATTATCGATAGTCCATATCTCGGAAACTATAAGAGATAATGCAACTTGGCCACCGGCAATGTAATTAGCATGCCGAATATTACTTGGAATGTGAATTGGAACGAAATCGCCAATAGATAAGGCCATTTTACAATTTGCGCCCAAGTTAGAAGCAGAGCCTAAGGTGTAAATTATCGATAGTCCATATCTCGGAAACTATAAGAGATAATGCAATTTGGCAACCGGCAATTTAATTAGCATGCCGAATATTACTTGGAATGTGAATTGGAACGAAATCGCCAATAGATAAGACCATTTTACAATTTGGGCCCAAGTTAGAAGCAGAGCCTAAGGTGTAAATTATCGATAGTCCATATCTCGGAAACTATAAGAGATAATGCAATTTGGCAACCGGCAATGTAATTAGCATGCCGAATATTACTTGGAATGTGAATTGGAACGAAATCGCCAATAGATAAGACCATTTTACAATTTGGGCCCAAGTTAGAAGCAGAGCCTAAGGTGTAAATTATCGATAGTCCATATCTCGGAAACTATAAGAGATAATGCAATTTGGCAACCGGCAATGTAATCAGCATGCCGAATATTACTTGGAATGTGAATTGGAACGAAATCGCCAATAGATAAGGCCATTTTACAATTTGGGCCCAAGTTAGAAGCAGAGCCTAAGGTGTAAATTATCGATAGTCCATATCTCGGAAACTATAAGAGATAATGCAATTTGGCAACCGGCAATGTAATTAGCATGCCGAATATTACTTGGAATGTGAATTGGAACGAAATCGCCAATAGATAAGACCATTTTACAATTTGGGCCCAAGTTAGAAGCAGAGCCTAAGGTGTAAATTATCAATAGTCCATATCTCGGAAACTATAAGAGATAATGCAACTTGGCCACCGGCAATGTAATTAGCATGCCGAATATTACTTGGAATGTGAATTGGAACGAAATCGCCAATAGATAAGGCCATTTTACAATTTGGGCCCAAGTTAGAAGCAGAGCCTAAGGTGTAAATTATCGATAGTCCATATCTCGGAAACTATAAGAGATAATGCAATTTGGCAACCGGCAATGTAATTAGCATGCCGAATATTACTTGGAATGTGAATTGGAACGAAATCGCCAATAGATAAGACGATTTTACAATTTGGGCCCAAGTTAGAAGCAGAGCCTAAGGTGTAAATTATCGATAGTCCATATCTCGGAAACTATAAGAGATAATGCAATTTGGCAACCGGCAATGTAATTAGCATGCCGAATATTACTTGGAATGTGAATTGGAACGAAATCGCCAATAGATAAGACGATTTTACAATTTGGGCCCAAGTTAGAAGCAGAGCCTAAGGTGTAAATTATCGATAGTCCATATCTCGGAAACTATAAGAGATAATGCAATTTGGCAACCGGCAATGTAATTAGCATGCCGAATATTACTTGGAATGTGAATTGGAACGAAATCGCCAATAGATAAGACCATTTTACAATTTAGGCCCAAGTTAGAAGCAGAGCCTAAGGTGTAAATTATTGATAGTCCATATCTCGGAAACTATAAGAGATAATGCAATTTCGCAACCGGCAATGTAATTAGCATGCCGAATATTACTTGGAGTGTGAATTGGAACGAAATCGCCAATAGATAAGACCATTTTACAATTTGGGCCCAAGTTAGAAGCAGAGCCTAAGGTGTAAATTATCGATAGTCCATATCTCGGAAACTATAAGAGATAATGCAATTTGGCAACCGGCAATGTAATTAGCATGCCGAATATTACTTGGAATGTGAATTGGAACGAAATCGCTAATAGATAAGACCATTTTACAATTTGGGCCCAAGTTAGAAGCAGAGCCTAAGGTGTAAATTATCGATAGTCCATATCTCGGAAACTATAAGAGATAATGCAATTTGGCAACCGGCAATGTAATTAGCATGCCGAATATTACTTGGAATGTGAATTGGAACGAAATCGCCAATAGATAAGACCATTTTACAATTTGGGCCCAAGTTAGAAGCAGAGCCTAAGGTGTAAAGTATCGATAGTCCATATCTCGGAAACTATAAGAGATAATGCAATTTGGCAAACGGCAATGTAATTAGCATGCCGAATATTACTTGGAATGTGAATTGGAACGAAATCGCCAATAGATAAGACCATTTTACAATTTGGGCCTAAGTTAGAAGCAGAGCCTAAGGTGTAAATTATCGATAGTCCATATCTCGGAAACTATAAGAGATAATGCAATTTGGCAACCGGCAATGTAATTAGCATGCCGAATATTACTTGGAATGTGAATTGGAACGAAATCGCCAATAGATAAGACCATTTTACAATTTGGGCCCAAGTTAGAAGCAGAGCCTAAGGTGTAAATTATTGATAGTCCATATCTCGGAAACTATAAGAGATAATGCAATTTCGCAACCGGCAATGTAATTAGCATGCCGAATATCATTTGGAATGTGAATTGGGCGAAATCGCCAATAGATAAGACCATTTTACAATTTGGGCCCAAGTTAGAAGCAGAGCCTAAGGTGTAAATTATCGATAGTCCATATCTCGGAAACTATAAGAGATAATGCAATTTCGCAACCGGCAATGTAATTAGCATGCCGAATATTACTTGGAGTGTGAATTGGAACGAAATCGCCAATAGGTAAGACCATTTTACAATTTGGGCCCAAGTTAGAAGCAGAGCCTAAGGTGTAAATTATCGATAGTCCATATCTCGGAAACTATAAGACATAATGCAATTTGGCAACCGGCAATGTAATTAGCATGCCGAATATTACTTGGAATGTGAATTGGAACGAAATCGCCAATAGATAAGACCATTTTACAATTTGGGCCCAAGTTAGAAGCAGAGCCTAAGGTGTAAATTATCGATAGTCCATATCTCGGAAACTATAAGAGATAATGCAATTTGGCAACCGGCAATGTAATTAGCATGCCGAATATTACTTGGAATGTGAATTGGAACGAAATCGCCAATAGATAAGACCATTTTACAATTTGGGCCCAAGTTAGAAGCAGAGCCTAAGGTGTAAATTATTGATAGTCTATATCTCGGAAACTATAAGAGATAATGCAATTTCGCAACCGGCAATGTAATTAGCATGCCGAATATCACTTGGAATGTGAATTGGGACGAAATCGCCAATAGATAAGACCATTTTACAATTTGGGCCCAAGTTAGAAGCAGAGCCTAAGGTGTAAATTATAGATAGTCCATATCTCGGAAACTATAAGAGATAATGCAATTTGGCAACCGGCAATGTAATTAGCATGCCGAATATTACTTGGAATGTGAATTGGAACAAAATCGCCAATAGATAAGACCATTTTACAATTTGGGCCCAAGTTAGAAGCAGAGCCTAAGGTGTAAATTATTGATAGTCCATATCTCGGAAACTATAAGAGATAATGCAATTTCGCAACCGGCAATGTAATTAGCATGCCGAATATCACTTGGAATGTGAATTGGGACGAAATCGCCAATAGATAAGACCATTTTACAATTTGGGCCCAAGTTAGAAGCAGAGCCTAAGGTGTAAATTATCGATAGTCCATATCTCGGAAACTATAAGAGATAATGCAATTTGGCAACCGGCAATGTAATTAGCATGCCGAATATTACTTGGAATGTGAATTGTAACGAAATCGCCAATAGATAAGACCATTTTACAATTTGGGCCCAAGTTAGAAGCAGAGCCTAAGGTGTAAATTATCGATAGTCCATATCTCGGAAACTATAAGAGATAATGCAATTTGGCAACCGGCAATGTAATTAGCATGCCGAATATTACTTGGAATGTGAATTGGAACGAAATCGCCAATAGGTAAGACCATTTTACAATTTGGGCCCAAGTTAGAAGCAGAGCCTAAGGTGTAAATTATCGATAGTCCATATCTCGGAAACTATAAGAGATAATTCAATTTGGCAACCGGCAATGTAATTAGCATGCCGAATATTACTTGGAATGTGAATTGGAACGAAATCGCCAATAGATAAGACCATTTTACAATTTGGGCCCAAGTTAGAAGCAGAGCCTAAGGTGTAAATTATCGATAGTCCATATCTCGGAAACTATAAGAGATAATGCAATTTGGCAACCGGCAATGTAATTAGCATGCCGAATATTACCTGGAATGTGAATTGGAACGAAATCGCCAATAGATAAGACCATTTTACAATTTGGGAGCAAGTTAGAAGCAGAGCCTAAGGTGTAAATTATCGATAGTCCATATCTCGGAAACTATAAGAGATAATGCAATTTGGCAACCGGCAATGTAATTAGCATGCCGAATATTACTTGGAATGTGAATTGGAACGAAATCGCCAATAGATAAGACCATTTTACAATTTGGGCCCAAGTTAGAAGCAGAGCCTATGGTGTAAATTATCGATAGTCCATATCTCGGAAACTATAAGAGATAATGCAATTTGGCAACCGGCAATGTAATTAGCATGCCGAATATTACTTGGAATGTGAATTGGAACGAAATCGCCAATAGATAAGACCATTTTACAATTTGGGCCCAAGTTAGAAGCAGAGCCTAAGGTGTAAATTATCGATAGTCCATATCTCTGAAACTATAAGAGATAATGCAATTTCGCAACCGGCAATGTAATTAGCATGCCGAATATTACTTGGAATGTGAATTGGGACGAAATCGCCAATAGATAAGGCCATTTTACAATTTGGGCCCAAGTTAGAAGCAGAGCCTAAGGTGTAAATTATCGATAGTCCATATCTCGGAAACTATAAGAGATAATGCAATTTGGCAACCGGCAATTTAATTAGCATGCCGAATATTACTTGGAATGTGAATTGGAACGAAATCGCCAATAGATAAGACCATTTTACAATTTGGGCCCAAGTTAGAAGCAGAGCCTAAGGTGTAAATTATCGGTAGTCCATATCTCGGAAACTATAAGAGATAATGCAATTTGGCAACCGGCAATGTAATTAGCATGCCGAATATTACTTGGAATGTGAATTGGAACGAAATCGCCAATAGATAAGACCATTTTACAATTTGGGCCCAAGTTAGAAGCAGAGCCTAAGGTGTAAATTATCGATAGTCCATATCTCGGAAACTATAAGAGATAATGCAATTTGGCAACCGGCAATGTAATTAGCATGCCGAATATTACTTGGAATGTGAATTGGAACGAAATCGCCAATAGATAAGACCATTTTACAATTTGGGCCCAAGTTAGAAGCAGAGCCTAAGGTGTAAATTATCGATAGTCCATATCTCGGAAACTATAAGAGATAATGCAATTTGGCAACCGGCAATGTAATCAGCATGCCGAATATTACTTGGAATGTGAATTGGAACGAAATCGCCAATAGATAAGGCCATTTTACAATTTGGGCCCAAGTTAGAAGCAGAGCCTAAGGTGTAAATTATCGATAGTCCATATCTCGGAAACTATAAGAGATAATGCAACTTGGCCACCGGCAATGTAATTAGCATGCCGAATATTACTTGGAATGTGAATTGGAACGAAATCGCCAATAGATAAGACCATTTTACAATTTGGGCCCAAGTTAGAAGCAGAGCCTAAGGTGTAAATTATCGATAGTCCATATCTCGGAAACTATAAGAGATAATGCAACTTGGCCACCGGCAATGTAATTAGCATGCCGAATATTACTTGGAATGTGAATTGGAACGAAATCGCCAATAGATAAGACCATTTTACAATTTGCGCCCAAGTTAGAAGCAGAGCCTAAGGTGTAAATTATCGATAGTCCATATCTCGGAAACTATAAGAGATAATGCAATTTGGCAACCGGCAATTTAATTAGCATGCCGAATATTACTTGGAATGTGAATTGGAACGAAATCGCCAATAGATAAGACCATTTTACAATTTGGGCCCAAGTTAGAAGCAGAGCCTAAGGTGTAAATTATCGATAGTCCATATCTCGGAAACTATAAGAGATAATGCAATTTGGCAACCGGCAATGTAATTAGCATGCCGAATATTACTTGGAATGTGAATTGGAACGAAATCGCCAATAGATAAGACCATTTTACAATTTGGGCCCAAGTTAGAAGCAGAGCCTAAGGTGTAAATTATCGATAGTCCATATCTCGGAAACTATAAGAGATAATGCAATTTGGCAACCGGCAATGTAATCAGCATGCCGAATATTACTTGGAATGTGAATTGGAACGAAATCGCCAATAGATAAGGCCATTTTACAATTTGGGCCCAAGTTAGAAGCAGAGCCTAAGGTGTAAATTATCGATAGTCCATATCTCGGAAACTATAAGAGATAATGCAATTTGGCAACCGGCAATGTAATTAGCATGCCGAATATTACTTGGAATGTGAATTGGAACGAAATCGCCAATAGATAAGACCATTTTACAATTTGGGCCCAAGTTAGAAGCAGAGCCTAAGGTGTAAATTATTGATAGTCCATATCTCGGAAACTATAAGAGATAATGCAATTTCGCAACCGGCAATGTAATTAGCATGCCGAATATCACTTGGAATGTGAATTGGGCGAAATCGCCAATAGATAAGACCATTTTACAATTTGGGCCCAAGTTAGAAGCAGAGCCTAAGGTGTAAATTATCGATAGTCCATATCTCGGAAACTATAAGAGATAATGCAATTTCGCAACCGGCAATGTAATTAGCATGCCGAATATTACTTGGAGTGTGAATTGGAACGAAATCGCCAATAGGTAAGACCATTTTACAATTTGGGCCCAAGTTAGAAGCAGAGCCTAAGGTGTAAATTATCGATAGTCCATATCTCGGAAACTATAAGAGATAATGCAATTTGGCAACCGGCAATGTAATTAGCATGCCGAATATTACTTGGAATGTGAATTGGAACGAAATCGCCAATAGATAAGACCATTTTACAATTTGGGCCCAAGTTAGAAGCAGAGCCTAAGGTGTAAATTATCGATAGTCCATATCTCGGAAACTATAAGAGATAATGCAATTTGGCAACCGGCAATGTAATTAGCATGCCGAATATTACTTGGAATGTGAATTGGAACGAAATCGCCAATAGATAAGACCATTTTACAATTTGGGCCCAAGTTAGAAGCAGAGCCTAAGGTGTAAATTATTGATAGTCTATATCTCGGAAACTATAAGAGATAATGCAATTTCGCAACCGGCAATGTAATTAGCATGCCGAATATCACTTGGAATGTGAATTGGGACGAAATCGCCAATAGATAAGACCATTTTACAATTTGGGCCCAAGTTAGAAGCAGAGCCTAAGGTGTAAATTATAGATAGTCCATATCTCGGAAACTATAAGAGATAATGCAATTTGGCAACCGGCAATGTAATTAGCATGCCGAATATTACTTGGAATGTGAATTGGAACAAAATCGCCAATAGATAAGACCATTTTACAATTTGGGCCCAAGTTAGAAGCAGAGCCTAAGGTGTAAATTATTGATAGTCCATATCTCGGAAACTATAAGAGATAATGCAATTTCGCAACCGGCAATGTAATTAGCATGCCGAATATCACTTGGAATGTGAATTGGGACGAAATCGCCAATAGATAAGACCATTTTACAATTTGGGCCCAAGTTAGAAGCAGAGCCTAAGGTGTAAATTATCGATAGTCCATATCTCGGAAACTATAAGAGATAATGCAATTTGGCAACCGGCAATGTAATTAGCATGCCGAATATTACTTGGAATGTGAATTGTAACGAAATCGCCAATAGATAAGACCATTTTACAATTTGGGCCCAAGTTAGAAGCAGAGCCTAAGGTGTAAATTATCGATAGTCCATATCTCGGAAACTATAAGAGATAATGCAATTTGGCAACCGGCAATGCAATTAGCATGCCGAATATTACTTGGAATGTGAATTGGAACGAAATCGCCAATAGGTAAGACCATTTTACAATTTGGGCCCAAGTTAGAAGCAGAGCCTAAGGTGTAAATTATCGATAGTCCATATCTCGGAAACTATAAGAGATAATTCAATTTGGCAACCGGCAATGTAATTAGCATGCCGAATATTACTTGGAATGTGAATTGGAACGAAATCGCCAATAGATAAGACCATTTTACAATTTGGGCCCAAGTTAGAAGCAGAGCCTAAGGTGTAAATTATCGATAGTCCATATCTCGGAAACTATTAGAGATAATGAAATTTGGCAACCGGCAATGTAATTAGCATGCCGAATATTACCTGGAATGTGAATTGGAACGAAATCGCCAATAGATAAGACCATTTTACAATTTGGGAGCAAGTTAGAAGCAGAGCCTAAGGTGTAAATTATCGATAGTCCATATCTCGGAAACTATAAGAGATAATGCAATTTGGCAACCGGCAATGTAATTAGCATGCCGAATATTACTTGGAATGTGAATTGGAACGAAATCGCCAATAGATAAGACCATTTTACAATTTGGGCCCAAGTTAGAAGCAGAGCCTATGGTGTAAATTATCGATAGTCCATATCTCGGAAACTATAAGAGATAATGCAATTTGGCAACCGGCAATGTAATTAGCATGCCGAATATTACTTGGAATGTGAATTGGAACGAAATCGCCAATAGATAAGACCATTTTACAATTTGGGCCCAAGTTAGAAGCAGAGCCTAAGGTGTATATTATCGATAGTCCATATCTCTGAAACTATAAGAGATAATGCAATTTCGCAACCGGCAATGTAATTAGCATGCCGAATATTACTTGGAATGTGAATTGGGACGAAATCGCCAATAGATAAGGCCATTTTACAATTTGGGCCCAAGTTAGAAGCAGAGCCTAAGGTGTAAATTATCGATAGTCCATATCTCGGAAACTATAAGAGATAATGCAATTTGGCAACCGGCAATTTAATTAGCATGCCGAATATTACTTGGAATGTGAATTGGAACGAAATCGCCAATAGATAAGACCATTTTACAATTTGGGCCCAAGTTAGAAGCAGAGCCTAAGGTGTAAATTATCGATAGTCCATATCTCGGAAACTATAAGAGATAATGCAATTTGGCAACCGGCAATGTAATTAGCATGCCGAATATTACTTGGAATGTGAATTGGAACGAAATCGCCAATAGATAAGACCATTTTACAATTTGGGCCCAAGTTAGAAGCAGAGCCTAAGGTGTAAATTATCGATAGTCCATATCTCGGAAACTATAAGAGATAATGCAATTTGGCAACCGGCAATGTAATTAGCATGCCGAATATTACTTGGAATGTGAATTGGAACGAAATCGCCAATAGATAAGACCATTTTACAATTTGGGCCCAAGTTAGAAGCAGAGCCTAAGGTGTAAATTATCGATAGTCCATATCTCGGAAACTATAAGAGATAATGCAATTTGGCAACCGGCAATGTAATCAGCATGCCGAATATTACTTGGAATGTGAATTGGAACGAAATCGCCAATAGATAAGGCCATTTTACAATTTGGGCCCAAGTTAGAAGCAGAGCCTAAGGTGTAAATTATCGATAGTCCATATCTCGGAAACTATAAGAGATAATGCAACTTGGCCACCGGCAATGTAATTAGCATGCCGAATATTACTTGGAATGTGAATTGGAACGAAATCGCCAATAGATAAGACCATTTTACAATTTGGGCCCAAGTTAGAAGCAGAGCCTAAGGTGTAAATTATCGATAGTCCATATCTCGGAAACTATAAGAGATAATGCAACTTGGCCACCGGCAATGTAATTAGCATGCCGAATATTACTTGGAATGTGAATTGGAACGAAATCGCCAATAGATAAGACCATTTTACAATTTGCGCCCAAGTTAGAAGCAGAGCCTAAGGTGTAAATTATCGATAGTCCATATCTCGGAAACTATAAGAGATAATGCAATTTGGCAACCGGCAATTTAATTAGCATGCCGAATATTACTTGGAATGTGAATTGGAACGAAATCGCCAATAGATAAGACCATTTTACAATTTGGGCCCAAGTTAGAAGCAGAGCCTAAGGTGTAAATTATCGATAGTCCATATCTCGGAAACTATAAGAGATAATGCAATTTGGCAACCGGCAATGTAATTAGCATGCCGAATATTACTTGGAATGTGAATTGGAACGAAATCGCCAATAGATAAGACCATTTTACAATTTGGGCCCAAGTTAGAAGCAGAGCCTAAGGTGTAAATTATCGATAGTCCATATCTCGGAAACTATAAGAGATAATGCAATTTGGCAACCGGCAATGTAATCAGCATGCCGAATATTACTTGGAATGTGAATTGGAACGAAATCGCCAATAGATAAGGCCATTTTACAATTTGGGCCCAAGTTAGAAGCAGAGCCTAAGGTGTAAATTATCGATAGTCCATATCTCGGAAACTATAAGAGATAATGCAATTTGGCAACCGGCAATGTAATTAGCATGCCGAATATTACTTGGAAAGTGAATTGGAACGAAATCGCCAATAGATAAGACCATTTTACAATTTGGGCCCAAGTTAGAAGCAGAGCCTAAGGTGTAAATTATCAATAGTCCATATCTCGGAAACTATAAGAGATAATGCAACTTGGCCACCGGCAATGTAATTAGCATGCCGAATATTACTTGGAATGTGAATTGGAACGAAATCGCCAATAGATAAGACCATTTTACAATTTGGGCCCAAGTTAGAAGCAGAGCCTAAGGTGTAAATTATCGATAGTCCATATCTCGGAAACTATAAGAGATAATGCAATTTGGCAACCGGCAATGTAATTAGCATGCCGAATATTACTTGGAATGTGAATTGGAACGAAATCGCCAATAGATAACACGATTTTACAATTTGGGCCCAAGTTAGAAGCAGAGCCTAAGGTGTAAATTATCGATAGTCCATATCTCGGAAACTATAAGAGATAATGCAATTTGGCAACCGGCAATGTAATTAGCATGCCGAATATTACTTGGAATGTGAATTGGAACGAAATCGCCAATAGATAAGACGATTTTACAATTTGGGCCCAAGTTAGAAGCAGAGCCTAAGGTGTAAATTATCGATAGTCCATATCTCGGAAACTATAAGAGATAATGCAATTTGGCAACCGGCAATGTAATTAGCATGCCGAATATTACTTGGAATGTGAATTGGAACGAAATCGCCAATAGATAAGACCATTTTACAATTTGGGCCCAAGTTAGAAGCAGAGCCTAAGGTGTAAATTATTGATAGTCCATATCTCGGAAACTATAAGAGATAATGCAATTTCGCAACCGGCAATGTAATTAGCATGCCGAATATTACTTGGAGTGTGAATTGGAACGAAATCGCCAATAGATAAGACCATTTTACAATTTGGGCCCAAGTTAGAAGCAGAGCCTAAGGTGTAAATTATCGATAGTCCATATCTCGGAAACTATAAGAGATAATGCAATTTGGCAACCGGCAATGTAATTAGCATGCCGAATATTACTTGGAATGTGAATTGGAACGAAATCGCCAATAGATAAGACCATTTTACAATTTGGGCCCAAGTTAGAAGCAGAGCCTAAGGTGTAAATTATCGATAGTCCATATCTCGGAAACTATAAGAGATAATGCAATTTGGCAACCGGCAATGTAATTAGCATGCCGAATATTACTTGGAATGTGAAATGGAACGAAATCGCCAATAGATAAGACCATTTTACAATTTGGGCCCAAGTTAGAAGCAGAGCCTAAGGTGTAAATTATCGATAGTCCATATCTCGGAAACTATAAGAGATAATGCAATTTGGCAACCGGCAATGTAATTAGCATGCCGAATATTACTTGGAATGTGAATTGGAACGAAATCGCCAATAGATAAGACCATTTTACAATTTGGGCCCAAGTTAGAAGCAGAGCCTAAGGTGTAAATTATCGATAGTCCATATCTCGGAAACTATAAGAGATAATGCAATTTGGCAACCGACAATGTAATTAGCATGCCGAATATTACTTGGAATGTGAATGGGAACGAAATCGCCAATAGATAAGATCATTTTACAATTTGGGCCCAAGTTAGAAGCAGAGCCTAAGGTGTAAATTATTGATAGTCCATATCTCGGAAACTATAAGAGATAATTCAATTTGGCAACCGGCAATGTAATTAGCATGCCGAATATTACTTGGAATGTGAATTGGAACGAAATCGCTAATAGATAAGACCATTTTACAGTTTGGGCCCAAGTTAGAAGCAGAGCCTAAGGTTAAAAATAATCGATAGTCCATATCTCGGAAACTATAAGAGATAATGCAACTTGGCCACCGGCAATGTAATTAGCATGCCGAATATCACTTGAAATGTGAATTGGAACGAAATCGCCAATAGATAAGACCATTTTACAGTTTGGGCCCAAGTTAGAAGCAGAGCCTAAGGTGTAAATTATCGATAGTCCATATCTCGGAAACTATAAGAGATAATGCAACTTGGCCACCGGCAATGTAATTAGCATGCCGAATATCACTTGAAATGTGAATTGGAACGAAATCGCCAATAGATAAGACCATTTTACAGTTTGGGCCCAAGTTAGAAGCAGAGCCTAAGGTTAAAAATAATCGATAGTCCATATCTCGGAAACTATAAGAGATAATGCAACTTGGCCACCGGCAATGTAATTAGCATGCCGAATATCACTTGAAATGTGAATTGGAACGAAATCGCCAATAGGTAAGACCATTTTACAATTTGGGCCCAAGTTAGAAGCAGAGCCTAAGGTGTAAATTATCGATAGTCCATATCTCGGAAACTATAAGAGATAATGCAACTTGGCCACCGGCAATGTAATTAGCATGCCGAATATCACTTGAAATGTGAATTGGAACGAAATCGCCAATAGATAAGACCATTTTACAGTTTGGGCCCAAGTTAGAAGCAGAGCCTAAGGTTAAAAATAATCGATAGTCCATATCTCGGAAACTATAAGAGATAATGCAATTTGGCAACCGGCAATGTAATTAGCATGCCGAATATTACTTGGAATGTGAATTGGATCGAAATCGCCAATAGGTAAGACCATTTTACAATTTGGGCCCAAGTTAGAAGCAGAGCCTAAGGTGTAAATTATCGATAGTCCATATCTCGGAAACTATAAGAGATAATGCAACTTGGCCACCGGCAATGTAATTAGCATGCCGAATATCACTTGAAATGTGAATTGGAACGAAATCGCCAATAGGTAAGACCATTTTACAATTTGGGCCCAAGTTAGAAGCAGAGCCTAAGGTGTAAATTATCGATAGTCCATATCTCGGAAACTATAAGAGATAATTCAATTTGGCAACCGGCAATGTAATTAGCATGCCGAATATTACTTGGAATGTGAATTGGAACGAAATCGCCAATAGATAAGACCATTTTACAATTTGGGCCCAAGTTAGAAGCAGAGCCTAAGGTGTAAATTATCGATAGTCCATATCTCGGAAACTATAAGAGATAATGCAATTTCGCAACCGGCAATGTAATTAGCATGCCGAATATTACTTGGAGTGTGAATTGGAACGAAATCGCCAATAGATAAGACCATTTTACAATTTGGGCCCAAGTTAGAAGCAGAGCCTAAGGTGTAAATTATCGATAGTCCATATCTCGGAAACTATAAGAGATAATGCAATTTGGCAACCGGCAATGTAATTAGCATGCCGAATATTACTTGGAATGTGAATTGGAACGAAATCGCCAATAGATAAGACCATTTTACAATTTGGGCCCAAGTTAGAAGCAGAGCCTAAGGTGTAAATTATCGATAGTCCATATCTCGGAAACTATAAGAGATAATGCAATTTGGCAACCGGCAATGTAATTAGCATGCCGAATATTACTTGGAATGTGAAATGGAACGAAATCGCCAATAGATAAGACCATTTTACAATTTGGGCCCAAGTTAGAAGCAGAGCCTAAGGTGTAAATTATCGATAGTCCATATCTCGGAAACTATAAGAGATAATGCAATTTGGCAACCGGCAATGTAATTAGCATGCCGAATATTACTTGGAATGTGAATTGGAACGAAATCGCCAATAGATAAGACCATTTTACAATTTGGGCCCAAGTTAGAAGCAGAGCCTAAGGTGTAAATTATCGATAGTCCATATCTCGGAAACTATAAGAGATAATGCAATTTGGCAACCGACAATGTAATTAGCATGCCGAATATTACTTGGAATGTGAATGGGAACGAAATCGCCAATAGATAAGATCATTTTACAATTTGGGCCCAAGTTAGAAGCAGAGCCTAAGGTGTAAATTATTGATAGTCCATATCTCGGAAACTATAAGAGATAATTCAATTTGGCAACCGGCAATGTAATTAGCATGCCGAATATTACTTGGAATGTGAATTGGAACGAAATCGCCAATAGATAAGGCCATTTTACAGTTTGGGCCCAAGTTAGAAGCAGAGCCTAAGGTTAAAAATAATCGATAGTCCATATCTCGGAAACTATAAGAGATAATGCAACTTGGCCACCGGCAATGTAATTAGCATGCCGAATATCACTTGAAATGTGAATTGGAACGAAATCGCCAATAGATAAGACCATTTTACAGTTTTGGGCCCAAGTTAGAAGCAGAGCCTAAGGTGTAAATTATCGATAGTCCATATCTCGGAAACTATAAGAGATAATGCAACTTGGCCACCGGCAATGTAATTAGCATGCCGAATATCACTTGAAATGTGAATTGGAACGAAATCGCCAATAGATAAGACCATTTTACAGTTTGGGCCCAAGTTAGAAGCAGAGCCTAAGGTTAAAAATAATCGATAGTCCATATCTCGGAAACTATAAGAGATAATGCAACTTGGCCACCGGCAATGTAATTAGCATGCCGAATATCACTTGAAATGTGAATTGGAACGAAATCGCCAATAGGTAAGACCATTTTACAATTTGGGCCCAAGTTAGAAGCAGAGCCTAAGGTGTAAATTATCGATAGTCCATATCTCGGAAACTATAAGAGATAATGCAACTTGGCCACCGGCAATGTAATTAGCATGCCGAATATCACTTGAAATGTGAATTGGAACGAAATCGCCAATAGATAAGACCATTTTACAGTTTGGGCCCAAGTTAGAAGCAGAGCCTAAGGTTAAAAATAATCGATAGTCCATATCTCGGAAACTATAAGAGATAATGCAATTTGGCAACCGGCAATGTAATTAGCATGCCGAATATTACTTGGAATGTGAATTGGATCGAAATCGCCAATAGGTAAGACCATTTTACAATTTGGGCCCAAGTTAGAAGCAGAGCCTAAGGTGTAAATTATCGATAGTCCATATCTCGGAAACTATAAGAGATAATGCAACTTGGCCACCGGCAATGTAATTAGCATGCCGAATATCACTTGAAATGTGAATTGGAACGAAATCGCCAATAGGTAAGACCATTTTACAATTTGGGCCCAAGTTAGAAGCAGAGCCTAAGGTGTAAATTATCGATAGTCCATATCTCGGAAACTATAAGAGATAATTCAATTTGGCAACCGGCAATGTAATTAGCATGCCGAATATTACTTGGAATGTGAATTGGAACGAAATCGCCAATAGATAAGACCATTTTACAATTTGGGCCCAAGTTAGAAGCAGAGCCTAAGGTGTAAATTATCGATAGTCCATATCTCGGAAACTATAAGAGATAATGCAATTTGGCAACCGGCAATGTAATTAGCATGCCGAATATTACTTGGAATGTGAATTGGAACGAAATCGCCAATAGATAAGACGATTTTACAATTTGGGCCCAAGTTAGAAGCAGAGCCTAAGGTGTAAATTATCGATAGTCCATATCTCGGAAACTATAAGAGATAATGCAATTTGGAAACCGGCAATGTAATCAGCATGCCGAATATTACTTGGAATGTGAATTGGAACGAAATCGCCAATAGATAAGGCCATTTTAAAATTTGGGCCCAAGTTAGAAGCAGAGCCTAAGGTGTAAATTATCGATAGTCCATATCTCGGAAACTATAAGAGATAATGCAATTTGGCAACCGGCAATGTAATTAGCATGCCGAATATTACTTGGAATGTGAATTGGAACGAAATCGCCAATAGATAAGACCATTTTACAATTTGGGCCCAAGTTAGAAGCAGAGCCTAAGGTGTAAATTATCGATAGTCCATATCTCGGAAACTATAAGAGATAATGCAACTTGGCCACCGGCAATGTAATTAGCATGCCGAATATTACTTGGAATGTGAATTGGAACGAAATCGCCAATAGATAAGACCATTTTACAATTTGGGCCCAAGTTAGAAGCAGAGCCTAAGGTGTAAATTATCGATAGTCCATATCTCGGAAACTATAAGAGATAATGCAATTTGGCAACCGGCAATGTAATTAGCATGCCGAATATTACTTGGAATGTGAATTGGAACGAAATCGCCAATAGATAAGACCATTTTACAATTTGGGCCCAAGTTAGAAGCAGAGCCTAAGGTGTAAATTATCGATAGTCCATATCTCGGAAACTATAAGAGATAATGCAATTTGGCAACCGGCAATGTAATCAGCATGCCGAATATTACTTGGAATGTGAATTGGAACGAAATCGCCAATAGATAAGGCCATTTTAAAATTTGGGCCCAAGTTAGAAGCAGAGCTTAAGGTGTAAATTATCGATAGTCCATATCTCGGAAACTATAAGAGATAATGCAACTTGGCCACCGGCAATGTAATTAGCATGCCGAATATTACTTGGAATGTGAATTGGAACGAAATCGCCAATAGATAAGGCCATTTTACAATTTGGGCCCAAGTTAGAAGCAGAGCCTAAGGTGTAAATTATCGATAGTCCATATCTCGGAAACTATAAGAGATAATGCAATTTGGCAACCGGCAATGTAATTAGCATGCCGAATATTACTTGGAATGTGAATTGGAACGAAATCGCCAATAGATAAGACGATTTTACAATTTGGGCCCAAGTTAGAAGCAGAGCCTAAGGTGTAAATTATCGATAGTCCATATCTCGGAAACTATAAGAGATAATGCAATTTGGCAACCGGCAATGTAATTAGCATGCCGAATATTACTTGGAATGTGAATTGGAACGAAATCGCCAATAGATAAGACGATTTTACAATTTGGGCCCAAGTTAGAAGCAGAGCCTAAGGTGTAAATTATCGATAGTCCATATCTCGGAAACTATAAGAGATAATGCAATTTGGCAACCGGCAATGTAATTAGCATGCCGAATATTACTTGGAATGTGAATTGGAACGAAATCGCCAATAGATAAGACCATTTTACAATTTAGGCCCAAGTTAGAAGCAGAGCCTAAGGTGTAAATTATTGATAGTCCATATCTCGGAAACTATAAGAGATAATGCAATTTCGCAACCGGCAATGTAATTAGCATGCCGAATATTACTTGGAGTGTGAATTGGAACGAAATCGCCAATAGATAAGACCATTTTACAATTTGGGCCCAAGTTAGAAGCAGAGCCTAAGGTGTAAATTATCGATAGTCCATATCTCGGAAACTATAAGAGATAATGCAATTTGGCAACCGGCAATGTAATTAGCATGCCGAATATTACTTGGAATGTGAATTGGAACGAAATCGCCAATAGATAAGACCATTTTACAATTTGGGCCCAAGTTAGAAGCAGAGCCTAAGGTGTAAATTATCGATAGTCCATATCTCGGAAACTATAAGAGATAATGCAATTTGGCAACCGGCAATGTAATTAGCATGCCGAATATTACTTGGAATGTGAATTGGAACGAAATCGCCAATAGATAAGACCATTTTACAATTTGGGCCCAAGTTAGAAGCAGAGCCTAAGGTGTAAATTATCGATAGTCCATATCTCGGAAACTATAAGAGATAATGCAACTTGGCAACCGGCAATGTAATTAGCATGCCGAATATTACTTGGAATGTGAATTGGAACGAAATCGCCAATAGATAAGACCATTTTACAATTTGGGCCCAAGTTAGAAGCAGAGCCTAAGGTGTAAATTATCGATAGTCCATATCTCGGAAACTATAAGAGATAATGCAATTTGGCAACCGGCAATGTAATTAGCATGCCGAATATTACTTGGAATGTGAATTGGAACGAAATCGCCAATAGATAAGACCATTTTACAATTTGGGCCCAAGTTAGAAGCAGAGCCTAAGGTGTAAATTATTGATAGTCCATATCTCGGAAACTATAAGAGATAATGCAATTTCGCAACCGGCAATGTAATTAGCATGCCGAATATTACTTGGAGTGTGAATTGGAACGAAATCGCCAATAGGTAAGACCATTTTACAATTTGGGCCCAAGTTAGAAGCAGAGCCTAAGGTGTAAATTATCGATAGTCCATATCTCGGAAACTATAAGAGATAATGCAATTTGGCAACCGGCAATGTAATTAGCATGCCGAATATTACTTGGAATGTGAATTGGAACGAAATCGCCAATAGATAAGACCATTTTACAATTTGGGCCCAAGTTAGAAGCAGAGCCTAAGGTGTAAATTATCGATAGTCCATATCTCGGAAACTATAAGAGATAATGCAATTTGGCAACCGGCAATGTAATTAGCATGCCGAATATTACTTGGAATGTGAATTGGAACGAAATCGCCAATAGATAAGACCATTTTACAATTTGGGCCCAAGTTAGAAGCAGAGCCTAAGGTGTAAATTATTGATAGTCCATATCTCGGAAACTATAAGAGATAATGCAATTTCGCAACCGCCAATGTAGTTAGCATGCCGAATATCACTTGGAATGTGAATTGGGACAAAATCGCCAATAGATAAGACCATTTTACAATTTGGGCCCAAGTTAGAAGCAGAGCCTAAGGTGTAAATTATCGATAGTCTATATCTCGGAAACTATAAGAGATAATGCAATTTGGCAACCGGCAATGTAATTAGCATGCCGAATATTACTTGGAATGTGAATTGTAACGAAATCGCCAATAGATAAGACCATTTTACAATTTGGGCCCAAGTTAGAAGCAGAGCCTAAGGTGTAAATTATCGATAGTCCATATCTCGGAAACTATCAGAGATAATGCAATTTGGCAACCGGCAATGTAATTAGCATGCCGAATAGTACTTGGAATGTGAATTGGAACGAAATCGCCAATAGATAAGACCATTTTACAATTTGGGCCCAAGTTAGAAGCAGAGCCTAAGGTGTAAATTATCGATAGTCCATATCTCGGAAACTATAAGAGATAATGCAATTTGGCAACCGGCAATGTAATTAGCATGCCGAATATTACTTGGAATGTGAATTGGAACGAAATCGCCAATAGATAAGACCATTTTACAATTTGGGAGCAAGTTAGAAGCAGAGCCTAAGGTGTAAATAATCGATAGTCCATATCTCGGAAACTATAAGAGATAATGCAATTTGGCAACCGGCAATGTAATTAGCATGCCGAATATTACTTGGAATGTGAATTGGAACGAAATCGCCAATAGATAAGACCATTTTACAATTTGGGCCCAAGTTAGAAGCAGAGCCTATGGTGTAAATTATCGATAGTCCATATCTCGGAAACTATAAGAGATAATGCAATTTGGCAACCGGCAATGTAATTAGCATGCCGAATATTACTTGGAATGTGAATTGGAACGAAATCGCCAATAGATAAGACCATTTTACAATTTGGGCCCAAGTTAGAAGCAGAGCCTAAGGTGTAAATTATCGATAGTCCATATCTCGGAAACTATAAGAGATAATGCAATTTGGCAACCGGCAATGTAATTAGCATGCCGAATATTACTTGGAATGGGAATTGGAACGAAATCGCCAATAGATAAGACCATTTTACAATTTGGGCCCAAGTTAGAAGCAGAGCCTAAGGTGTAAATTATCGATAGTCCATATCTCGGAAACTATAAGAGATAATGCAATTTGGCAACCGGCAATGTAATTAGCATGCCGAATATTACTTGGAATATGAATTGGAACGAAATCGCCAATAAATAAGACCATTTTACAATTTGGGCCCAAGTTAGAAGCAGAGCCTAAGGTGTAAATTATCGATAGTCCATATCTCTGAAACAATAAGAGATAATGCAATTTCGCAACCGGCAATGTAATTAGCATGCCGAATATTACTTGGAATGTGAATTGGGACGAAATCGCCAAAAGATAAGGCCATTTTACAATTTGGGCACAAGTTAGAAGCAGAGCCTAAGGTGTAAATTATCGATAGTCCATATCTCGGAAACTATAAGAGATAATGCAATTTGGCAACCGGCAATGTAATTAACATGCCGAATATTACTTGGAATGTGAATTGGAACGAAATCGCCAATAGATAAGACCATTTTACAATTTGGGCCCAAGTTAGAAGCAGAGCCTAAGGTGTAAATTATCGATAGTCCATATCTCGGAAACTATAAGAGATAATGCAACTTGGCCACCGGCAATGTAATTAGCATGCCGAATATTACTTGGAATGTGAATTGGAACGAAATCGCCAATAGGTAAGACCATTTTACAATTTGGGCCCAAGTTAGAAGCAGAGCCTAAGGTGTAAATTATCGATAGTCCATATCTCGGAAACTATAAGAGATAATTCAATTTGGCAACCGGCAATGTAATTAGCATGTCGAATATTACTTGGAATGTGAATTGGAACGAAATCGCCAATAGATAAGACCATTTTACAATTTGGGCCCAAGTTAGAAGCAGAGCCTAAGGTGTAAATTATCGATAGTCCATATCTCGGAAACTATAAGAGATAATGCAATTTGGTAACCGGCAATGTAATTAGCATGCCGAATATTACTTGGAATGTGAATTGGAACGAAATCGCCAATAGATAAGACGATTTTACAATTTGGGCCCAAGTTAGAAGCAGAGCCTAAGGTGTAAATTATCGATAGTCCATATCTCGGAAACTATAAGAGATAATGCAATTTGGCAACCGGCAATGTAATTAGCATGCCGAATATTACTTGGAATGGGAATTGGAACGAAATCGCCAATAGATAAGAAAATTTTACAATTTGGGCCCAAGTTAGAAGCAGAGCCTAAGGTGTAAATTATCGATAGTCCATATCTCGGAAACTATAAGAGATAATGCAATTTGGCAACCGGCAATGTAATTAGCATGCCGAATATTACTTGGAATATGAATTGGAACGAAATCGCCAATAAATAAGACCATTTTACAATTTGGGCCCAAGTTAGAAGCAGAGCCTAAGGTGTAAATTATCGATAGTCCATATCTCTGAAACTATAAGAGATAATGCAATTTCGCAACCGGCAATGTAATTAGCATGCCGAATATTACTTGGAATGTGAATTGGGACGAAATCGCCAATAGATAAGGCCATTTTACAATTTGGGCCCAAGTTAGAAGCAGAGCCTAAGGTGTAAATTATCGATAGTCCATATCTCGGAAACTATAAGAGATAATGCAATTTGGCAACCGGCAATGTAATTAGCATGCCGAATATTACTTGGAATGTGAATTGGAACGAAATCGCCAATAGATAAGACGATTTTACAATTTGGGCCCAAGTTAGAAGCAGAGCCTAAGGTGTAAATTATCGATAGTCCATATCTCGGAAACTATAAGAGATAATGCAATTTGGCAACCGGCAATGTAATTAGCATGCCGAATATTACTTGGAATGGGAATTGGAACGAAATCGCCAATAGATAAGACCATTTTACAATTTGGGCCCAAGTTAGAAGCAGAGCCTAAGGTGTAAATTATCGATAGTCCATATCTCGGAAACTATAAGAGATAATGCAATTTGGCAACCGGCAATGTAATTAGCATGCCGAATATTACTTGGAATATGAATTGGAACGAAATCGCCAATAAATAAGACCATTTTACAATTTGGGCCCAAGTTAGAAGCAGAGCCTAAGGTGTAAATTATCGATAGTCCATATCTCTGAAACTATAAGAGATAATGCAATTTCGCAACCGGCAATGTAATTAGCATGCCGAATATTACTTGGAATGTGAATTGGGACGAAATCGCCAATAGATAAGGCCATTTTACAATTTGGGCCCAAGTTAGAAGCAGAGCCTAAGGTGTAAATTATCGATAGTCCATATCTCGGAAACTATAAGAGATAATGCAATTTGGCAACCGGCAATGTAATTAGCATGCCGAATATTACTTGGAATGTGAATTGGAACGAAATCGCCAATAGATAAGACGATTTTACAATTTGGGCCCAAGTTAGAAGCAGAGCCTAAGGTGTAAATTATCGATAGTCCATATCTCGGAAACTATAAGAGATAATGCAATTTGGCAACCGGCAATGTAATTAGCATGCCGAATATTACTTGGAATGTGAATTGGAACGAAATCACCAATAGATAAGACCATTTTACAGTTTGGGCCCAAGTTAGAAGCAGAGCCTAAGGTTAAAAATAATCGATAGTCCATATCTCGGAAACTATAAGAGATAATGCAATTTGGCAACCGGCAATGTAATTAGCATGCCGAATATTACTTGGAATGTGAATTGGAACGAAATCGCCAATAGATAAGACCATTTTACAATTTGGGCCCAAGTTAGAAGCAGAGCCTAAGGTGTAAATTATCGATAGTCCATATCTCGGAAACTATAAGAGATAATGCAACTTGGCCACCGGCAATGTAATTAGCATGCCGAATATTACTTGGAATGTGAATTGGAACGAAATCGCAAATAGGTAAGACCATTTTACAATTTGGGCCCAAGTTAGAAGCAGAGCCTAAGGTGTAAATTATCGATAGTCCATATCTCGGAAACTATAAGAGATAATTCAATTTGGCAACCGGCAATGTAATTAGCATGCCGAATATTACTTGGAATGTGAATTGGAACGAAATCGCCAATAGATAAGACCATTTTACAATTTGCTCCCAAGTTAGAAGCAGAGCCTAAGGTGTAAATTATCGATAGTCCATATCTCGGAAACTATAAGAGATAATGCAATTTGGCAACCGGCAATGTAATTAGCATGCCGAATATTACTTGGAATGTGAATTGGAACGAAATCGCCAATAGATAAGACGATTTTACAATTTGGGCCCAAGTTAGAAGCAGAGCCTAAGGTGTAAATTATCGATAGTCCATATCTCGGAAACTATAAGAGATAATGCAATTTGGCAACCGGCAATTCAATTAGCATGCCGAATATTACTTGGAATGTGAATTGGAACGAAATCGCCAATAGATAAGACCATTTTACAATTTGGGCCCAAGTTAGAAGCAGAGCCTAAGGTGTAAATTATCGATAGTCCATATCTCGGAAACTATAAGAGATAATGCAATTTGGCAACCGGCAATGTAATTAGCATGCCGAATATTACTTGGAATGTGAATTGCAACGAAATCGCCAATAGATAAGACCATTTTACAATTTGGGCCCAAGTTAGAAGCAGAGCCTAAGGTGTAAATTACCGATAGTCCATATCTCGGAAACTATAAGAGATAATGCAATTTGGCAACCGGCAATGTAATTAGCATGCCGAATATTACTTGGAATGTGAATTGGAACAAAATCGCCAATAGATAAGACCATTTTACAATTTGGGCCCAAGTTAGAAGCAGAGCCTAAGGTGTAAATTATTGATAGTCCATATCTCGGAAACTATAAGAGATAATGCAATTTCGCAACCGGCATTGTAATTAGCATGCCGAATATCACTTGGAATGTGAATTGGGACGAAATCGCCAATAGATAAGACCATTTTACAATTTGGGCCCAAGTTAGAAGCAGAGCCTAAGGTGTAAATTATCGATAGTCCATATCTCGGAAACTATAAGAGATAATGCAATTTGGCAACCGGCAATGTAATTAGCATGCCGAATATCACTTGGAATGTGAATTGGGACGAAATCGCCAATAGATAAGACCATTTTACAATTTGGGCCCAAGTTAGAAGCAGAGCCTAAGGTGTAAATTATCGATAGTCCATATCTCGGAAACTATAAGAGATAATGCAATTTGGCAACCGGCAATGTAATTAGCATGCCGAATATTACTTGGAATGTGAATTGGAACGAAATCGCCAATAGATAAGACCATTTTACAATTTGGGCCCAAGTTAGAAGCAGAGCCTAAGGTGTAAATTATTGATAGTCCATATCTCGGAAACTATAAGAGATAATGCAATTTCGCAACCGGCAATGT
The DNA here is from genome assembly GCF_030347505.1 of Rhynchophorus ferrugineus. Lineage (NCBI taxonomy): Eukaryota > Metazoa > Arthropoda > Insecta > Coleoptera > Curculionidae > Rhynchophorus > Rhynchophorus ferrugineus. The sequence continues at coordinate 21,861,096 of NW_027472588.1, read as the reverse complement.
AATTAGCATGCCGAATATCACTTGGAATGTGAATTGGGACGAAATCGCCAATAGATAAGACCATTTTACAATTTGGGCCCAAGTTAGAAGCAGAGCCTAAGGTGTAAATTATCGATAGTCCATATCTCGGAAACTATAAGAGATAATGCAATTTGGCAACCGGCAATGTAATTAGCATGCCGAATATTACTTGGAATGTGAATTGTAACGAAATCGCCAATAGATAAGACCATTTTACAATTTGAGCCCAAGTTAGAAGCAGAGCCTAAGGTGTAAATTATCGATAGTCCATATCTCGGAAACTATAAGAGATAATGCAATTTGGCAACCGGCAATGTAATTAGCATGCCGAATATTACTTGGAATGTGAATTGGAACGAAATCGCCAATAGGTAAGACCATTTTACAATTTGGGCCCAAGTTAGAAGCAGAGCCTAAGGTGTAAATTATCGATAGTCCATATCTCGGAAACTATAAGAGATAATTCAATTTGGCAACCGGCAATGTAATTAGCATGCCGAATATTACTTGGAATGTGAATTGGAACGAAATCGCCAATAGATAAGACCATTTTACAATTTGGGCCCAAGTTAGAAGCAGAGCCTAAGGTGTAAATTATCGATAGTCCATATCTCGGAAACTATAAGAGATAATGCAATTTGGCAACCGGCAATGTAATGAGCATGCCGAATATCACCTGGAATGTGAATTGGAACGAAATCGCCTATAGATAAGACCATTTTACAATTTGGGAGCAAGTTAGAAGCAGAGCCTAAGGTGTAAATTATCGATAGTCCATATCTCGGAAACTATAAGAGATAATGCAATTTGGCAACCGGCAATGTAATTAGCATGCCGAATATTACTTGGAATGTGAATTGGAACGAAATCGCCAATAGATAAGACCATTTTACAATTTGGGCCCAAGTTAGAAGCAGAGCCTATGGTGTAAATTATCGATAGTCCATATCTCGGAAACTATAAGAGATAATGCAATTTGGCAAACGGCAATGTAATTAGCATGCCGAATATTACTTTGAATGTGAATTGGAACGAAATCGCCAATAGATAAGACCATTTTACAATTTGGGCCCAAGTTAGAAGCAGAGCCTATGGTGTAAATTATCGATAGTCCATATCTCGGAAACTATAAGAGATAATGCAATTTGGCAACCGGCAATGTAATTAGCATGCCGAATATTACTTGGAATGTGAATTGGAACGAAATCGCCAATAGATAAGACCATTTTACAATTTGGGCCCAAGTTAGAAGCAGAGCCTAAGGTGTAAATTATCGATAGTCCATATCTCGGAAACTATAAGAGATAATACAATTTGGCAACCGGCAATGTAATTAGCATGCCGAATATTACTTGGAATGTGAATTGGAACGAAATCGCCAATAGATAAGACCATTTTACAATTTGGGCCCAAGTTAGAAGCAGAGCCTAAGGTGTAAATTATCGATAGTCCATATCTCGGAAACTATAAGAGATAATGCAATTTGGCAACCGGCAATGTAATTAGCAAGCCGAATATTACTTGGAATGTGAATTGGAAAGAAATCGCCAATAGATAACACCATTTTACAATTTGGGCCCAAGTTAGAAGCAGAGCCTAAGGTGTAAATTATTGATAGTCCATATCTCGGAAACTATAAGAGATAATGCAATTTCGCAACCGGCAATGTAATTAGCATGCCGAATATCACTTGGAATGTGAATTGGGCGAAATCGCCAATAGATAAGACCATTTTACAATTTGGGCCCAAGTTAGAAGCAGAGCCTAAGGTGTAAATTATCGATAGTCCATATCTCGGAAACTATAAGAGATAATGCAATTTCGCAACCGGCAATGTAATTAGCATGCCGAATATTACTTGGAGTGTGAATTGGAACGAAATCGCCAATAGGTAAGACCATTTTACAATTTGGGCCCAAGTTAGAAGCAGAGCCTAAGGTGTAAATTATCGATAGTCCATATCTCGGAAACTATAAGAGATAATGCAATTTGGCAACCGGCAATGTAATTAGCATGCCGAATATTACTTGGAATGTGAATTGGAACGAAATCGCCAATAGATAAGACCATTTTACAATTTGGGCCCAAGTTAGAAGCAGAGCCTAAGGTGAGGTTCGTCCATCGATAGTCCATATCTCGGAAACTATAAGAGATAATGCAATTTGGCAACCGGCAATGTAATTAGCATGCCGAATATTACTTGGAATGTGAATTGGAACGAAATCGCCAATAGATAAGACCATTTTACAATTTGGGCCCAAATTAGAAGCAGAGCCTAAGGTGTAAATTATTGATAGTCTATATCTCGGAAACTATAAGAGATAATGCAATTTCGCAACCGGCAATGTAATTAGCATGCCGAATATCACTTGGAATGTGAATTGGGACGAAATCGCCAATAGATAAGACCATTTTACAATTTGGGCCCAAGTTAGAAGCAGAGCCTAAGGTGTAAATTATCGATAGTCCATATCTCGGAAACTATAAGAGATAATGCAATTTGGCAACCGGCAATGTAATTAGCATGCCGAATATTACTTGGAATGTGAATTGTAACGAAATCGCCAATAGATAAGACCATTTTACAATTTGGGCCCAAGTTAGAAGCAGAGCCTAAGGTGTAAATTATCGATAGTCCATATCTCGGAAACTATAAGAGATAATGCAATTTGGCAACCGGCAATGTAATTAGCATGCCGAATATTACTTGGAATGTGAATTGGAACGAAATCGCCAATAGGTAAGACCATTTTACAATTTGGGCCCAAGTTAGAAGCAGAGCCTAAGGTGTAAATTATCGATAGTCCATATCTCGGAAACTATAAGAGATAATTCAATTTGGCAACCGGCAATGTAATTAGCATGCCGAATATTACTTGGAATGTGAATTGGAACGAAATCGCCAATAGATAAGACCATTTTACAATTTGGGCCCAAGTTAGAAGCAGAGCCTAAGGTGTAAATTATCGATAGTCCATATCTCGGAAACTATAAGAGATAATGCAATTTGGCAACCGGCAATGTAATTAGCATGCCGAATATTACCTGGAATGTGAATTGGAACGAAATCGCCAATAGATAAGACCATTTTACAATTTGGGAGCAAGTTAGAAGCAGAGCCTAAGGTGTAAATTATCGATAGTCCATATCTCGGAAACTATAAGAGATAATGCAATTTGGCAACCGGCAATGTAATTAGCATGCCGAATATTACTTGGAATGTGAATTGGAACGAAATCGCCAATAGATAAGACCATTTTACAATTTGGGCCCAAGTTAGAAGCAGAGCCTATGGTGTAAATTATCGATAGTCCATATCTCGGAAACTATAAGAGATAATGCAATTTGGCAACCGACAATGTAATTAGCATGCCGAATATTACTTTGAATGTGAATTGGAACGAAATCGCCAATAGATAAGACCATTTTACAATTTGGGCCCAAGTTAGAAGCAGAGCCTAAGGTGTAAATTATCGATAGTCCATATCTCTGAAACTATAAGAGATAATGCAATTTCGCAACCGGCAATGTAATTAGCATGCCGAATATTACTTGGAATGTGAATTGGGACGAAATCGCCAATAGATAAGGCCATTTTACAATTTGGGCCCAAGTTAGAAGCAGAGCCTAAGGTGTAAATTATCGATAGTCCATATCTCGGAAACTATAAGAGATAATGCAATTTGGCAACCGGCAATGTAATTAGCATGCCGAATATTACTTGGAATGTGAATTGGAACGAAATCGCCAATAGATAAGACCATTTTACAGTTTGGGCCCAAGTTAGAAGCAGAGCCTAAGGTTAAAAATAATCGATAGTCCATATCTCGGAAATTATAAGAGATAATGCAATTTGGCAACCGGCAATGTAATTAGCATGCCGAATATTACTTGGAATGTGAATTGGAACGAAATCGCCAATAGATAAGACCATTTTACAATTTGGGCCCAAGTTAGAAGCAGAGCCTAAGGTGTAAATTATCGATAGTCCATATCTCGGAAACTATAAGAGATAATGCAATTTGGCAACCGGCAATTTAATTAGCATGCCGAATATTACTTGGATTGTGAATTGGAACGAAATCGCCAATAGATAAGACCATTTTACAATTTGGGCCCAAGTTAGAAGCAGAGCCTAAGGTGTAAATTATCGATAGTCCATATCTCGGAAACTATAAGAGATAATGCAATTTGGCAACCGGCAATGTAATTAGCATGCCGAATATTACTTGGAATGTGAATTGGAACGAAATCGCCAATAGATAAGACGATTTTACAATTTGGGCCCAAGTTAGAAGCAGAGCCTAAGGTGTAAATTATCGATAGTCCATATCTCGGAAACTATAAGAGATAATGCAATTTGGAAACCGGCAATGTAATCAGCATGCCGAATATTACTTGGAATGTGAATTGGAACGAAATCGCCAATAGATAAGGCCATTTTAAAATTTGGGCCCAAGTTAGAAGCAGAGCCTAAGGTGTAAATTATCGATAGTCCATATCTCGGAAACTATAAGAGATAATGCAATTTGGCAACCGGCAATGTAATTAGCATGCCGAATATTACTTGGAATGTGAATTGGAACGAAATCGCCAATAGATAAGACCATTTTACAATTTGGGCCCAAGTTAGAAGCAGAGCCTAAGGTGTAAATTATCGATAGTCCATATCTCGGAAACTATAAGAGATAATGCAACTTGGCCACCGGCAATGTAATTAGCATGCCGAATATTACTTGGAATGTGAATTGGAACGAAATCGCCAATAGATAAGACCATTTTACAATTTGGGCCCAAGTTAGAAGCAGAGCCTAAGGTGTAAATTATCGATAGTCCATATCTCGGAAACTATAAGAGATAATGCAATTTGGCAACCGGCAATGTAATTAGCATGCCGAATATTACTTGGAATGTGAATTGGAACGAAATCGCCAATAGATAAGACCATTTTACAATTTGGGCCCAAGTTAGAAGCAGAGCCTAAGGTGTAAATTATCGATAGTCCATATCTCGGAAACTATAAGAGATAATGCAATTTGGCAACCGGCAATGTAATCAGCATGCCGAATATTACTTGGAATGTGAATTGGAACGAAATCGCCAATAGATAAGGCCATTTTAAAATTTGGGCCCAAGTTAGAAGCAGAGCTTAAGGTGTAAATTATCGATAGTCCATATCTCGGAAACAATAAGAGATAATGCAACTTGGCCACCGGCAATGTAATTAGCATGCCGAATATTACTTGGAATGTGAATTGGAACGAAATCGCCAATAGATAAGGCCATTTTACAATTTGGGCCCAAGTTAGAAGCAGAGCCTAAGGTGTAAATTATCGATAGTCCATATCTCGGAAACTATAAGAGATAATGCAATTTGGCAACCGGCAATGTAATTAGCATGCCGAATATTACTTGGAATGTGAATTGGAACGAAATCGCCAATAGATAAGACGATTTTACAATTTGGGCCCAAGTTAGAAGCAGAGCCTAAGGTGTAAATTATCGATAGTCCATATCTCGGAAACTATAAGAGATAATGCAATTTGGCAACCGGCAATGTAATTAGCATGCCGAATATTACTTGGAATGTGAATTGGAACGAAATCGAAAATAGATAAGACCATTTTACAATTTAGGCCCAAGTTAGAAGCAGAGCCTAAGGTGTAAATTATTGATAGTCCATATCTCGGAAACTATAAGAGATAATGCAATTTCGCAACCGGCAATGTAATTAGCATGCCGAATATTACTTGGAGTGTGAATTGGAACGAAATCGCCAATAGATAAGACCATTTTACAATTTGGGCCCAAGTTAGAAGCAGAGCCTAAGGTGTAAATTATCGATAGTCCATATCTCGGAAACTATAAGAGATAATGCAATTTGGCAACCGGCAATGTAATTAGCATGCCGAATATTACTTGGAATGTGAATTGGAACGAAATCGCCAATGGATAAGACCATTTTACAATTTGGGCCCAAGTTAGAAGCAGAGCCTAAGGTGTAAATTATCGATAGTCCATATCTCGGAAACTATAAGAGATAATGCAATTTGGCAACCGGCAATGTAATTAGCATGCCGAATATTACTTGGAATGTGAATTGGAACGAAATCGCCAATAGATAAGACCATTTTACAATTTGGGCCCAAGTTAGAAGCAGAGCCTAAGGTGTAAAGTATCGATAGTCCATATCTCGGAAACTATAAGAGATAATGCAATTTGGCAACCGGCAATGTAATTAGCATGCCGAATATTACTTGGAATGTGAATTGGAACGAAATCGCCAATAGATAAGACGATTTTACAATTTGGGCCCAAGTTAGAAGCAGAGCCTAAGGTGTAAATTATCGATAGTCCATATCTCGGAAACTATAAGAGATAATGCAATTTGGAAACCGGCAATGTAATCAGCATGCCGAATATTACTTGGAATGTGAATTGGAACGAAATCGCCAATAGATAAGGCCATTTTACAATTTGGGCCCAAGTTAGAAGCAGAGCCTAAGGTGTAAATTATCGATAGTCCATATCTCGGAAACTATAAGAGATAATTCAATTTGGCAACCGGCAATGTAATTAGCATGCCGAATATTACTTGGAATGTGAATTGGAACGAAATCGCCAATAGATAAGACCATTTTACAATTTGGGCCCAAGTTAGAAGCAGAGCCTAAGGTGTAAATTATCGATAGTCCATATCTCGGAAACTATAAGAGATAATGCAATTTGGCAACCGGCAATGTAATTAGCATGCCGAATATTACTTGGAATGTGAATTGGAACGAAATCGCCAATAGATAAGACCATTTTACAATTTGGGCCCAAGTTAGAAGCAGAGCCTAAGGTGTAAATTATCGATAGTCCATATCTCGGAAACTATAAGAGATAATGCAATTTGGCAACCGGCAATGTAATTAGCATGCCGAATATTACCTGGAATGTGAATTGGAACGAAATCGCCAATAGATAAGACCATTTTACAATTTGGGAGCAAGTTAGAAGCAGAGCCTAAGGTGTAAATTATCGATAGTCCATATCTCGGAAACTATAAGAGATAATGCAATTTGGCAACCGGCAATGTAATTAGCATGCCGAATATTACTTGGAATGTGAATTGGAACGAAATCGCCAATAGATAAGACCATTTTACAATTTGGGCCCAAGTTAGAAGCAGAGCCTATGGTGTAAATTATCGATAGTCCATATCTCGGAAACTATAAGAGATAATGCAATTTGGCAACCGACAATGTAATTAGCATGCCGAATATTACTTTGAATGTGAATTGGAACGAAATCGCCAATAGATAAGACCATTTTACAATTTGGGCCCAAGTTAGAAGCAGAGCCTAAGGTGTAAATTATCGATAGTCCATATCTCTGAAACTATAAGAGATAATGCAATTTCGCAACCGGCAATGTAATTAGCATGCCGAATATTACTTGGAATGTGAATTGGGACGAAATCGCCAATAGATAAGGCCATTTTACAATTTGGGCCCAAGTTAGAAGCAGAGCCTAAGGTGTAAATTATCGATAGTCCATATCTCGGAAACTATAAGAGATAATGCAATTTGGCAACCGGCAATGTAATTAGCATGCCGAATATTACTTGGAATGTGAATTGGAACGAAATCGCCAATAGATAAGACCATTTTACAGTTTGGGCCCAAGTTAGAAGCAGAGCCTAAGGTTAAAAATAATCGATAGTCCATATCTCGGAAATTATAAGAGATAATGCAATTTGGCAACCGGCAATGTAATTAGCATGCCGAATATTACTTGGAATGTGAATTGGAACGAAATCGCCAATAGATAAGACCATTTTACAATTTGGGCCCAAGTTAGAAGCAGAGCCTAAGGTGTAAATTATCGATAGTCCATATCTCGGAAACTATAAGAGATAATGCAATTTGGCAACCGGCAATTTAATTAGCATGCCGAATATTACTTGGATTGTGAATTGGAACGAAATCGCCAATAGATAAGACCATTTTACAATTTGGGCCCAAGTTAGAAGCAGAGCCTAAGGTGTAAATTATCGATAGTCCATATCTCGGAAACTATAAGAGATAATGCAATTTGGCAACCGGCAATGTAATTAGCATGCCGAATATTACTTGGAATGTGAATTGGAACGAAATCGCCAATAGATAAGACGATTTTACAATTTGGGCCCAAGTTAGAAGCAGAGCCTAAGGTGTAAATTATCGATAGTCCATATCTCGGAAACTATAAGAGATAATGCAATTTGGAAACCGGCAATGTAATCAGCATGCCGAATATTACTTGGAATGTGAATTGGAACGAAATCGCCAATAGATAAGGCCATTTTAAAATTTGGGCCCAAGTTAGAAGCAGAGCCTAAGGTGTAAATTATCGATAGTCCATATCTCGGAAACTATAAGAGATAATGCAATTTGGCAACCGGCAATGTAATTAGCATGCCGAATATTACTTGGAATGTGAATTGGAACGAAATCGCCAATAGATAAGACCATTTTACAATTTGGGCCCAAGTTAGAAGCAGAGCCTAAGGTGTAAATTATCGATAGTCCATATCTCGGAAACTATAAGAGATAATGCAACTTGGCCACCGGCAATGTAATTAGCATGCCGAATATTACTTGGAATGTGAATTGGAACGAAATCGCCAATAGATAAGACCATTTTACAATTTGGGCCCAAGTTAGAAGCAGAGCCTAAGGTGTAAATTATCGATAGTCCATATCTCGGAAACTATAAGAGATAATGCAATTTGGCAACCGGCAATGTAATTAGCATGCCGAATATTACTTGGAATGTGAATTGGAACGAAATCGCCAATAGATAAGACCATTTTACAATTTGGGCCCAAGTTAGAAGCAGAGCCTAAGGTGTAAATTATCGATAGTCCATATCTCGGAAACTATAAGAGATAATGCAATTTGGCAACCGGCAATGTAATCAGCATGCCGAATATTACTTGGAATGTGAATTGGAACGAAATCGCCAATAGATAAGGCCATTTTAAAATTTGGGCCCAAGTTAGAAGCAGAGCTTAAGGTGTAAATTATCGATAGTCCATATCTCGGAAACAATAAGAGATAATGCAACTTGGCCACCGGCAATGTAATTAGCATGCCGAATATTACTTGGAATGTGAATTGGAACGAAATCGCCAATAGATAAGGCCATTTTACAATTTGGGCCCAAGTTAGAAGCAGAGCCTAAGGTGTAAATTATCGATAGTCCATATCTCGGAAACTATAAGAGATAATGCAATTTGGCAACCGGCAATGTAATTAGCATGCCGAATATTACTTGGAATGTGAATTGGAACGAAATCGCCAATAGATAAGACGATTTTACAATTTGGGCCCAAGTTAGAAGCAGAGCCTAAGGTGTAAATTATCGATAGTCCATATCTCGGAAACTATAAGAGATAATGCAATTTGGCAACCGGCAATGTAATTAGCATGCCGAATATTACTTGGAATGTGAATTGGAACGAAATCGCCAATAGATAAGACGATTTTACAATTTGGGCCCAAGTTAGAAGCAGAGCCTAAGGTGTAAATTATCGATAGTCCATATCTCGGAAACTATAAGAGATAATGCAATTTGGCAACCGGCAATGTAATTAGCATGCCGAATATTACTTGGAATGTGAATTGGAACGAAATCGAAAATAGATAAGACCATTTTACAATTTAGGCCCAAGTTAGAAGCAGAGCCTAAGGTGTAAATTATTGATAGTCCATATCTCGGAAACTATAAGAGATAATGCAATTTCGCAACCGGCAATGTAATTAGCATGCCGAATATTACTTGGAGTGTGAATTGGAACGAAATCGCCAATAGATAAGACCATTTTACAATTTGGGCCCAAGTTAGAAGCAGAGCCTAAGGTGTAAATTATCGATAGTCCATATCTCGGAAACTATAAGAGATAATGCAATTTGGCAACCGGCAATGTAATTAGCATGCCGAATATTACTTGGAATGTGAATTGGAACGAAATCGCCAATGGATAAGACCATTTTACAATTTGGGCCCAAGTTAGAAGCAGAGCCTAAGGTGTAAATTATCGATAGTCCATATCTCGGAAACTATAAGAGATAATGCAATTTGGCAACCGGCAATGTAATTAGCATGCCGAATATTACTTGGAATGTGAATTGGAACGAAATCGCCAATAGATAAGACCATTTTACAATTTGGGCCCAAGTTAGAAGCAGAGCCTAAGGTGTAAAGTATCGATAGTCCATATCTCGGAAACTATAAGAGATAATGCAATTTGGCAACCGGCAATGTAATTAGCATGCCGAATATTACTTGGAATGTGAATTGGAACGAAATCGCCAATAGATAAGACGATTTTACAATTTGGGCCCAAGTTAGAAGCAGAGCCTAAGGTGTAAATTATCGATAGTCCATATCTCGGAAACTATAAGAGATAATGCAATTTGGAAACCGGCAATGTAATCAGCATGCCGAATATTACTTGGAATGTGAATTGGAACGAAATCGCCAATAGATAAGGCCATTTTAAAATTTGGGCCCAAGTTAGAAGCAGAGCCTAAGGTGTAAATTATCGATAGTCCATATCTCGGAAACTATAAGAGATAATGCAATTTGGCAACCGGCAATGTAATTAGCATGCCCAATATATCTTGGAATGTGAATTGGAACGAAATCGCCAATAGATAAGACCATTTTACAATTTGGGCCCAAGTTAGAAGCAGAGCCTAAGGTGTAAATTATCGATAGTCCATATCTCGGAAACTATAAGAGATAATGCAACTTGGCCACCGGCAATGTAATTAGCATGCCGAATATTACTTGGAATGTGAATTGGAACGAAATCGCCAATAGATAAGACCATTTTACAATTTGGGCCCAAGTTAGAAGCAGAGCCTAAGGTGTAAATTATCGATAGTCCATATCTCGGAAACTATAAGAGATAATGCAATTTGGCAACCGGCAATGTAATTAGCATGCCGAATATTACTTGGAATGTGAATTGGAACGAAATCGCCAATAGATAAGACCATTTTACAATTTGGGCCCAAGTTAGAAGCAGAGCCTAAGGTGTAAATTATCGATAGTCCATATCTCGGAAACTATAAGAGATAATGCAATTTGGCAACCGGCAATGTAATCAGCATGCCGAATATTACTTGGAATGTGAATTGGAACGAAATCGCCAATAGATAAGGCCATTTTAAAATTTGGGCCCAAGTTAGAAGCAGAGCTTAAGGTGTAAATTATCGATAGTCCATATCTCGGAAACTATAAGAGATAATGCAACTTGGCCACCGGCAATGTAATTAGCATGCCGAATATTACTTGGAATGTGAATTGGAACGAAATCGCCAATAGATAAGGCCATTTTACAATTTGGGCCCAAGTTAGAAGCAGAGCCTAAGGTGTAAATTATCGATAGTCCATATCTCGGAAACTATAAGAGATAATGCAATTTGGCAACCGGCAATGTAATTAGCATGCCGAATATTACTTGGAATGTGAATTGGAACGAAATCGCCAATAGATAAGACGATTTTACAATTTGGGCCCAAGTTAGAAGCAGAGCCTAAGGTGTAAATTATCGATAGTCCATATCTCGGAAACTATAAGAGATAATGCAATTTGGCAACCGGCAATGTAATTAGCATGCCGAATATTACTTGGAATGTGAATTGGAACGAAATCGCCAATAGATAAGACGATTTTACAATTTGGGCCCAAGTTTGAAGCAGAGCCTAAGGTGTAAATTATCGATAGTCCATATCTCGGAAACTATAAGAGATAATGCAATTTGGCAACCGGCAATGTAATTAGCATGCCGAATATTACTTGGAATGTGAATTGGAACGAAATCGCCAATAGATAAGACCATTTTACAATTTAGGCCCAAGTTAGAAGCAGAGCCTAAGGTGTAAATTATTGATAGTCCATATCTCGGAAACTATAAGAGATAATGCAATTTCGCAACCGGCAATGTAATTAGCATGCCGAATATTACTTGGAGTGTGAATTGGAACGAAATCGCCAATAGATAAGACCATTTTACAATTTGGGCCCAAGTTAGAAGCAGAGCCTAAGGTGTAAATTATCGATAGTCCATATCTCGGAAACTATAAGAGATAATGCAATTTGGCAACCGGCAATGTAATTAGCATGCCGAATATTACTTGGAATGTGAATTGGAACGAAATCGCCAATAGATAAGACCATTTTACAATTTGGGCCCAAGTTAGAAGCAGAGCCTAAGGTGTAAATTATCGATAGTCCATATCTCGGAAACTATAAGAGATAATGCAATTTGGCAACCGGCAATGTAATTAGCATGCCGAATATTACTTGGAATGTGAATTGGAACGAAATCGCCAATAGATAAGACCATTTTACAATTTGGGCCCAAGTTAGAAGCAGAGCCTAAGGTGTAAAGTATCGATAGTCCATATCTCGGAAACTATAAGAGATAATGCAATTTGGCAAACGGCAATGTAATTAGCATGCCGAATATTACTTGGAATGTGAATTGGAACGAAATCGCCAATAGATAAGACCATTTTACAATTTGGGCCTAAGTTAGAAGCAGAGCCTAAGGTGTAAATTATCGATAGTCCATATCTCGGAAACTATAAGAGATAATGCAATTTGGCAACCGGCAATGTAATTAGCATGCCGAATATTACTTGGAATGTGAATTGGAACGAAATCGCCAATAGATAAGACCATTTTACAATTTGGGCCCAAGTTAGAAGCAGAGCCTAAGGTGTAAATTATTGATAGTCCATATCTCGGAAACTATAAGAGATAATGCAATTTCGCAACCGGCAATGTAATTAGCATGCCGAATATCACTTGGAATGTGAATTGGGACGAAATCGCAAATAGATAAGACCATTTTACAATTTGGGCCCAAGTTAGAAGCAGAGCCTAAGGTGTAAATTATCGATAGTCCATATCTCGGAAACTATAAGAGATAATGCAATTTGGCAACCGGCAATGTAATTAGCATGCCGAATATTACTTGGAATGTGAATTGGAACGAAATCGCCAATAGATAAGACCATTTTACAATTTGGGCCCAAGTTAGAAGCAGAGCCTAAGGTGTAAATTATCGATAGTCCATATCTCGGAAACTATAAGAGATAATGCAATTTGGCAACCGGCAATGTAATTAGCATGCCGAATATTACTTGGAATGTGAATTGGAACGAAATCGCCAATAGATAAGACCATTTTACAATTTGGGCCCAAGTTAGAAGCAGAGCCTAAGGTGTAAATTATTGATAGTCCATATCTCGGAAACTATAAGAGATAATGCAATTTCGCAACCGGCAATGTAATTAGCATGCCGAATATTACTTGGAGTGTGAATTGGAACGAAATCGCCAATAGGTAAGACCATTTTACAATTTGGGCCCAAGTTAGAAGCAGAGCCTAAGGTGTAAATTATCGATAGTCCATATCTCGGAAACTATAAGAGATAATGCAATTTGGCAACCGGCAATGTAATTAGCATGCCGAATATTACTTGGACTGTGAATTGGAACGAAATCGCCAATAGATAAGACCATTTTACAATTTGGGCCCAAGTTAGAAGCAGAGCCTAAGGTGTAAATTATCGATAGTCCATATCTCGGAAACTATAAGAGATAATGCAATTTGGCAACCGGCAATGTAATTAGCATGCCGAATATTACTTGGAATGTGAATTGGAACGAAATCGCCAATAGATAAGACCATTTTACAATTTGGGCCCAAGTTAGAAGCAGAGCCTAAGGTGTAAATTATTGATAGTCCATATCTCGGAAACTATAAGAGATAATGCAATTTCGCAACCGCCAATGTAGTTAGCATGCCGAATATCACTTGGAATGTGAATTGTGGCAAAATCGCCAATAGATAAGACCATTTTACAATTTGGGCCCAAGTTAGAAGCAGAGCCTAAGGTGTAAATTATCGATAGTCCATATCTCGGAAACTATAAGAGATAATGCAATTTGGCAACCGGCAATGTAATTAGCATGCCGAATATTACTTGGAATGTGAATTGGAACGAAATCGCCAATAGATAAGACCATTTTACAGTTTGGGCCCAAGTTAGAAGCAGAGCCTAAGGTTAAAAATAATCGATAGTCCATATCTCGGAAATTATAAGAGATAATGCAATTTGGCAAACGGCAATGTAATTAGCATGCCGAATATTACTTGGAATGTGAATTGGAACGAAATCGCCAATAGATAAGACCATTTTACAATTTGGGCCCAAGTTAGAAGCAGAGCCTAAGGTGTAAATTATCGATAGTCCATATCTCGGAAACTATAAGAGATAATGCAATTTGGCAACCGGCAATTTAATTAGCATGCCGAATATTACTTGGATTGTGAATTGGAACGAAATCGCCAATAGATAAGACCATTTTACAATTTGGGCCCAAGTTAGAAGCAGAGCCTAAGGTGTAAATTATCGATAGTCCATATCTCGGAAACTATAAGAGATAATGCAATTTGGCAACCGGCAATGTAATTAGCATGCCGAATATTACTTGGAATGTGAATTGGAACGAAATCGCCAATAGATAAGACGATTTTACAATTTGGGCCCAAGTTAGAAGCAGAGCCTAAGGTGTAAATTATCGATAGTCCATATCTCGGAAACTATAAGAGATAATGCAATTTGGAAACCGGCAATGTAATCAGCATGCCGAATATTACTTGGAATGTGAATTGGAACGAAATCGCCAATAGATAAGGCCATTTTAAAATTTGGGCCCAAGTTAGAAGCAGAGCCTAAGGTGTAAATTATCGATAGTCCATATCTCGGAAACTATAAGAGATAATGCAATTTGGCAACCGGCAATGTAATTAGCATGCCGAATATTACTTGGAATGTGAATTGGAACGAAATCGCCAATAGATAAGACCATTTTACAATTTGGGCCCAAGTTAGAAGCAGAGCCTAAGGTGTAAATTATCGATAGTCCATATCTCGGAAACTATAAGAGATAATGCAACTTGGCCACCGGCAATGTAATTAGCATGCCGAATATTACTTGGAATGTGAATTGGAACGAAATCGCCAATAGATAAGACCATTTTACAATTTGGGCCCAAGTTAGAAGCAGAGCCTAAGGTGTAAATTATCGATAGTCCATATCTCGGAAACTATAAGAGATAATGCAATTTGGCAACCGGCAATGTAATTAGCATGCCGAATATTACTTGGAATGTGAATTGGAACGAAATCGCCAATAGATAAGACCATTTTACAATTTGGGCCCAAGTTAGAAGCAGAGCCTAAGGTGTAAATTATCGATAGTCCATATCTCGGAAACTATAAGAGATAATGCAATTTGGCAACCGGCAATGTAATCAGCATGCCGAATATTACTTGGAATGTGAATTGGAACGAAATCGCCAATAGATAAGGCCATTTTAAAATTTGGGCCCAAGTTAGAAGCAGAGCTTAAGGTGTAAATTATCGATAGTCCATATCTCGGAAACTATAAGAGATAATGCAATTTGGCAACCGGCAATGTAATTAGCATGCCGAATATTACTTGGAATGTGAATTGGAACGAAATCGCCAATAGATAAGACGATTTTACAATTTGGGCCCAAGTTAGAAGCAGAGCCTAAGGTGTAAATTATCGAGAGTCCATATCTCGGAAACTATAAGAGATAATGCAATTTGGCAACCGGCAATGTAATTAGCATGCCGAATATTACTTGGAATGTGAATTGGAACGAAATCGCCAATAGATAAGACGATTTTACAATTTGGGCCCAAGTTAGAAGCAGAGCCTAAGGTGTAAATTATCGATAGTCCATATCTCGGAAACTATAAGAGATAATGCAATTTGGCAACCGGCAATGTAATTAGCATGCCGAATATTACTTGGAATGTGAATTGGAACGAAATCGCCAATAGATAAGACCATTTTACAATTTAGGCCCAAGTTAGAAGCAGAGCCTAAGGTGTAAATTATTGATAGTCCATATCTCGGAAACTATAAGAGATAATGCAATTTCGCAACCGGCAATGTAATTAGCATGCGGAATATTACTTGGAGTGTGAATTGGAACGAAATCGCCAATAGATAAGACCATTTTACAATTTGGGCCCAAGTTAGAAGCAGAGCCTAAGGTGTAAATTATCGATAGTCCATATCTCGGAAACTATAAGAGATAATGCAATTTGGCAACCGGCAATGTAATTAGCATGCCGAATATTACTTGGAATGTGAATTGGAACGAAATCGCCAATAGATAAGACCATTTTACAATTTGGGCCCAAGTTAGAAGCAGAGCCTAAGGTGTAAATTATCGATAGTCCATATCTCGGAAACTATAAGAGATAATGCAATTTGGCAACCGGCAATGTAATTAGCATGCCGAATATTACTTGGAATGTGAATTGGAACGAAATCGCCAATAGATAAGACCATTTTACAATTTGGGCCCAAGTTAGAAGCAGAGCCTAAGGTGTAAAATATCGATAGTCCATATCTCGGAAACTATAAGAGATAATGCAATTTGGCAACCGGCAATGTAATTAGCATGCCGAATATTACTTGGAATGTGAATTGGAACGAAATCGCCAATAGATAAGACGATTTTACAATTTGGGCCCAAGTTAGAAGCAGAGCCTAAGGTGTAAATTATCGATAGTCCATATCTCGGAAACTATAAGAGATAATGCAATTTGGAAACCGGCAATGTAATCAGCATGCCGAATATTACTTGGAATGTGAATTGGAACGAAATCGCCAATAGATAAGGCCATTTTAAAATTTGGGCCCAAGTTAGAAGCAGAGCCTAAGGTGTAAATTATCGATAGTCCATATCTCGGAAACTATAAGAGATAATGCAATTTGGCAACCGGCAATGTAATTAGCATGCCGAATATTACTTGGAATGTGAATTGGAACGAAATCGCCAATAGATAAGACCATTTTACAATTTGGGCCCAAGTTAGAAGCAGAGCCTAAGGTGTAAATTATCGATAGTCCATATCTCGGAAACTATAAGAGATAATGCAACTTGGCCACCGGCAATGTAATTAGCATGCCGAATATTACTTGGAATGTGAATTGGAACGAAATCGCCAATAGATAAGACCATTTTACAATTTGGGCCCAAGTTAGAAGCAGAGCCTAAGGTGTAAATTATCGATAGTCCATATCTCGGAAACTATAAGAGATAATGCAATTTGGCAACCGGCAATGTAATTAGCATGCCGAATATTACTTGGAATGTGAATTGGAACGAAATCGCCAATAGATAAGACCATTTTACAATTTGGGCCCAAGTTAGAAGCAGAGCCTAAGGTGTAAATTATCGATAGTCCATATCTCGGAAACTATAAGAGATAATGCAATTTGGCAACCGGCAATGTAATCAGCATGCCGAATATTACTTGGAATGTGAATTGGAACGAAATCGCCAATAGATAAGGCCATTTTAAAATTTGGGCCCAAGTTAGAAGCAGAGCTTAAGGTGTAAATTATCGATAGTCCATATCTCGGAAACTATAAGAGATAATGCAACTTGGCCACCGGCAATGTAATTAGCATGCCGAATATTACTTGGAATGTGAATTGGAACGAAATCGCCAATAGATAAGGCCATTTTACAATTTGGGCCCAAGTTAGAAGCAGAGCCTAAGGTGTAAATTATCGATAGTCCATATCTCGGAAACTATAAGAGATAATGCAATTTGGCTACCGGCAATGTAATTAGCATGCCGAATATTACTTGGAATGTGAATTGGAACGAAATCGCCAATAGATAAGACGATTTTACAATTTGGGCCCAAGTTAGAAGCAGAGCCTAAGGTGTAAATTATCGATAGTCCATATCTCGGAAACTATAAGAGATAATGCAATTTGGCAACCGGCAATGTAATTAGCATGCCGAATATTACTTGGAATGTGAATTGGAACGAAATCGCCAATAGATAAGACGATTTTACAATTTGGGCCCAAGTTAGAAGCAGAGCCTAAGGTGTAAATTATCGATAGTCCATATCTCGGAAACTATAAGAGATAATGCAATTTGGCAACCGGCAATGTAATTAGCATGCCGAATATTACTTGGAATGTGAATTGGAACGAAATCGCCAATAGATAAAACCATTTTACAATTTAGGCCCAAGTTAGAAGCAGAGCCTAAGGTGTAAATTATTGATAGTCCATATCTCGGAAACTATAAGAGATAATGCAATTTCGCAACCGGCAATGTAATTAGCATGCCGAATATTACTTGGAGTGTGAATTGGAACGAAATCGCCAATAGATAAGACCATTTTACAATTTGGGCCCAAGTTAGAAGCAGAGCCTAAGGTGTAAATTATCGATAGTCCATATCTCGGAAACTATAAGAGATAATGCAATTTGGCAACCGGCAATGTAATTAGCATGCCGAATATTACTTGGAATGTGAATTGGAACGAAATCGCCAATAGATAAGACCATTTTACAATTTGGGCCCAAGTTAGAAGCAGAGCCTAAGGTGTAAATTATCGATAGTCCATATCTCGGAAACTATAAGAGATAATGCAATTTGGCAACCGGCAATGTAATTAGCATGCCGAATATTACTTGGAATGTGAATTGGAACGAAATCGCCAATAGATAAGACCATTTTACAATTTGGGCCCAAGTTAGAAGCAGAGCCTAAGGTGTAAAGTATCGATAGTCCATATCTCGGAAACTATAAGAGATAATGCAATTTGGCAAACGGCAATGTAATTAGCATGCCGAATATTACTTGGAATGTGAATTGGAACGAAATCGCCAATAGATAAGACCATTTTACAATTTGGGCCTAAGTTAGAAGCAGAGCCTAAGGTGTAAATTATCGATAGTCCATATCTCGGAAACTATAAGAGATAATGCAATTTGGCAACCGGCAATGTAATTAGCATGCCGAATATTACTTGGAATGTGAATTGGAACGAAATCGCCAATAGATAAGACCATTTTACAATTTGGGCCCAAGTTAGAAGCAGAGCCTAAGGTGTAAATTATTGATAGTCCATATCTCGGAAACTATAAGAGATAATGCAATTTCGCAACCGGCAATGTAATTAGCATGCCGAATATCACTTGGAATGTGAATTGGGACGAAATCGCAAATAGATAAGACCATTTTACAATTTGGGCCCAAGTTAGAAGCAGAGCCTAAGGTGTAAATTATCGATAGTCCATATCTCGGAAACTATAAGAGATAATGCAATTTGGCAACCGGCAATGTAATTAGCATGCCGAATATTACTTGGAATGTGAATTGGAACGAAATCGCCAATAGATAAGACCATTTTACAATTTGGGCCCAAGTTAGAAGCAGAGCCTAAGGTGTAAATTATCGATAGTCCATATCTCGGAAACTATAAGAGATAATGCAATTTGGCAACCGGCAATGTAATTAGCATGCCGAATATTACTTGGAATGTGAATTGGAACGAAATCGCCAATAGATAAGACCATTTTACAATTTGGGCCCAAGTTAGAAGCAGAGCCTAAGGTGTAAATTATTGATAGTCCATATCTCGGAAACTATAAGAGATAATGCAATTTCGCAACCGGCAATGTAATTAGCATGCCGAATATTACTTGGAGTGTGAATTGGAACGAAATCGCCAATAGGTAAGACCATTTTACAATTTGGGCCCAAGTTAGAAGCAGAGCCTAAGGTGTAAATTATCGATAGTCCATATCTCGGAAACTATAAGAGATAATGCAATTTGGCAACCGGCAATGTAATTAGCATGCCGAATATTACTTGGAATGTGAATTGGAACGAAATCGCCAATAGATAAGACCATTTTACAATTTGGGCCCAAGTTAGAAGCAGAGCCTAAGGTGTAAATTATCGATAGTCCATATCTCGGAAACTATAAGAGATAATGCAATTTGGCAACCGGCAATGTAATTAGCATGCCGAATATTACTTGGAATGTGAATTGGAACGAAATCGCCAATAGATAAGACCATTTTACAATTTGGGCCCAAGTTAGAAGCAGAGCCTAAGGTGTAAATTATTGATAGTCCATATCTCGGAAACTATAAGAGATAATGCAATTTCGCAACCGCCAATGTAGTTAGCATGCCGAATATCACTTGGAATGTGAATTGGGACAAAATCGCCAATAGATAAGACCATTTTACAATTTGGGCCCAAGTTAGAAGCAGAGCCTAAGGTGTAAATTATCGATAGTCTATATCTCGGAAACTATAAGAGATAATGCAATTTGGCAACCGGCAATGTAATTAGCATGCCGAATATTACTTGGAATGTGAATTGTAACGAAATCGCCAATAGATAAGACCATTTTACAATTTGGGCCCAAGTTAGAAGCAGAGCCTAAGGTGTAAATTATCGATAGTCCATATCTCGGAAACTATCAGAGATAATGCAATTTGGCAACCGGCAATGTAATTAGCATGCCGAATAGTACTTGGAATGTGAATTGGAACGAAATCGCCAATAGATAAGACCATTTTACAATTTGGGCCCAAGTTAGAAGCAGAGCCTAAGGTGTAAATTATCGATAGTCCATATCTCGGAAACTATAAGAGATAATGCAATTTGGCAACCGGCAATGTAATTAGCATGCCGAATATTACTTGGAATGTGAATTGGAACGAAATCGCCAATAGATAAGACCATTTTACAATTTGGGAGCAAGTTAGAAGCAGAGCCTAAGGTGTAAATTATCGATAGTCCATATCTCGGAAACTATAAGAGATAATGCAATTTGGCAACCGGCAATGTAATTAGCATGCCGAATATTACTTGGAATGTGAATTGGAACGAAATCGCCAATAGATAAGACCATTTTACAATTTGGGCCCAAGTTAGAAGCAGAGCCTATGGTGTAAATTATCGATAGTCCATATCTCGGAAACTATAAGAGATAATGCAATTTGGCAACCGGCAATGTAATTAGCATGCCGAATATTACTTGGAATGTGAATTGGAACGAAATCGCCAATAGATAAGACCATTTTACAATTTGGGCCCAAGTTAGAAGCAGAGCCTAAGGTGTAAATTATCGATAGTCCATATCTCGGAAACTATAAGAGATAATGCAATTTGGCAACCGGCAATGTAATTAGCATGCCGAATATTACTTGGAATGGGAATTGGAACGAAATCGCCAATAGATAAGACCATTTTACAATTTGGGCCCAAGTTAGAAGCAGAGCCTAAGGTGTAAATTATCGATAGTCCATATCTCGGAAACTATAAGAGATAATGCAATTTGGCAACCGGCAATGTAATTAGCATGCCGAATATTACTTGGAATATGAATTGGAACGAAATCGCCAATAAATAAGACCATTTTACAATTTGGGCCCAAGTTAGAAGCAGAGCCTAAGGTGTAAATTATCGATAGTCCATATCTCTGAAACAATAAGAGATAATGCAATTTCGCAACCGGCAATGTAATTAGCATGCCGAATATTACTTGGAATGTGAATTGGGACGAAATCGCCAAAAGATAAGGCCATTTTACAATTTGGGCACAAGTTAGAAGCAGAGCCTAAGGTGTAAATTATCGATAGTCCATATCTCGGAAACTATAAGAGATAATGCAATTTGGCAACCGGCAATGTAATTAACATGCCGAATATTACTTGGAATGTGAATTGGAACGAAATCGCCAATAGATAAGACCATTTTACAATTTGGGCCCAAGTTAGAAGCAGAGCCTAAGGTGTAAATTATCGATAGTCCATATCTCGGAAACTATAAGAGATAATGCAACTTGGCCACCGGCAATGTAATTAGCATGCCGAATATTACTTGGAATGTGAATTGGAACGAAATCGCCAATAGGTAAGACCATTTTACAATTTGGGCCCAAGTTAGAAGCAGAGCCTAAGGTGTAAATTATCGATAGTCCATATCTCGGAAACTATAAGAGATAATTCAATTTGGCAACCGGCAATGTAATTAGCATGTCGAATATTACTTGGAATGTGAATTGGAACGAAATCGCCAATAGATAAGACCATTTTACAATTTGGGCCCAAGTTAGAAGCAGAGCCTAAGGTGTAAATTATCGATAGTCCATATCTCGGAAACTATAAGAGATAATGCAATTTGGCAACCGGCAATGTAATTAGCATGCCGAATATTACTTGGAATGTGAATTGGAACGAAATCGCCAATAGATAAGACGATTTTACAATTTGGGCCCAAGTTAGAAGCAGAGCCTAAGGTGTAAATTATCGATAGTCCATATCTCGGAAACTATAAGAGATAATGCAATTTGGCAACCGGCAATGTAATTAGCATGCCGAATATTACTTGGAATGGGAATTGGAACGAAATCGCCAATAGATAAGAAAATTTTACAATTTGGGCCCAAGTTAGAAGCAGAGCCTAAGGTGTAAATTATCGATAGTCCATATCTCGGAAACTATAAGAGATAATGCAATTTGGCAACCGGCAATGTAATTAGCATGCCGAATATTACTTGGAATATGAATTGGAACGAAATCGCCAATAAATAAGACCATTTTACAATTTGGGCCCAAGTTAGAAGCAGAGCCTAAGGTGTAAATTATCGATAGTCCATATCTCTGAAACTATAAGAGATAATGCAATTTCGCAACCGGCAATGTAATTAGCATGCCGAATATTACTTGGAATGTGAATTGGGACGAAATCGCCAATAGATAAGGCCATTTTACAATTTGGGCCCAAGTTAGAAGCAGAGCCTAAGGTGTAAATTATCGATAGTCCATATCTCGGAAACTATAAGAGATAATGCAATTTGGCAACCGGCAATGTAATTAGCATGCCGAATATTACTTGGAATGTGAATTGGAACGAAATCGCCAATAGATAAGACGATTTTACAATTTGGGCCCAAGTTAGAAGCAGAGCCTAAGGTGTAAATTATCGATAGTCCATATCTCGGAAACTATAAGAGATAATGCAATTTGGCAACCGGCAATGTAATTAGCATGCCGAATATTACTTGGAATGGGAATTGGAACGAAATCGCCAATAGATAAGACCATTTTACAATTTGGGCCCAAGTTAGAAGCAGAGCCTAAGGTGTAAATTATCGATAGTCCATATCTCGGAAACTATAAGAGATAATGCAATTTGGCAACCGGCAATGTAATTAGCATGCCGAATATTACTTGGAATATGAATTGGAACGAAATCGCCAATAAATAAGACCATTTTACAATTTGGGCCCAAGTTAGAAGCAGAGCCTAAGGTGTAAATTATCGATAGTCCATATCTCTGAAACTATAAGAGATAATGCAATTTCGCAACCGGCAATGTAATTAGCATGCCGAATATTACTTGGAATGTGAATTGGGACGAAATCGCCAATAGATAAGGCCATTTTACAATTTGGGCCCAAGTTAGAAGCAGAGCCTAAGGTGTAAATTATCGATAGTCCATATCTCGGAAACTATAAGAGATAATGCAATTTGGCAACCGGCAATGTAATTAGCATGCCGAATATTACTTGGAATGTGAATTGGAACGAAATCGCCAATAGATAAGACCATTTTACAATTTGGGCCCAAGTTAGAAGCAGAGCCTAAGGTGTAAATTATCGATAGTCCATATCTCGGAAACTATAAGAGATAATGCAATTTGGCAACCGGCAATGTAATTAGCATGCCGAATATTACTTGGAATGTGAATTGGAACGAAATCACCAATAGATAAGACCATTTTACAGTTTGGGCCCAAGTTAGAAGCAGAGCCTAAGGTTAAAAATAATCGATAGTCCATATCTCGGAAACTATAAGAGATAATGCAATTTGGCAACCGGCAATGTAATTAGCATGCCGAATATTACTTGGAATGTGAATTGGAACGAAATCGCCAATAGATAAGACCATTTTACAATTTGGGCCCAAGTTAGAAGCAGAGCCTAAGGTGTAAATTATCGATAGTCCATATCTCGGAAACTATAAGAGATAATGCAACTTGGCCACCGGCAATGTAATTAGCATGCCGAATATTACTTGGAATGTGAATTGGAACGAAATCGCCAATAGATAAGACCATTTTACAATTTGGGCCCAAGTTAGAAGCAGAGCCTATGGTGTAAATTATCGATAGTCCATATCTCGGAAACTATAAGAGATAATGCAATTTGGCAACCGGCAATGTAATTAGCATGCCGAATATTACTTGGAATGTGAATTGGAACGAAATCGCCAATAGATAAGACCATTTTACAATTTGGGCCCAAGTTAGAAGCAGAGCCTAAGGTGTAAATTATCGATAGTCCATATCTCGGAAACTATAAGAGATAATGCAATTTGGCAACCGGCAATGTAATTAGCATGCCGAATATTACTTGGAATGGGAATTGGAACGAAATCGCCAATAGATAAGACCATTTTACAATTTGGGCCCAAGTTAGAAGCAGAGCCTAAGGTGTAAATTATCGATAGTCCATATCTCGGAAACTATAAGAGATAATGCAATTTGGCAACCGGCAATGTAATTAGCATGCCGAATATTACTTGGAATATGAATTGGAACGAAATCGCCAATAAATAAGACCATTTTACAATTTGGGCCCAAGTTAGAAGCAGAGCCTAAGGTGTAAATTATCGATAGTCCATATCTCTGAAACAATAAGAGATAATGCAATTTCGCAACCGGCAATGTAATTAGCATGCCGAATATTACTTGGAATGTGAATTGGGACGAAATCGCCAAAAGATAAGGCCATTTTACAATTTGGGCACAAGTTAGAAGCAGAGCCTAAGGTGTAAATTATCGATAGTCCATATCTCGGAAACTATAAGAGATAATGCAATTTGGCAACCGGCAATGTAATTAACATGCCGAATATTACTTGGAATGTGAATTGGAACGAAATCGCCAATAGATAAGACCATTTTACAATTTGGGCCCAAGTTAGAAGCAGAGCCTAAGGTGTAAATTATCGATAGTCCATATCTCGGAAACTATAAGAGATAATGCAACTTGGCCACCGGCAATGTAATTAGCATGCCGAATATTACTTGGAATGTGAATTGGAACGAAATCGCCAATAGGTAAGACCATTTTACAATTTGGGCCCAAGTTAGAAGCAGAGCCTAAGGTGTAAATTATCGATAGTCCATATCTCGGAAACTATAAGAGATAATTCAATTTGGCAACCGGCAATGTAATTAGCATGTCGAATATTACTTGGAATGTGAATTGGAACGAAATCGCCAATAGATAAGACCATTTTACAATTTGGGCCCAAGTTAGAAGCAGAGCCTAAGGTGTAAATTATCGATAGTCCATATCTCGGAAACTATAAGAGATAATGCAATTTGGCAACCGGCAATGTAATTAGCATGCCGAATATTACTTGGAATGTGAATTGGAACGAAATCGCCAATAGATAAGACGATTTTACAATTTGGGCCCAAGTTAGAAGCAGAGCCTAAGGTGTAAATTATCGATAGTCCATATCTCGGAAACTATAAGAGATAATGCAATTTGGCAACCGGCAATGTAATTAGCATGCCGAATATTACTTGGAATGGGAATTGGAACGAAATCGCCAATAGATAAGAAAATTTTACAATTTGGGCCCAAGTTAGAAGCAGAGCCTAAGGTGTAAATTATCGATAGTCCATATCTCGGAAACTATAAGAGATAATGCAATTTGGCAACCGGCAATGTAATTAGCATGCCGAATATTACTTGGAATATGAATTGGAACGAAATCGCCAATAAATAAGACCATTTTACAATTTGGGCCCAAGTTAGAAGCAGAGCCTAAGGTGTAAATTATCGATAGTCCATATCTCTGAAACTATAAGAGATAATGCAATTTCGCAACCGGCAATGTAATTAGCATGCCGAATATTACTTGGAATGTGAATTGGGACGAAATCGCCAATAGATAAGGCCATTTTACAATTTGGGCCCAAGTTAGAAGCAGAGCCTAAGGTGTAAATTATCGATAGTCCATATCTCGGAAACTATAAGAGATAATGCAATTTGGCAACCGGCAATGTAATTAGCATGCCGAATATTACTTGGAATGTGAATTGGAACGAAATCGCCAATAGATAAGACGATTTTACAATTTGGGCCCAAGTTAGAAGCAGAGCCTAAGGTGTAAATTATCGATAGTCCATATCTCGGAAACTATAAGAGATAATGCAATTTGGCAACCGGCAATGTAATTAGCATGCCGAATATTACTTGGAATGGGAATTGGAACGAAATCGCCAATAGATAAGACCATTTTACAATTTGGGCCCAAGTTAGAAGCAGAGCCTAAGGTGTAAATTATCGATAGTCCATATCTCGGAAACTATAAGAGATAATGCAATTTGGCAACCGGCAATGTAATTAGCATGCCGAATATTACTTGGAATATGAATTGGAACGAAATCGCCAATAAATAAGACCATTTTACAATTTGGGCCCAAGTTAGAAGCAGAGCCTAAGGTGTAAATTATCGATAGTCCATATCTCTGAAACTATAAGAGATAATGCAATTTCGCAACCGGCAATGTAATTAGCATGCCGAATATTACTTGGAATGTGAATTGGGACGAAATCGCCAATAGATAAGGCCATTTTACAATTTGGGCCCAAGTTAGAAGCAGAGCCTAAGGTGTAAATTATCGATAGTCCATATCTCGGAAACTATAAGAGATAATGCAATTTGGCAACCGGCAATGTAATTAGCATGCCGAATATTACTTGGAATGTGAATTGGAACGAAATCGCCAATAGATAAGACCATTTTACAATTTGGGCCCAAGTTAGAAGCAGAGCCTAAGGTGTAAATTATCGATAGTCCATATCTCGGAAACTATAAGAGATAATGCAATTTGGCAACCGGCAATGTAATTAGCATGCCGAATATTACTTGGAATGTGAATTGGAACGAAATCGCCAATAGATAAGACCATTTTACAATTTGGGCCCAAGTTAGAAGCAGAGCCTAAGGTGTAAATTATCGATAGTCCATATCTCGGAAACTATAAGAGATAATGCAACTTGGCCACCGGCAATGTAATTAGCATGCCGAATATTACTTGGAATGTGAATTGGAACGAAATCGCAAATAGGTAAGACCATTTTACAATTTGGGCCCAAGTTAGAAGCAGAGCCTAAGGTGTAAATTATCGATAGTCCATATCTCGGAAACTATAAGAGATAATTCAATTTGGCAACCGGCAATGTAATTAGCATGCCGAATATTACTTGGAATGTGAATTGGAACGAAATCGCCAATAGATAAGACCATTTTACAATTTGCTTCCAAGTTAGAAGCAGAGCCTAAGGTGTAAATTATCGATAGTCCATATCTCGGAAACTATAAGAGATAATGCAATTTGGCAACCGGCAATGTAATTAGCATGCCGAATATTACTTGGAATGTGAATTGGAACGAAATCGCCAATAGATAAGACGATTTTACAATTTGGGCCCAAGTTAGAAGCAGAGCCTAAGGTGTAAATTATCGATAGTCCATATCTCGGAAACTATAAGAGATAATGCAATTTGGCAACCGGCAATTTAATTAGCATGCCGAATATTACTTGGAATGTGAATTGGAACGAAATCGCCAATAGATAAGACCATTTTACAATTTGGGCCCAAGTTAGAAGCAGAGCCTAAGGTGTAAATTATCGATAGTCCATATCTCGGAAACTATAAGAGATAATGCAATTTGGCAACCGGCAATGTAATTAGCATGCCGAATATTACTTGGAATGTGAATTGCAACGAAATCGCCAATAGATAAGACCATTTTACAATTTGGGCCCAAGTTAGAAGCAGAGCCTAAGGTGTAAATTACCGATAGTCCATATCTCGGAAACTATAAGAGATAATGCAATTTGGCAACCGGCAATGTAATTAGCATGCCGAATATTACTTGGAATGTGAATTGGAACAAAATCGCCAATAGATAAGACCATTTTACAATTTGGGCCCAAGTTAGAAGCAGAGCCTAAGGTGTAAATTATTGATAGTCCATATCTCGGAAACTATAAGAGATAATGCAATTTCGCAACCGGCATTGTAATTAGCATGCCGAATATCACTTGGAATGTGAATTGGGACGAAATCGCCAATAGATAAGACCATTTTACAATTTGGGCCCAAGTTAGAAGCAGAGCCTAAGGTGTAAATTATCGATAGTCCATATCTCGGAAACTATAAGAGATAATGCAATTTGGCAACCGGCAATGTAATTAGCATGCCGAATATCACTTGGAATGTGAATTGGGACGAAATCGCCAATAGATAAGACCATTTTACAATTTGGGCCCAAGTTAGAAGCAGAGCCTAAGGTGTAAATTATCGATAGTCCATATCTCGGAAACTATAAGAGATAATGCAATTTGGCAACCGGCAATGTAATTAGCATGCCGAATATTACTTGGAATGTGAATTGGAACGAAATCGCCAATAGATAAGACCATTTTACAATTTGGGCCCAAGTTAGAAGCAGAGCCTAAGGTGTAAATTATTGATAGTCCATATCTCGGAAACTATAAGAGATAATGCAATTTCGCAACCGGCAATGTAATTAGCATGCCGAATATCACTTGGAATGTGAATTGGGACGAAATCGCCAATAGATAAGACCATTTTACAATTTGGGCCCAAGTTAGAAGCAGAGCCTAAGGTGTAAATTATCGATAGTCCATATCTCGGAAACTATAAGAGATAATGCAATTTGGCAACCGGCAATGTAATTAGCATGCCGAATATTACTTGGAATGTGAATTGTAACGAAATCGCCAATAGATAAGACCATTTTACAATTTGGGCCCAAGTTAGAAGCAGAGCCTAAGGTGTAAATTATCGATAGTCCATATCTCGGAAACTATAAGAGATAATGCAATTTGGCAACCGGCAATGTAATTAGCATGCCGAATATTACTTGGAATGTGAATTGGAACGAAATCGCCAATAGGTAAGACCATTTTACAATTTGGGCCCAAGTTAGAAGCAGAGCCTAAGGTGTAAATTATCGATAGTCCATATCTCGGAAACTATAAGAGATAATTCAATTTGGCAACCGGCAATGTAATTAGCATGCCGAATATTACTTGGAATGTGAATTGGAACGAAATCGCCAATAGATAAGACCATTTTACAATTTGGGCCCAAGTTAGAAGCAGAGCCTAAGGTGTAAATTATCGATAGTCCATATCTCGGAAACTATAAGAGATAATGCAATTTGGCAACCGGCAATGTAATTAGCATGCCGAATATCACCTGGAATGTGAATTGGAACGAAATCGCCTATAGATAAGACCATTTTACAATTTGGGAGCAAGTTAGAAGCAGAGCCTAAGGTGTAAATTATCGATAGTCCATATCTCGGAAACTATAAGAGATAATGCAATTTGGCATCCGGCAATGTAATTAGCATGCCGAATATTACTTGGAATGTGAATTGGAACGAAATCGCCAATAGATAAGACCATTTTACAATTTGGGCCCAAGTTAGAAGCAGAGCCTATGGTGTAAATTATCGATAGTCCATATCTCGGAAACTATAAGAGATAATGCAATTTGGCAAACGGCAATGTAATTAGCATGCCGAATATTACTTTGAATGTGAATTGGAACGAAATCGCCAATAGATAAGACCATTTTACAATTTGGGCCCAAGTTAGAAGCAGAGCCTATGGTGTAAATTATCGATAGTCCATATCTCGGAAACTATAAGAGATAATGCAATTTGGCAACCGGCAATGTAATTAGCATGCCGAATATTACTTGGAATGTGAATTGGAACGAAATCGCCAATAGATAAGACCATTTTACAATTTGGGCCCAAGTTAGAAGCAGAGCCTAAGGTGTAAATTATCGATAGTCCATATCTCGGAAACTATAAGAGATAATGCAATTTGGCAACCGGCAATGTAATTAGCATGCCGAATATTACTTGGAATGTGAATTGGAACGAAATCGCCAATAGATAAGACCATTTTACAATTTGGGCCCAAGTTAGAAGCAGAGCCTAAGGTGTAAATTATCGATAGTCCATATCTCGGAAACTATAAGAGATAATGCAATTTGGCAACCGGCAATGTAATTAGCATGCCGAATATTACTTGGAATGTGAATTGGAAAGAAATCGCCAATAGATAACACCATTTTACAATTTGGGCCCAAGTTAGAAGCAGAGCCTAAGGTGTAAATTATTGATAGTCCATATCTCGAAAACTATAAGAGATAATGCAATTTCGCAACCGGCAATGTAATTAGCATGCCGAATATCACTTGGAATGTGAATTGGGCGAAATCGCCAATAGATAAGACCATTTTACAATTTGGGCCCAAGTTAGAAGCAGAGCCTAAGGTGTAAATTATCGATAGTCCATATCTCGGAAACTATAAGAGATAATGCAATTTCGCAACCGGCAATGTAATTAGCATGCCGAATATTACTTGGAGTGTGAATTGGAACGAAATCGCCAATAGGTAAGACCATTTTACAATTTGGGCCCAAGTTAGAAGCAGAGCCTAAGGTGTAAATTATCGATAGTCCATATCTCGGAAACTATAAGAGATAATGCAATTTGGCAACCGGCAATGTAATTAGCATGCCGAATATTACTTGGAATGTGAATTGGAACGAAATCGCCAATAGATAAGACCATTTTACAATTTGGGCCCAAGTTAGAAGCAGAGCCTAAGGTGAAATTATCGATAGTCCATATCTCGGAAACTATAAGAGATAATGCAATTTGGCAACCGGCAATGTAATTAGCATGCCGAATATTACTTGGAATGTGAATTGGAACGAAATCGCCAATAGATAAGACCATTTTACAATTTGGGCCCAAATTAGAAGCAGAGCCTAAGGTGTAAATTATTGATAGTCTATATCTCGGAAACTATAAGAGATAATGCAATTTCGCAACCGGCAATGTAATTAGCATGCCGAATATCACTTGGAATGTGAATTGGGACGAAATCGCCAATAGATAAGACCATTTTACAATTTGGGCCCAAGTTAGAAGCAGAGCCTAAGGTGTAAATTATCGATAGTCCATATCTCGGAAACTATAAGAGATAATGCAATTTGGCAACCGGCAATGTAATTAGCATGCCGAATATTACTTGGAATGTGAATTGTAACGAAATCGCCAATAGATAAGACCATTTTACAATTTGGGCCCAAGTTAGAAGCAGAGCCTAAGGTGTAAATTATCGATAGTCCATATCTCGGAAACTATAAGAGATAATGCAATTTGGCAACCGGCAATGTAATTAGCATGCCGAATATTACTTGGAATGTGAATTGGAACGAAATCGCCAATAGGTAAGACCATTTTACAATTTGGGCCCAAGTTAGAAGCAGAGCCTAAGGTGTAAATTATCGATAGTCCATATCTCGGAAACTATAAGAGATAATTCAATTTGGCAACCGGCAATGTAATTAGCATGCCGAATATTACTTGGAATGTGAATTGGAACGAAATCGCCAATAGATAAGACCATTTTACAATTTGGGCCCAAGTTAGAAGCAGAGCCTAAGGTGTAAATTATCGATAGTCCATATCTCGGAAACTATAAGAGATAATGCAATTTGGCAACCGGCAATGTAATTAGCATGCCGAATATTACCTGGAATGTGAATTGGAACGAAATCGCCAATAGATAAGACCATTTTACAATTTGGGAGCAAGTTAGAAGCAGAGCCTAAGGTGTAAATTATCGATAGTCCATATCTCGGAAACTATAAGAGATAATGCAATTTGGCAACCGGCAATGTAATTAGCATGCCGAATATTACTTGGAATGTGAATTGGAACGAAATCGCCAATAGATAAGACCATTTTACAATTTGGGCCCAAGTTAGAAGCAGAGCCTATGGTGTAAATTATCGATAGTCCATATCTCGGAAACTATAAGAGATAATGCAATTTGGCAACCGACAATGTAATTAGCATGCCGAATATTACTTTGAATGTGAATTGGAACGAAATCGCCAATAGATAAGACCATTTTACAATTTGGGCCCAAGTTAGAAGCAGAGCCTAAGGTGTAAATTATCGATAGTCCATATCTCTGAAACTATAAGAGATAATGCAATTTCGCAACCGGCAATGTAATTAGCATGCCGAATATTACTTGGAATGTGAATTGGGACGAAATCGCCAATAGATAAGGCCATTTTACAATTTGGGCCCAAGTTAGAAGCAGAGCCTAAGGTGTAAATTATCGATAGTCCATATCTCGGAAACTATAAGAGATAATGCAATTTGGCAACCGGCAATGTAATTAGCATGCCGAATATTACTTGGAATGTGAATTGGAACGAAATCGCCAATAGATAAGACCATTTTACAGTTTGGGCCCAAGTTAGAAGCAGAGCCTAAGGTTAAAAATAATCGATAGTCCATATCTCGGAAATTATAAGAGATAATGCAATTTGGCAACCGGCAATGTAATTAGCATGCCGAATATTACTTGGAATGTGAATTGGAACGAAATCGCCAATAGATAAGACCATTTTGCAATTTGGGCCCAAGTTAGAAGCAGAGCCTAAGGTGTAAATTATCGATAGTCCATATCTCGGAAACTATAAGAGATAATGCAATTTGGCAACCGGCAATTTAATTAGCATGCCGAATATTACTTGGATTGTGAATTGGAACGAAATCGCCAATAGATAAGACCATTTTACAATTTGGGCCCAAGTTAGAAGCAGAGCCTAAGGTGTAAATTATCGATAGTCCATATCTCGGAAACTATAAGAGATAATGCAATTTGGCAACCGGCAATGTAATTAGCATGCCGAATATTACTTGGAATGTGAATTGGAACGAAATCGCCAATAGATAAGACCATTTTACAATTTGGGCCCAAGTTAGAAGCAGAGCCTAAGGTGTAAATTATCGATAGTCCATATCTCGGAAACTATAAGAGATAATGCAATTTGGCAACCGGCAATGTAATCAGCATGCCGAATATTACTTGGAATGTGAATTGGAACGAAATCGCCAATAGATAAGGCCATTTTACAATTTGGGCCCAAGTTAGAAGCAGAGCCTAAGGTGTAAATTATCGATAGTCCATATCTCGGAAACTATAAGAGATAATGCAATTTGGCAACCGACAATGTAATTAGCATGCTGAATATTACTTGGAATGTGAATTGGAACGAAATCGCCAATAGATAAGACCATTTTACAATTTGGGCCCAAGTTAGAAGCAGAGCCTAAGGTGTAAATTATCGATAGTCCATATCTCGGAAACTATAAGAGATAATGCAACTTGGCCACCGGCAATGTAATTAGCATGCCGAATATTACTTGGAATGTGAATTGGAACGAAATCGCCAATAGATAAGACCATTTTACAATTTGGGCCCAAGTTAGAAGCAGAGCCTAAGGTGTAAATTATCGATAGTCCATATCTCGGAAACTATAAGAGATAATGCAATTTGGCAACCGGCAATTTAATTAGCATGCCGAATATTACTTGGAATGTGAATTGGAACGAAATCGCCAATAGATAAGACCATTTTACAATTTGGGCCCAAGTTAGAAGCAGAGCCTAAGGTGTAAATTATCGATAGTCCATATCTCGGAAACTATAAGAGATAATGCAATTTGGCAACCGGCAATGTAATTAGCATGCCGAATATTACCTGGAATGTGAATTGGAACGAAATCGCCAATAGATAAGACCATTTTACAATTTGGGCCCAAGTTAGAAGCAGAGCCTAAGGTGTAAATTATCGATAGTCCATATCTCGGAAACTATAAGAGATAATGCAATTTGGCAACCGGCAATGTAATTAGCATGCCGAATATTACTTGGAATGTGAATTGGAACGAAATCGCCAATAGATAAGACCATTTTACAATTTGGGCCCAAGTTAGAAGCAGAGCCTAAGGTGTAAATTATCGATAGTCCATATCTCGGAAACTATAAGAGATAATGCAACTTGGCCACCGGCAATGTAATTAGCATGCCGAATATTACTTGGAATGTGAATTGGAACGAAATCGCCAATAGATAAGACCATTTTACAATTTGGGCCCAAGTTAGAAGCAGAGCCTAAGGTGTAAATTATCGATAGTCCATATCTCGGAAACTATAAGAGATAATGCAATTTTGCAACCGGCAATGTAATTAGCATGCCGAATATTACTTGGAATGTGAATTGGAACGAAATCGCCAATAGATAAGACCATTTTACAGTTTGGGCCCAAGTTAGAAGCAGAGCCTAAGGTTAAAAATAATCGATAGTCCATATCTCGGAAACTATAAGAGATAATGCAATTTGGCAACCGGCAATGTAAATAGCATGCCGAATATTACTTGGAATGTGAATTGGATCGAAATCGCCAATAGGTAAGACCATTTTACAATTTGGGCCCAAGTTAGAAGCAGAGCCTAAGGTGTAAATTATCGATAGTCCATATCTCGGAAACTATAAGAGATAATGCAACTTGGCCACCGGCAATGTAATTAGCATGCCGAATATTACTTGGAATGTGAATTGGAACGAAATCGCCAATAGGTAAGACCATTTTACAATTTGGGCCCAAGTTAGAAGCAGAGCCTAAGGTGTAAATTATCGATAGTCCATATCTCGGAAACTATAAGAGATAATTCAATTTGGCAACCGGCAATGTAATTAGCATGCCGAATATTACTTGGAATGTGAATGGGAACGAAATCGCCAATAGATAAGACCATTTTACAATTTGGGCCCAAGTTAGAAGCAGAGCCAAAGGTGTAAATTATTGATAGTCCATATCTCGGAAACTATAAGAGATAATGCAATTTCGCAACCGGCAATGTAATTAGCATGCCGAATATCACTTGGAATGTGAATTGGGACGAAATCGCCAATAGATAAGACCATTTTACAATTTGGGCCCAAGTTAGAAGCAGAGCCTAAGGTGTAAATTATCGATAGTCCATATCTCGGAAACTATAAGAGATAATGCAATTTGGCAACCGGCAATTTAATTAGCATGCCGAATATTACTTGGAATGTGAATTGGAACGAAATCGCCAATAGATAAGACCATTTTACAATTTGGGCCCAAGTTAGAAGCAGAGCCTAAGGTGTAAATTATCGATAGTCCATATCTCGGAAACTATAAGAGATAATGCAATTTGGCAACCGGCAATGTAATTAGCATGCCGAATATTACCTGGAATGTGAATTGGAACGAAATCGCCAATAGATAAGACCATTTTACAATTTGGGCCCAAGTTAGAAGCAGAGCCTAAGGTGTAAATTATCGATAGTCCATATCTCGGAAACTATAAGAGATAATGCAATTTGGCAACCGGCAATGTAATTAGCATGCCGAATATTACTTGGAATGTGAATTGGAACGAAATCGCCAATAGATAAGACCATTTTACAATTTGGGCCCAAGTTAGAAGCAGAGCCTAAGGTGTAAATTATCGATAGTCCATATCTCGGAAACTATAAGAGATAATGCAACTGGCCACCGGCAATGTAATTAGCATGCCGAATATTACTTGGAATGTGAATTGGAACGAAATCGCCAATAGATAAGACCATTTTACAATTTGGGCCCAAGTTAGAAGCAGAGCCTAAGGTGTAAATTATCGATAGTCCATATCTCGGAAACTATAAGAGATAATGCAATTTTGCAACCGGCAATGTAATTAGCATGCCGAATATTACTTGGAATGTGAATTGGAACGAAATCGCCAATAGATAAGACCATTTTACAGTTTGGGCCCAAGTTAGAAGCAGAGCCTAAGGTTAAAAATAATCGATAGTCCATATCTCGGAAACTATAAGAGATAATGCAATTTGGCAACCGGCAATGTAAATAGCATGCCGAATATTACTTGGAATGTGAATTGGATCGAAATCGCCAATAGGTAAGACCATTTTACAATTTGGGCCCAAGTTAGAAGCAGAGCCTAAGGTGTAAATTATCGATAGTCCATATCTCGGAAACTATAAGAGATAATGCAACTTGGCCACCGGCAATGTAATTAGCATGCCGAATATTACTTGGAATGTGAATTGGAACGAAATCGCCAATAGGTAAGACCATTTTACAATTTGGGCCCAAGTTAGAAGCAGAGCCTAAGGTGTAAATTATCGATAGTCCATATCTCGGAAACTATAAGAGATAATTCAATTTGGCAACCGGCAATGTAATTAGCATGCCGAATATTACTTGGAATGTGAATGGGAACGAAATCGCCAATAGATAAGACCATTTTACAATTTGGGCCCAAGTTAGAAGCAGAGCCAAAGGTGTAAATTATTGATAGTCCATATCTCGGAAACTATAAGAGATAATGCAATTTCGCAACCGGCAATGTAATTAGCATGCCGAATATCACTTGGAATGTGAATTGGGACGAAATCGCCAATAGATAAGACCATTTTACAATTTGGGCCCAAGTTAGAAGCAGAGCCTAAGGTGTAAATTATCGATAGTCCATATCTCGGAAACTATAAGAGATAATGCAATTTGGCAACCGACAATGTAATTAGCATGCCGAATATTACTTGGAATGTGAATGGGAACGAAATCGCCAATAGATAAGACCATTTTACAATTTGGGCCCAAGTTAGAAGCAGAGCCAAAGGTGTAAATTATTGATAGTCCATATCTCGGAAACTATAAGAGATAATGCAATTTCGCAACCGGCAATGTAATTAGCATGCCGAATATCACTTGGAATGTGAATTGGGACGAAATCGCCAATAGATAAGACCATTTTACAATTTGGGCCCAAGTTAGAAGCAGAGCCTAAGGTGTAAATTATCGATAGTCCATATCTCGGAAACTATAAGAGATAATGCAATTTGGCAACCGGCAATGTAATTAGCATGCCGAATATTACTTGGAATGTGAATTGGAACGAAATCGCCAATAGATAAGACCATTTTACAATTTGGGCCCAAGTTAGAAGCAGAGCCTAAGGTGTAAATTATCGATAGTCCATATCTCGGAAACTATAAGAGATAATGCAATTTTGCAACCGGCAATGTAATTAGCATGCCGAATATTACTTGGAATGTGAATTGGAACGAAATCGCCAATAGATAAGACCATTTTACAGTTTGGGCCCAAGTTAGAAGCAGAGCCTAAGGTTAAAAATAATCGATAGTCCATATCTCGGAAACTATAAGAGATAATGCAATTTGGCAACCGGCAATGTAAATAGCATGCCGAATATTACTTGGAATGTGAATTGGATCGAAATCGCCAATAGGTAAGACCATTTTACAATTTGGGCCCAAGTTAGAAGCAGAGCCTAAGGTGTAAATTATCGATAGTCCATATCTCGGAAACTATAAGAGATAATGCAACTTGGCCACCGGCAATGTAATTAGCATGCCGAATATTACTTGGAATGTGAATTGGAACGAAATCGCCAATAGGTAAGACCATTTTACAATTTGGGCCCAAGTTAGAAGCAGAGCCTAAGGTGTAAATTATCGATAGTCCATATCTCGGAAACTATAAGAGATAATTCAATTTGGCAACCGGCAATGTAATTAGCATGCCGAATATTACTTGGAATGTGAATTGGAACGAAATCGCCAATAGATAAGACCATTTTACAATTTGGGCCCAAGTTAGAAGCAGAGCCTAAGGTGTAAATTATCGATAGTCCATATCTCGGAAACTATCAGAGATAATGCAATTTGGCAACCGGCAATGTAATTAGCATGCCGAATATTACTTGGAATGTGAATTGGAACGAAATCGCCAATAGATAAGACGATTTTACAATTTGGGCCCAAGTTAGAAGCAGAGCCTAAGGTGTAAATTATCGATAGTCCATATCTCGGAAACTATAAGAGATAATGCAATTTGGCAACCGGCAATTTAATTAGCATGCCGAATATTACTTGGAATGTGAATTGGAACGAAATCGCCAATAGATAAGACCATTTTACAATTTGGGCCCAAGTTAGAAGCAGAGCCTAAGGTGTAAATTATCGATAGTCTATATCTCGTAAACTATAAGAGACAATGCAATTTGGCAACCGGCAATGTAATTAGCATGCCGAATATTACTTGGAATGTGAATTGGAACGAAATCGCCAATAGATAAGACCATTTTACAATTTGGGCCCAAGTTAGAAGCAGAGCCTAAGGTGTAAATTATCGATAGTCCATATCTCGGAAACTATAAGAGATAATGCAATTTGGCAACCGGCAATGTAATCAGCATGCCGAATATTACTTGGAATGTGAATTGGAACGAAATCGCCAATAGATACGGCCATTTTAAAATTTGGGCCCAAGTTAGAAGCAGAGCCTAAGGTGTAAATTATCGATAGTCCATATCTCGGAAACTATAAGAGATAATGCAATTTGGCAACCGGCAATGTAAT
This sequence comes from Rhynchophorus ferrugineus, assembly GCF_030347505.1. Classification (NCBI taxonomy): domain Eukaryota; kingdom Metazoa; phylum Arthropoda; class Insecta; order Coleoptera; family Curculionidae; genus Rhynchophorus; species Rhynchophorus ferrugineus. The sequence goes on along the minus strand of NW_027472588.1, from coordinate 21,822,722 downwards.
TAGCATGCCGAATATTACTTGGAATGTGAATTGGAACGAAATCGCCAATAGATAAGACCATTTTACAATTTGGGCCCAAGTTAGAAGCAGAGCCTAAGGTGTAAATTATCGATAGTCCATATCTCGGAAACTATAAGAGATAATGCAACTTGGCCACCGGCAATGTAATTAGCATGCCGAATATTACTTGGAATGTGAATTGGAACGAAATCGCCAATAGATAAGACCATTTTACAATTTGGGCCCAAGTTAGAAGCAGAGCCTAAGGTGTAAATTATCGATAGTCCATATCTCGGAAACTATAAGAGATAATGCAATTTGGCAACCGGCAATGTAATTAGCATGCCGAATATTACTTGGAATGTGAATTGGAACGAAATCGCCAATAGATAAGACCATTTTACAATTTGGGCCCAAGTTAGAAGCAGAGCCTAAGGTGTAAATTATCGATAGTCCATATCTCGGAAACTATAAGAGATAATGCAATTTGGCAACCGGCAATGTAATTAGCATGCCGAATATTACTTGGAATGTGAATTGGAACGAAATCGCCAATAGATAAGACCATTTTACAGTTTGGGCCCAAGTTAGAAGCAGAGCCTAAGGTTAAAAATAATCGATAGTCCATATCTCGGAAACTATAAGAGATAATGCAATTTGGCAACCGGCAATGTAAATAGCATGCCGAATATTACTTGGAATGTGAATTGGATCGAAATCGCCAATAGGTAAGACCATTTTACAATTTGGGCCCAAGTTAGAAGCAGAGCCTAAGGTGTAAATTATCGATAGTCCATATCTCGGAAACTATAAGAGATAATGCAACTTGGCCACCGGCAATGTAATTAGTATGCCGAATATTACTTGGAATGTGAATTGGAACGAAATCGCCAATAGGTAAGACCATTTTACAATTTGGTCCCAAGTTAGAAGCAGAGCCTAAGGTGTAAATTATCGATAGTCCATATCTCGGAAACTATAAGAGATAATTCAATTTGGCAACCGGCAATGTAATTAGCATGCCGAATATTACTTGGAATGTGAATTGGAACGAAATCGCCAATAGATAAGACCATTTTACAATTTGGGCCCAAGTTAGAAGCAGAGCCTAAGGTGTAAATTATCGATAGTCCATATCTCGGAAACTATCAGAGATAATGCAATTTGGCAACCGGCAATGTAATTAGCATGCCGAATATTACTTGGAATGTGAATTGGAACGAAATCGCCAATAGATAAGACGATTTTACAATTTGGGCCCAAGTTAGAAGCAGAGCCTAAGGTGTAAATTATCGATAGTCCATATCTCGGAAACTATAAGAGATAATGCAATTTGGCAACCGGCAATTTAATTAGCATGCCGAATATTACTTGGAATGTGAATTGGAACGAAATCGCCAATAGATAAGACCATTTTACAATTTGGGCCCAAGTTAGAAGCAGAGCCTAAGGTGTAAATTATCGATAGTCTATATCTCGGAAACTATAAGAGACAATGCAATTTGGCAACCGGCAATGTAATTAGCATGCCGAATATTACTTGGAATGTGAATTGGAACGAAATCGCCAATAGATAAGACCATTTTACAATTTGGGCCCAAGTTAGAAGCAGAGCCTAAGGTGTAAATTATCGATAGTCCATTTCTCGGAAACTATCAGAGATAATGCAATTTGGCAACCGGCAATGTAATTAGCATGCCGAATATTACTTGGAATGTGAATTGGAACGAAATCGCCAATAGATAAGACGATTTTACAATTTGGGCCCAAGTTAGAAGCAGAGCCTAAGGTGTAAATTATCGATAGTCCATATCTCGGAAACTATAAGAGATAATGCAATTTGGCAACCGGCAATTTAATTAGCATGCCGAATATTACTTGGAATGTGAATTGGAACGAAATCGCCAATAGATAAGACCATTTTACAATTTGGGCCCAAGTTAGAAGCAGAGCCTAAGGTGTAAATTATCGATAGTCCATATCTCGGAAACTATAAGAGATAATGCAATTTGGCAACCGGCAATGTAATCAGCATGCCGAATATTACTTGGAATGTGAATTGGAACGAAATCGCCAATAGATACGGCCATTTTAAAATTTGGGCCCAAGTTAGAAGCAGAGCCTAAGGTGTAAATTATCGATAGTCCATATCTCGGAAACTATAAGAGATAATGCAATTTGGCAACCGGCAATGTAATTAGCATGCCGAATATTACTTGGAATGTGAATTGGAACGAAATCGCCAATAGATAAGACCATTTTACAATTTGGGCCCAAGTTAGAAGCAGAGCCTAAGGTGTAAATTATCGATAGTCCATATCTCGGAAACTATAAGAGATAATGCAACTTGGCCACCGGCAATGTAATTAGCATGCCGAATATTACTTGGAATGTGAATTGGAACGAAATCGCCAATAGATAAGACCATTTTACAATTTGGGCCCAAGTTAGAAGCAGAGCCTAAGGTGTAAATTATCGATAGTCCATATCTCGGAAACTATAAGAGATAATGCAATTTGGCAACCGGCAATGTAATTAGCATGCCGAATATTACTTGGAATGTGAATTGGAACGAAATCGCCAATAGATAAGACCATTTTACAATTTGGGCCCAAGTTAGAAGCAGAGCCTAAGGTGTAAATTATCGATAGTCCATATCTCGGAAACTATAAGAGATAATGCAATTTGGCAACCGGCAATGTAATTAGCATGCCGAATATTACTTGGAATGTGAATTGGAACGAAATCGCCAATAGATAAGACCATTTTACAGTTTGGGCCCAAGTTAGAAGCAGAGCCTAAGGTTAAAAATAATCGATAGTCCATATCTCGGAAACTATAAGAGATAATGCAATTTGGCAACCGGCAATGTAAATAGCATGCCGAATATTACTTGGAATGTGAATTGGATCGAAATCGCCAATAGGTAAGACCATTTTACAATTTGGGCCCAAGTTAGAAGCAGAGCCTAAGGTGTAAATTATCGATAGTCCATATCTCGGAAACTATAAGAGATAATGCAACTTGGCCACCGGCAATGTAATTAGCATGCCGAATATTACTTGGAATGTGAATTGGAACGAAATCGCCAATAGGTAAGACCATTTTACAATTTGGGCCCAAGTTAGAAGCAGAGCCTAAGGTGTAAATTATCGATAGTCCATATCTCGGAAACTATAAGAGATAATTCAATTTGGCAACCGGCAATGTAATTAGCATGCCGAATATTACTTGGAATGTGAATTGGAACGAAATCGCCAATAGATAAGACCATTTTACAATTTGGGCCCAAGTTAGAAGCAGAGCCTAAGGTGTAAATTATCGATAGTCCATATCTCGGAAACTATCAGAGATAATGCAATTTGGCAACCGGCAATGTAATTAGCATGCCGAATATTACTTGGAATGTGAATTGGAACGAAATCGCCAATAGATAAGACGATTTTACAATTTGGGCCCAAGTTAGAAGCAGAGCCTAAGGTGTAAATTATCGATAGTCCATATCTCGGAAACTATAAGAGATAATGCAATTTGGCAACCGGCAATTTAATTAGCATGCCGAATATTACTTGGAATGTGAATTGGAACGAAATCGCCAATAGATAAGACCATTTTACAATTTGGGCCCAAGTTAGAAGCAGAGCCTAAGGTGTAAATTATCGATAGTCTATATCTCGGAAACTATAAGAGACAATGCAATTTGGCAACCGGCAATGTAATTAGCATGCCGAATATTACTTGGAATGTGAATTGGAACGAAATCGCCAATAGATAAGACCATTTTACAATTTGGGCCCAAGTTAGAAGCAGAGCCTAAGGTGTAAATTATCGATAGTCCATATCTCGGAAACTATAAGAGATAATGCAATTTGGCAACCGGCAATGTAATCAGCATGCCGAATATTACTTGGAATGTGAATTGGAACGAAATCGCCAATAGATACGGCCATTTTAAAATTTGGGCCCAAGTTAGAAGCAGAGCCTAAGGTGTAAATTATCGATAGTCCATATCTCGGAAACTATAAGAGATAATGCAATTTGGCAACCGGCAATGTAATTAGCATGCCGAATATTACTTGGAATGTGAATTGGAACGAAATCGCCAATAGATAAGACCATTTTACAATTTGGGCCCAAGTTAGAAGCAGAGCCTAAGGTGTAAATTATCGATAGTCCATATCTCGGAAACTATAAGAGATAATGCAACTTGGCCACCGGCAATGTAATTAGCATGCCGAATATTACTTGGAATGTGAATTGGAACGAAATCGCCAATAGATAAGACCATTTTACAATTTGGGCCCAAGTTAGAAGCAGAGCCTAAGGTGTAAATTATTGATAGTCCATATCTCGGAAACTATAAGAGATAATGCAATTTGGCAACCGGCAATGTAATTAGCATGCCGAATATTACTTGGAATGTGAATTGGAACGAAATCGCCAATAGATAAGACCATTTTACAATTTGGGCCCAAGTTAGAAGCAGAGCCTAAGGTGTAAATTATCGATAGTCCATATCTCGGAAACTATAAGAGATAATGCAATTTGGCAACCGGCAATGTAATCAGCATGCCGAATATTACTTGGAATGTGAATTGGAACGAAATCGCCAATAGATAAGGCCATTTTAAAATTTGGGCCCAAGTTAGAAGCAGAGCCTAAGGTGTAAATTATCGATAGTCCATATCTCGGAAACTATAAGAGATAATGCAATTTGGCAACCGGCAATGTAATTAGCATGCCGAATATTACTTGGAATGTGAATTGGAACGAAATCGCCAATAGATAAGACCATTTTACAATTTGGGCCCAAGTTAGAAGCAGAGCCTAAGGTGTAAATTATCGATAGTCCATATCTCGGAAACTATAAGAGATAATGCAATTTGGCAACCGGCAATGTAATTAGCATGCCGAATATTACTTGGAATGTGAATTGGAACGAAATCGCCAATAGATAAGACCATTTTACAATTTGGGCCCAAGTTAGAAGCAGAGCCTAAGGTGTAAATTATTGATAGTCCATATCTCGGAAACTATAAGAGATAATGCAATTTCGCAACCGGCAATGTAATTAGCATGCCGAATATTACTTGGAGTGTGAATTGGAACGAAATCGCCAATAGATAAGACCATTTTACAATTTGGGCCCAAGTTAGAAGCAGAGCCTAAGGTGTAAATTATCGATAGTCCATATCTCGGAAACTATAAGAGATAATGCAATTTGGCAACCGGCAATGTAATTAGCATGCCGAATATTACTTGGAATGTGAAATGGAACGAAATCGCCAATAGATAAGACCATTTTACAATTTGGGCCCAAGTTAGAAGCAGAGCCTAAGGTGTAAATTATCGATAGTCCATATCTCGGAAACTATAAGAGATAATGCAATTTGGCAACCGGCAATGTAATTAGCATGCCGAATATTACTTGGAATGTGAATTGGAACGAAATCGCCAATAGATAAGACCATTTTACAATTTGGGCCCAAGTTAGAAGCAGAGCCTAAGGTGTAAATTATCGATAGTCCATATCTCGGAAACTATAAGAGATAATGCAATTTGGCAACCGACAATGTAATTAGCATGCCGAATATTACTTGGAATGTGAATGGGAACGAAATCGCCAATAGATAAGACCATTTTACAATTTGGGCCCAAGTTAGAAGCAGAGCCTAAGGTGTAAATTATTGATAGTCCATATCTCGGAAACTATAAGAGATAATGCAATTTCGCAACCGGCAATGTAATTAGAATGCCGAATATCATTTGGAATGTGAATTGGGACGAAATCGCCAATAGATAAGACCATTTTACAATTTGGGCCCAAGTTAGAAGCAGAGCCTAAGGTGTAAATTATCGATAGTCCATATCTCGGAAACTATAAGAGATAATGCAATTTGGCAACCGGCAATGTAATTAGCATGCCGAATATTACTTGGAATGTGAATTGGAACGAAATCGCCAATAGATAAGACCATTTTACAATTTGGGCCCAAGTTAGAAGCAGAGCCTAAGGTGTAAATTATCGATAGTCCATATCTCGGAAACTATAAGAGATAATGCAATTTGGCAACCGGCAATGTAATTAGCATGCCGAATATTACTTGGAATGTGAATTGGAACGAAATCGCCAATAGATAAGACCATTTTACAGTTTGGGCCCAAGTTAGAAGCAGAGCCTAAGGTTAAAAATAATCGATAGTCCATATCTCGGAAACTATAAGAGATAATGCAATTTGGCAACCGGCAATGTAAATAGCATGCCGAATATTACTTGGAATGTGAATTGGATCGAAATCGCCAATAGGTAAGACCATTTTACAATTTGGGCCCAAGTTAGAAGCAGAGCCTAAGGTGTAAATTATCGATAGTCCATATCTCGGAAACTATAAGAGATAATGCAACTTGGCCACCGGCAATGTAATTAGCATGCCGAATATTACTTGGAATGTGAATTGGAACGAAATCGCCAATAGGTAAGACCATTTTACAATTTGGGCCCAAGTTAGAAGCAGAGCCTAAGGTGTAAATTATCGATAGTCCATATCTCGGAAACTATAAGAGATAATTCAATTTGGCAACCGGCAATGTAATTAGCATGCCGAATATTACTTGGAATGTGAATTGGAACGAAATCGCCAATAGATAAGACCATTTTACAATTTGGGCCCAAGTTAGAAGCAGAGCCTAAGGTGTAAATTATCGATAGTCCATATCTCGGAAACTATCAGAGATAATGCAATTTGGCAACCGGCAATGTAATTAGCATGCCGAATATTACTTGGAATGTGAATTGGAACGAAATCGCCAATAGATAAGACGATTTTACAATTTGGGCCCAAGTTAGAAGCAGAGCCTAAGGTGTAAATTATCGATAGTCCATATCTCGGAAACTATAAGAGATAATGCAATTTGGCAACCGGCAATTTAATTAGCATGCCGAATATTACTTGGAATGTGAATTGGAACGAAATCGCCAATAGATAAGACCATTTTACAATTTGGGCCCAAGTTAGAAGCAGAGCCTAAGGTGTAAATTATCGATAGTCTATATCTCGGAAACTATAAGAGACAATGCAATTTGGCAACCGGCAATGTAATTAGCATGCCGAATATTACTTGGAATGTGAATTGGAACGAAATCGCCAATAGATAAGACCATTTTACAATTTGGGCCCAAGTTAGAAGCAGAGCCTAAGGTGTAAATTATCGATAGTCCATATCTCGGAAACTATAAGAGATAATGCAATTTGGCAACCGGCAATGTAATCAGCATGCCGAATATTACTTGGAATGTGAATTGGAACGAAATCGCCAATAGATACGGCCATTTTAAAATTTGGGCCCAAGTTAGAAGCAGAGCCTAAGGTGTAAATTATCGATAGTCCATATCTCGGAAACTATAAGAGATAATGCAATTTGGCAACCGGCAATGTAATTAGCATGCCGAATATTACTTGGAATGTGAATTGGAACGAAATCGCCAATAGATAAGACCATTTTACAATTTGGGCCCAAGTTAGAAGCAGAGCCTAAGGTGTAAATTATCGATAGTCCATATCTCGGAAACTATAAGAGATAATGCAACTTGGCCACCGGCAATGTAATTAGCATGCCGAATATTACTTGGAATGTGAATTGGAACGAAATCGCCAATAGATAAGACCATTTTACAATTTGGGCCCAAGTTAGAAGCAGAGCCTAAGGTGTAAATTATCGATAGTCCATATCTCGGAAACTATAAGAGATAATGCAATTTGGCAACCGGCAATGTAATTAGCATGCCGAATATTACTTGGAATGTGAATTGGAACGAAATCGCCAATAGATAAGACCATTTTACAATTTGGGCCCAAGTTAGAAGCAGAGCCTAAGGTGTAAATTATCGATAGTCCATATCTCGGAAACTATAAGAGATAATGCAATTTGGCAACCGGCAATGTAATTAGCATGCCGAATATTAGTTGGAATGTGAATTGGAACGAAATCGCCAATAGATAAGACCATTTTACAATTTGGGCCCAAGTTAGAAGCAGAGCCTAAGGTGTAAATTATCGATAGTCCATATCTCGGAAACTATAAGAGATAATGCAACTTGGCAACCGGCAATGTAATTAGCATGCCGAATATTACTTGGAATGTGAATTGGAACGAAATCGCCAATAGATAAGACCATTTTACAATTTGGGCCCAAGTTAGAAGCAGAGCCTAAGGTGTAAATTATCGATAGTCCATATCTCGGAAACTATAAGAGATAATGCAATTTGGCAACCGGCAATGTAATTAGCATGCCGAATATTACTTGGAATGTGAATTGGAACGAAATCGCCAATAGATAAGACGATTTTACAATTTGGGCCCAAGTTAGAAGCAGAGCCTAAGGTGTAAATTATCGATAGTCCATATCTCGGAAACTATAAGAGATAATGCAATTTGGCAACCGGCAATGTAATTAGCATGCCGAATATTACTTGGAATGTGAATTGGAACGAAATCGCCAATAGATAAGATCATTTTACAATTTGGGCCCAAGTTAGAAGCAGAGCCTAAGGTGTAAATTATTGATAGTCCATATCTCGGAAACTATAAGAGATAATGCAATTTCGCAACCGGCAATGTAATTAGCATGCCGAATATTACTTGGAATGTGAATTGGAACGAAATCGCCAATAGATAAGACCATTTTACAATTTGGGCCCAAGTTAGAAGCAGAGCCTAAGGTGTAAATTATCGATAGTCCATATCTCGGAAACTATAAGAGATAATGCAATTTGGCAACCGGCAATGTAATTAGCATGCCGAATATTACTTGGAATGTGAATTGGAACGAAATCGCCAATAGATAAGACCATTTTACAATTTGGGCCCAAGTTAGAAGCAGAGCCTAAGGTGTAAATTATCGATAGTCCATATCTCGGAAACTATAAGAGATAATGCAATTTGGCAACCGGCAATGTAATTAGCATGCCGAATATTACTTGGAATGTGAATTGGAACGAAATCGCCAATAGATAAGACCATTTTACAATTTGGGCCCAAGTTAGAAGCAGAGCCTAAGGTGTAAATTATCGATAGTCCATATCTCGGAAACTATAAGAGATAATGCAATTTGGCAACCGGCAATGTAATTAGCATGCCGAATATTACTTGGAATGTGAATTGGAACGAAATCGCCAATAGATAAGACCATTTTACAATTTGGGCCTAAGTTAGAAGCAGAGCCTAAGGTGTAAATTATCGATAGTCCATATCTCGGAAACTATAAGAGATAATGCAATTTGGCAACCGGCAATGTAATTAGCATGCCGAATATTACTTGGAATGTGAATTGGAACGAAATCGCCAATAGATAAGACCATTTTACAATTTGGGCCCAAGTTAGAAGCAGAGCCTAAGGTGTAAATTATCGATAGTCTATATCTCGGAAACTATAAGAGATAATGCAATTTCGCAACCGGCAATGTAATTAGCATGCCGAATATTACTTGGAATGTGAATTGGAACGAAATCGCCAATAGATAAGACCATTTTACAATTTGGGCCCAAGTTAGAAGCAGAGCCTAAGGTGTAAATTATCGATAGTCCATATCTCGGAAACTATAAGAGATAATGCAATTTGGCAACCGGCAATGTAATTAGCATGCCGAATATTACTTGGAATGTGAATTGGAACGAAATCGCCAATAGATAAGACCATTTTACAATTTGGGCCCAAGTTAGAAGCAGAGCCTAAGGTGTAAATTATCGATAGTCCATATCTCGGAAACTATAAGAGATAATGCAATTTGGCAACCGGCAATGTAATTAGCATGCCGAATATTACTTGGAATGTGAATTGGAACGAAATCGCCAATAGATAAGACCATTTTACAATTTGGGCCCAAGTTAGAAGCAGAGCCTAAGGTGTAAATTATCGATAGTCCATATCTCGGAAACTATAAGAGATAATGCAATTTGGCAACCGGCAATGTAATTAGCATGCCGAATATTACTTGGAATGTGAATTGGAACGAAATCGCCAATAGATAAGACCATTTTACAATTTGGGCCCAAGTTAGAAGCAGAGCCTAAGGTGTAAATTATTGATAGTCCATATCTCGGAAACTATAAGAGATAATGCAATTTCGCAACCGGCAATGTAATTAGCATGCCGAATATTACTTGGAATGTGAATTGGAACGAAATCGCCAATAGATAAGACCATTTTACAATTTGGGCCCAAGTTAGAAGCAGAGCCTAAGGTGTAAATTATCGATAGTCCATATCTCGGAAACTATAAGAGATAATGCAATTTGGCAACCGGCAATGTAATTAGCATACCGAATATTACTTGGAATGTGAATTGGAACGAAATCGCAAATAGATAAGACCATTTTACAATTTGGGCCCAAGTTAGAAGCAGAGCCTAAGGTGTAAGTTATCGATAGTCCATATCTCGGAAACTATAAGAGATAATGCAATTTGGCAACCGGCAATGTAATTAGCATACCGAATATTACTTGGAATGTGAATTGGAACGAAATCGCAAATAGATAAGACCATTTTACAATTTGGGCCCAAGTTAGAAGCAGAGCCTAAGGTGTAAGTTATCGATAGTCCATATCTCGGAAACTATAAGAGATAATGCAATTTGGCAAACGGCAATGTAATTAGCATGCCGAATATTACTTGGAATGTGAATTGGAACGAAATCGCCAATAGATAAGACCATTTTACAATTTGGGCCCAAGTTAGAAGCAGAGCCTAAGGTGTAAAGTATCGATAGTCCATATCTCGGAAACTATAAGAGATAATGCAATTTGGCAAACGGCAATGTAATTAGCATGCCGAATATTACTTGGAATGTGAATTGGAACGAAATCGCCAATAGGTAAGACCATTTTACAATTTGGGCCCAAGTTAGAAGCAGAGCCTAAGGTGTAAATTATCGATAGTCCATATCTCGGAAACTATAAGAGATAATGCAATTTGGCAACCGGCAATGTAATTAGCATGCCGAATATTACTTGGAATGTGAATTGGAACGAAATCGCCAATAGATAAGACCATTTTACAATTTGGGCCCAAGTTAGAAGCAGAGCCTAAGGTGTAAATTATCGATAGTCCATATCTCGGAAACTATAAGAGATAATGCAATTTGGCAACCGGCAATGTAATTAGCATGCCGAATATTACTTGGAATGTGAATTGGAACGAAATCGCCAATAGATAAGACCATTTTACAATTTGGGCCCAAGTTAGAAGCAGAGCCTAAGGTGTAAATTATCGATAGTCCATATCTCGGAAACTATAAGAGATAATGCAATTTGGCAACCGGCAATGTAATTAGCATGCCGAATATTACTTGGAATGTGAATTGCAACGAAATCGCCAATAGATAAGACCATTTTACAATTTGGGCCCAAGTTAGAAGCAGAGCCTAAGGTGTAAATTATCGATAGTCCATATCTCGGAAACTATAAGAGATAATGCAATTTGGCAACCGGCAATTTAATTAGCATGCCGAATATTACTTGGAATGTGAATTGGAACAAAATCGCCAATAGATAAGACCATTTTACAATTTGAGCCCAAGTTAGAAGCAGAGCCTAAGGTGTAAATTATTGATAGTCCATATCTCGGAAACTATAAGAGATAATGCAATTTCGCAACCGGCAATGTAATTAGCATGCCGAATATCACTTGGAGTGTGAATTGGAACGAAATCGCCAATAGATAAGACCATTTTACAATTTGGGCCCAAGTTAGAAGCAGAGCCTAAGGTGTAAATTATCGATAGTCCATATCTCGGAAACTATAAGAGATAATGCAATTTCGCAACCGGCAATGTAATTAGCATGCCGATATTACTTGGAGTGTGAATTGGAACGAAATCGCCAATAGATAAGACCATTTTACAATTTGGGCCCAAGTTAGAAGCAGAGCCTAAGGTGTAAAGTATCGATAGTCCATATCTCGGAAACTATAAGAGATAATGCAATTTGGCAACCGGCAATGTAATTAGCATGCCGAATATTACTTGGAATGTGAATTGGAACGAAATCGCCAATAGGTAAGACCATTTTACAATTTGGGCCCAAGTTAGAAGCAGAGCCTAAGGTGTAAATTATCGATAGTCCATATCTCGGAAACTATAAGAGATAATGCAATTTGGCAACCGGCAATGTAATTAGCATGCCGAATATTACTTGGAATGTGAATTGGAACGAAATCGCCAATAGATAAGAACATTTTACAATTTGGGCCCAAGTTAGAAGCAGAGCCTAAGGTGTAAATTATCGATAGTCCATATCTCGGAAACTATAAGAGATAATGCAATTTGGCAACCGGCAATGTAATTAGCATGCCGAATATTACTTGGAATGTGAATTGGAACGAAATCGCCAATAGATAAGACCATTTTACAATTTGGGCCCAAGTTAGAAGCAGAGCCTAAGGTGTAAATTATCGATAGTCCATATCTCGGAAACTATAAGAGATAAAGCAATTTGGCAACCGGCAATGTAATTAGCATGCCGAATATTACTTGTAATGTGAATTGCAACGAAATCGCCAATAGATAAGACCATTTTACAATTTGGGCCCAAGTTAGAAGCAGAGCCTAAGGTGTAAATTATCGATAGTCCATATCCCGGAAACTATAAGAGATAATGCAATTTGGCAACCGGCAATGTAATTAGCATGCCGAATATTACTTGGAATGTGAATTGGAACAAAATCGCCAATAGATAAGACCATTTTACAATTTGAGCCCAAGTTAGAAGCAGAGCCTAAGGTGTAAATTATTGATAGTCCATATCTCGGAAACTATAAGAGATAATGCAATTTCGCAACCGGCAATGTAATTAGCATGCCGAATATCACTTGGAATGTGAATTGGGACGAAATCGCCAATAGATAAGACCATTTTACAATTTGGGCCCAAGTTAGAAGCAGAGCCTAAGGTGTAAATTATCGATAGTCCATATCTCGGAAACTATAAGAGATAATGCAATTTGGCAACCGGCAATGTAATTAGCATGCCGAATATTACTTGGAATGCGAATTGTAACGAAATCGCCAATAGATAAGACCATTTTACAATTTGGGCCCAAGTTAGAAGCAGAGCTTAAGGTGTAAATTATCGATAGTCCATATCTCGGAAACTATAAGAGATAATGCAATTTGGCAACCGGCAATGTAATTAGCATGCCGAATAGTACTTGGAATGTGAATTGGAACGAAATCGCCAATAGGTAAGACCATTTTACAATTTGGGCCCAAGTTAGAAGCAGAGCCTAAGGTGTAAATTATCGATAGTCCATATCTTGGAAACTATAAGAGATAATTCAATTTGGCAACCGGCAATGTAATTAGCATGCCGAATATTACTTGGAATGTGAATTGGAACGAAATCGCCAATAGATAAGACCATTTTACAATTTGGGCCCAAGTTAGAAGCAGAGCCTAAGGTGTAAATTATCGATAGTCCATATCTCGGAAACTATAAGAGATAATGCAATTTGGCAACCGGCAATGTAATTAGCATGCCGAATATTACTTGGAATGTGAATTGGAACGAAATCGCCTATAGATAAGACCATTTTACAATTTGGGCCCAAGTTAGAAGCAGAGCCTAAGGTGTAAATTATCGATAGTCCATATCTTGGAAACTATAAGAGATAATTCAATTTGGCAACCGGCAATGTAATTAGCATGCCGAATATTACTTGGAATGTGAATTGGAACGAAATCGCCAATAGATAAGACCATTTTACAATTTGGGCCCAAGTTAGAAGCAGAGCCTAAGGTGTAAATTATCGATAGTCCATATCTCGGAAACTATAAGAGATAATGCAATTTGGCAACCGGCAATGTAATTAGCATGCCGAATATTACTTGGAATGTGAATTGGAACGAAATCGCCTATAGATAAGACCATTTTACAATTTGGGCCCAAGTTAGAAGCAGAGCCTATGGTGTAAATTATCGATAGTCCATATCTCGGAAACTATAAGAGATAATGCAATTTGGCAACCGGCAATGTAATTAGCATGCCGAATATTACTTGGAATGTGAATTGGAACGAAATCGCCAATAGATAAGACGATTTTACAATTTGGGCCCAAGTTAGAAGCAGAGCCTAAGGTGTAAATTATCGATAGTCCATATCTCGGAAACTATAAGAGATAATGCAATTTGGCAACCGGCAATGTAATTAGCATGCCGAATATTACTTGGAATGTGAATTGGAACGAATTCGCCAATAGATAAGACCATTTTACAATTTGGGCCCAAGTTAGAAGCAGAGCCTAAGGTGTAAATTATTGATAGTCCATATCTCGGAAACTATAAGAGATAATGCAATTTCGCAACCGGCAATGTAATTAGCATGCCGAATATTACTTGGAGTGTGAATTGGAACGAAATCGGAAAATAGATAAGACCATTTTACAATTTGGGCCCAAGTTAGAAGCAGAGCCTAAGGTGTAAATTATCGATAGTCCATATCTCGGAAACTATAAGAGATAATGCAATTTGGCAACCGGCAATGTAATTAGCATACCGAATATTACTTGGAATGTGAATTGGAACGAAATCGCCAATAGATAAGACCATTTTACAATTTGGGCCCAAGTTAGAAGCAGAGCCTAAGGTGTAAGTTATCGATAGTCCATATCTCGGAAACTATAAGAGATAATGCAATTTGGCAACCGGCAATGTAATTAGCATGCCGAATATTACTTGGAATGTGAATTGGAACGAAATCGCCAATAGATAAGACCATTTTACAATTTGGGCCCAAGTTAGAAGCAGAGCCTAAGGTGTAAAGTATCGATTGTCCATATCTCGGAAACTATAAGAGATAATGCAATTTGGCAAACGGCAATGTAATTAGCATGCCGAATATTACTTGGAATGTGAATTGGAACGAAATCGCCAATAGGTAAGACCATTTTACAATTTGGGCCCAAGTTAGAAGCAGAGCCTAAGGTGTAAATTATCGATAGTCCATATCTCGGAAACTATAAGAGATAATGCAATTTGGCAACCGGCAATGTAATTAGCATGCCGAATATTACTTGGAATGTGAATTGGAACGAAATCGCCAATAGATAAGACCATTTTACAATTTGGGCCCAAGTTAGAAGCAGAGCCTAAGGTGTAAATTATCGATAGTCCATATCTCGGAAACTATAAGAGATAATGCAATTTGGCAACCGGCAATGTAATTAGCATGCCGAATATTACTTGGAATGTGAATTGGAACGAAATCGCCAATAGATAAGACCATTTTACAATTTGGGCCCAAGTTAGAAGCAGAGCCTAAGGTGTAAATTATCGATAGTCCATATCTCGGAAACTATAAGAGATAATGCAATTTGGCAACCGGCAATGTAATTAGCATGCCGAATATTACTTGGAATGTGAATTGCAACGAAATCGCCAATAGATAAGACCATTTTACAATTTGGGCCCAAGTTAGAAGCAGAGCCTAAGGTGTAAATTATCGATAGTCCATATCTCGGAAACTATAAGAGATAATGCAATTTGGCAACCGGCAATTTAATTAGCATGCCGAATATTACTTGGAATGTGAATTGGAACAAAATCGCCAATAGATAAGACCATTTTACAATTTGAGCCCAAGTTAGAAGCAGAGCCTAAGGTGTAAATTATTGATAGTCCATATCTCGGAAACTATAAGAGATAATGCAATTTCGCAACCGGCAATGTAATTAGCATGCCGAATATCACTTGGAATGTGAATTGGAACGAAATCGCCAATAGATAAGACCATTTTACAATTTGGGCCCAAGTTAGAAGCAGAGCCTAAGGTGTAAATTATCGATAGTCCATATCTCGGAAACTATAAGAGATAATGCAATTTCGCAACCGGCAATGTAATTAGCATGCCGATATTACTTGGAGTGTGAATTGGAACGAAATCGCCAATAGATAAGACCATTTTACAATTTGGGCCCAAGTTAGAAGCAGAGCCTAAGGTGTAAAGTATCGATAGTCCATATCTCGGAAACTATAAGAGATAATGCAATTTGGCAACCGGCAATGTAATTAGCATGCAGAATATTACTTGGAATGTGAATTGGAACGAAATCGCCAATAGGTAAGACCATTTTACAATTTGGGCCCAAGTTAGAAGCAGAGCCTAAGGTGTAAATTATCGATAGTCCATATCTCGGAAACTATAAGAGATAATGCAATTTGGCAACCGGCAATGTAATTAGCATGCCGAATATTACTTGGAATGTGAATTGGAACGAAATCGCCAATAGATAAGAACATTTTACAATTTGGGCCCAAGTTAGAAGCAGAGCCTAAGGTGTAAATTATCGATAGTCCATATCTCGGAAACTATAAGAGATAATGCAATTTGGCAACCGGCAATGTAATTAGCATGCCGAATATTACTTGGAATGTGAATTGGAACGAAATCGCCAATAGATAAGACCATTTTACAATTTGGGCCCAAGTTAGAAGCAGAGCCTAAGGTGTAAATTATCGATAGTCCATATCTCGGAAACTATAAGAGATAAAGCAATTTGGCAACCGGCAATGTAATTAGCATGCCGAATATTACTTGTAATGTGAATTGCAACGAAATCGCCAATAGATAAGACCATTTTACAATTTGGGCCCAAGTTAGAAGCAGAGCCTAAGGTGTAAATTATCGATAGTCCATATCCCGGAAACTATAAGAGATAATGCAATTTGGCAACCGGCAATGTAATTAGCATGCCGAATATTACTTGGAATGTGAATTGGAACAAAATCGCCAATAGATAAGACCATTTTACAATTTGAGCCCAAGTTAGAAGCAGAGCCTAAGGTGTAAATTATTGATAGTCCATATCTCGGAAACTATAAGAGATAATGCAATTTCGCAACCGGCAATGTAATTAGCATGCCGAATATCACTTGGAATGTGAATTGGGACGAAATCGCCAATAGATAAGACCATTTTACAATTTGGGCCCAAGTTAGAAGCAGAGCCTAAGGTGTAAATTATCGATAGTCCATATCTCGGAAACTATAAGAGATAATGCAATTTGGCAACCGGCAATGTAATTAGCATGCCGAATATTACTTGGAATGTGAATTGTAACGAAATCGCCAATAGATAAGACCATTTTACAATTTGGGCCCAAGTTAGAAGCAGAGCTTAAGGTGTAAATTATCGATAGTCCATATCTCGGAAACTATAAGAGATAATGCAATTTGGCAACCGGCAATGTAATTAGCATGCCGAATAGTACTTGGAATGTGAATTGGAACGAAATCGCCAATAGGTAAGACCATTTTACAATTTGGGCCCAAGTTAGAAGCAGAGCCTAAGGTGTAAATTATCGATAGTCCATATCTTGGAAACTATAAGAGATAATTCAATTTGGCAACCGGCAATGTAATTAGCATGCCGAATATTACTTGGAATGTGAATTGGAACGAAATCGCCAATAGATAAGACCATTTTACAATTTGGACCCAAGTTAGAAGCAGAGCCTAAGGTGTAAATTATCGATAGTCCATATCTCGGAAACTATAAGAGATAATGCAATTTGGCAACCGGCAATGTAATTAGCATGCCGAATATTACTTGGAATGTGAATTGGAACGAAATCGCCTATAGATAAGACCATTTTACAATTTGGGCCCAAGTTAGAAGCAGAGCCTATGGTGTAAATTATCGATAGTCCATATCTCGGAAACTATAAGAGATAATGCAATTTGGCAACCGGCAATGTAATTAGCATGCCGAATATTACTTGGAATGTGAATTGGAACGAAATCGCCAATAGATAAGACCATTTTACAATTTGGGCCCAAGTTAGAAGCAGAGCCTATGGTGTAAATTATCGATAGTCCATATCTCGGAAACTATAAGAGATAATGCAATTTGGCAACCGGCAATGTAATTAGCATGCCGAATATTACTTGGAATGTGAATTGGAACGAAATCGCCAATAGATAAGACCATTTTACAATTTGGGCCCAAGTTAGAAGCAGAGCCTAAGGTGTAAATTATCGATAGTCCATATCTCGGAAACTATAAGAGATAATGCAATTTGGCAACCGGCAATGTAATTAGCATGCCGAATATTACTTGGAATGTGAATTGGAACGAAATCGCCAATAGATAAGACCATTTTACAATTTTGGCCCAAGTTAGAAGCAGAGCCTAAGGTGTAAATTATCGATAGTCCATATCTCGGAAACTATAAGAGATAATGCAATTTGGCAACCGGCAATGTAATTAGCATGCCGAATATTACTTGGAATGTGAATTGGAACGAAATCGCCAATAGATAAGACCATTTTACAATTTTGGCCCAAGTTAGAAGCAGAGCCTAAGGTGTAAATTATCGATAGTCCATATCTCGGAAACTATAAGAGATAATGCAATTTGGCAACCGGCAATGTAATTAGCATGCCGAATATTACTTGGAATGTGAATTGGAACGAAATCGCCAATAGATAAGACCATTTTACAATTTGGGCCCAAGTTAGAAGCAGAGCCTAAGGTGTAAATTATCGATAGTCCATATCTCTGAAACTATAAGAGATAATGCAATTTTGCAACCGGCAATGTAATTAGCATGCCGAATATTACTTGGAATGTGAATTGGGACGAAATCGCCAATAGATAAGGCCATTTTACAATTTGGGCCCAAGTTAGAAGCAGAGCCTAAGGTGTAAATTATCGATAGTCCATATCTCGGAAACTATAAGAGATAATGCAATTTGGCAACCGGCAATGTAATTAGCATGCTGAATATTACTTGGAATGTGAATTGGAACGAAATCGCCAATAGATAAGACCATTTTACAATTTGGGCCCAAGTTAGAAGCAGAGCCTAAGGTGTAAATTATCGATAGTCCATATCTCGGAAACTATAAGAGATAATGCAATTTGGCAACCGGCAATGTAATTAGCATGCCGAATATTACTTGGACTGTGAATTGGAACGAAATCGCCAATAGATAAGACCATTTTACAGTTTGGGCCCAAGTTAGAAGCAGAGCCTAAGGTTAAAAATAATCGATAGTCCATATCTCGGAAACTATAAGAGATAATGCAATTTGGCAACCGGCAATGTAATTAGCATACCGAATATTACTTGGAATGTGAATTGGAACGAAATCGCCAATAGATAAGACCATTTTACAATTTGGGCCCAAGTTAGAAGCAGAGCCTAAGGTGTAAATTATCGATAGTCCATATCTCGGAAACTATAAGAGATAATGCAACTTGGCCAACGGCAATGTAATTAGCATGCCGAATATTACTTGGAATGTGAATTGGAACGAAATCGCCAATAGGTAAGACCATTTTACAATTTGGGCCCAAGTTAGAAGCAGAGCCTAAGGTGTAAATTATCGATAGTCCATATCTCGGAAACTATAAGAGATAATTCAATTTGGCAACCGGCAATGTAATTAGCATGCCGAATATTACTTGGAATGTGAATTGGAACGAAATCGCCAATAGATAAGACCATTTTACAATTTGGGCCCAAGTTAGAAGCAGAGCCTAAGGTGTAAATTATCGATAGTCCATATCTCGGAAACTATAAGAGATAATGCAATTTGGCAACCGGCAATGTAATTAGCATGCCGAATATTACTTGGAATGTGAATTGGAACGAAATCGCCAATAGATAAGACGATTTTACAATTTGGGCCCAAGTTAGAAGCAGAGCCTAAGGTGTAAATTATCGATAGTCCATATCTCGGAAACTATAAGAGATAATGCAATTTGGCAACCGGCAATTTAATTAGCATGCCGAATATTACTTGGAATGTGAATTGGAACGAAATCGCCAATAGATAAGACCATTTTACAATTTGGGCCCAAGTTAGAAGCAGAGCCTAAGGTGTAAATTATCGATAGTCCATATCTCGGAAACTATAAGAGATAATGCAATTTGGCAACCGGCAATGTAATTAGCATGCCGAATATTACTTGGAATGTGAATTGGAACGAAATCGCCAATAGATAAGACCATTTTACAATTTGGGCCCAAGTTAGAAGCAGAGCCTAAGGTGTAAATTATCGATAGTCCATATCTCGGAAACTATAAGAGATAATGCAATTTGGCAACCGGCAATGAAATCAGCATGCCGAATATTACTTGGAATGTGAATTGGAACGAAATCGCCAATAGATAAGGCCATTTTACAATTTGGGCCCAAGTTAGAAGCAGAGCCTAAGGTGTAAATTATCGATAGTCCATATCTCGGAAACTATAAGAGATAATGCAATTTGGCAATCGGCAATGTAATTAGCATGCCGAATATTACTTGGAATGTGAATTGGAACGAAATCGCCAATAGATAAGACCATTTTACAATTTGGGCCCAGGTTAGAAGCAGAGCCTAAGGTGTAAATTATCGATAGTCCATATCTCGGAAACTATAAGAGATAATGCAATTTGGCAACCGGCAATGTAATTAGCATGACGAATATTACTTGGAATGTGAATTGGAACGAAATCGCCAATAGATAAGACCATTTTACAGTTTGGGCCCAAGTTAGAAGCAGAGCCTAAGGTTAAAAATAATCGATAGTCCATATCTCGGAAACTATAAGAGATAATGCAATTTGGCAACCGGCAATGTAATTAGCATGACGAATATTACTTGGAATGTGAATTGGAACGAAATCGCCAATAGATAAGACCATTTTACAATTTGGGCCCAAGTTAGAAGCAGAGCCTAAGGTGTAAATTATCGATAGTCCATATCTCGGAAACTATAAGAGATAATGCAATTTGGCAACCGGCAATGTAATTAGCATGCCGAATATTACTTGGAAAGTGAATTGGAACGAAATCGCCAATAGATAAGACCATTTTACAATTTGGGCCCAAGTTAGAAGCAGAGCCTAAATTGTAAATTATCGATAGTCCATATCTCGGAAACTATAAGAGATAATGCAATTTGGCAACCGGCAATGTAATTAGCATGCCGAATATTACTTGGAATGTGAATTGGAACGAAATCGCCAATAGATAAGGCCATTTTACAATTTGGGCATAAGTTAGAAGCAGAGCCTAAGGTGTAAATTATCGATAGTCCATATCTCGGAAACTATAAGGGATAATGCAATTTGGCAACCGGCAATGTAATTAGCATGCCGAATATTACTTGGAAAGTAAATTGGAACGAAATCGCCAATAGATAAGACCATTTTACAATTTGGGCCCAAGTTAGAAGCAGAGCCTAAGGTGTAAATTATCGATAGTCCATATCTCGGAAACTATAAGAGATAATGCAATTTGGCAATCGGCAATGCAATTAGCATGCCGAATATTACTTGGAATGTGAATTGGAACGAAATCGCCAATAGATAAGACCATTTTACAATTTGAGCCCAAGTTAGAAGCAGAGCCTAAGGTGTAAATTATCGATAGTCCATAACTCGGAAACTATAAGAGATAATGCAATTTGGCAACCGGCAATGTAATTAGCATGCCGAATATTACTTGGAGAGTGAATTGGAACGAAATCGCCAATAGATAAGACCATTTTACAATTTGGGCCCAAGTTAGAAGCAGAGCCTAAGGTGTAAATTATCGATAGTCCATATCTCGGAAACTATAAGAGATAATGCAATTTGGCAACCGGCAATGTAATTAGCATGCCGGCTATTACTTGGAAAGTGAATTGGAACGAAATCGCCAATAGATAAGACCATTTTACAATTTGGGCCCAAGTTAGAAGCAGAGCCTAAGGTGTAAATTATCGATAGTCCATATCTCGGAAACTATAAGAGATAATGCAATTTGGCAACCGGCAATGTAATTAGCATGCCGAATATTACTTGGAATGTGAATTGGAACGAAATCGTCAATAGATAAGACCATTTTACAATTTGGGCCCAAGTTAGAAGCAGAGCCTAAGGTGTAAATTATCGATAGTCCATATCTCGGAAACTATAAGAGATAATGCAATTTGGCAACCGGCAATGTAATTAGCATGCCGAATATTACATGGAATGTAATTGGAACGAAATCGCCAATAGATCAGACCATTTTACAATTTGGGCCCAAGTTAGAAGCAGAGCCTAAGGTGTAAATTATCGATAGTCCATATCTCGGAAACTATAAGAGATAATGCAATTTGGCAACCGGCAATGTAATTAGCATGCCGGCTATTACTTGGAAAGTGAATTGGAACGAAATCGCCAATAGATAAGACCATTTTACAATTTGGGCCCAAGTTAGAAGCAGAGCCTAAGGTGTAAATTATCGATAGTCCATATCTCGGAAACTATAAGAGATAATGCAATTTGGCAACCGGCAATGTAATTAGCATGCCGAATATTACTTGGAATGTGAATTGGAACGAAATCGTCAATAGATAAGACCATTTTACAATTTGGGCCCAAGTTAGAAGCAGAGCCTAAGGTGTAAATTATCGATAGTCCATATCTCGGAAACTATAAGAGATAATGCAATTTGGCAACCGGCAATGTAATTAGCATGCCGAATATTACATGGAATGTAATTGGAACGAAATCGCCAATAGATCAGACCATTTTACAATTTGGGCCCAAGTTAGAAGCAGAGCCTAAGGTGTAAATTATCGATAGTCCATATCTCGGAAACTATAAGAGATAATGCAATTTGGCAACCGGCAATGTAATTAGCATGCCGAATATTACTTGGAATATGAATTGGAATGAAATCGCCAATAGATAAGACCATTTTACAATTTGGGCCCAAGTTAGAAGCAGAGCCTAAGATGTAAATTATCGATAGTCCATATCTCGGAAACTATAAGAGATAATGCAATTTGGCAACCGGCAATGTTAATAGCATGCCGAATATTACTTGGAATGTGAATTGGAACGAAATCGCCAATAGATAAGACCATTTTACAATTTGGGCCCAAGTTAGAAGCAGAGCCTAAGGTGTAAATTATCAATAGTCCATATCTCGGAAACTATAAGAGATAATGCAATTTGGCAACCGGCAATGTAATTAGCATGACGAATATTACTTGGAATGTGAATTGGAACGAAATCGCCAATAGATAAGACCATTTTACAATTTGGGCCCAAGTTAGAAGCAGAGCCTAAGGTGTAAATTATCGATAGTCCATATCTCGGAAACTATAAGAGATAATGCAATTTGGCAACCGGCAATGTAATTAGCATGCCGAATATTACTTGGAAAGTGAATTGGAACGAAATCGCCAATAGATAAGACCATTTTACAATTTGGGCCCAAGTTAGAAGCAGAGCCTAAGGTGTAAATTATCGATAGTCCATATCTCGGAAACTATAAGAGATAATGCAATTTGGCAACCGGCAATGTAATTAGCATGCCGAATATTACTTGGAAAGTAAATTGGAACGAAATCGCCAATAGATAAGACCATTTTACAATTTGGGCCTAAGTTAGAAGCAGAGCCTAAGGTGTAAATTATCGATAGTCCATATCTCGGAAACTATAAGAGATAATGCAATTTGGCAATCGGCAATGCAATTAGCATGCCGAATATTACTTGGAATGTGAATTGGAACGAAATCGCCAATAGATAAGACCATTTTACAATTTGAGCCCAAGTTAGAAGCAGAGCCTAAGGTGTAAATTATCGATAGTCCATATCTCGGAAACTATAAGAGATAATGCAATTTGGCAACCGGCAATGTAATTAGCATGCCCAATATTACTTGGAGAGTGAATTGGAACGAAATCGCCAATAGATAAGACCATTTTACAATTTGGGCCCAAGTTAGAAGCAGAGCCTAAGGTGTAAATTATCGATAGTCCATATCTCGGAAACTATAAGAGATAATGCAATTTGGCAACCGGCAATGTAATTAGCATGCCGAATATTACTTGGAATGTGAATTGGAACGAAATCGCCAATAGATAAGACCATTTTACAATTTGGGCCCAAGTTAGAAGCAGAGCCTAAGGTGTAAATTATCGATAGTCCATATCTCGGAAACTATAAGAGATAATGCAATTTGGCAACCGGCAATGTAATTAGCATGCCGAATATTACTTGGAATGTGAATTGGAACGAAATCGCCAATAGGTAAGACCATTTTACAATTTGGGCCCAAGTTAGAAGCAGAGCCTAAGGTGTAAATTATCGATAGTCCATATCTCGGAAACTATAAGAGATAATTCAATTTGGCAACCGGCAATGTAATTAGCATTCCGGATATTACTTGGAATGTGAATTGGAACGAAATCGCCAATAGATAAGACCATTTTACAATTTGGGCCCAATTTAGAAGCAGAGCCTAAGGTGTAAATTATCGATAGTCCATATCTCGGAAACTGTAAGAGATAATGCAATTTGGCAACCGGCAATGTAATTAGCATGCCGAATATTACTTGGAATGTGAATTGGAACGAAATCGCCAATAGATAAGACGATTTTACAATTTGGGCCCAAGTTAGAAGCAGAGCCTAAGGTGTAAATTATCAATAGTCCATATCTCGGAAACTATAAGAGATAATGCAATTTGGCAACCGGCAATGTAATTAGCATGCCGAATATTACTTGGAATGTGAATTGGAACGAAATCGCCAATAGATAAGACCATTTTACAATTTGGGCCCAAGTTAGAAGCAGAGCCTAAGGTGTAAATTATCGATAGTCCATATCTCGGAAACTATAAGAGATAATGCAATTTGGCAACCGGCAATGTAATTAGCTTGCCGAATATTACTTGGAATGTGATTGGAATGAAATCGCCAATAGATAAGACCATTTTACAATTTGGGCCCAAGTTAGAAGCAGAGCCTAAGGTGTAAATTATCGATAGTCCATATCTCGGAAACTATAAGAGATAATGCAATTTGGCAACCGGCAATATAATTAGCATGCCGAATATTACTTGGAATGTGAATTGGAACGAAATCGGCAACAGATAAGATCATTTTACAATTTGGGCCCAAGTTAGAAGCAGAGCCTAAGGTGTAAATTATCGATAGTCCATATCTCGGAAACTATAAGAGATAATGCAACTTGGCCACCGGCAATGTAATTAGCATGCCGAATATTACTTGGAATGTGAATTGGAACGAAATCGCCAATAGGTAAGACCATTTTACAATTTGGGCCCAAGTTAGAAGCAGAGCCTAAGGTGTAAATTATCGATAGTCCATATCTCGGAAACTATAAGAGATAATTCAATTTGGCAACCGGAAATGTAATTAGCATGCCGAATATTACTTGGAATGTGAATTGGAACGAAATCGCCAATAGATAAGACCATTTTACAATTTGGGCCCAAGTTAGAAGCAGAGCCTAAGGTGTAAATTATCGATAGTCCATATCTCGGAAACTATAAGAGATAATGCAATTTGGCAACCGGCAATGTAATTAGCATGCCGAATATTACTTGGAATGTGAATTGGAACGAAATCGCCAATAGATAAGGCCATTTTACAATTTGGGCATAAGTTAGAAGCAGAGCCTAAGGTGTAAATTATCGATAGTCCATATCTCGGAAACTATAAGGGATAATGCAATTTGGCAACCGGCAATGTAATTAGCATGCCGAATATTACTTGGAAAGTAAATTGGAACGAAATCGCCAATAGATAAGACCATTTTACAATTTGGGCCCAAGTTAGAAGCAGAGCCTAAGGTGTAAATTATCGATAGTCCATATCTCGGAAACTATAAGAGATAATGCAATTTGGCAATCGGCAATGCAATTAGCATGCCGAATATTACTTGGAATGTGAATTGGAACGAAATCGCCAATAGATAAGACCATTTTACAATTTGAGCCCAAGTTAGAAGCAGAGCCTAAGGTGTAAATTATCGATAGTCCATATCTCGGAAACTATAAGAGATAATGCAATTTGGCAACCGGCAATGTAATTAGCATGCCGAATATTACTTGGAGAGTGAATTGGAACGAAATCGCCAGTAGATAAGACCATTTTACAATTTGGGCCCAAGTTAGAAGCAGAGCCTAAGGTGTAAATTATCGATAGTCCATATCTCGGAAACTATAAGAGATAATGCAATTTGGCAACCGGCAATGTAATTAGCATGCCGGCTATTACTTGGAAAGTGAATTGGAACGAAATCGCCAATAGATAAGACCATTTTACAATTTGGGCCCAAGTTAGAAGCAGAGCCTAAGGTGTAAATTATCGATAGTCCATATCTCGGAAACTATAAGAGATAATGCAATTTGGCAACCGGCAATGTAATTAGCATGCCGAATATTACTTGGAATGTGAATTGGAACGAAATCGTCAATAGATAAGACCATTTTACAATTTGGGCCCAAGTTAGAAGCAGAGCCTAAGGTGTAAATTATCGATAGTCCATATCTCGGAAACTATAAGAGATAATGCAATTTGGCAACCGGCAATGTAATTAGCATGCCGAATATTACATGGAATGTAATTGGAACGAAATCGCCAATAGATCAGACCATTTTACAATTTGGGCCCAAGTTAGAAGCAGAGCCTAAGGTGTAAATTATCGATAGTCCATATCTCGGAAACTATAAGAGATAATGCAATTTGGCAACCGGCAATGTAATTAGCATGCCGAATATTACTTGGAATATGAATTGGAACGAAATCGCCAATAGATAAGACCATTTTACAATTTGGGCCTAAGTTAGAAGCAGAGCCTAAGGTGTAAATTATCGATAGTCCATATCTCGGAAACTATAAGAGATAATGCAATTTGGCAATCGGCAATGCAATTAGCATGCCGAATATTACTTGGAATGTGAATTGGAACGAAATCGCCAATAGATAAGACCATTTTACAATTTGAGCCCAAGTTAGAAGCAGAGCCTAAGGTGTAAATTATCGATAGTCCATATCTCGGAAACTATAAGAGATAATGCAATTTGGCAACCGGCAATGTAATTAGCATGCCCAATATTACTTGGAGAGTGAATTGGAACGAAATCGCCAATAGATAAGACCATTTTACAATTTGGGCCCAAGTTAGAAGCAGAGCCTAAGGTGTAAATTATCGATAGTCCATATCTCGGAAACTATAAGAGATAATGCAATTTGGCAACCGGCAATGTAATTAGCATGCCGAATATTACTTGGAATGTGAATTGGAACGAAATCGCCAATAGATAAGACCATTTTACAATTTGGGCCCAAGTTAGAAGCAGAGCCTAAGGTGTAAATTATCGATAGTCCATATCTCGGAAACTATAAGAGATAATGCAATTTGGCAACCGGCAATGTAATTAGCATGCCGAATATTACTTGGAATGTGAATTGGAACGAAATCGCCAATAGGTAAGACCATTTTACAATTTGGGCCCAAGTTAGAAGCAGAGCCTAAGGTGTAAATTATCGATAGTCCATATCTCGGAAACTATAAGAGATAATTCAATTTGGCAACCGGCAATGTAATTAGCATTCCGGATATTACTTGGAATGTGAATTGGAACGAAATCGCCAATAGATAAGACCATTTTACAATTTGGGCCCAATTTAGAAGCAGAGCCTAAGGTGTAAATTATCGATAGTCCATATCTCGGAAACTGTAAGAGATAATGCAATTTGGCAACCGGCAATGTAATTAGCATGCCGAATATTACTTGGAATGTGAATTGGAACGAAATCGCCAATAGATAAGACGATTTTACAATTTGGGCCCAAGTTAGAAGCAGAGCCTAAGGTGTAAATTATCGATAGTCCATATCTCGGAAACTATAAGAGATAATGCAATTTGGCAACCGGCAATGTAATTAGCATGCCGAATATTACTTGGAATGTGAATTGGAACGAAATCGCCAATAGATAAGACCATTTTACAATTTGGGCCCAAGTTAGAAGCAGAGCCTAAGGTGTAAATTATCGATAGTCCATATCTCGGAAACTATAAGAGATAATGCAATTTGGCAACCGGCAATGTAATTAGCTTGCCGAATATTACTTGGAATGTGATTGGAATGAAATCGCCAATAGATAAGACCATTTTACAATTTGGGCCCAAGTTAGAAGCAGAGCCTAAGGTGTAAATTATCGATAGTCCATATCTCGGAAACTATAAGAGATAATGCAATTTGGCAACCGGCAATATAATTAGCATGCCGAATATTACTTGGAATGTGAATTGGAACGAAATCGGCAACAGATAAGATCATTTTACAATTTGGGCCCAAGTTAGAAGCAGAGCCTAAGGTGTAAATTATCGATAGTCCATATCTCGGAAACTATAAGAGATAATGCAACTTGGCCACCGGCAATGTAATTAGCATGCCGAATATTACTTGGAATGTGAATTGGAACGAAATCGCCAATAGGTAAGACCATTTTACAATTTGGGCCCAAGTTAGAAGCAGAGCCTAAGGTGTAAATTATCGATAGTCCATATCTCGGAAACTATAAGAGATAATTCAATTTGGCAACCGGAAATGTAATTAGCATGCCGAATATTACTTGGAATGTGAATTGGAACGAAATCGCCAATAGATAAGACGATTTTACAATTTGGGCCCAAGTTAGAAGCAGAGCCTAAGGTGTAAATTATCGATAGTCCATATCTCGGAAACTATAAGAGATAATGCAATTTGGCAACCGGCAATGTAATTAGCTTGCCGAATATTACTTGGAATGTGATTGGAATGAAATCGCCAATAGATAAGACCATTTTACAATTTGGGCCCAAGTTAGAAGCAGAGCCTAAGGTGTAAATTATCGATAGTCCATATCTCGGAAACTATAAGAGATAATGCAATTTGGCAACCGGCAATGTAATTAGCTTGCCGAATATTACTTGGAATGTGATTGGAATGAAATCGCCAATAGATAAGACCATTTTACAATTTGGGCCCAAGTTAGAAGCAGAGCCTAAGGTGTAAATTATCGATAGTCCATATCTCGGAAACTATAAGAGATAATGCAATTTGGCAACCGGCAATATAATTAGCATGCCGAATATTACTTGGAATGTGAATTGGAACGAAATCGGCAACAGATAAGATCATTTTACAATTTGGGCCCAAGTTAGAAGCAGAGCCTAAGGTGTAAATTATCGATAGTCCATATCTCGGAAACTATAAGAGATAATGCAACTTGGCCACCGGCAATGTAATTAGCATGCCGAATATTACTTGGAATGTGAATTGGAACGAAATCGCCAATAGGTAAGACCATTTTACAATTGGGGCCCAAGTTAGAAGCAGAGCCTAAGGTGTAAATTATCGATAGTCCATATCTCGGAAACTATAAGAGATAATGCAATTTGGCAACCGGCAATGTAATTAGCATGCCGAATATTACTTGGAATGTGAATTGGAACGAAATCGCCAATAGATAAGACGATTTTACAATTTGGGCCCAAGTTAGAAGCAGAGCCTAAGGTGTAAATTATCGATAGTCCATATCTCGGAACCTATAAGAGATAATGCAATTTGGCAACCGGCAATGTAATTAGCATGCCGACTATTACTTGGAAAGTGAATTGGAACGAAATCGCCAATAGATAAGACCATTTTACAATTTGGGCCCAAGTTAGAAGCAGAGCCTAAGGTGTAAATTATCGATAGTCCATATCTCGGAAACTATAAGAGATAATGCAATTTGGCAACCGTCAATGTAATTAGCATGCCGAATATTACTTGGAATGTGAATTGGAACGAAATCGCCAATAGATAAGACCATTTTACAATTTGGGCCCAAGTTAGAAGCAGAGCCTAAGGTGTAAATAATCGATACTCCATATCTCGGAAACTATAAGAGATAATGCAATTTGGCAACCGGCAATGTAATTAGCATGCCGAATATTAATTGGAATGTGAATTGGAACGAAATCGCCAATAGATAAGACGATTTTACAATTTGTGCCCAAGTTAGAAGCAGAACCTAAGGTGTAAATTATCGATAGTCCATATCTCGGAAACTATAAGAGATAATGCAATTTGGCAACCGGCAATGTAATTAGCATGCCGAATATTACTTGGAATGTGAATTGGAACGAAATCGCCAATAGATAAGACCATTTTACAATTTGGGCCCAAGTTAGAAGCAGAGCCTAAGGTGTAAATTATCGATAGTCCATATCTCGGAAACTATAAGAGATAATTCAATTTGGCAACCGGCAATGTATTTAGCATGCCGAATATTACTTGGAATGTGAATTGGAACGAAATCTCCAATAGATAAGACCATTTTACAATTTGGGCCCAAGTTAGAAGCAGAGCCAAAGGTGTAAATTATCGATAGTCCATATCTCGGAAACTATAAGAGATAATGCAATTTGGCAACCGGCAATGTAATTAGCATGCCGAATATTACTTGGAATGTGAATTGGAACGAAATCGCCAATAGATAAGACCATTTTACAATTTGGGAGCAAGTTAGAAGCAGAGCCTAAGGTGTAAATTATCGATAGTCCATATCTCGGAAACTATAAGAGATAATGCAATTTGGCAACCGGCAATGTAATTAGCATGCCGAATATTACTTGGAATGTGAATTGGAACGAAATCGCCAATAGATAAGACAATTTTACAATTTGGGCCCAAGTTAGAAGCAGAGCCTATGGTGTAAATTATCGATAGTCCATATCTCGGAAACTATAAGAGATAATGCAATTTGGCAACCGGCAATATAATTAGCATGCCGAATATTACTTGGAATGTGAATTGGAACGAAATCGCCAATAGATAAGACCATTTTACAATTTGGGCCCAAGTTAGAAGCAGAGCCTAAGGTGTAAATTATCGATAGTCCATATCTCGGAAACTATAAGAGATAATGCAATTTGGCAACCGGCAATGTAAATAGCATGCCGAATATTACTTGGAATGTGAATTGGAACGAAATCGCCAATAGATAAGACCATTTTACAATTTGGGCCCAAGTTAGAAGCAGAGCTTAAGGTGTAAAATATCGATAGTCCATATCTTGGAAACTATAAGAGATAATGCAATTTGGCAACCGGCAATGTAATTAGCATGCTGAATATTACTTGGAATGTGAATTGGAACGAAATCGCCAATAGATAAGACCATTTTACAATTTGGGCCCAAGTTAGAAGCAGAGCCTATGGTGTAAATTATCGATAGTCCATATCTCGGAAACTATAAGAGATAATGCAATTTGGCAACCGGCAATGTAATTAGCATGCCGAATATTACTTGGAATGTGAATTGGAACGAAATCGCCAATAGATAAGACCATTTTACAATTTGGGCCCAAGTTAGAAGCAGAGACTAAGGTGTAAATTATCGATAGTCCATATCTCGGAAACTATAAGAGATAATGCAATTTGGCAACCGGCAATGTAATTAGCATGCCGAATATTACTTGGAATGTGAATTGGAACGAAATTGCCAATAGATAAGACCATTTTACAATTTGGGCCCAAGTTAGAAGCAGAGCCTAAGGTGTAAATTATCGATAGTCCATATCTCTGAAACTATAAGAGATAATGCAATTTCGCAACCGGCAATGTAATTAGCATGCCGAATATTACTTGGAATGTGAATTGGGACGAAATCGCCAATAGATAAGGCCATTTTACAATTTGGGCCCAAGTTAGAAGCAGAGCCTAAGGTGTAAATTATCGATAGTCCATATCTCGGAAACTATAAGAGATAATGCAATTTGGCAACCGGCAATGTAATTAGCATGCCGAATATTACTTGGAATGTGAATTGGAACGAAATCGCCAATAGATAAGACCATTTTACAATTTGGGCCCAAGTTAGAAGCAGAGCCTAAGGTGTAAATTATTGATAGTCCATATCTCGGAAACTATAAGAGATAATGCAATTTTCCAACCGGCAATGTAATTTGCATGCCGAATATTACTTGGAATGTGAATTGGAACGAAATCGCCAATAGATAAGACCATTTTACAATTTGGGCCCAAGTTAGAAGCAGAGCCTGAGGTGTAAATTATCGATAGTCCATATCTCGGAAACTATAAGAGATAATGCAATTTGGCAACCGGCAATGTAATTAGCATGCCGAATATTACTTGGAATGTGAATTGGAACGAAATCGCCAATAGATAAGACCATTTTACAATTTGGGCCCAAGTTAGAAGCAGAGCCTATGGTGTAAATTATCGATAGTCCATATCTCGGAAACTATAAGAGATAATGCAATTTGGCAACCGGCAATGTAATTAGCATGCCGAATATTACTTGGAATGTGAATTGGAACGAAATCGCCAATAGATAAGACCATTTTACAATTTGGGCCCAAGTTAGAAGCAGAGCCTAAGGTGTAAATTATCGATAGTCCATATCTCGGAAACTATAAGAGATAATGCAATTTGGCAACCGGCAAAGTAATTAGCATGCCGAATATTACTTGGAATGTGAATTGGAACGAAATCGCCAATAGATAAGACCATTTTACAATTTGGGCCCAAGTTAGAAGCAGAGCCTAAGGTGTAAATTATCGATAGTCCATATCTCGGAAACTATAAGAGATAATGCAATTTGGCAACCGGCAATGTAATTAGCATGCCGAATATTACTTGGAATGTGAATTGGAACGAAATTGCCAATAGATAAGACCATTTTACAATTTGGGCCCAAGTTAGAAGCAGAGCCTAAGGTGTAAATTATCGATAGTCCATATCTCTGAAACTATAAGAGATAATGCAATTTCGCAACCGGCAATGTAATTAGCATGCCGAATATTACTTGGATTGTGAATTGGGACGAAATCGCCAATAGATAAGGCCATTTTACAATTTGGGCCCAAGTTAGAAGCAGAGCCTAAGGTGTAAATTATCGATAGTCCATATCTCGGAAACTATAAGAGATAATGCAATTTGGCAACCGGAAATGTAATCAGCATGCCGAATATTACTTGGAATGTGAATTGGAACGAAATCGCCAATAGATAAGACCATTTTACAATTTGGGCCCAAGTTAGAAGCAGATCCTAAGGTGTAAATTATTGATAGTCCATATCTCGGAAACTATAAGAGATAATGCAATTTCGCAACCGGCAATGTAATTAGCATGCCGAATATTACTTGGAGTGTGAATTGGAACGAAATCGAAAATAGATAAGACCATTTTACAATTTGGGCCCAAGTTAGAAGCAGAGCCTAAGGTGTAAATTATCGATAGTCCATATCTCGGAAACTATAAGAGATAATGCAATTTGGCAACCGGCAATGTAATTAGCATGCCGAATATTACTTGGAATGTGAATTGGAACGAAATTGCCAATAGATAAGACCATTTTACAATTTGGGCCCAAGTTAGAAGCAGAGCCTAAGGTGTAAATTATCGATAGTCCATATCTCGGAAACTATAAGAGATAATGCAATTTGGCAACCGGCAATGTAATTAGCATGCCGAATATTACTTGGAATGTGAATTGGAACGAAATCGCCTATAGATAAGACCATTTTACAATTTGGGCCCAAGTTAGAAGCAGAGCCTAAGGTGTAAATTATCGATAGTCCATATCTCGGAAACTATAAGAGATAATGCAATTTGGCAACCGGCAATGTAATTAGCATGCCGAATATTACTTGGAATGTGAATTGGAACGAAATCGCCAATAGATAAGGCCATTTTACAATTTGGGCCCAAGTTAGAAGCAGACCCAAAGGTGTAAATTATCGATAGTCCATATCTCGGAAACTATAAGAGATAATGCAATTTGGCAACCGGCAATGTAATTAGCATGCCGAATATTACTTGGAATGTGAATTGGAACGAAATCGCCAATAGATAAGACCATTTTACAATTTGGGCCCAAGTTAGAAGCAGAGCCTAAGGTGTAAATTATCGATAGTCCATATCTCGGAAACTATAAGAGATAATGCAATTTGGCAACCGGCAATGTAATTAGCATGCCGAATATTACTTGGAATGTGAATTGGAACGAAATCGCCAATAGATAAGGCCATTTTACAATTTGGGCCCAAGTTAGAAGCAGAGCCTAAGGTGTAAATTATTGATAGTCCATATCTCGGAAACTATAAGAGATAATGCAATTTCGCAACCGGCAATGTAATTAGCATGCCGAATATCACTTGGAATGTGAATTGGGACGAAATCGCCAATAGATAAGACCATTTTACAATTTGGGCCCAAGTTAGAAGCAGAGCCTAAGGTGTAAATTATCGATAGTCCATATCTCGGAAACTATAAGAGATAATGCAATTTGGCAACCGGCAATGTAATTAGCATGCCGAATATTACTTGGAATGTGAATTGGAACGAAATCGCCAATAGATAAGACCATTTTACAATTTGGGCCCAAGTTAGAAGCAGAGCCTAAGGTGTAAATGATCGATAGTCCATATCTCGGAAACTATAAGAGATAATGCAATTTGGCAACCGGCAATGTAATTAGCATGCCGAATATTACTTGGAATGTGAATTGCAACGAAATCGCCAATAGATAAGACCATTTTACAATTTGGGCCCAAGTTAGAAGCAGAGCCTAAGGTGTAAATTATCGATAGTCCATATCTCGGAAACTATAAGAGATAATGCAATTTGGCAACCGGCAATGTAATTAGCATGCCGAATATTACTTGGAATGTGAATTGGAACGAAATCGCCAATAGATAAGACCATTTTACAATTTGGGCCCAAGTTAGAAGCAGAGCCTATGGTGTAAATTATCGATAGTCCATATCTCGGAAACTATAAGAGATAATGCAATTTGGCAACCGGCAATGTAATTAGCATGCCGAAAATTACTTGGAATGTGAATTGGAACGAAATCGCCAATAGATAAGACCATTTTACAATTTGGGCCCAAGTTAGAAGCAGAGCCTAAGGTGTAAATTATCGATAGTCCATATCTCGGAAACTATAAGAGATAATGCAATTTGGCAACCGGCAATGTGATTAGCATGCCGAATATTACTTGGAATGTGAATTGGAACGAAATCGCCAATAGATAAGACCATTTTACAATTTGGGCCCAAGTTAGAAGCAGAGCCTAAGGTGTAAATTATCGATAGTCCATATCTCGGAAACTGTAAGAGATAATGCAATTTGGCAACCGGCAATGTAATTAGCATGCCGAATATTACTTGGAATGTGAATTGGAACGAAATTGCCAATAGATAAGACCATTTTACAATTTGGGCCCAAGTTAGAAGCAGAGCCTAAGGTGTAAATTATCGATAGTCCATATCTCTGAAACTATAAGAGATAATGCAATTTCGCAACCGGCAATGTAATTAGCATGCCGAATATTACTTGGAATGTGAATTGGGACGAAATCGCCAATAGATAAGGCCATTTTACAATTTGGGCCCAAGTTAGAAGCAGAGCCTAAGGTGTAAATTATCGATAGTCCATATCTCGGAAACTATAAGAGATAATGCAATTTGGCAACCGGCAATGTAATTAGCATGCCGAATATTACTTGGAATGTGAATTGGAACAAAATCGCCAATAGATAAGACCATTTTACAATTTGGGCCCAAGTTAGAAGCAGATCCTAAGGTGTAAATTATTGATAGTCCATATCTCGGAAACTATAAGAGATAATGCAATTTGGCAACCGGCAATGTAATTAGCATGCCGAATATTACTTGGCATGTGAATTGGAACGAAATTGCCTATAGATAAGACCATTTTACAATTTGGGCCCAAGTTAGAAGCAGAGCCTAAGGTGTAAATTATCGATAGTCCATATCTCTGAAACTATAAGAGATAATGCAATTTCGCAACCGGCAATGTAATTAGCATGCCGAATATTACTTGGAATGTGAATTGGGACGAAATCGCCAATAGATAAGGCCATTTTACAATTTGGGCCCAAGTTAGAAGCAGAGCCTAAGGTGTAAATTATCGATAGTCCATATCTCGGAAACTATAAGAGATAATGCAATTTGGCAAACGGCAATGTAATTAGCATGCCGAATATTACTTGGAATGTGAATTGGAACGAAATCGCCAATAGATAAGACCAGTTTACAATTTGGGCCCAAGTTAGAAGCAGAGCCTAAGGTGTAAATTATCGATAGTCCATATCTCGGAAACTATAAGAGATAATGCAATTTGGCAACCGGCAATGTAATTAGCATGCCGAATATTACTTGGAATGTGAATTGGAACGAAATCGCCAATAGATAAGACCATTTTACAATTTGGGCCCAAGTTAGAAGCAGAGCCAAAGGTGTAAATTATCGACAGTCCATATCTCGGAAACTATAAGAGATAATGCAATTTGGCAACCGGCAATGTAATTAGCATGCCCAATATTACTTGAAATGTGAATTGGAACGAAATCGCCAATAGATAAGACCATTTTACAATTTGGGCCCAAGTTAGAAGCAGAGTCTATGGTGTAAATTATCGATAGTCCATATCTCGGAAACTATAAGAGATAATGCAATTTGGCAACCGGCAATGTTATTAGCATGCCGAATATTACTTGGAATGTGAATTGGGACGAAATCGCCAATAGATAAGACCATTTTACAATTTGGGCCCAAGTTAGAAGCAGAGCCTAAGGTGTAAATTATCGATAGTCCATATCTCTGAAACTATAAGAGATAATGCATTTTCGCAACCGGCAATGTTATTAGCATGCCGAATATTACTTGGAATGTGAATTGGGACGAAATCGCCAATAGATAAGGCCATTTTACAATTTGGGCCCAAGTTAGAAGCAGAGCCTAAGGTGTAAATTATCGATAGTCCATATCTCTGAAACTATAAGAGATAATGCAATTTCGCAACCGGCAATGTTATTAGCATGCCGAATATTACTTGGAATGTGAATTGGGACGAAATCGCCAATAGATAAGGCCATTTTACAATTTGGGCCCAAGTTAGAAGCAGAGCCTAAGGTGTAAATTATCGATAGTCCATATCTCGGAAACTATAAGAGATAATGTAATTTGGCAACCGGCAATGTAATTAGCATGCCGAATATTACTTGGAATGTGAATTGGAACGAAATCGCCAATAGATAAGACCATTTTACAATTTGGGCCCAAGTTAGAAGCAGAGCCTAAGGTGTAAATTATTGATAGTCCATATCTCGGAAACTATAAGAGATAATGCAATTTCGCAACCGGCAATGTAATTAGCATGCCGAATATTACTTGGAGTGTGAATTGGAACGAAATCGCCAATAGATAAGACCATTTTACAATTTGGGCCCAAGTTAGAAGCAGAGCCTAAGGTGTAAATAATCGATAGTCCATATCTCGGAAACTATAAGAGATAATGCAATTTGGCAACCGGCAATGTAATTAGCATGCCGAATATTACTTGGAATGTGAATTGGAATGAAACCGCCAATAGATAAGACCATTTTACAATTTGGGCCCAAGTTAGAAGCAGAGCCTAAGGTGTAAATTATCGATAGTCCATATCTCGGAAACTATAAGAGATAACGCAATTTGGCAACCGGCAATGTAATTAGCATGCCGAATATTACTTGGAATGTGAATTGGAACCAAATCGCCAATAGATAAGACCATTTTACAATTTGGGCCCAAGTTAGAAGCAGAGCCTAAGGTGTAAATTATCGATAGCCCATATCTCGGAAACTATAAGAGATAATGCAATTTGGCAACCGGCAATGTAATTAGCATGCCGAATATTACTTGGAATGTGAATTGGAACGAAATCGCCAATAGATAAGACCATTTTACAATTTGGGCCCAAGTTAGAAGCAGAGCCTAAGGTGTAAATTATTGACAGTCCATATCTCGGAAACTATAAGAGATAATGCAATTTGGCAACCGGCAATGTAATTAGCATGCCGAATATTACTTGGAATGTGAATTGGAACAAAATCGCCAATAGATAAGACCATTTTACAATTTGGGCCCAAGTTAGAAGCAGATCCTAAGGTGTAAATTATTGATAGTCCATATCTCGGAAACTATAAGAGATAATGCAATTTGGCAACCGGCAATGTAATTAGCATGCCGAATATTACTTGGCATGTGAATTGGAACGAAATTGCCTATAGATAAGACCATTTTACAATTTGGGCCCAAGTTAGAAGCAGAGCCTAAGGTGTAAATTATCGATAGTCCATATCTCTGAAACTATAAGAGATAATGCAATTTCGCAACCGGCAATGTAATTAGCATGCCGAATATTACTTGGAATGTGAATTGGGACGAAATCGCCAATAGATAAGGCCATTTTACAATTTGGGCCCAAGTTAGAAGCAGAGCCTAAGGTGTAAATTATCGATAGTCCATATCTCGGAAACTATAAGAGATAATGCAATTTGGCAAACGGCAATGTAATTAGCATGCCGAATATTACTTGGAATGTGAATTGGAACGAAATCGCCAATAGATAAGACCAGTTTACAATTTGGGCCCAAGTTAGAAGCAGAGCCTAAGGTGTAAATTATCGATAGTCCATATCTCGGAAACTATAAGAGATAATGCAATTTGGCAACCGGCAATGTAATTAGCATGCCGAATATTACTTGGAATGTGAATTGGAACGAAATCGCCAATAGATAAGACCATTTTACAATTTGGGCCCAAGTTAGAAGCAGAGCCAAAGGTGTAAATTATCGACAGTCCATATCTCGGAAACTATAAGAGATAATGCAATTTGGCAACCGGCAATGTAATTAGCATGCCCAATATTACTTGAAATGTGAATTGGAACGAAATCGCCAATAGATAAGACCATTTTACAATTTGGGCCCAAGTTAGAAGCAGAGTCTATGGTGTAAATTATCGATAGTCCATATCTCGGAAACTATAAGAGATAATGCAATTTGGCAACCGGCAATGTTATTAGCATGCCGAATATTACTTGGAATGTGAATTGGGACGAAATCGCCAATAGATAAGACCATTTTACAATTTGGGCCCAAGTTAGAAGCAGAGCCTAAGGTGTAAATTATCGATAGTCCATATCTCTGAAACTATAAGAGATAATGCATTTTCGCAACCGGCAATGTTATTAGCATGCCGAATATTACTTGGAATGTGAATTGGGACGAAATCGCCAATAGATAAGGCCATTTTACAATTTGGGCCCAAGTTAGAAGCAGAGCCTAAGGTGTAAATTATCGATAGTCCATATCTCTGAAACTATAAGAGATAATGCAATTTCGCAACCGGCAATGTTATTAGCATGCCGAATATTACTTGGAATGTGAATTGGGACGAAATCGCCAATAGATAAGGCCATTTTACAATTTGGGCCCAAGTTAGAAGCAGAGCCTAAGGTGTAAATTATGGATAGTCCATATCTCGGAAACTATAAGAGATAATGTAATTTGGCAACCGGCAATGTAATTAGCATGCCGAATATTACTTGGAATGTGAATTGGAACGAAATCGCCAATAGATAAGACCATTTTACAATTTGGGCCCAAGTTAGAAGCAGAGCCTAAGGTGTAAATTATTGATAGTCCATATCTCGGAAACTATAAGAGATAATGCAATTTCGCAACCGGCAATGTAATTAGCATGCCGAATATTACTTGGAGTGTGAATTGGAACGAAATCGCCAATAGATAAGACCATTTTACAATTTGGGCCCAAGTTAGAAGCAGAGCCTAAGGTGTAAATAATCGATAGTCCATATCTCGGAAACTATAAGAGATAATGCACTTTGGCAACCGGCAATGTAATTAGCATGCCGAATATTACTTGGAATGTGAATTGGAACGAAACCGCCAATAGATAAGACCATTTTACAATTTGGGCCCAAGTTAGAAGCAGAGCCTAAGGTGTAAATTATCGATAGTCCATATCTCGGAAACTATAAGAGATAACGCAATTTGGCAACCGGCAATGTAATTAGCATGCCGAATATTACTTGGAATGTGAATTGGAACCAAATCGCCAATAGATAAGACCATTTTACAATTTGGGCCCAAGTTAGAAGCAGAGCCTAAGGTGTAAATTATCGATAGCCCATATCTCGGAAACTATAAGAGATAATGCAATTTGGCAACCGGCAATGTAATTAGCATGCCGAATATTACTTGGAATGTGAATTGGAACGAAATCGCCAATAGATAAGACCATTTTACAATTTGGGCCCAAGTTAGAAGCAGAGCCTAAGGTGTAAATTATTGACAGTCCATATCTCGGAAACTATAAGAGATAATGCAATTTCGCAACCGGCAATGTAATTAGCATGCCGAATATCACTTGGAATGTGAATTGGGACGAAATCGCCAATAGATAAGACCATTTTACAATTTGGGCCCAAGTTAGAAGCAGAGCCTAAGGTGTAAATTATCGATAGTCCATATCTCGGAAACTATAAGAGATAATGCAATTTGGCAACCGGCAATGTAATTAGCATGCCGAATATTACTTGGAATGTGAATTGGAACGAAATCGCCAATAGATAAGACCATTTTACAATTTGGGCCCAAGTTAGAAGCAGAGCCTAAGGTGTAAATTATCGATAGTCCATATCTCGGAAACTATAAGAGATAATGCAATTTGGCAACCGGCAATGTAATTAGCATGCCGAATACTACTTGGAATGTGAATTGGAACGAAATCGCCAATAGGTAAGACCATTTTACAATTTGGGCCCAAGTTAGAAGCAGAGCCTTAGGTGTAAATTATCGATAGTCCATATCTCGGAAACTATACGAGATAATTCAATTTGGCAACCGGCAATGTAATTAGCATGCCGAATATTACTTGGAATGTGAATTGGAACGAAATCGCCAATAGATAAGACCATTTTACAATTTGGGCCCAAGTTAGAAGCAGAGCCTAAGGTGTAAATTATCGATAGTCCATAACTCGGAAACTATAAGAGATAATGCAATTTGGCAACCGGCAATGTAATTAGCATGCCGAATATTACTTGGAATGTGAATTGGAACGAAATCGCCAATAGATAAGACCATTTTACAATTTGGGCCCAAGTTAGAAGCAGAGCCTAAGGTGTAAATTATCGATAGTCCATATCTCGGAAAGTATAAGAGATAATGCAATTTGGCAACCGGCAATGTAATTAGCATGCCGAATATTAATTGGAATGTGAATTGGAACGAAATCGCCAATAGATAAGACCATTTTACAATTTGGGCCCAAGTTAGAAGCAGAGCCTAAGGTGTAAATGATCGATAGTCCATATCTCGGAAACTATAAGAGATAATGCAATTTGGCAACCGGCAATGTAATTAGCATGCCGAATATTACTTGGAATGTGAATTGGAACGAAATCGCCAATAGGTAAGACCATTTTACAATTTGGGCCCAAGTTAGAAGCAGAGCCTAAGGTGTAAATTATCGATAGTCCATATCTTGGAAACTATAAGAGATAATTCAATTTGGCAACCGGCAATGTAATTAGCATGCCGAATATTACTTGGAATGTGAATTGGAACGAAATCGCCAATAGAGAAGACCATTTTACAATTTGGGCCCAAGTTAGAAGCAGAGCCTAAGGTGTAAATTATCGATAGTCCATATCTTGGAAACTATAAGAGATAATGCAATTTGGCAACCGGCAATGTAATTAGCATGCCGAATATTACTTGGAATGTGAATTGGAACGAAA
Source organism: Rhynchophorus ferrugineus (assembly GCF_030347505.1). Taxonomy (NCBI): domain Eukaryota; kingdom Metazoa; phylum Arthropoda; class Insecta; order Coleoptera; family Curculionidae; genus Rhynchophorus; species Rhynchophorus ferrugineus. The sequence continues at coordinate 21,781,279 of NW_027472588.1, read as the reverse complement.
TCGCCAATAGATAAGACCATTTTACAATTTGGGCCCAAGTTAGAAGCAGAGCCTAAGGTGTAAATTATCGATAGTCCATATCTCGGAAACTATAAGAGATAATGCAATTTGGCAACCGGCAATGTAATTAGCATGCCGAATATTACTTGGAATGTGAATTGGAACGAAATCGCCAATAGAGAAGACCATTTTACAATTTGGGCCCAAGTTAGAAGCAGAGCCTAAGGTGTAAATTATCGATAGTCCATATCTCGGAAACTATAAGAGATAATGCAATTTGGCAACCGGCAATGTAATTAGCATGCCGAATATTACTTGGAATGTGAATTGGAACGAAATCGCCAATAGATAAGACCATTTTACAATTTGGGCCCAAGTTAGAAGCAGAGCCTAAGGTGTAAATTATCGATAGTCCATATCTCGGAAACTATAAGAGATAATGCAATTTGGCAACCGGCAATGTAATTAGCATGCCGAATATTACTTGGAATGTGAATTGGAACGAAATCGCCAATAGATAAGACCATTTTACAATTTGGGCCCAAGTTAGAAGCAGAGCCTAAGGTGTAAATTATCGATAGTCCATATCTCGGAAACTATAAGAGATAATGCAATTTGGCAACCGGCAATGTAATTAGCATGCCGAATATTACTTGGAATGTGAATTGGAACGAAATCGCCAATAGATAAGACCATTTTACAATTTGGGCCCAAGTTAGAAGCAGAGCCTAAGGTGTAAATTATCGATAGTCCATATCTCGGAAACTATAAGAGATAATGCAATTTGGCAACCGGCAATGTAATTAACATGCCGAATATTACTTGGAATGTGAATTGGAACGAAATCGCCAATAGATAAGACCATTTTACAATTTGGGCCCAAGTTAGAAGCAGAGCCTAAGGTGTAAATTATCGATAGTCCATATCTCGGAAACTATAAGAGATAATGCAATTTGGCAACCGGCAATGTAATTAGCATGCCGAATATTACTTGGAATGTGAATTGGAACGAAATCGTCAATAGATAAGACCATTTTACAATTTGGGCCCAAGTTAGAAGCAGAGCCTAAGGTGTAAATAATCGATAGTCCATATCTCGGAAACTATAAGAGATAATGCAATTTGGCAACCGGCAATGTAATTAGCATGCCGAATATTACTTGGAATGTGAATTGGAACGAAATCGCCAATAGATAAGACCATTTTACAATTTGGGCCCAAGTTAGAAGCAGAGCCTAAGGTGTAAATTATCGATAGTCCATATCTCGGAAACTATAAGAGATAATGCAATTCGGCAACCGGCAATGTAATTAGCATGTCGAATATTACTTGGAATGTGAATTGGAACGAAATCGCCAATAGATAAGACCATTTTACAATTTGGGCCCAAGTTAGAAGCAGAGCCTAAGGTGTAAATTATCGATAGTCCATATCTCGGAAACTATAAGAGATAATGCAATTTGGCAACCGGCAATGTAATTAGCATGCCGAATATTACTTGGAATGTGAATTGGAACGAAATCGCCAATAGATAAGACCATTTTACAATTTGGGCCCAAGTTAGAAGCAGAGCCTAAGGTGTAAATTATCGATAGTCCATATCTCGGAAACTATAAGAGATAATGCAATTTGGCAACCGGCAATGTAATTAGCATGCCGAATATTACTTGGAATGTGAATTGGAACGAAATCGCCAATAGAAAAGACCATTTTACAATTTGGGCCCAAGTTAGAAGCAGAGCTTAAGGTGTAAATTATCGATAGTCCATATCTCGGAAATTATAAGAGATAATGCAATTTGGCAACCGGCAATGTAATTAGCATGCCGAATATTACTTGGAATGTGAATTGGAACGAAATCGCCAATAGAGAAGACCATTTTACAATTTGGCCCCAAGTTAGAAGCAGAGCCTAAGGTGTAAATTATCGATAGTCCATATCTCGGAAACTATAAGAGATAATGCAATTTGGCAACCGGCAATATAATTAGCATGCCGAATATTACTTGGAATGTGAATTGGAACGAAATCGCCAATAGATAAGACCATTTTACAATTTGGGCCCAAGTTAGAAGCAGAGCCTAAGGTGTAAATTATCGATAGTCCATATCTCGGAAACTATAAGAGATAATGCAATTTGGCAACCGGCAATGTAATTAGCATGCCGAATATTACTTGGAATGTGAATTGGAACGAAATCGCCAATAGATAAGACCATTTTACAATTTGGGCCCAAGTTAGAAGCAGAGCCTAAGGTGTAAATTATCGATAGTCCATATCTCGGAAACTATAAGAGATAATGCAATTTGGCAACCGGCAATGTAATTAGCATGCCGAATATTACTTGGAATGTGAATTGGAACGAAATCGCCAATAGATAAGACCATTTTACAATTTGGGCCCAAGTTAGAAGCAGAGCCTAAGGTGAAAATTATCGATAGTCCATATCTTGGAAACTATAAGAGATAATGCAATTTGGCAACCGGCAATGTAATTAGCATGCCGAATATTACTTGGAATGTGAATTGGAACGAAATCGCCAATAGATAAGACCATTCTACAATTTGGGCCCAAGTTAGAAGCAGAGCCTAAGGTGTAAATTATCGATAGTCCATATCTCGGAAACTATAAGAGATAATGCAATTTGGCAACCGACAATGTAATTAGCATGCCGAATATTACTTGGAATGTGAATTGGAACGAAATCGCCAATAGATAAGACCATTTTACAATTTGGGCCCAAGTTAGAAGCAGAGCCTAAGGTGTAAATTATCGATAGTCCATATCTCGGAAACTATAAGAGATAATGCAATTTGGCAACCGGCAATGTAATTAGCATGCCGAATATTACTTGGAATGTGAATTGGAACGAAATCGCCAATAGATAAGACCATTTTACAATTTGGGCCCAAGTTAGAAGCAGAGCCTAAGGTGTAAATTATCGATAGTCCATATCTCGGAAACTATAAGAGATAATGCAATTTGGCAACCGGCAATGTAATTAGCATGCCGAATATTACTTGGAATGTGAATTGGAACGAAATCGCCAATAGAAAAGACCATTTTACAATTTGGGCCCAAGTTAGAAGCAGAGCTTAAGGTGTAAATTATCGATAGTCCATATCTCGGAAATTATAAGAGATAATGCAATTTGGCAACCGGTAAAGTAATTAGCATGCCGAATATTACTTGGAATGTGAATTGGAACGAAATCGCCAATAGATAAGACCATTTTACAATTTGGGCCCAAGTTAGAAGCAGAGCCTAAGGTGTAAATTATCGATAGTCCATATCTCGGAAACTATAAGAGATAATGCAATTTGGCAACCGGCAATGTAATTAGCATGCCGAATATTACTTGGAATGTGAATTGGAACGAAATCGCCAATAGAAAAGACCATTTTACAATTTGGGCCCAAGTTAGAAGCAGAGCTTAAGGTGTAAATTATCGATAGTCCATATCTCGGAAATTATAAGAGATAATGCAATTTGGCAACCGGTAAAGTAATTAGCATGCCGAATATTACTTGGAATGTGAATTGGAACGAAATCGCCAATAGATAAGACCATTTTACAATTTGGGCCCAAGTTAGAAGCAGAGCCTAAGGTGTAAATTATCGATAGTCCATATCTCGGAAACTATAAGAGATAATGCAATTTGGCAACCGGCAATGTAATTAGCATGCCGAATATTACTTGGAATGTGAATTGGAACGAAATCGCCAATAGAAAAGACCATTTCACAATTTGGGCCCAAGTTAGAAGCAGAGCCTAAGGTGTAAATTATTGATAGTCCATATCTCGGAAACTATAAGAGATAATGCAATTTCGCAACCGGCAATGTAATTAGCATGCCGAATATCACTTGGAATGTGAATTGGGACGAAATCGCCAATAGATAAGACCATTTTACAATTTGGGCCCAAGTTAGAAGCAGAGCCTAAGGTGTAAATTATCGATAGTCCATATCTCGGAAACTATAAGAGATAATGCAATTTGACAACCGGCAATGTAATTAGCATGCCGAATATTACTTGGAATGTGAATTGGAACGAAATCGCCAACAGAGAAGACCATTTTACAATTTGGGCCCAAGTTAGAAGCAGAGCCTAAGGTGTAAATTATCGATAGTCCATATCTCGGAAACTATAAGAGATAATGCAATTTGGCAACCGGCAATGTAATTAGCATGCCGAATATTACTTGGAATGTGAATTGGAACGAAATCGCCAATAGATAAGACCATTTTACAATTTGGGCCCAAATTAGAAGCAAAGCCTAAGGTGTAAATTATCGATAGTCCATATCTCGGAAACTATAAGAGATAATGCAATTTGGCAACCGGCAATGTAATTAGCATGCCGAATATTACTTGGAATGTGAATTGGAACGAAATCGCCAATAGAGAAGACCATTTTACAATTTGGCCCCAAGTTTGAAGCAGAGCCTAAGGTGTAAATTATCGATAGTCCATATCTCGGAAACTATAAGAGATAATGCAATTTGGCAACCGGCAATATAATTAGCATGCCGAATATTACTTGGAATGTGAATTGGAACGAAATCGCCAATAGATAAGACCATTTTACAATTTGGGCCCAAGTTAGAAGCAGAGCCTAAGGTGTAAATTATCGATAGTCCATATCTCGGAAACTATAAGAGATAATGCAATTTGGCAACCGGCAATGTAATTAGCATGCCGAATATTACTTGGAATGTGAATTGGAACGAAATCGCCAATAGATAAGACCATTTTACAATTTGGGCCCAAGTTAGAAGCAGAGCCTAAGGTGTAAATTATCGATAGTCCATATCTCGGAAACTATAAGAGATAATGCAATTTGGCAACCGGCAATGTAATTAACATGCCGAATATTACTTGGAATGTGAATTGGAACGAAATCGCCAATAGATAAGACCATTTTACAATTTGGGCCCAAGTTAGAAGCAGAGCCTAAGGTGTAAATTATCGATAGTCCATATCTCGGAAACTATAAGAGATAATGCAATTTGGCAACCGGCAATGTAATTAGCATGCCGAATATTACTTGGAATGTGAATTGGAACGAAATCGTCAATAGATAAGACCATTTTACAATTTGGGCCCAAGTTAGAAGCAGAGCCTAAGGTGTAAATTATCGATAGTCCATATCTCGGAAACTATAAGAGATAATGCAATTTGGCAACCGGCAATGTAATTAGCATGCCGAATATTACTTGGAATGTGAATTGGAACGAAATCGCCAATAGATAAGACCATTTTACAATTTGGGCCCAAGTTAGAAGCAGAGCCTAAGGTGTAAATTATCGATAGTCCATATCTCGGAAACTATAAGAGATAATGCAATTCGGCAACCGGCAATGTAATTAGCATGTCGAATATTACTTGGAATGTGAATTGGAACGAAATCGTCAATAGATAAGACCATTTTACAATTTGGGCCCAAGTTAGAAGCAGAGCCTAAGGTGTAAATTATCGATAGTCCATATCTCGGAAACTATAAGAGATAATGCAATTTGGCAACCGGCAATGTAATTAGCATGCCGAATATTACTTGGAATGTGAATTGGAACGAAATCGCCAATAGATAAGACCATTTTACAATTTGGGCCCAAGTTAGAAGCAGAGCCTAAGGTGTAAATTATCGATAGTCCATATCTCGGAAACTATAAGAGATAATGCAATTTGGCAACCGGCAATGTAATTAGCATGCCGAATATTACTTGGAATGTGAATTGGAACGAAATCGCCAATAGAAAAGACCATTTTACAATTTGGGCCCAAGTTAGAAGCAGAGCTTAAGGTGTAAATTATCGATAGTCCATATCTCGGAAATTATAAGAGATAATGCAATTTGGCAACCGGCAATGTAATTAGCATGCCGAATATTACTTGGAATGTGAATTGGAACGAAATCGCCAATAGAGAAGACCATTTTACAATTTGGCCCCAAGTTAGAAGCAGAGCCTAAGGTGTAAATTATCGATAGTCCATATCTCGGAAACTATAAGAGATAATGCAATTTGGCAACCGGCAATATAATTAGCATGCCGAATATTACTTGGAATGTGAATTGGAACGAAATCGCCAATAGATAAGACCATTTTACAATTTGGGCCCAAGTTAGAAGCAGAGCCTAAGGTGTAAATTATCGATAGTCCATATCTCGGAAACTATAAGAGATAATGCAATTTGGCAACCGGCAATGTAATTAGCATGCCGAATATTACTTGGAATGTGAATTGGAACGAAATCGCCAATAGATAAGACCATTTTACAATTTGGGCCCAAGTTAGAAGCAGAGCCTAAGGTGTAAATTATCGATAGTCCATATCTCGGAAACTATAAGAGATAATGCAATTTGGCAACCGGCAATGTAATTAACATGCCGAATATTACTTGGAATGTGAATTGGAACGAAATCGCCAATAGATAAGACCATTTTACAATTTGGGCCCAAGTTAGAAGCAGAGCCTAAGGTGTAAATTATCGATAGTCCATATCTCGGAAACTATAAGAGATAATGCAATTTGGCAACCGGCAATGTAATTAGCATGCCGAATATTACTTGGAATGTGAATTGGAACGAAATCGTCAATAGATAAGACCATTTTACAATTTGGGCCCAAGTTAGAAGCAGAGCCTAAGGTGTAAATTATCGATAGTCCATATCTCGGAAACTATAAGAGATAATGCAATTTGGCAACCGGCAATGTAATTAGCATGCCGAATATTACTTGGAATGTGAATTGGAACGAAATCGCCAATAGATAAGACCATTTTACAATTTGGGCCCAAGTTAGAAGCAGAGCCTAACGTGTATATTATCGATAGTCCATATCTCGGAAACTATAAGAGATAATGCAATTCGGCAACCGGCAATGTAATTAGCATGTCGAATATTACTTGGAATGTGAATTGGAACGAAATCGCCAATAGATAAGACCATTTTACAATTTGGGCCCAAGTTAGAAGCAGAGCCTAAGGTGTAAATTATCGATAGTCCATATCTCGGAAACTATAAGAGATAATGCAATTTGGCAACCGGCAATGTAATTAGCATGCCGAATATTACTTGGAATGTGAATTGGAACGAAATCGCCAATAGACAAGACCATTTTACAATTTGGGCCCAAGTTAGAAGCAGAGCCTAAGGTGTAAATTATCGATAGTCCATATCTCGGAAACTATAAGAGATAATGCAATTTGGCAACCGGCAATGTAATTAGCATGCCGAATATTACTTGGAATGTGAATTGGAACGAAATCGCCAATAGAAAAGACCATTTTACAATTTGGGCCCAAGTTAGAAGCAGAGCTTAAGGTGTAAATTATCGATAGTCCATATCTCGGAAATTATAAGAGATAATGCAATTTGGCAACCGGCAATGTAATTAGCATGCCGAATATTACTTGGAATGTGAATTGGAACGAAATCGCCAATAGAGAAGACCATTTTACAATTTGGCCCCAAGTTAGAAGCAGAGCCTAAGGTGTAAATTATCGATAGTCCATATCTCGGAAACTATAAGAGATAATGCAATTTGGCAACCGGCAATATAATTAGCATGCCGAATATTACTTGGAATGTGAATTGGAACGAAATCGCCAATAGATAAGACCATTTTACAATTTGGGCCCAAGTTAGAAGCAGAGCCTAAGGTGTAAATTATCGATAGTCCATATCTCGGAAACTATAAGAGATAATGCAATTTGGCAACCGGCAATGTAATTAGCATGCCGAATATTACTTGGAATGTGAATTGGAACGAAATCGCCAATAGATAAGACCATTTTACAATTTGGGCCCAAGTTAGAAGCAGAGCCTAAGGTGTAAATTATCGATAGTCCATATCTCGGAAACTATAAGAGATAATGCAATTTGGCAACCGGCAATGTAATTAGCATGCCGAATATTACTTGGAATGTGAATTGGAACGAAATCGCCAATAGATAAGACCATTTTACAATTTGGGCCCAAGTTAGAAGCAGAGCCTAAGGTGTAAATTATCGATAGTCCATATCTTGGAAACTATAAGAGATAATGCAATTTGGCAACCGGCAATGTAATTAGCATGCCGAATATTACTTGGAATGTGAATTGGAACGAAATCGCCAATAGATAAGACCATTCTACAATTTGGGCCCAAGTTAGAAGCAGAGCCTAAGGTGTAAATTATCGATAGTCCATATCTCGGAAACTATAAGAGATAATGCAATTTGGCAACCGGCAATGTAATTAGCATGCCGAATATTACTTGGAATGTGAATTGGAACGAAATCGCCAATAGATAAGACCATTTTACAATTTGGGCCCAAGTTAGAAGCAGAGCCTAAGGTGTAAATTATCGATAGTCCATATCTCGGAAACTATAAGAGATAATGCAATTTGACAACCGGCAATGTAATTAGCATGCTGAATATTACTTGGAATGTGAATTGGAACGAAATCGCCAACAGAGAAGACCATTTTACAATTTGGGCCCAAGTTAGAAGCAGAGCCTAAGGTGTAAATTATCGATAGTCCATATCTCGGAAACTATAAGAGATAATGCAATTTGGCAACCGGCAATGTAATTAGCATGCCGAATATTACTTGGAATGTGAATTGGAACGAAATCGCCAATAGATAAGGCCATTTTACAATTTGGGCCCAAGTTAGAAGCAGAGCCTAAGGTGTAAATTATCGATAGTCCATATCTCGAAAACTATAAGAGATAATGCAATTTGGCAACTGGCAATGTAATTAGCATGCCGAATATTACTTGGAATGTGAATTGGAACGAAATCGCCAATAGAGAAGACCATTTTACAATTTGGCCCCAAGTTAGAAGCAGAGCCTAAGGTGTAAATTATCGATAGTCCATATCTCGGAAACTATAAGAGATAATGCAATTTGGCAACCGGCAATATAATTAGCATGCCGAATATTACTTGGAATGTGAATTGGAACGAAATCGCCAATAGATAAGACCATTTTACAATTTGGGCCCAAGTTAGAAGCAGAGCCTAAGGTGTAAATTATCGATAGTCCATATCTCGGAAACTATAAGAGATAATGCAATTTGGCAACCGGCAATGTAATTAGCATGCCGAATATTACTTGGAATGTGAATTGGAACGAAATCGCCAATAGATAAGACCATTTTACAATTTGGGCCCAAATTAGAAGCAAAGCCTAAGGTGTAAATTATCGATAGTCCATATCTCGGAAACTATAAGAGATAATGCAATTTGGCAACCGGCAATGTAATTAGCATGAAGAATATTACTTGGAATGTGAATTGGAACGAAATCGCCAATAGAGAAGACCATTTTACAATTTGGCCCCAAGTTAGAAGCAGAGCCTAAGGTGTAAATTATCGATAGTCCATATCTCGGAAACTATAAGAGATAATGCAATTTGGCAACCGGCAATATAATTAGCATGCCGAATATTACTTGGAATGTGAATTGGAACGAAATCGCCAATAGATAAGACCATTTTACAATTTGGGCCCAAGTTAGAAGCAGAGCCTAAGGTGTAAATTATCGATAGTCCATATCTCGGAAACTATAAGAGATAATGCAATTTGGCAACCGGCAATGTAATTAGCATGCCGAATATTACTTGGAATGTGAATTGGAACGAAATCGCCAATAGATAAGACCATTTTACAATTTGGGCCCAAGTTAGAAGCAGAGCCTAAGGTGTAAATTATCGATAGTCCATATCTCGGAAACTATAAGAGATAATGCAATTTGACAACCGGCAATGTAATTAGCATGCTGAATATTACTTGGAATGTGAATTGGAACGAAATCGCCAACAGAGAAGACCATTTTACAATTTGGGCCCAAGTTAGAAGCAGAGCCTAAGGTGTAAATTATCGATAGTCCATATCTCGGAAACTATAAGAGATAATGCAATTTGGCAACCGGCAATGTAATTAGCATGCCGAATATTACTTGGAATGTGAATTGGAACGAAATCGCCAATAGATAAGGCCATTTTACAATTTGGGCCCAAGTTAGAAGCAGAGCCTAAGGTGTAAATTATCGATAGTCCATATCTCGAAAACTATAAGAGATAATGCAATTTGGCAACTGGCAATGTAATTAGCATGCCGAATATTACTTGGAATGTGAATTGGAACGAAATCGCCAATAGAGAAGACCATTTTACAATTTGGCCCCAAGTTAGAAGCAGAGCCTAAGGTGTAAATTATCGATAGTCCATATCTCGGAAACTATAAGAGATAATGCAATTTGGCAACCGGCAATATAATTAGCATGCCGAATATTACTTGGAATGTGAATTGGAACGAAATCGCCAATAGATAAGACCATTTTACAATTTGGGCCCAAGTTAGAAGCAGAGCCTAAGGTGTAAATTATCGATAGTCCATATCTCGGAAACTATAAGAGATAATGCAATTTGGCAACCGGCAATGTAATTAGCATGCCGAATATTACTTGGAATGTGAATTGGAACGAAATCGCCAATAGATAAGACCATTTTACAATTTGGGCCCAAATTAGAAGCAAAGCCTAAGGTGTAAATTATCGATAGTCCATATCTCGGAAACTATAAGAGATAATGCAATTTGGCAACCGGCAATGTAATTAGCATGAAGAATATTACTTGGAATGTGAATTGGAACGAAATCGCCAATAGAGAAGACCATTTTACAATTTGGCCCCAAGTTAGAAGCAGAGCCTAAGGTGTAAATTATCGATAGTCCATATCTCGGAAACTATAAGAGATAATGCAATTTGGCAACCGGCAATATAATTAGCATGCCGAATATTACTTGGAATGTGAATTGGAACGAAATCGCCAATAGATAAGACCATTTTACAATTTGGGCCCAAGTTAGAAGCAGAGCCTAAGGTGTAAATTATCGATAGTCCATATCTCGGAAACTATAAGAGATAATGCAATTTGGCAACCGGCAATGTAATTAGCATGCCGAATATTACTTGGAATGTGAATTGGAACGAAATCGCCAATAGATAAGACCATTTTACAATTTGGGCCCAAGTTAGAAGCAGAGCCTAAGGTGTAAATTATCGATAGTCCATATCTCGGAAACTATAAGAGATAATGCAATTTGGCAACCGGCAATGTAATTAGCATGCCGAATATTACTTGGAATGTGAATTGGAACGAAATCGCCAATAGATAAGACCATTTTACAATTTGGGCCCAAGTTAGAAGCAGAGCCTAAGGTGTAAATTATCGATAGTCCATATCTTGGAAACTATAAGAGATAATGCAATTTGGCAACCGGCAATGTAATTAGCATGCCGAATATTACTTGGAATGTGAATTGGAACGAAATCGCCAATAGATAAGACCATTCTACAATTTGGGCCCAAGTTAGAAGCAGAGCCTAAGGTGTAAATTATCGATAGTCCATATCTCGGAAACTATAAGAGATAATGCAATTTGGCAACCGGCAATGTAATTAGCATGAAGAATATTACTTGGAATGTGAATTGGAACGAAATCGCCAATAGAGAAGACCATTTTACAATTTGGCCCCAAGTTAGAAGCAGAGCCTAAGGTGTAAATTATCGATAGTCCATATCTCGGAAACTATAAGAGATAATGCAATTTGGCAACCGGCAATATAATTAGCATGCCGAATATTACTTGGAATGTGAATTGGAACGAAATCGCCAATAGATAAGACCATTTTACAATTTGGGCCCAAGTTAGAAGCAGAGCCTAAGGTGTAAATTATCGATAGTCCATATCTCGGAAACTATAAGAGATAATGCAATTTGGCAACCGGCAATGTAATTAGCATGCCGAATATTACTTGGAATGTGAATTGGAACGAAATCGCCAATAGATAAGACCATTTTACAATTTGGGCCCAAGTTAGAAGCAGAGCCTAAGGTGTAAATTATCGATAGTCCATATCTCGGAAACTATAAGAGATAATGCAATTTGGCAACCGGCAATGTAATTAGCATGCCGAATATTACTTGGAATGTGAATTGGAACGAAATCGCCAATAGATAAGACCATTTTACAATTTGGGCCCAAATTAGAAGCAAAGCCTAAGGTGTAAATTATCGATAGTCCATATCTCGGAAACTATAAGAGATAATGCAATTTGGCAACCGGCAATGTAATTAGCATGAAGAATATTACTTGGAATGTGAATTGGAACGAAATCGCCAATAGAGAAGACCATTTTACAATTTGGCCCCAAGTTAGAAGCAGAGCCTAAGGTGTAAATTATCGATAGTCCATATCTCGGAAACTATAAGAGATAATGCAATTTGGCAACCGGCAATATAATTAGCATGCCGAATATTACTTGGAATGTGAATTGGAACGAAATCGCCAATAGATAAGACCATTTTACAATTTGGGCCCAAGTTAGAAGCAGAGCCTAAGGTGTAAATTATCGATAGTCCATATCTCGGAAACTATAAGAGATAATGCAATTTGGCAACCGGCAATGTAATTAGCATGCCGAATATTACTTGGAATGTGAATTGGAACGAAATCGCCAATAGATAAGACCATTTTACAATTTGGGCCCAAGTTAGAAGCAGAGCCTAAGGTGTAAATTATCGATAGTCCATATCTCGGAAACTATAAGAGATAATGCAATTTGGCAACCGGCAATGTAATTAGCATGCCGAATATTACTTGGAATGTGAATTGGAACGAAATCGCCAATAGATAAGACCATTTTACAATTTGGGCCCAAGTTAGAAGCAGAGCCTAAGGTGTAAATTATCGATAGTCCATATCTTGGAAACTATAAGAGATAATGCAATTTGGCAACCGGCAATGTAATTAGCATGCCGAATATTACTTGGAATGTGAATTGGAACGAAATCGCCAATAGATAAGACCATTCTACAATTTGGGCCCAAGTTAGAAGCAGAGCCTAAGGTGTAAATTATCGATAGTCCATATCTCGGAAACTATAAGAGATAATGCAATTTGGCAACCGGCAATGTAATTAGCATGAAGAATATTACTTGGAATGTGAATTGGAACGAAATCGCCAATAGAGAAGACCATTTTACAATTTGGCCCCAAGTTAGAAGCAGAGCCTAAGGTGTAAATTATCGATAGTCCATATCTCGGAAACTATAAGAGATAATGCAATTTGGCAACCGGCAATATAATTAGCATGCCGAATATTACTTGGAATGTGAATTGGAACGAAATCGCCAATAGATAAGACCATTTTACAATTTGGGCCCAAGTTAGAAGCAGAGCCTAAGGTGTAAATTATCGATAGTCCATATCTCGGAAACTATAAGAGATAATGCAATTTGGCAACCGGCAATGTAATTAGCATGCCGAATATTACTTGGAATGTGAATTGGAACGAAATCGCCAATAGATAAGACCATTCTACAATTTGGGCCCAAGTTAGAAGCAGAGCCTAAGGTGTAAATTATCGATAGTCCATATCTCGGAAACTATAAGAGATAATGCAATTTGGCAACCGGCAATGTAATTAGCATGCCGAATATTACTTGGAATGTGAATTGGAACGAAATCGCCAATAGATAAGACCATTTTACAATTTGGGCCCAAGTTAGAAGCAGAGCCTAAGGTGTAAATTATCGATAGTCCATATCTCGGAAACTATAAGAGATAATGCAATTTGACAACCGGCAATGTAATTAGCATGCTGAATATTACTTGGAATGTGAATTGGAACGAAATCGCCAACAGAGAAGACCATTTTACAATTTGGGCCCAAGTTAGAAGCAGAGCCTAAGGTGTAAATTATCGATAGTCCATATCTCGGAAACTATAAGAGATAATGCAATTTGGCAACCGGCAATGTAATTAGCATGCCGAATATTACTTGGAATGTGAATTGGAACGAAATCGCCAATAGATAAGGCCATTTTACAATTTGGGCCCAAGTTAGAAGCAGAGCCTAAGGTGTAAATTATCGATAGTCCATATCTCGAAAACTATAAGAGATAATGCAATTTGGCAACTGGCAATGTAATTAGCATGCCGAATATTACTTGGAATGTGAATTGGAACGAAATCGCCAATAGAGAAGACCATTTTACAATTTGGCCCCAAGTTAGAAGCAGAGCCTAAGGTGTAAATTATCGATAGTCCATATCTCGGAAACTATAAGAGATAATGCAATTTGGCAACCGGCAATATAATTAGCATGCCGAATATTACTTGGAATGTGAATTGGAACGAAATCGCCAATAGATAAGACCATTTTACAATTTGGGCCCAAGTTAGAAGCAGAGCCTAAGGTGTAAATTATCGATAGTCCATATCTCGGAAACTATAAGAGATAATGCAATTTGGCAACCGGCAATGTAATTAGCATGCCGAATATTACTTGGAATGTGAATTGGAACGAAATCGCCAATAGATAAGACCATTTTACAATTTGGGCCCAAATTAGAAGCAAAGCCTAAGGTGTAAATTATCGATAGTCCATATCTCGGAAACTATAAGAGATAATGCAATTTGGCAACCGGCAATGTAATTAGCATGAAGAATATTACTTGGAATGTGAATTGGAACGAAATCGCCAATAGAGAAGACCATTTTACAATTTGGCCCCAAGTTAGAAGCAGAGCCTAAGGTGTAAATTATCGATAGTCCATATCTCGGAAACTATAAGAGATAATGCAATTTGGCAACCGGCAATATAATTAGCATGCCGAATATTACTTGGAATGTGAATTGGAACGAAATCGCCAATAGATAAGACCATTTTACAATTTGGGCCCAAGTTAGAAGCAGAGCCTAAGGTGTAAATTATCGATAGTCCATATCTCGGAAACTATAAGAGATAATGCAATTTGGCAACCGGCAATGTAATTAGCATGCCGAATATTACTTGGAATGTGAATTGGAACGAAATCGCCAATAGATAAGACCATTTTACAATTTGGGCCCAAGTTAGAAGCAGAGCCTAAGGTGTAAATTATCGATAGTCCATATCTCGGAAACTATAAGAGATAATGCAATTTGACAACCGGCAATGTAATTAGCATGCTGAATATTACTTGGAATGTGAATTGGAACGAAATCGCCAACAGAGAAGACCATTTTACAATTTGGGCCCAAGTTAGAAGCAGAGCCTAAGGTGTAAATTATCGATAGTCCATATCTCGGAAACTATAAGAGATAATGCAATTTGGCAACCGGCAATGTAATTAGCATGCCGAATATTACTTGGAATGTGAATTGGAACGAAATCGCCAATAGATAAGGCCATTTTACAATTTGGGCCCAAGTTAGAAGCAGAGCCTAAGGTGTAAATTATCGATAGTCCATATCTCGAAAACTATAAGAGATAATGCAATTTGGCAACTGGCAATGTAATTAGCATGCCGAATATTACTTGGAATGTGAATTGGAACGAAATCGCCAATAGAGAAGACCATTTTACAATTTGGCCCCAAGTTAGAAGCAGAGCCTAAGGTGTAAATTATCGATAGTCCATATCTCGGAAACTATAAGAGATAATGCAATTTGGCAACCGGCAATATAATTAGCATGCCGAATATTACTTGGAATGTGAATTGGAACGAAATCGCCAATAGATAAGACCATTTTACAATTTGGGCCCAAGTTAGAAGCAGAGCCTAAGGTGTAAATTATCGATAGTCCATATCTCGGAAACTATAAGAGATAATGCAATTTGGCAACCGGCAATGTAATTAGCATGCCGAATATTACTTGGAATGTGAATTGGAACGAAATCGCCAATAGATAAGACCATTTTACAATTTGGGCCCAAATTAGAAGCAAAGCCTAAGGTGTAAATTATCGATAGTCCATATCTCGGAAACTATAAGAGATAATGCAATTTGGCAACCGGCAATGTAATTAGCATGAAGAATATTACTTGGAATGTGAATTGGAACGAAATCGCCAATAGAGAAGACCATTTTACAATTTGGCCCCAAGTTAGAAGCAGAGCCTAAGGTGTAAATTATCGATAGTCCATATCTCGGAAACTATAAGAGATAATGCAATTTGGCAACCGGCAATATAATTAGCATGCCGAATATTACTTGGAATGTGAATTGGAACGAAATCGCCAATAGATAAGACCATTTTACAATTTGGGCCCAAGTTAGAAGCAGAGCCTAAGGTGTAAATTATCGATAGTCCATATCTCGGAAACTATAAGAGATAATGCAATTTGGCAACCGGCAATGTAATTAGCATGCCGAATATTACTTGGAATGTGAATTGGAACGAAATCGCCAATAGATAAGACCATTTTACAATTTGGGCCCAAGTTAGAAGCAGAGCCTAAGGTGTAAATTATCGATAGTCCATATCTCGGAAACTATAAGAGATAATGCAATTTGGCAACCGGCAATGTAATTAGCATGCCGAATATTACTTGGAATGTGAATTGGAACGAAATCGCCAATAGATAAGACCATTTTACAATTTGGGCCCAAGTTAGAAGCAGAGCCTAAGGTGTAAATTATCGATAGTCCATATCTTGGAAACTATAAGAGATAATGCAATTTGGCAACCGGCAATGTAATTAGCATGCCGAATATTACTTGGAATGTGAATTGGAACGAAATCGCCAATAGATAAGACCATTCTACAATTTGGGCCCAAGTTAGAAGCAGAGCCTAAGGTGTAAATTATCGATAGTCCATATCTCGGAAACTATAAGAGATAATGCAATTTGGCAACCGGCAATGTAATTAGCATGAAGAATATTACTTGGAATGTGAATTGGAACGAAATCGCCAATAGAGAAGACCATTTTACAATTTGGCCCCAAGTTAGAAGCAGAGCCTAAGGTGTAAATTATCGATAGTCCATATCTCGGAAACTATAAGAGATAATGCAATTTGGCAACCGGCAATATAATTAGCATGCCGAATATTACTTGGAATGTGAATTGGAACGAAATCGCCAATAGATAAGACCATTTTACAATTTGGGCCCAAGTTAGAAGCAGAGCCTAAGGTGTAAATTATCGATAGTCCATATCTCGGAAACTATAAGAGATAATGCAATTTGGCAACCGGCAATGTAATTAGCATGCCGAATATTACTTGGAATGTGAATTGGAACGAAATCGCCAATAGATAAGACCATTTTACAATTTGGGCCCAAATTAGAAGCAAAGCCTAAGGTGTAAATTATCGATAGTCCATATCTCGGAAACTATAAGAGATAATGCAATTTGGCAACCGGCAATGTAATTAGCATGAAGAATATTACTTGGAATGTGAATTGGAACGAAATCGCCAATAGAGAAGACCATTTTACAATTTGGCCCCAAGTTAGAAGCAGAGCCTAAGGTGTAAATTATCGATAGTCCATATCTCGGAAACTATAAGAGATAATGCAATTTGGCAACCGGCAATATAATTAGCATGCCGAATATTACTTGGAATGTGAATTGGAACGAAATCGCCAATAGATAAGACCATTTTACAATTTGGGCCCAAGTTAGAAGCAGAGCCTAAGGTGTAAATTATCGATAGTCCATATCTCGGAAACTATAAGAGATAATGCAATTTGGCAACCGGCAATGTAATTAGCATGCCGAATATTACTTGGAATGTGAATTGGAACGAAATCGCCAATAGATAAGACCATTTTACAATTTGGGCCCAAGTTAGAAGCAGAGCCTAAGGTGTAAATTATCGATAGTCCATATCTCGGAAACTATAAGAGATAATGCAATTTGACAACCGGCAATGTAATTAGCATGCTGAATATTACTTGGAATGTGAATTGGAACGAAATCGCCAACAGAGAAGACCATTTTACAATTTGGGCCCAAGTTAGAAGCAGAGCCTAAGGTGTAAATTATCGATAGTCCATATCTCGGAAACTATAAGAGATAATGCAATTTGGCAACCGGCAATGTAATTAGCATGCCGACTATTACTTGGAATGTGAATTGGAACGAATTCGCCAATAGATAAGGCCATTTTACAATTTGGGCCCAAGTTAGAAGCAGAGCCTAAGGTGTAAATTATCGATAGTCCATATCTCGAAAAATATAAGAGATAATGCAATTTGGCAACTGGCAATGTAATTAGCATGCCGAATATTACTTGGAATGTGAATTGGAACGAAATCGCCAATAGAGAAGACCATTTTACAATTTGGCCCCAAGTTAGAAGCAGAGCCTAAGGTGTAAATTATCGATAGTCCATATCTCGGAAACTATAAGAGATAATGCAATTTGGCAACCGGCAATATAATTAGCATGCCGAATATTACTTGGAATGTGAATTGGAACGAAATCGCCAATAGATAAGACCATTTTACAATTTGGGCCCAAGTTAGAAGCAGAGCCTAAGGTGTAAATTATCGATAGTCCATATCTCGGAAACTATAAGAGATAATGCAATTTGGCAACCGGCAATGTAATTAGCATGCCGAATATTACTTGGAATGTGAATTGGAACGAAATCGCCAATAGATAAGACCATTTTACAATTTGGGCCCAAATTAGAAGCAAAGCCTAAGGTGTAAATTATCGATAGTCCATATCTCGGAAACTATAAGAGATAATGCAATTTGGCAACCGGCAATGTAATTAGCATGAAGAATATTACTTGGAATGTGAATTGGAACGAAATCGCCAATAGAGAAGACCATTTTACAATTTGGCCCCAAGTTAGAAGCAGAGCCTAAGGTGTAAATTATCGATAGTCCATATCTCGGAAACTATAAGAGATAATGCAATTTGGCAACCGGCAATATAATTAGCATGCCGAATATTACTTGGAATGTGAATTGGAACGAAATCGCCAATAGATAAGACCATTTTACAATTTGGGCCCAAGTTAGAAGCAGAGCCTAAGGTGTAAATTATCGATAGTCCATATCTCGGAAACTATAAGAGATAATGCAATTTGGCAACCGGCAATGTAATTAGCATGCCGAATATTACTTGGAATGTGAATTGGAACGAAATCGCCAATAGATAAGACCATTTTACAATTTGGGCCCAAGTTAGAAGCAGAGCCTAAGGTGTAAATTATCGATAGGCCATATCTCGGAAACTATAAGAGATAATGCAATTTGGCAACCGGCAATGTAATTAGCATGCCGAATATTACTTGGAATGTGAATTGGAACGAAATCGCCAATAGATAAGACCATTTTACAATTTGGGCCCAAGTTAGAAGCAGAGCCTAAGGTGTAAATTATCGATAGTCCATATCTTGGAAACTATAAGAGATAATGCAATTTGGCAACCGGCAATGTAATTAGCATGCCGAATATTACTTGGAATGTGAATTGGAACGAAATCGCCAATAGATAAGACCATTCTACAATTTGGGCCCAAGTTAGAAGCAGAGCCTAAGGTGTAAATTATCGATAGTCCATATCTCGGAAACTATAAGAGATAATGCAATTTGGCAACCGGCAATGTAATTAGCATGCCGAATATTACTTGGAATGTGAATTGGAACGAAATCGCCAATAGATAAGACCATTTTACAATTTGGGCCCAAGTTAGAAGCAGAGCCTAAGGTGTAAATTATCGATAGTCCATATCTCGGAAACTATAAGAGATAATGCAATTTGGCAACCGGCAATTTAATTAGCATGCCGAATATTACTTGGAATGTGAATTGGAACGAAATCGCCAACAGATAAGACCATTTTACAATTTGGGCCCAAGTTAGAAGCAGAGCCTAAGGTGTAAATTATCGATAGTCCATATCTCGGAAACTATAAGAGATAATGCAATTTGGCAACCGGCAATGTAATTAGCATGCCGAATATTACTTGGAATGTGAATTGGAACGAAATCGCCAATAGATAAGACCATTTTACAATTTGGGCCCAAGTTAGAAGCAGAGCCTAAGGTGTAAATTATCGATAGTCCATATCTCGGAAACTATAAGAGATAATGCAATTTGACAACCGGCAATGTAATTAGCATGCCGAATATTACTTGGAATGTGAATTGGAACGAAATCGCCAATAGATAAGACCATTTTACAATTTGGGCCCAAGTTAGAAGCAGAGCCTAAGGTGTAAATTATCGATAGTCCATATCTCGGAAACTATAAGAGATAATGCAATTTGGCAACCGGCATTGTAATTAGCATGCCGAATATTACTTGGAATGTGAATTGGAACGAAATCGCCAATAGATAAGACCATTTTACAATTTGGGCCCAAGTTAGAAGCAGAGCCTAAGGTGTAAATTATCGATAGTCCATATCTCGGAAACTATAAGAGATAATGCAATTTGGCAACCGGCAATGTAATTAGCATGCCGAATATTACTTGGAATGTGAATTGGAACGAAATCGCCAATAGATAAGACCATTTTACAATTTGGGCCCAAGTTAGAAGCAGAGCCTAAGGTGTAAATTATCGATAGTCCATATCTCGGAAACTATAAGAGATAATGCAATTTGGCAACCGGCAATGTAATTAGCATGCCGAATATTACTTGGAATGTGAATTGGAACGAAATCGTCAATAGATAAGACCATTTTACAATTTGGGCCCAAGTTAGAAGCAGAGCCTAAGGTGTAAATTATCGATAGTCCATATCTCGGAAACTATAAGAGATAATGCAATTTGGCAACCGGCACTGTAATTAGCATGCCGAATATTACTTGGAATGTGAATTGGAACGAAATCGCCAATAGATAAGACCATTTTACAATTTGGGCCCAAGTTAGAAGCAGAGCCTAAAGTGTAAATTATCGATAGTCCATATCTCGGAAACTATAAGAGATAATGCAATTTGGCAACCGGCAATGTAATTAGCATGTCGAATATTACTTGGAATGTGAATTGGAACGAAATCGCCAATAGATAAGACCATTTTACAATTTGGGCCCAAGTTAGAAGCAGAGCCTAAGGTGTAAATTATCGATAGTCCATATCTCGGAAACTATAAGAGATAATGCAATTTGGCAACCGGCAATGTAATTAGCATGCCGAATATTACTTGGAATGTGAATTGGAACGAAATCGCCAATAGATAAGACCATTTTACAATTTGGGCCCAAGTTAGAAGCAGAGCCTAAGGTGTAAATTATCGATAGTCCATATCTCGGAAACTATAAGAGATAATGCAATTTGGCAACCGGCAACGTAATTAGCATGCCGAATATTACTTGAAATGTGAATTGGAACGAAATCGCCAATAGATAAGACCATTTTACAATTTGGGCCCAAGTTAGAAGCAGAGCCTAAGGTGTAAATTATCGATAGTCCATATCTCGGAAACTATAAGAGATAATGCAATTTGGCAACCGGCAATGTAATTAGCATGCCGAATATTACTTGGAATGTGATTTGGAACGAAATCGCCAATAGAAAAGACCATTTTACAATTTGGGCCCAAGTTAGAAGCAGAGCTTAAGGTGTAAATTATCGATAGTCCATATCTCGGAAATTATAAGAGATAATGCAATTTGGCAACCGGTAATGTAATTAGCATGCCGAATATTACTTGGAATGTGAATTGGAACGAAATCGCCAATAGATAAGACCATTTTACAATTTGGGCCCAAGTTAGAAGCAGAGCCTAAGGTGTAAATTATCGATAGTCCATATCTCGGAAACTATAAGAGATAATGCAATTTGGCAACCGGCAATGTAATTAGCATGCCGAATATTACTTGGAATGTGAATTGGAACGAAATCGCCAATAGATAAGACCATTTTACAATTTGGGCCCAAGTTAGAAGCAGAGCCTAAGGTGTAAATTATCGATAGTCCATATCTCGGAAACTATAAGAGATAATGCAATTTGGCAACCGGTAATGTAATTAGCATGCCGAATATTACTTGGAATGTGAATTGGAACGAAATCGCCAATAGATAAGACCATTTTACAATTTGGGCCCAAGTTAGAAGCAGAGCCTAAGGTGTAAATTATCGATAGTCCATATCTCGGAAACTATAAGAGATAATGCAATTTGGCAACCGGCAATGTAATTAGCATGCCGAATATTACTTGGAATGTGAATTGGAACGAAATCGCCAATAGATAAGACCATTTTACAATTTGGGCCCAAGTTAGAAGCAGAGCCTAAGGTGTAAATTATCGATAGTCCATATCTCGGAAACTATAAGAGATAATGCAATTTGGCAACCGGCAATGTAATTAGCATGCCGAATATTACTTGGAATGTGAATTGGAACGAAATCGCCAATAGATAAGACCATTTTACAATTTGGGCCCAAGTTAGAAGCAGAGCCTAAGGTGTAAATTATCGATAGTCCATATCTCGGAAACTATAAGAGATAATGCAATTTGACAACCGGCAATGTAATTAGCATGCCGAATATTACTTGGAATGTGAATTGGAACGAAATCGCCAATAGATAAGACCATTTTACAATTTGGGCCCAAGTTAGAAGCAGAGCCTAAGGTGTAAATTATCGATAGTCCATATCTCGGAAACTATAAGAGATAATGCAATTTGGCAACCGGCAACGTAATTAGCATGCCGAATATTACTTGAAATGTGAATTGGAACGAAATCGCCAATAGATAAGACCATTTTACAATTTGGGCCCAAGTTAGAAGCAGAGCCTAAGGTGTAAATTATCGATAGTCCATATCTCGGAAACTATAAGAGATAATGCAATTTGGCAACCGGCAATGTAATTAGCATGCCGAATATTACTTGGAATGTGATTTGGAACGAAATCGCCAATAGAAAAGACCATTTTACAATTTGGGCCCAAGTTAGAAGCAGAGCTTAAGGTGTAAATTATCGATAGTCCATATCTCGGAAATTATAAGAGATAATGCAATTTGGCAACCGGTAATGTAATTAGCATGCCGAATATTACTTGGAATGTGAATTGGAACGAAATCGCCAATAGATAAGACCATTTTACAATTTGGGCCCAAGTTAGAAGCAGAGCCTAAGGTGTAAATTATCGATAGTCCATATCTCGGAAACTATAAGAGATAATGCAATTTGGCAACCGGCAATGTAATTAGCATGCCGAATATTACTTGGAATGTGAATTGGAACGAAATCGCCAATAGATAAGACCATTTTACAATTTGGGCCCAAGTTAGAAGCAGAGCCTAAGGTGTAAATTATCGATAGTCCATATCTCGGAAACTATAAGAGATAATGCAATTTGGCAACCGGTAATGTAATTAGCATGCCGAATATTACTTGGAATGTGAATTGGAACGAAATCGCCAATAGATAAGACCATTTTACAATTTGGGCCCAAGTTAGAAGCAGAGCCTAAGGTGTAAATTATCGATAGTCCATATCTCGGAAACTATAAGAGATAATGCAATTTGGCAACCGGCAATGTAATTAGCATGCCGAATATTACTTGGAATGTGAATTGGAACGAAATCGCCAATAGATAAGACCATTTTACAATTTGGGCCCAAGTTAGAAGCAGAGCCTAAGGTGTAAATTATCGATAGTCCATATCTCGGAAACTATAAGAGATAATGCAATTTGGCAACCGGCAATGTAATTAGCATGCCGAATATTACTTGGAATGTGAATTGGAACGAAATCGCCAATAGATAAGACCATTTTACAATTTGGGCCCAAGTTAGAAGCAGAGCCTAAGGTGTAAATTATCGATAGTCCATATCTCGGAAACTATAAGAGATAATGCAATTTGACAATCGGCAATGTAATTAGCATGCCGAATATTACTTGGAATGTGAATTGGAACGAAATCGCCAATAGATAAGACCATTTTACAATTTGGGCCCAAGTTAGAAGCAGAGCCTAAGGTGTAAATTATCGATAGTCCATATCTCGGAAACTATAAGAGATAATGCAATTTGGCAACCGGCAATGTAATTAGCATGCCGAATATTAATTGGAATGTGAATTGGAACGAAATCGCCAATAGATAAGACCATTTTACAATTTGGGCCCAAGTTAGAAGCAGAGCCTAAGGTGTAAATGATCGATAGTCCATATCTCGGAAACAATAAGAGATAATGCAATTTGGCAACCGGCAATGTAATTAGCATGCCGAATATTACTTGGAATGTGAATTGGAACGAAATCGCCAATAGGTAAGACCATTTTACAATTTGGGCCCAAGTTAGAAGCAGAGCCTAAGGTGTAAATTATTGATAGTCCATATCTCGGAAACTATAAGAGATAATGCAATTTGGCAACCGGCAATGTAATTAGCATGCCGAATATTACTTGGAATGTGAATTGGAACGAAATCGCCAACAGAGAAGACCATTTTACAATTTGGGCCCAAGTTAGAAGCAGAGCCTAAGGTGTAAATTATCGATAGTCCATATCTCGGAAACTATAAGAGATAATGCAATTTGGCAACCGGCAATGTAATTAGCATGCCGAATATTACTTGGAATGTGAATTGGAACGAAATCGCCAATAGATAAGACCATTTTACTATTTGGGCCCAAGTTAGAAGCAGAGCCTAAGGTGTAAATTATCGATAGTCCATATCTCGGAAACTATAAGAGATAATGCAATTTGGCAACCGGCAATGTAATTAGCATGCCGAATATTACTTGGAATGTGAATTGGAACGAAATCGCCAATAGATAAGACCATTTTACAATTTGGGCCCAAGTTAGAAGCAGAGCCTAAGGTGTAAATAATCGATAGTCCATATCTCGGAAACTATAAGAGATAATGCAATTTGGCAACCGGCAATGTAATTAGCATGCCGAATATTACTTGGAATGTGAATTGGAACGAAATCGCCAATAGATAAGACCATTTTACAATTTGGGCCCAAGTTAGAAGCAGAGACTAAGGTGTAAATTATTGATAGTCCATATCTCGGAAACTATAAGAGATAATGCAATTTCGCAACCGGCAATGTAATTAGCATGCCGAATATTACTTGGAATGTGAATTGGAACGAAATCGCCAATAGATAAGACCATTTTACAATTTGGGCCCAAGTTAGAAGCAGAGCCTAAGGTGTAAATTATCGATAGTCCATATCTCGGAAACTATAAGAGATAATGCAATTTGGCAAACGGCAATGTAATTAGCATGCCGAATATTACTTGGAATGTGAATTGGAACGAAATCGCCAATAGATAAGACCATTTTACAATTTGGGCCCAAGTTAAAAGCAGAGCCTAAGGTGTAAATTATCGATAGTCCATATCTCGGAAACTATAAGAGATAATGCAATTTGGCAACCGGCAATGTAATTAGCATGCCGAATATTACTTGGAATGTGAATTGGAACGAAATCGCCAATAGATAAGACCATTTTACAATTTGGGCCCAAGTTAGAAGCAGAGCCTAAGGTGTAAATTATTGATAGTCCATATCTCGGAAACTATAAGAGATAATGCAATTTCGCAAACGGCAATGTAATTAGCATGCCGAATATTACTTTGTATGTGAATTGGAACGAAATCGCCAATAGATAAGACCATTTTACAATTTGGGCCCAAGTTAGAAGCAGAGCCTAAGGTGTAAATTATCGATAGTCCATATCTCGGAAACTATAAGAGATAATGCAATTTGGCAACCGGCAATGTAATTAGCATGCCGAATATTACTTGGAATGTGAATTGGAACGAAATCGCCAATAGATAAGACCATTTTACAATTTGGGCCCAAGTTAGAAGCAGAGCCTAAGGTGTAAATTATCGATAGTCCATATCTCGGAAACTATAAGAGATAATGCAATTTGGCAACCGGCAATGTAATTAGCATGCCGAATATTACTTGGAATGTGAATTGGAACGAAATCGCCAATAGATAAGACCATTTTACAATTTGGGCCCAAGTTAGAAGCAGAGCCTAAGGTGTAAATTATCGATAGTCCATATCTCGGAAACTATAAGAGATAATGCAATTTGACAACCGGCAATGTAATTAGCATGCCGAATATTACTTGGAATGTGAATTGGAACGAAATCGCCAATAGATAAGACCATTTTACAATTTGGGCCCAAGTTAGAAGCAGAGCCTAAGGTGTAAATTATCGATAGTCCATATCTCGGAAACTATAAGAGATAATGCAATTTGGCAACCGGCAATGTAATTAGCATGCCGAATATTACTTGGAATGTGAATTGGAACGAAATCGCCAATAGATAAGACCATTTTACAATTTGGGCCCAAGTTAGAAGCAGAGCCTAAGGTGTAAATTATCGATAGTCCATATCTCGGAAACTATAAGAGATAATGCAATTTGGCAACCGGCAATGTAATTAGCATGCCGAATATTACTTGGAATGTGAATTGGAACGAAATCGCCAATAGATAAGACCATTTTACAATTTGGGCCCAAGTTAGAAGCAGAGCCTAAGGTGTAAATTATCGATAGTCCATATCTCGGAAACTATAAGAGATAATGCAATTTGGCAACCGGTAATGTAATTAGCATGCCGAATATTACTTGGAATGTGAATTGGAACGAAATCGCCAATAGATAAGACCATTTTACAATTTGGGCCCAAGTTAGAAGCAGAGCCTAAGGTGTAAATTATCGATAGTCCATATCTCGGAAACTATAAGAGATAATGCAATTTGGCAACCGGCAATGTAATTAGCATGCCGAATATTACTTGGAATGTGAATTGGAACGAAATCGCCAATAGATAAGACCATTTTACAATTTGGGCCCAAGTTAGAAGCAGAGCCTAAGGTGTAAATTATCGATAGTCCATATCTCGGAAACTATAAGAGATAATGCAATTTGGCAACCGGCAATGTAATTAGCATGCCGAATATTACTTGGAATGTGAATTGGAACGAAATCGCCAATAGATAAGACCATTTTACAATTTGGGCCCAAGTTAGAAGCAGAGCCTAAGGTGTAAATTATCGATAGTCCATATCTCGGAAACTATAAGAGATAATGCAATTTGACAATCGGCAATGTAATTAGCATGCCGAATATTACTTGGAATGTGAATTGGAACGAAATCGCCAATAGATAAGACCATTTTACAATTTGGGCCCAAGTTAGAAGCAGAGCCTAAGGTGTAAATTATCGATAGTCCATATCTCGGAAACTATAAGAGATAATGCAATTTGGCAACCGGCAATGTAATTAGCATGCCGAATATTAATTGGAATGTGAATTGGAACGAAATCGCCAATAGATAAGACCATTTTACAATTTGGGCCCAAGTTAGAAGCAGAGCCTAAGGTGTAAATGATCGATAGTCCATATCTCGGAAACAATAAGAGATAATGCAATTTGGCAACCGGCAATGTAATTAGCATGCCGAATATTACTTGGAATGTGAATTGGAACGAAATCGCCAATAGGTAAGACCATTTTACAATTTGGGCCCAAGTTAGAAGCAGAGCCTAAGGTGTAAATTATTGATAGTCCATATCTCGGAAACTATAAGAGATAATGCAATTTGGCAACCGGCAATGTAATTAGCATGCCGAATATTACTTGGAATGTGAATTGGAACGAAATCGCCAACAGAGAAGACCATTTTACAATTTGGGCCCAAGTTAGAAGCAGAGCCTAAGGTGTAAATTATCGATAGTCCATATCTCGGAAACTATAAGAGATAATGCAATTTGGCAACCGGCAATGTAATTAGCATGCCGAATATTACTTGGAATGTGAATTGGAACGAAATCGCCAATAGATAAGACCATTTTACTATTTGGGCCCAAGTTAGAAGCAGAGCCTAAGGTGTAAATTATCGATAGTCCATATCTCGGAAACTATAAGAGATAATGCAATTTGGCAACCGGCAATGTAATTAGCATGCCGAATATTACTTGGAATGTGAATTGGAACGAAATCGCCAATAGATAAGACCATTTTACAATTTGGGCCCAAGTTAGAAGCAGAGCCTAAGGTGTAAATAATCGATAGTCCATATCTCGGAAACTATAAGAGATAATGCAATTTGGCAACCGGCAATGTAATTAGCATGCCGAATATTACTTGGAATGTGAATTGGAACGAAATCGCCAATAGATAAGACCATTTTACAATTTGGGCCCAAGTTAGAAGCAGAGCCTAAGGTGTAAATTATTGATAGTCCATATCTCGGAAACTATAAGAGATAATGCAATTTCGCAACCGGCAATG
This sequence comes from Rhynchophorus ferrugineus, assembly GCF_030347505.1. Taxonomy (NCBI): domain Eukaryota; kingdom Metazoa; phylum Arthropoda; class Insecta; order Coleoptera; family Curculionidae; genus Rhynchophorus; species Rhynchophorus ferrugineus. The sequence goes on along the minus strand of NW_027472588.1, from coordinate 21,753,270 downwards.
TAATTAGCATGCCGAATATTACTTGGAATGTGAATTGGAACGAAATCGCCAATAGATAAGACCATTTTACAATTTGGGCCCAAGTTAGAAGCAGAGCCTAAGGTGTAAATTATCGATAGTCCATATCTCGGAAACTATAAGAGATAATGCAATTTGGCAAACGGCAATGTAATTAGCATGCCGAATATTACTTGGAATGTGAATTGGAACGAAATCGCCAATAGATAAGACCATTTTACAATTTGGGCCCAAGTTAAAAGCAGAGCCTAAGGTGTAAATTATCGATAGTCCATATCTCGGAAACTATAAGAGATAATGCAATTTGGCAACCGGCAATGTAATTAGCATGCCGAATATTACTTGGAATGTGAATTGGAACGAAATCGCCAATAGATAAGACCATTTTACAATTTGGGCCCAAGTTAGAAGCAGAGCCTAAGGTGTAAATTATTGATAGTCCATATCTCGGAAACTATAAGAGATAATGCAATTTCGCAAACGGCAATGTAATTAGCATGCCGAATATTACTTTGTATGTGAATTGGAACGAAATCGCCAATAGATAAGACCATTTTACAATTTGGGCCCAAGTTAGAAGCAGAGCCTAAGGTGTAAATTATCGATAGTCCATATCTCGGAAACTATAAGAGATAATGCAATTTGGCAACCGGCAATGTAATTAGCATGCCGAATATTACTTGGAATGTGAATTGGAACGAAATCGCCAATAGATAAGACCATTTTACAATTTGGGCCCAAGTTAGAAGCAGAGCCTAAGGTGTAAATTATCGATAGTCCATATCTCGGAAACTATAAGAGATAATGCAATTTGGCAACCGGCAATGTAATTAGCATGCCGAATATTACTTGGAATGTGAATTGGAACGAAATCGCCAATAGATAAGACCATTTTACAATTTGGGCCCAAGTTAGAAGCAGAGCCTAAGGTGTAAATGATCGATAGTCCATATCTCGGAAACAATAAGAGATAATGCAATTTGGCAACCGGCAATGTAATTAGCATGCCGAATATTACTTGGAATGTGAATTGGAACGAAATCGCCAATAGGTAAGACCATTTTACAATTTGGGCCCAAGTTAGAAGCAGAGCCTAAGGTGTAAATTATTGATAGTCCATATCTCGGAAACTATAAGAGATAATGCAATTTGGCAACCGGCAATGTAATTAGCATGCCGAATATTACTTGGAATGTGAATTGGAACGAAATCGCCAACAGAGAAGACCATTTTACAATTTGGGCCCAAGTTAGAAGCAGAGCCTAAGGTGTAAATTATCGATAGTCCATATCTCGGAAACTATAAGAGATAATGCAATTTGGCAACCGGCAATGTAATTAGCATGCCGAATATTACTTGGAATGTGAATTGGAACGAAATCGCCAATAGATAAGACCATTTTACTATTTGGGCCCAAGTTAGAAGCAGAGCCTAAGGTGTAAATTATCGATAGTCCATATCTCGGAAACTATAAGAGATAATGCAATTTGGCAACCGGCAATGTAATTAGCATGCCGAATATTACTTGGAATGTGAATTGGAACGAAATCGCCAATAGATAAGACCATTTTACAATTTGGGCCCAAGTTAGAAGCAGAGCCTAAGGTGTAAATAATCGATAGTCCATATCTCGGAAACTATAAGAGATAATGCAATTTGGCAACCGGCAATGTAATTAGCATGCCGAATATTACTTGGAATGTGAATTGGAATGAAATCGCCAATAGATAAGACCATTTTACAATTTGGGCCCAAGTTAGAAGCAGAGCCTAAGGTGTAAATTATTGATAGTCCATATCTCGGAAACTATAAGAGATAATGCAATTTCGCAACCGGCAATGTAATTAGCATGCCGAATATTACTTGGAATGTGAATTGGAACGAAATCGCCAATAGATAAGACCATTTTACAATTTGGGCCCAAGTTAGAAGCAGAGCCTAAGGTGTAAATTATCGATAGTCCATATCTCGGAAACTATAAGAGATAATGCAATTTGGCAAACGGCAATGTAATTAGCATGCCGAATATTACTTGGAATGTGAATTGGAACGAAATCGCCAATAGATAAGACCATTTTACAATTTGGGCCCAAGTTAAAAGCAGAGCCTAAGGTGTAAATTATCGATAGTCCATATCTCGGAAACTATAAGAGATAATGCAATTTGGCAACCGGCAATGTAATTAGCATGCCGAATATTACTTGGAATGTGAATTGGAACGAAATCGCCAATAGATAAGACCATTTTACAATTTGGGCCCAAGTTAGAAGCAGAGCCTAAGGTGTAAATTATTGATAGTCCATATCTCGGAAACTATAAGAGATAATGCAATTTCGCAAACGGCAATGTAATTAGCATGCCGAATATTACTTTGTATGTGAATTGGAACGAAATCGCCAATAGATAAGACCATTTTACAATTTGGGCCCAAGTTAGAAGCAGAGCCTAAGGTGTAAATTATCGATAGTCCATATCTCGGAAACTATAAGAGATAATGCAATTTGGCAACCGGCAATGTAATTAGCATGCCGAATATTACTTGGAATGTGAATTGGAACGAAATCGCCAATAGATAAGACCATTTTACAATTTGGGCCCAAGTTAGAAGCAGAGCCTAAGGTGTAAATTATCGATAGTCCATATCTCGGAAACTATAAGAGATAATGCAATTTGGCAACCGGCAATGTAATTAGCATGCCGAATATTACTTGGAATGTGAATTGGAACGAAATCGCCAATAGATAAGACCATTTTACAATTTGGGCCCAAGTTAGAAGCAGAGCCTAAGGTGTAAATTATCGATAGTCCATATCTCGGAAACTATAAGAGATAATGCAATTTGACAACCGGCAATGTAATTAGCATGCCGAATATTACTTGGAATGTGAATTGGAACGAAATCGCCAATAGATAAGACCATTTTACAATTTGGGCCCAAGTTAGAAGCAGAGCCTAAGGTGTAAATTATCGATAGTCCATATCTCGGAAACTATAAGAGATAATGCAATTTGGCAACCGGCAATGTAATTAGCATGCCGAATATTACTTGGAATGTGAATTGGAACGAAATCGCCAATAGATAAGACCATTTTACAATTTGGGCCCAAGTTAGAAGCAGAGCCTAAGGTGTAAATTATCGATAGTCCATATCTCGGAAACTATAAGAGATAATGCAATTTGGCAACCGGCAATGTAATTAGCATGCCGAATATTACTTGGAATGTGAATTGGAACGAAATCGCCAATAGATAAGACCATTTTACAATTTGGGCCCAAGTTAGAAGCAGAGCCTAAGGTGTAAATTATCGATAGTCCATATCTCGGAAACTATAAGAGATAATGCAATTTGGCAACCGGCAATGTAATTAGCATGCCGAATATTACTTGGAATGTGAATTGGAACGAAATCGCCAATAGATAAGACCATTTTACAATTTGGGCCCAAGTTAGAAGCAGAGCCTAAGGTGTAAATTATTGATAGTCCATATCTCGGAAACTATAAGAGATAATGCAATTTCGCAACCGGCAATGTAATTAGCATGCCGAATATTACTTGGAATGTGAATTGGAACGAAATCGCCAATAGATAAGACCATTTTACAATTTGGGCCCAAGTTAGAAGCAGAGCCTAAGGTGTAAATTATCGATAGTCCATATCTCGGAAACTATAAGAGATAATGCAATTTGGCAACCGGCAATGTAATTAGCATGCCGAATATTACTTGGAATGTGAATTGGAACGAAATCGCCAATAGATAAGACCATTTTACAATTTGGGCCCAAGTTAAAAGCAGAGCCTAAGGTGTAAATTATCGATAGTCCATATCTCGGAAACTATAAGAGATAATGCAATTTGGCAACCGGCAATGTAATTAGCATGCCGAATATTACTTGGAATGTGAATTGGAACGAAATCGCCAATAGATAAGACCATTTTACAATTTGGGCCCAAGTTAGAAGCAGAGCCTAAGGTGTAAATTATTGATAGTCCATATCTCGGAAACTATAAGAGATAATGCAATTTCGCAACCGGCAATGTAATTAGCATGCCGAATATTACTTGGAATGTGAATTGGAACGAAATCGCCAATAGATAAGACCATTTTACAATTTGGGCCCAAGTTAGAAGCAGAGCCTAAGGTGTAAATTATCGATAGTCCATATCTCGGAAACTATAAGAGATAATGCAATTTGGCAACCGGCAATGTAATTAGCATGCCGAATATTACTTGGAATGTGAATTGGAACGAAATCGCCAATAGATAAGACCATTTTACAATTTGGGCCCAAGTTAGAAGCAGAGCCTAAGGTGTAAATTATCGATAGTCCATATCTCGGAAACTATAAGAGATAATGCAATTTGGCAACCGGCAATGTAATTAGCATGCCGAATATTACTTGAAATGTGAATTGGAACGAAATCGCCAATAGATAAGACCATTTTACAATTTGGGCCCAAGTTAGAAGCAGAGCCTAAGGTGTAAATTATTGATAGTCCATATCTCGGAAACTATAAGAGATAATGCAATTTCGCAACCGGCAATGTAATTAGCATGCCGAATATTACTTGGTATGTGAATTGGAACGAAATCGCCAATAGATAAGACCATTTTACAATTTGGGCCCAAGTTAGAAGCAGAGCCTAAGGTGTAAATTATCGATAGTCCATATCTCGGAAACTATAAGAGATAATGCAATTTGGCAACCGGCAATGTAATTAACATGCCGAATATTACTTGGAATGTGAATTGGAACGAAATCGCCAATAGATAAGACCATTTTACAATTTGGGCCCTAGTTAGAAGCAGAGCCTAAGGTGTAAATTATCGATAGTCCATATCTCAAAAACTATAAGAGATAATGCAATTTGGCAACCGGCAATGTAATTAGCATGCCGAATATTACTTGGAATGTGAATTGGAACGAAATCGCCAATAGATAAGACCATTTTACAATTTGGGCCCAAGTTAGAAGCAGAGCCTAAGGTGTAAATTATCGATAGTCCATATCTCGGAAACTATAAGAGATAATGCAATTTGACAACCGGCAATGTAATTAGCATGCCGAATATTACTTGGAATGTGAATTGGAACGAAATCGCCAATAGATAAGACCATTTTACAATTTGGGCCCAAGTTAGAAGCAGAGCCTAAGGTGTAAATTATCGATAGTCCATATCTCGGAAACTATAAGAGATAATGCAATTTGGCAACCGGCAATGTAATTAGCATGCCGAATATTACTTGGAATGTGAATTGTAACGAAATCGCCAATAGATAAGACCATTTTACAATTTGGGCCCAAGTTAGAAGCAGAGCCTAAGGTGTAAATTATCGATAGTCCATATCTCGGAAACTATAAGAGATAATGCAATGTGGCAACCGGCAATGTAATTAGCATGCCGAATATTACTTGGAATGTGAATTGGAACGAAATCGCCAATAGATAAGACCATTTTACAATTTGGGCCCAAGTTAGAAGCAGAGCCTACGGTGTAAATTATCGATAGTCCATATCTCGGAAACTATAAGAGATAATGCAATTTGGCAACCGGCAATGTAATTAGCATGCCGAATATTACTTGGAATGTGAATTGGAACGAAATCGCCAATAGATAAGACCATTTTACAATTTGGGCCCAAGTTAGAAGCAGAGCCTAAGGTGTAAATTATCGATAGTCCATATCTCGGAAACTATAAGAGATAATGCAATTTGGCAACCGGCAATGTAATTAGCATGCCGAATATTACTTGGAATGTGAATTGGAACGAAATCGCCAATAGATAAGACCATTTTACAATTTGGGCCCAAGATAGAAGCAGAGCCTAAGGTGTAAATTATCGATAGTCCAAATCTCGGAAACTATAAGAGATAATGCAATTTGGCAACCGGCAATGTAATTAGCATGCCGAATATTACTTGGAATGTGAATTGGAACGAAATCGCCAATAGATAAGACCATTTTACAATTTGGGCCCAAGTTAGAAGCAGAGCCTAAGGTGTAAATTATCGATAGTCCTTATCTCGGAAACTATAAGAGATAATGCAATTTGGCAACCGGCAATGTAATTAGCATGCCGAATATTACTTGGAATGTGAATTGGAACGAAATCGCCAATAGATAAGACCATTTTACAATTTGGGCCCAAGTTAGAAGCAGAGCCTAAGGTGTAAATTATCGATAGTCCATATCTCGGAAACTATAAGGGATAATGCAATTTGGCAACCGGCAATGTAATTAGCATGCCGAATATTACTTGGAATGTGAATTGGAACGAAATCGCCAATAGATAAGACCATTTTACAATTTGGGCCCAAGTTAGAAGCAGAGCCTAAGGTGTAAATTATTGATAGTCCATATCTCGGAAACTATAAGAGATAATGCAATTTCGCAACCGGCAATGTAATTAGCATGCCGAATATTACTTGGAATGTGAATTGGAATGAAATCGCCAATAGATAAGACCATTTTACAATTTGGGCCCAAGTTAGAAGCAGAGCCTAAGGTGTAAATTATCGATAGTCCATATCTCGGAAACTATAAGAGATAATGCAATTTGGCAACCGGCAATATAATTAGCATGCCGAATATTACTTGGAATGTGAATTGGAACGAAATCGCCAATAGAAAAGACCATTTTACAATTTGGGCCCAAGTTAGAAGCAGAGCTTAAGGTGTAAATTATCGATAGTCCATATCTCGGAAATTATAAGAGATAATGCAATTTGGCAACCGGTAATGTAATTAGCATGCCGAATATTACTTGGAATGTGAATTGGAACGAAATCGCCAATAGATAAGACCATTTTACAATTTGGGCCCAAATTAGAAGCAGAGCCTAAGGTGTAAATTATCGATAGTCCATATCTCGGAAACTATAAGAGATAATGCAATTTGGCAACCGGCAATGTAATTAGCATGCCGAATATTACTTGGAATGTGAATTGGAATGAAATCGCCAATAGATAAGACCATTTAACAATTTGGGCCCAAGTTAGAAGCAGAGCCTAAGGTGTAAATTATTGATAGTCCATATCTCGGAAACTATAAGAGATAATGCAATTTCGCAACCGGCAATGTAATTAGCATGCCGAATATCACTTGGAATGTGAATTGGGACGAAATCGCCAATAGATAAGACCATTTTACAATTTGGGCCCAAGTTAGAAGCAGAGCCTAAGGTGTAAATTATCGATAGTCCATATCTCGGAAACTATAAGAGATAATGCAATTTGGCAACCGGCAATGTAATTAGCATGCCGAATATTACTTGGAATGTGAATTGGAACGAAATCGCCAATAGATAAGACCATTTTTCAATTTGGGCCCAAGTTAGAAGCAGAGCCTAAGGTGTAAATTATCGATAGTCCATATCTCGGAAACTATAAGAGATAATGCAATTTGGCAACCGGCAATGTAATTAGCATGCCGAATATTACTTGGAATGTGAATTGGAACGAAATCGCCAATAGATAAGACCATTTTACAATTTGGGCCCAAGTTAGAAGCAGAGCCTAAGGTGTAAATTATCGATAGTCGATATCTCGGAAACTATAAGAGATAATGCAATTTGGCAACCGGCAATGTAATTAGCATGTCGAATATTACTTGGAATGTGAATTGGAACGAAATCGCCAATAGATAAGACCATTTTACAATTTGGGCCCAAGTTAGAAGCAGAGCCTAAGGTGTAAATTATCGATAGTCCATATCTCGGAAACTATAAGAGATAATGCAATTTGGCAACCGGCAATGTAATTAGCATGCCGAATATTACTTGGAATGTGAATTGGAACGAAATCGCCAATAGATAAGACCATTTTACAATTTGGGCCCAAGTTAGAAGCAGAGCCTAAGGTGTAAATTATCGATAGTCCATATCTCGGAAACTATAAGAGATAATGCAATTTGGCAACCGGCAATGTAATTAGCATGCCGAATATTACTTGGAATGTGAATTGGAACGAAATCGCCAATAGATAAGACCATTTTACAATTTGGGTCCAAGTTAGAAGCAGAGCCTAAGGTGTAAATTATCGATAGTCCATATCTCGGAAACTATAAGAGATAATGCAATTTGGCAACCGGCAATGTAATTAGCATGCCGAATATTACTTGGAATGTGAATTGGAACGAAATCGCCAATAGAAAAGACCATTTTACAATTTGGGCCCAAGTTAGAAGCAGAGCTTAAGGTGTAAATTATCGATAGTCCATATCTCGGAAATTATAAGAGATAATGCAATTTGGCAACCGGTAATGTAATTAGCATGCCGAATATTACTTGGAATGTGAATTGGAACGAAATCGCCAATAGATAAGACCATTTTACAATTTGGGCCCAAGTTAGAAGCAGAGCCTAAGGTGTAAATTATCGATAGTCCATATCTCGTAAACTATAAGAGATAATGCAATTTGGCAACCGGTAATGTAATTAGCATGCCGAATATTACTTGGAATGTGAATTGGAACGAAATCGCCAATAGATAAGACCATTTCACAATTTGGGCCCAAGTTAGAAGCAGAGCCTAAGGTGTAAATTATTGATAGTCCATATCTCGGAAACTATAAGAGATAATGCAATTTCGCAACCGGAAATGTAATTAGCATGCCGAATATCACTTGGAATGTGAATTGGGACGAAATCGCCAATAGATAAGACCATTTTACAATTTGGGCCCAAGTTAGAAGCAGAGCCTAAGGTGTAAATTATCGATAGTCCATATCTCGGAAACTATAAGAGATAATGCAATTTGGCAACCGGCAATGTAATTAGCATGCCGAATATTACTTGGAATGTGAATTGGAACGAAATCGCCAATAGATAAGACCATTTTTCAATTTGGGCCCAAGTTAGAAGCAGAGCCTAAGGTGTAAATTATCGATAGTCCATATCTCGGAAACTATAAGAGATAATGCAATTTGGCAACCGGCAATGTAATTAGCATGCCGAATATTACTTGGAATGTGAATTGGAACGAAATCGCCAATAGATAAGACCATTTTACAATTTGGGCCCAAGTTAGAAGCAGAGCCTAAGGTGTAAATTATCGATAGTCCATATCTCGGAAACTATAAGAGATAATGCAATTTGGCAACCGGCAATGTAATTAGAATGCCGAATATTACTTGGAATGTGAATTGGAACGAAATCGCCAATAGATAAGACCATTTTACAATTTGGGCCCAAGTTAGAAGCAGAGCCTAAGGTGTAAATTATTGATAGTCCATATCTCGGAAACTATAAGAGATAATGCAATTTCGCAACCGGCAATGTAATTAGCATGCCGAATATTACTTGGAATGTGAATTGGAACGAAATCGCCAATAGATAAGACCATTTTACAATTTGGGCCCAAGTTAGAAGCAGAGCCTAAGGTGTAAATTATCGATAGTCCATATCTCGGAAACTATAAGAGATAATGCAATTTGGCAACCGGCAATGTAATTAGCATGCCGAATATTACTTGGAATGTGAATTGGAACGAAATCGCCAATAGATAAGACCATTTTACAATTTGGGCCCAAGTTAGAAGCAGAGCCTAAGGTGTAAATTATCGATAGTCCATATCTCGGAAACTATAAGAGATAATGCAATTTGGCAACCGGCAATGTAATTAGCATGCCGAATATTACTTGGAATGTGAATTGGAACGAAATCGCCAATAGATAAGACCATTTTACAATTTGGGCCCAAGTTAGAAGCAGAGCCTAAGGTGTAAATTATCGATAGTCCATATCTCGGAAACTATAAGAGATAATGCAATTTGGCAACCGGCAATGTAATTAGCATGCCGAATATTACTTGGAATGTGAATTGGAACGAAATCGCCAATAGATAAGACCATTTCACAATTTGGGCCCAAGTTAGAAGCAGAGCCTAAGGTGTAAATTATTGATAGTCCATATCTCGGAAACTATAAGAGATAATGCAATTTCGCAACCGGAAAGGTAATTAGCATGCCGAATATCACTTGGAATGTGAATTGGGACGAAATCGCCAATAGATAAGACCATTTTACAATTTGGGCCCAAGTTAGAAGAAGAGCCTAAGGTGTAAATTATCGATAGTCCATATCTCGGAAACTATAAGAGATAATGCAATTTGGCAACCGGCAATGTAATTAGCATGCCGAATATTACTTGGAATGTGAATTGGAACGAAATCGCCAATAGATAAGACCATTTTTCAATTTGGGCCCAAGTTAGAAGCAGAACCTAAGGTGTAAATTATCGATAGTCCATATCTCGGAAACTATAAGAGATAATGCAATTTGGCAACCGGCAATGTAATTAGCATGCCGAATATTACTTGGAATGTGAATTGGAACGAAATCGCCAATAGATAAGACCATTTTACAATTTGGGCCCAAGTTAGAAGCAGAGCCTAAGGTGTAAATTATTGATAGTCCATATCTCGGAAACTATAAGAGATAATGCAATTTCGCAACCGGCAATGTAATTAGCATGCCGAATATTACTTGGAATGTGAATTGGAACGAAATCGCCAATAGATAAGACCATTTTACAATTTGGGCCCAAGTTAGAAGCAGAGCCTAAGGTGTAAATTATCGATAGTCCATATCTCGGAAACTATAAGAGATAATGCAATTTGGAAACCGGCAATGTAATTAGCATGCCGAATATTACTTGGAATGTGAATTGGAACGAAATCGCCAATAGATAAGGCCATTTTACAATTTGGGCCCAAGTTAGAAGCAGAGCCTAAGGTGTAAATTATCGATAGTCCATATCTCGGAAACTATAAGAGATAATGCAATTTGGCAACCGGCAATGTAATTAGCATGCCGAATATTACTTGGAATGTGAATTGGAACGAAATCGCCAATAGATAAGACCATTTTACAATTTGGGCCCAAGTTAGAAGCAGAGCCTAAGGTGTAAATTATCGATAGTCCATATCTCGGAAACTATAAGAGATAATGCAATTTGACAACCGGCAATGTAATTAGCATGCCGAATATTACTTGGAATGTGAATTGGAACGAAATCGCCAATAGATAAGACCATTTTACAATTTGGGCCCAAGTTAGAAGCAGAGCCTAAGGTGTAAATTATCAATAGTCCATATCTCGGAAACTATAAGTGATAATGCAATTTGGCAACCGGCAATGTAATTAGCATGCCGAATATTACTTGGAATGTGAATTGGAACGAAATCGCCAATAGATAAGACCATTTTACAATTTGGGCCCAAGTTAGAAGCAGAGCCTAAGGTGTAAATTATCGATAGTCCATATCTCGGAAACTATAAGAGATAATGCAATTTGGCAACCGGCAATGTAATTAGCATGCCGAATATTACTTGGAATGTGAATTGGAACGAAATCGCCAATAGATAAGACCATTTTACAATTTGGGCCCAAGTTAGAAGCAGAGCCTAAGGTGTAAATTATCGATAGTCCATATCTCGGAAACTATAAGAGATAATGCAATTTGGCAACCGGCAATGTAATTAGCATGCCGAATATTACTTGGAATGTGAATTGGAACGAAATCGCCAATAGATAAGACCATTTTACAATTTGGGCCCAAGTTAGAAGCAGAGCCTAAGGTGTAAATTATCGATAGTCCATATCTCGGAAACTATAAGAGATAATGCAATTTGGCAACCGGCAATGTAATTAGCATGCCGAATATTACTTGGAATGTGAATTGGAGCGAAATCGCCAATAGATAAGACCATTTTACAATTTGGGCCCAAGTTAGAAGCAGAGCCTAAGGTGTAAATTATCGATAGTCCATATCTCGGAAACTATAAGAGATAATGCAATTTGGCAACCGGCAATGTAATTAGCATGCCGAATATTACTTGGAATGTGAATTGGAACGAAATCGCCAATAGATAAGACCATTTTACAATTTGGGCCCAAGTTAGAAGCAGAGCCTAAGGTGTAAATTATCGATAGTCCATATCTCGGAAACTATAAGAGATAATGCAATTTGGCAACCGGCAATGTAATTAGCATGCCGAATATTACTTGGAATGTGAATTGGAACGAAATCGCCAATAGATAAGACCATTTTACAATTTGGGCCCAAGTTAGAAGCAGAGCCTAAGGTGTAAATTATCGATAGTCCATATCTCGGAAACTATAAGAGATAATGCAATTTGGCAACCGGCAATGTAATTAGCATGCCGAATATTACTTGGAATGTGAATTGGAACGAAATCGCCAATAGGTAAGACCATTTTACAATTTGGGCCCAAGTTAGAAGCAGAGCCTAAGGTGTAAATTATCGATAGTCCATATCTCGGAAACTATAAGAGATAATGCAATTTGGCAACCGGCAATGTAATTAGCATGCCGAATATTACTTGGAATGTGAATTGGAACGAAATCGCCAAAAGGTAAGACCATTTTACAATTTGGGCCCAAGTTAGAAGCAGAGCCTAAGGTGTAAATAATTGATAGTCCATATCTCGGAAACTATAAGAGATAATGCAATTTGGCAACCGGCAATGTAATTAGCATGCCGAATATTACTTGGAATGTGAATTGGAACGAAATCGCCAACAGAGAAGACCATTTTACAATTTGGGCCCAAGTTAGAAGCAGAGCCTAAGGTGTAAATTATCGATAGTCCATATCTCGGAAACTATAAGAGATAATGCAATTTGGCAACCGGCAATGTAATTAGCATGCCGAATATTACTTGGAATGTGAATTGGAACGAAATCGCCAATAGATAAGACCATTTTACTATTTGGGCCCAAGTTAGAAGCAGAGCCTAAGGTGTTTGGCAACCGGCAATGTAATTCACATGCCGAATATTACTTGGAATGTGAATTGGAACGAAATCGCCAATAGAAAAGACCATTTTACAATTTGGGCCCAAGTTAGAAGCAGAGCTTAAGGTGTAAATTATCGATAGTCCATATCTCGGAAATTATAAGAGATAATGCAATTTGGCAACCGGTAATGTAATTAGCATGCCGAATATTACTTGGAATGTGAATTGGAACGAAATCGCCAATAGATAAGACCATTTTACAATTTGGGCCCAAGTTAGAAGCAGAGCCTAAGGTGTAAATTATCGATAGTCCATATCTCGGAAACTATAAGAGATAATGCAATTTGGCAACCGGCAATGTAATTAGCATGCCGAATATTACTTGGAATGTGAATTGGAACGAAATCGCCAATAGATAAGACCATTTCACAATTTGGGCCCAAGTTAGAAGCAGAGCCTAAGGTGTAAATTATTGATAGTCCATATCTCGGAAACTATAAGAGATAATGCAATTTGGCAACCGGCAATGTAATTAGCATGCCGAATATTACTTGGAATGTGAATTGGAACGAAATCGCCAATAGATAAGACCATTTTACAATTTGGGCCCAAGTTAGAAGCAGAGCCTAAGGTGTAAATTATCGATAGTCCATATCTCGGAAACTATAAGAGATAATGCAATTTGGCAACCGGCAATGTAATTAGCATGCCGAATATTACTTGGAATGTGAATTGGAACGAAATCGCCAATAGATAAGACCATTTTACAATTTGGGCCCAAGTTAGAAGCAGAGCCTAAGGTGTAAATTATCGATAGTCCATATCTCGGAAACTATAAGAGATAATGCAATTTGGCAACCGGCAATGTAATTAGCATGCCGAATATTACTTGGAATGTGAATTGGAACGAAATCGCCAATAGATAAGACCATTTTACAATTTGGGCCCAAGTTAGAAGCAGAGCCTAAGGTGTAAATTATCGATAGTCCATATCTCGGAAACTATAAGAGATAATGCAATTTGGCAACCGGCAATGTAATTAGCATGCCGAATATTAATTGGAATGTGAATTGGAACGAAATCGCCAATAGATAAGACCATTTTACAATTTGGGCCCAAGTTAGAAGCAGAGCCTAAGGTGTAAATGATCGATAATCCATATCTCGGAAACTATAAGAGATAATGCAATTTGGCAACCGGCAATGTAATTAGCATGCCGAATATTACTTGGAATGTGAATTGGAACGAAATCGCCAATAGGTAAGACCATTTTACAATTTGGGCACAAGTTAGAAGCAGAGCCTAAGGTGTAAATTATCGATAGTAAATATCTCGGAAACTATAAGAGATAATGCAATTTGGCAACCGGCAATGTAATTAGCATGCCGAATATTACTTGGAATGTGAATTGGAACGAAATCGCCAAAAGGTAAGACCATTTTACAATTTGGGCCCAAGTTAGAAGCAGAGCCTAAGGTGTAAATTATCGATAGTCCATATCTCGGAAACTATAAGAGATAATTCAATTTGGCAACCGGCAATGTAATTAGCATGCCGAATATTACTTGGAATGTGAATTGGAACGAAATCGCCAATAGATAAGACCATTTTACAATTTGGGCCCAAGTTAGAAGCAGAGCCTAAGGTGTAAATTATTGATAGTCCATATCTCGGAAACTATAAGAGATAATGCAATTTGGCAACCGGCAATGTAATTAGCATGCCGAATATTACTTGGAATGTGAATTGGAACGAAATCGCCAACAGAGAAGACCATTTTACAATTTGGGCCCAAGTTAGAAGCAGAGCCTAAGGTGTAAATTATCGATAGTCCATATCTCGGAAACTATAAGAGATAATGCAATTTGGCAACCGGCAATGTAATTAGCATGCCGAATATTACTTGGAATGTGAATTGGAACGAAATCGCCAATAGATAAGACCATTTTACTATTTGGGCCCAAGTTAGAAGCAGAGCCTAAGGTGTTTGGCAACCGGCAATGTAATTAGCATGCCGAATATTACTTGGAATGTGAATTGGAACGAAATCGCCAATAGATAAGACCATTTTACTATTTGGGCCCAAGTTAGAAGCAGAGCCTAAGGTGTTTGGCAACCGGCAATGTAATTAGCATGCCGAATATTACTTGGAATGTGAATTGGAACGAAATCGCCAATAGAAAAGACCATTTTACAATTTGGGCCCAAGTTAGAAGCAGAGCTTAAGGTGTAAATTATCGATAGTCCATATCTCGGAAATTATAAGAGATAATGCAATTTGGCAACCGGTAATGTAATTAGCATGCCGAATATTACTTGGAATGTGAATTGGAACGAAATCGCCAATAGATAAGACCATTTCACAATTTGGGCCCAAGTTAGAAGCAGAGCCTAAGGTGTAAATTATTGATAGTCCATATCTCGGAAACTATAAGAGATAATGCAATTTGGCAACCGGCAATGTAATTAGCATGCCGAATATTACTTGGAATGTGAATTGGAACGAAATCGCCAATAGATAAGACCATTTCACAATTTGGGCCCAAGTTAGAAGCAGAGCCTAAGGTGTAAATTATTGATAGTCCATATCTCGGAAACTATAAGAGATAATGCAATTTCGCAACCGGCAATGTAATTAGCATGCCGAATATTACTTGGAATGTGAATTGGAACGAAATCGCCAATAGATAAGACCATTTTGCAATTTGGGCCCAAGTTAGAAGCAGAGCCTAAGGTGTAAATTATCGATAGTCCATATCTCGGAAACTATAAGAGATAATGCAATTTGGCAACCGGCAATGTAATTAGCATGCCGAATATTACTTGGAATGTGAATTGGAACGAAATCGCCAATAGATAAGACCATTTTACAATTTGGGCCCAAGTTAGAAGCAGAGCCTAAGGTGTAAATTATCGATAGTCCATATCTCGGAAACTATAAGAGATAATGCAATTTGGCAACCGGCAATGTAATTAGCATGCCGAATATTACTTGGAATGTGAATTGGAACGAAATCGCCAATAGATAAGACCATTTTACAATTTGGGCCCAAGTTAGAAGCAGAGCCTAAGGTGTAAATTATTGATAGTCCATATCACGGAAACTATAAGAGATAATGCAATTTCGCAACCGGCAATGTAATTAGCATGCCGAATATTACTTGGAATGTGAATTGGAACGAAATCGCCAATAGATAAGACCATTTTACAATTTGGGCCCAAGTTAGAAGCAGAGCCTAAGGTGTAAATTATCGATAGTCCATATCTCGGAAACTATAAGAGATAATGCAATTTGGCAACCGGCAATGTAATTAGCATGCCGAATATTACTTGGAATGTGAATTGGAACGAAATCGCCAATAGATAAGACCATTTTACAATTTGGGCCCAAGTTAGAAGCAGAGCCTAAGGTGTAAATTATCGATAGTCCATATCTCGGAAACTATAAGAGATAATGCAATTTGGCAACCGGCAATGTAATTAGCATGCCGAATATTACTTGGAATGTGAATTGGAACGAAATCGCCAATAGATAAGACCATTTTACAATTTGGGCCCAAGTTAGAAGCAGAGCCTAAGGTGTAAATTATCGATAGTCCATATCTCGGAAACTATAAGAGATAATGCAATTTGGCAAACGGCAATGTAATTAGCATGCCGAATATTACTTGGAATGTGAATTTGAACGAAATCGCCAATAGATAAGACCATTTTACAATTTGGGCCCAAGTTAGAAGCAGAGCCTAAGGTGTAAATTATTGATAGTCCATATCACGGAAACTATAAGAGATAATGCAATTTCGCAACCGGCAATGTAATTAGCATGCCGAATATTACTTGGAATGTGAATTGGAACGAAATCGCCAATAGATAAGACCATTTTACAATTTGGGCCCAAGTTAGAAGCAGAGCCTAAGGTGTAAATTATCGATAGTCCATATCTCGGAAACTATAAGAGATAATGCAATTTGGCAACCGGCAATGTAATTAGCATGCCGAATATTACTTGGAATGTGAATTGGAACGAAATCGCCAATAGATAAGACCATTTTACAATTTGGGCCCATGTTAGAAGCAGAGCCTAAGGTGTAAATTATCGATAGTCCATATCTCGGAAACTATAAGAGATAATGCAATTTGGCAACCGGCAATGTAATTAGCATGCCGAATATTACTTGGAATGTGAATTGGAACGAAATCGCCAATAGATAAGACCATTTTACAATTTGGGCCCAAGTTAGAAGCAGAGCCTAAGGTGTAAATGATCGATAGTCCATATCTCGGAAACTATAAGAGATAATGCAATTTGGCAACCGGCAATGTAATTAGCATGCCGAATATTACTTGGAATGTGAATTGGAACGAAATCGCCAATAGGTAAGACCATTTTACAATTTGGGCCCAAGTTAGAAGCAGAGCCTAAGGTGTAAATTATCGATAGTAAATATCTCGGAAACTATAAGAGATAATGCAATTTGGCCACCGGCAATGTAATTAGCATGCCGAATATTACTTGGAATGTGAATTGGAACGAAATCGCCAAAAGGTAAGACCATTTTACAATTTGGGCCCAAGTTAGAAGCAGAGCCTAAGGTGTAAATTATCGATAGTCCATATCTCGGAAACTATAAGAGATAATTCAATTTGGCAACCGGCAATGTAATTAGCATGCCGAATATTACTTGGAATGTGAATTGGAACGAAATCGCCAATAGATAAGACCATTTTACAATTTGGGCCCAAGTTAGAAGCAGAGCCTAAGGTGTAAATTATTGATAGTCCATATCTCGGAAACTATAAGAGATAATGCAATTTGGCAACCGGCAATGTAATTAGCATGCCGAATATTACTTGGAATGTGAATTGGAACGAAATCGCCAACAGAGAAGACCATTTTACAATTTGGGCCCAAGTTAGAAGCAGAGCCTAAGGTGTAAATTATCGATAGTCCATATCTCGGAAACTATAAGAGATAATGCAATTTGGCAACCGGCAATGTAATTAGCATGCCGAATATTACTTGGAATGTGAATTGGAACGAAATCGCCAATAGATAAGACCATTTTACTATTTGGGCCCAAGTTAGAAGCAGAGCCTAAGGTGTAAATTATCGATAGTAAATATCTCGGAAACTATAAGAGATAATGCAATTTGGCAACCGGCAATGTAATTAGCATGCCGAATATTACTTGGAATGTGAATTGGAACGAGATCGCCAATAGAAAAGACCATTTTACAATTTGGGCCCAAGTTAGAAGCAGAGCTTAAGGTGTAAATTATCGATAGTCCATATCTCGGAAATTATAAGAGATAATGCAATTTGGCAACCGGTAATGTAATTAGCATGCCGAATATTACTTGAAATGTGAATTGGAACGAAATCGCCAATAGATAAGACCATTTTACAATTTGGGCCCAAGTTAGAAGCAGAGCCTAAGGTGTAAATTATCGATAGTCCATATCTCGGAAACTATAAGAGATAATGCAATTTGGCAACCGGCAATGTAATTAGCATGCCGAATATTACTTGGAATGTGAATTGGAACGAAATCGCCAATAGATAAGACCATTTCACAATTTGGGCCCAAGTTAGAAGCAGAGCCTAAGGTGTAAATTATTGATAGTCCATATCTCGGAAACTATAAGAGATAATGCAATTTCGCAACCGGCAATGTAATTAGCATGCCGAATATCACTTGGAATGTGAATTGGGACGAAATCGCCAATAGATAAGACCATTTTACAATTTGGGCCCAAGTTAGAAGCAGAGCCTAAGGTGTTTGGCAACCGGCAATGTAATTAGCATGCCGAATATTACTTGGAATGTGAATTGGAACGAAATCGCCAATAGATAAGACCATTTTACAATTTGGGCCCAAGTTAGAAGCAGAGCCTAAGGTGTAAATTATCGATAGTCCATATCTCGGAAACTATAAGAGATAATGCAATTTGGCAACCGGCAATGTAATTAGCATGCCGAATATTACTTGGAATGTGAATTGGAACGAAATCGCCAATAGATAAGACCATTTTACAATTTGGGCCCAAGTTAGAAGCAGAGCCTAAGGTGTAAATTATCGATAGTCCATATCTCGGAAACTATAAGAGATAATGCAATTTGGCAACCGGCAATGTAATTAGCATGCCGAATATTACTTGGAATGTGAATTGGAACGAAATCGCCAATAGATAAGACCATTTTACAATTTGGGCCCAAGTTAGAAGCAGAGCCTAAGGTGTAAATTATTGATAGTCCATATCACGGAAACTATAAGAGATAATGCAATTTCGCAACCGGCAATGTAATTAGCATGCCGAATATTACTTGGAATGTGAATTGGAACGAAATCGCCAATAGATAAGACCATTTTACAATTTGGGCCCAAGTTAGAAGCAGAGCCTAAGGTGTAAATTATCGATAGTCCATATCTCGGAAACTATAAGAGATAATGCAATTTGGCAACCGGCAATGTAATTAGCATGCCGAATATTACTTGGAATGTGAATTGGAACGAAATCGCCAATAGATAAGACCATTTTACAATTTGGGCCCAAGTTAGAAGCAGAGCCTAAGGTGTAAATTATCGATAGTCCATATCTCGGAAACTATAAGAGATAATGCAATTTGGCAACCGGCAATGTAATTAGCATGCCGAATATTACTTGGAATGTGAATTGGAACGAAATCGCCAATAGATAAGACCATTTTACAATTTGGGCCCAAGTTAGAAGCAGAGCCTAAGGTGTAAATTATTGATAGTCCATATCACGGAAACTATAAGAGATAATGCAATTTCGCAACCGGCAATGTAATTAGCATGCCGAATATTACTTGGAATGTGAATTGGAACGAAATCGCCAATAGATAAGACCATTTTACAATTTGGGCCCAAGTTAGAAGCAGAGCCTAAGGTGTAAATTATCGATAGTCCATATCTCGGAAACTATAAGAGATAATGCAATTTGGCAACCGGCAATGTAATTAGCATGCCGAATATTACTTGGAATGTGAATTGGAACGAAATCGCCAATAGATAAGACCATTTTACAATTTGGGCCCATGTTAGAAGCAGAGCCTAAGGTGTAAATTATCGATAGTCCATATCTCGGAAACTATAAGAGATAATGCAATTTGGCAACCGGCAATGTAATTAGCATGCCGAATATTACTTGGAATGTGAATTGGAACGAAATCGCCAATAGATAAGACCATTTTACAATTTGGGCCCAAGTTAGAAGCAGAGCCTAAGGTGTAAATGATCGATAGTCCATATCTCGGAAACTATAAGAGATAATGCAATTTGGCAACCGGCAATGTAATTAGCATGCCGAATATTACTTGGAATGTGAATTGGAACGAAATCGCCAATAGATAAGACCATTTTACAATTTGGGCCCAAGTTAGAAGCAGAGCCTAAGGTGTAAATTATCGATAGTCCATATCTCGGAAACTATAAGAGATAATGCAATTTGGCAACCGGCAATGTAATTAGCATGCCGAATATTACTTGGAATGTGAATTGGAACGAAATCGCCAATAGATAAGACCATTTTACAATTTGGGCCCAAGTTAGAAGCAGAGCCTAAGGTGTAAATTATCGATAGTCCATATCTCGGAAACTATAAGAGATAATGCAATTTGGCAACCGGCAATGTAATTAGCATGCCGAATATTACTTGGAATGTGAATTGGAACGAAATCGCCAATAGATAAGACCATTTTACAATTTGGGCCCAAGTTAGAAGCAGAGCCTAAGGTGTAAATTATTGATAGTCCATATCTCGGAAACTATAAGAGATAATGCAATTTGGCAACCGGGAATGTAATTAGCATGCCGAATATTACTTGGAATGTGAATTGGAACGAAATCGCCAACAGAGAAGACCATTTTACAATTTGGGCCCAAGTTAGAAGCAGAGCCTAAGGTGTAAATTATCGATAGTCCATATCTCGGAAACTATAAGAGATAATGCAATTTGGCAACCGGCAATGTAATTAGCATGCCGAGTATTACTTGGAATGTGAATTGGAACGAAATCGCCAATAGATAAGACCATTTTACAATTTGGGCCCAAGTTAGAAGCAGAGCCTAAGGTGTTTGGCAACCGGCAATGTAATTAGCATGCCGAATATTACTTGGAATGTGAATTGGAACGAAATCGCCAATAGAAAAGACCATTTTACAATTTGGGCCCAAGTTAGAAGCAGAGCTTAAGGTGTAAATTATCGATAGTCCATATCTCGGAAATTATAAGAGATAATGCAATTTGGCAACCGGTAATGTAATTAGCATGCCGAATATTACTTGGAATGTGAATTGGAACGAAATCGCCAATAGATAAGACCATTTTACAATTTGGGCCCAAGTTAGAAGCAGAGCCTAAGGTGTAAATTATCGATAGTCCATATCTCGGAAACTATAAGAGATAATGCAATTTGGCAACCGGCAATGTAATTAGCATGCCGAATATTACTTGGAATGTGAATTGGAACGAAATCGCCAATAGATAAGACCATTTCACAATTTGGGCCCAAGTTAGAAGCAGAGCCTAAGGTGTAAATTATTGATAGTCCATATCTCGGAAACTATAAGAGATAATGCAATTTCGCAACCGGCAATGTAATTAGCATGCCGAATATCACTTGGAATGTGAATTGGGACGAAATCGCCAATAGATAAGACCATTTTACAATTTGGGCCCAAGTTAGAAGCAGAGCCTAAGGTGTAAATTATCGATAGTCCATATCTCGGAAACTATAAGAGATAATGCTATTTGGCAACCGGCAATGTAATTAGCATGCCGAATATTACTTGGAATGTGAATTGGAACGAAATCGCCAATAGATAAGACCATTTTGCAATTTGGGCCCAAGTTAGAAGCAGAGCCTAAGGTGTAAATTATCGATAGTCCATATCTCGGAAACTATAAGAGATAATGCAATTTGGCAACCGGCAATGTAATTAGCATGCCGAATATTACTTGGAATGTGAATTGGAACGAAATCGCCAATAGATAAGACCATTTTACAATTTGGGCCCAAGTTAGAAGCAGAGCCTAAGGTGTAAATTATCGATAGTCCATATCTCGGAAACTATAAGAGATAATGCAATTTGGCAACCGGCAATGTAATTAGCATGCCGAATATTACTTGGAATGTGAATTGGAACGAAATCGCCAATAGATAAGACCATTTTACAATTTGGGCCCAAGTTAGAAGCAGAGCCTAAGGTGTAAATTATTGATAGTCCATATCACGGAAACTATAAGAGATAATGCAATTTCGCAACCGGCAATGTAATTAGCATGCCGAATATTACTTGGAATGTGAATTGGAACGAAATCGCCAATAGATAAGACCATTTTACAATTTGGGCCCAAGTTAGAAGCAGAGCCTAAGGTGTAAATTATCGATAGTCCATATCTCGGAAACTATAAGAGATAATGCAATTTGGCAACCGGCAATGTAATTAGCATGCCGAATATTACTTGGAATGTGAATTGGAACGAAATCGCCAATAGATAAGACCATTTTACAATTTGGGCCCAAGTTAGAAGCAGAGCCTAAGGTGTAAATTATCGATAGTCCATATCTCGGAAACTATAAGAGATAATGCAATTTGGCAACCGGCAATGTAATTAGCATGCCGAATATTACTTGGAATGTGAATTGGAACGAAATCGCCAATAGATAAGACCATTTTACAATTTGGGCCCAAGTTAGAAGCAGAGCCTAAGGTGTAAATTATCGATAGTCCATATCTCGGAAACTATAAGAGATAATGCAATTTGGCAACCGGCAATGTAATTAGCATGCCGAATATTACTTGGAATGTGAATTGGAACGAAATCGCCAATAGATAAGACCATTTTACAATTTGGGCCCAAGTTAGAAGCAGAGCCTAAGGTGTAAATTATCGATAGTCCATATCTCGGAAACTATAAGAGATAATGCAATTTGGCAACCGGCAATGTAATTAGCATGCCGAATATTACTTGGAATGTGAATTGGAACGAAATCGCCAATAGATAAGACCATTTTACAATTTGGGCCCAAGTTAGAAGCAGAGCCTAAGGTGTAAATTATCGATAGTCCATATCTCGGAAACTATAAGAGATAATGCAATTTGGCAACCGGCAATGTAATTAGCATGCCGAATATTACTTGGAATGTGAATTGGAACGAAATCGCCAATAGATAAGACCATTTTACAATTTGGGCCCAAGTTAGAAGCAGAGCCTAAGGTGTAAATTATCGATAGTCCATATCTCGGAAACTATAAGAGATAATGCAATTTGGCAACCGGCAATGTAATTAGCATGCCGAATATTACTTGGACTGTGAATTGGAACGAAATCGCCAATAGATAAGACCATTTTACAATTTGGGCCCAAGTTAGAAACAGAGCCTAAGGTGAAAATTATCGATAGTCCATATCTCGGAAACTATAAGAGATAATGCAATTTGGCAACCGGCAATGTAATTAGCATGCCGAATATTACTTGGAATGTGAATTGGAACGAAATCGCCAATAGATAAGACCATTTTACAATTTGGGCCCAAGTTAGAAGCAGAGCCTAAGGTGAAAATTATCGATAGTCCATATCTCGGAAACTATAAGAGATAATGCAATTTGGCAACCGGCAATGTAATTAGCATGCCGAATATTACTTGGAATGTGAATTGGAACGAAATCGCCAATAGATAAGACCATTTTACAATTTGGGCCCAAGTTAGAAGCAGAGCCTAAGGTGTAAATTATCGATAGTCCATATCTCGGAAACTATAAGAGATAATGCAATTTGGCAACCGGCAATGTAATTAGCATGCCGAATATTACTTGGAATGTGAATTGGAACGAAATCGCCAATAGATAAGACCATTTTACAATTTGGGCCCAAGTTAGAAGCAGAGCCTAAGGTGTAAATTATCGATAGTCCATATCTCGGAAACTATAAGAGATAATGCAATTTGGCAACCGGCAATGTAATTAGCATGCCGAATATTACTTGGAATGTGAATTGGAACGAAATCGCCAATAGATAAGACCATTTTACAATTTGGGCCCAAGTTAGAAGCAGAGCCTAAGGTGTAAATTATTGATAGTCCATATCTCGGAAACTATAAGAGATAATGCAATTTCGCAACCGGAAATGTAATTAGCATGCCGAATATTACTTGGAATGTGAATTGGAACGAAATCGCCAATAGATAAGACCATTTTACAATTTGAGCCCAAGTTAGAAGCAGAGCCTAAGGTGTAAATTATCGATAGTCCATATCTCGGAAACTATAAGAGATAATGCAATTTGGCAACCGGCAATGTAATTAGCATGCCGAATATTACTTGGAATGTGAATTGGAACGAAATCGCCAATAGATAAGACCATTTTACAATTTGGGCCCAAGTTAGAAGCAGAGCCTAAGGTGTAAATTATCGATAGTCCATATCTCGGAAACTATAAGAGATAATGCAATTTGGCAACCGGCAATGTAATTAGCATGCCGAATATTACTTGGAATGTGAATTGGAACGAAATCGCCAATAGATAAGACCATTTTACAATTTGGGCCCAAGTTAGAAGCAGAGCCTAAGGTGTAAATTATCGATAGTCCATATCTCGGAAACTATAAGAGATAATGCAATTTGACAACCGGCAATGTAATTAGCATGCCGAATATTACTTGGAATGTGAATTGGAACGAAATCGCCAATAGATAAGACCATTTTACAATTTGGGCCCAAGTTAGAAGCAGAGCCTAAGGTGTAAATTATCGATAGTCCATATCTCGGAAACTATTAGAGATAATGCAATTTGGCAACCGGCAATGTAATTAGCATGCCGAATATTACTTGGAATGTGAATTGGAACGAAATCGCCAATAGATAAGACCATTTTACAATTTGGGCCCAAGTTAGAAGCAGAGCCTAAGGTGTAAATTATCGATAGTCCATATCTCGGAAACTATAAGAGATAATGCAATTTGGCAACCGGCAATGTAATTAGCATGCCGAATATTACTTGGAATGTGAATTGGAACGAAATCGCCAATAGATAAGACCATTTTACAATTTGAGCCCAAGTTAGAAGCAGAGCCTAAGGTGTAAATTATCGATAGTCCATATCTCGGAAACTATAAGAGATAATGCAATTTGGCAACCGGCAATGTAATTAGCATGCCGAATATTACTTGGAATGTGAATTGGAACGAAATCGCCAATAGATAAGACCATTTTACAATTTGGGCCCAAGTTAGAAGCAGAGCCTAAGGTGTAAATTATCGATAGTCCATATCTCGGAAACTATAAGAGATAATGCAATTTGGCAACCGGCAATGTAATTAGCATGCCGAATATTACTTGGAATGTGAATTGGAACGAAATCGCCAATAGATAAGACCATTTTACAATTTGGGCCCAAGTTAGAAGCAGAGCCTAAGGTGTAAATTATCGATAGTCCATATCTCGGAAACTATAAGAGATAATGCAATTTGACAACCGGCAATGTAATTAGCATGCCGAATATTACTTGGAATGTGAATTGGAACGAAATCGCCAATAGATAAGACCATTTTACAATTTGGGCCCAAGTTAGAAGCAGAGCCTAAGGTGTAAATTATCGATAGTCCATATCTCGGAAACTATTAGAGATAATGCAATTTGGCAACCGGCAATGTAATTAGCATGCCGAATATTACTTGGAATGTGAATTGGAACGAAATCGCCAATAGATAATACCATTTTACAATTTGGGCCCAAGTTAGAAGCAGAGCCTAAGGTGTAAATTATCGATAGTCCATATCTCGGAAACTATAAGAGATAATGCAATTTGGCAACCGGCAATGTAATTAGCATGCCGAATATTACTTGGAATGTGAATTGGAACGAAATCGCCAATAGATAAGACCATTTTACAATTTGGGCCCAAGTTAGAAGCAGAGCCTAAGGTGTAAATTATCGATAGTCCATATCTCGGAAACTATAAGAGATAATGCAATTTGACAACCGGCAATGTAATTAGCATGCCGAATATTACTTGGAATGTGAATTGGAACGAAATCGCCAATAGATAAGACCATTTTACAATTTGGGCCCAAGTTAGAAGCAGAGCCTAAGGTGTAAATTATCGATAGTCCATATCTCGGAAACTATAAGAGATAATGCAATTTGGCAACCGGCAATGTAATTAGCATGCCGAATATTACTTGGAATGTGAATTGGAACGAAATCGCCAATAGATAAGACCATTTTACAATTTGGGCCCAAGTTAGAAGCAGAGCTTAAGGTGTAAATTATTGATAGTCCATATCTCGGAAACTATAAGAGATAATGCAATTTAGCAACCGGCAATGTAATTAGCATGCCGAATATTACTTGGAATGTGAATTGGAACGAAATCGCCAATAGATAAGACCATTTTACAATTTGGGCCCAAGTTAGAAGCAGAGCCTAAGGTGTAAATTATCGATAGTCCATATCTCGGAAACTATAAGAGATAATGCAATTTGGCAACCGGCAATGTAATTAGCATGCCGAATATTACTTGGAATGTGAATTGGAACGAAATCGCCAATAGATAAGACCATTTTACAATTTGGGCCCAAGTTAGAAGCAGAGCCTAAGGTGTAAATTATCGATAGTCCATATCTCGGAAACTATAAGAGATAATGCAATTTGGCAACCGGCAATGTAATTAGCATGCCGAATATTACTTGGAATGTGAATTGGAACGAAATCGCCAATAGATAAGACCATTTTACAATTTGGGCCCAAGTTAGAAGCAGAGCCTAAGGTGTAAATTATCGATAGTCCATATCTCGGAAACTATAAGAGATAATGCAATTTGGCAACCGGCAATGTAATTAGCATGCCGAATATTACTTGGAATGTGAATTGGAACGAAATCGCCAATAGATAAGACCATTTTACAATTTGGGCCCAAGTTAGAAGCAGAGCCTAAGGTGTAAATTATCGATAGTCCATATCTCGGAAACTATAAGAGATAATGCAATTTGGCAACCGGCAATGTAATTAGCATGCCGAATATTACTTGGAATGTGAATTGGAACGAAATCGCCAATAGATAAGACCATTTTACAATTTGGGCCCAAGTTAGAAGCAGAGCCTAAGGTGTAAATTATCGATAGTCCATATCTCGGAAACTATAAGAGATAATGCAATTTGGCAACCGGCAATGTAATTAGCATGCCGAATATTACTTGGAATGTGAATTGGAACGAAATCGCCAATAGATAAGACCATTTTACAATTTGGGCCCAAGTTAGAAGCAGAGCCTAAGGTGTAAATTATCGATAGTCCATATCTCGGAAACTATAAGAGATAATGCAATTTGGCAACCGGCAATGTAATTAGCATGCCGAATATTACTTGGACTGTGAATTGGAACGAAATCGCCAATAGATAAGACCATTTTACAATTTGGGCCCAAGTTAGAAACAGAGCCTAAGGTGAAAATTATCGATAGTCCATATCTCGGAAACTATAAGAGATAATGCAATTTGGCAACCGGCAATGTAATTAGCATGCCGAATATTACTTGGAATGTGAATTGGAACGAAATCGCCAATAGATAAGACCATTTTACAATTTGGGCCCAAGTTAGAAGCAGAGCCTAAGGTGAAAATTATCGATAGTCCATATCTCGGAAACTATAAGAGATAATGCAATTTGGCAACCGGCAATGTAATTAGCATGCCGAATATTACTTGGAATGTGAATTGGAACGAAATCGCCAATAGATAAGACCATTTTACAATTTGGGCCCAAGTTAGAAGCAGAGCCTAAGGTGTAAATTATCGATAGTCCATATCTCGGAAACTATAAGAGATAATGCAATTTGGCAACCGGCAATGTAATTAGCATGCCGAATATTACTTGGAATGTGAATTGGAACGAAATCGCCAATAGATAAGACCATTTTACAATTTGGGCCCAAGTTAGAAGCAGAGCCTAAGGTGTAAATTATCGATAGTCCATATCTCGGAAACTATAAGAGATAATGCAATTTGGCAACCGGCAATGTAATTAGCATGCCGAATATTACTTGGAATGTGAATTGGAACGAAATCGCCAATAGATAAGACCATTTTACAATTTGGGCCCAAGTTAGAAGCAGAGCCTAAGGTGTAAATTATTGATAGTCCATATCTCGGAAACTATAAGAGATAAAGGTTCGCAACCGGAAATGTAATTAGCATGCCGAATATTACTTGGAATGTGAATTGGAACGAAATCGCCAATAGATAAGACCATTTTACAATTTGAGCCCAAGTTAGAAGCAGAGCCTAAGGTGTAAATTATCGATAGTCCATATCTCGGAAACTATAAGAGATAATGCAATTTGGCAACCGGCAATGTAATTAGCATGCCGAATATTACTTGGAATGTGAATTGGAACGAAATCGCCAATAGATAAGACCATTTTACAATTTGGGCCCAAGTTAGAAGCAGAGCCTAAGGTGTAAATTATCGATAGTCCATATCTCGGAAACTATAAGAGATAATGCAATTTGGCAACCGGCAATGTAATTAGCATGCCGAATATTACTTGGAATGTGAATTGGAACGAAATCGCCAATAGATAAGACCATTTTACAATTTGGGCCCAAGTTAGAAGCAGAGCCTAAGGTGTAAATTATCGATAGTCCATATCTCGGAAACTATAAGAGATAATGCAATTTGACAACCGGCAATGTAATTAGCATGCCGAATATTACTTGGAATGTGAATTGGAACGAAATCGCCAATAGATAAGACCATTTTACAATTTGGGCCCAAGTTAGAAGCAGAGCCTAAGGTGTAAATTATCGATAGTCCATATCTCGGAAACTATTAGAGATAATGCAATTTGGCAACCGGCAATGTAATTAGCATGCCGAATATTACTTGGAATGTGAATTGGAACGAAATCGCCAATAGATAAGACCATTTTACAATTTGGGCCCAAGTTAGAAGCAGAGCCTAAGGTGTAAATTATCGATAGTCCATATCTCGGAAACTATAAGAGATAATGCAATTTGGCAACCGGCAATGTAATTAGCATGCCGAATATTACTTGGAATGTGAATTGGAACGAAATCGCCAATAGATAAGACCATTTTACAATTTGAGCCCAAGTTAGAAGCAGAGCCTAAGGTGTAAATTATCGATAGTCCATATCTCGGAAACTATAAGAGATAATGCAATTTGGCAACCGGCAATGTAATTAGCATGCCGAATATTACTTGGAATGTGAATTGGAACGAAATCGCCAATAGATAAGACCATTTTACAATTTGGGCCCAAGTTAGAAGCAGAGCCTAAGGTGTAAATTATCGATAGTCCATATCTCGGAAACTATAAGAGATAATGCAATTTGGCAACCGGCAATGTAATTAGCATGCCGAATATTACTTGGAATGTGAATTGGAACGAAATCGCCAATAGATAAGACCATTTTACAATTTGGGCCCAAGTTAGAAGCAGAGCCTAAGGTGTAAATTATCGATAGTCCATATCTCGGAAACTATAAGAGATAATGCAATTTGACAACCGGCAATGTAATTAGCATGCCGAATATTACTTGGAATGTGAATTGGAACGAAATCGCCAATAGATAAGACCATTTTACAATTTGGGCCCAAGTTAGAAGCAGAGCCTAAGGTGTAAATTATCGATAGTCCATATCTCGGAAACTATTAGAGATAATGCAATTTGGCAACCGGCAATGTAATTAGCATGCCGAATATTACTTGGAATGTGAATTGGAACGAAATCGCCAATAGATAATACCATTTTACAATTTGGGCCCAAGTTAGAAGCAGAGCCTAAGGTGTAAATTATCGATAGTCCATATCTCGGAAACTATAAGAGATAATGCAATTTGGCAACCGGCAATGTAATTAGCATGCCGAATATTACTTGGAATGTGAATTGGAACGAAATCGCCAATAGATAAGACCATTTTACAATTTGGGCCCAAGTTAGAAGCAGAGCCTAAGGTGTAAATTATCGATAGTCCATATCTCGGAAACTATAAGAGATAATGCAATTTGACAACCGGCAATGTAATTAGCATGCCGAATATTACTTGGAATGTGAATTGGAACGAAATCGCCAATAGATAAGACCATTTTAAAATTTGGGCCCAAGTTAGAAGCAGAGCCTAAGGTGTAAATTATCGATAGTCCATATCTCGGAAACTATAAGAGATAATGCAATTTGGCAACCGGCAATGTAATTAGCATGCCGAATATTACTTGGAATGTGAATTGGAACGAAATCGCCAATAGATAAGACCATTTTACAATTTGGGCCCAAGTTAGAAGCAGAGCTTAAGGTGTAAATTATTGATAGTCCATATCTCGGAAACTATAAGAGATAATGCAATTTCGCAACCGGCAATGTAATTAGCATGCCGAATATTACTTGGAATGTGAATTGGAACGAAATCGCCAATAGATAAGACCATTTTACAATTTGGGCCCAAGTTAGAAGCAGAGCCTAAGGTGTAAATTATCGATAGTCCATATCTCGGAAACTATAAGAGATAATGCAATTTGGCAACCGGCAATGTAATTAGCATGCCGAATATTACTTGGAATGTGAATTGGAACGAAATCGCCAATAGATAAGACCATTTTACAATTTGGGCCCAAGTTAAAAGCAGAGCCTAAGGTGTAAATTATCGATAGTTCATATCTCGAAAACTATAAGAGATAATGCAATTTGGCAACCGGCAATGTAATTAGCATGCCGAATATTATTTGGAATGTGAATTGGAACGAAATCGCCAATAGATAAGACCATTTTACAATTTGGGCCCAAGTTAGAAGCAGAGCCTAAGGTGTAAATTATTGATAGTCCATATCTCGGAAACTATAAGAGATAATGCAATTTCGCAACCGGCAATGTAATTAGCATGCCGAATATTACTTGGAATGTGAATTGGAACGAAATCGCCAATAGATAAGACCATTTTACTATTTGGGCCCAAGTTAGAAGCAGAGCCTAAGGTGTAAATTATCGATAGTCCATATCTCGGAAACTATAAGAGATAATGCAATTTGGCAACCGGCAATGTAATTAGCATGCCGAATATTACTTGGAATGTGAATTGGAACGAAATCGCCAATAGATAAGACCATTTTACAATTTGGGCCCAAGTTAGAAGCAGAGGCTAAGGTGTAAATTATCGATAGTCCATATCTCGGAAACTATAAGAGATAATGCAATTTGGCAACCGGCAATGTAATTAGCATGCCGAATATTACTTGGAATGTGAATTGGAACGAAATCGCCAATAGATAAGACCATTTTACAATTTGGGCCCAAGTTAGAAGCAGAGCCTAAGGTGTAAATTATTGATAGTCCATATCTCGGAAACTATAAGAGATAATGCAATTTCGCAACCGGCAATGTAATTAGCATGCCGAATATTACTTGGAATGTGAATTGGAACGAAATCGCCAATAGATAAGACCATTTTACAATTTGGGCCCAAGTTAGAAGCAGAGCCTAAGGTGTAAATTATCGATAGTCCATATCTCGGAAACTATAAGAGATAATGCAATTTGGCAACCGGCAATGTAATTAGCATGCCGAATATTACTTGGAATGTGAATTGGAACGAAATCGCCAATAGATAAGACCATTTTACAATTTGGGCCCAAGTTAGAAGCAGAGCCTAAGGTGTAAATTATCGATAGTCCATATCTCGGAAACTATAAGAGATAATGCAATTTGGCAACCGGCAATGTAATTAGCATGCCGAATATTACTTGGAATGTGAATTGGAACGAAATCGCCAATAGATAAGACCATTTTACAATTTGGGCCCAAGTTAGAAGCAGAGCCTAAGGTGTAAATTATCGATAGTCCATATCTCGGAAACTATAAGAGAAAATGCAATTTGACAACCGGCAATGTAATTAGCATGCCGAATATTACTTGGAATGTGAATTGGAACGAAATCGCCAATAGATAAGACCATTTTACAATTTGGGCCCAAGTTAGAAGCAGAGCCTAAGGTGTAAATTATCGATAGTCCATATCTCGGAAACTATAAGAGATAATGCAATTTGGCAACCGGCAATGTAATTAGCATGCCGAATATTACTTGGAATGTGAATTGGAACGAAATCGCCAATAGATAAGACCATTTTACAATTTGGGCCCAAGTTAGAAGCAGAGCCTAAGGTGTAAATTATCGATAGTCCATATCTCGGAAACTATAAGAGATAATGCAATTTGGCAACCGGCAATGTAATTAGCATGCCGAATATTACTTGGAATGTGAATTGGAACGAAATCGCCAATAGATAAGACCATTTTACAATTTGGGCCCAAGTTAGAAGCAGAGCCTAAGGTGTAAATTATCGATAGTCCATATCTCGGAAACTATAAGAGATAATGCAATTTGGCAACCGGCAATGTAATTAGCATGCCGAATATTACTTGGAATGTGAATTGGAACGAAATCGCCAATAGATAAGACCATTTTACAATTTGGGCCCAAGTTAGAAGCAGAGCCTAAGGTGTAAATTATCGATAGTCCATATCTCGGAAACTATAAGAGATAATGCAATTTGGCAACCGGCAATGTAATTAGCATGCCGAATATTACTTGGAATG
Organism: Rhynchophorus ferrugineus; assembly: GCF_030347505.1. Lineage (NCBI taxonomy): Eukaryota > Metazoa > Arthropoda > Insecta > Coleoptera > Curculionidae > Rhynchophorus > Rhynchophorus ferrugineus. Next base: position 21,720,861 of record NW_027472588.1, on the reverse strand, counting down.
TGAATTGGAACGAAATCGCCAATAGATAAGACCATTTTACAATTTGGGCCCAAGTTAGAAGCAGAGCCTAAGGTGTAAATTATCGATAGTCCATATCTCGGAAACTATAAGAGATAATGCAATTTGGCAACCGGCAATGTAATTAGCATGCCGAATATTACTTGGAATGTGAATTGGAACGAAATCGCCAATAGATAAGACCATTTTACAATTTGGGCCCAAGTTAGAAGCAGAGCCTAAGGTGTAAATTATTGATAGTCCATATCTCGGAAACTATAAGAGATAATGCAATTTGGCAACCGGCAATGTAATTAGCATGCCGAATATTACTTGGAATGTGAATTGGAACGAAATCGCCAACAGAGAAGACCATTTTACAATTTGGGCCCAAGTTAGAAGCAGAGCCTAAGGTGTAAATTATCGATAGTCCATCGATCGATGGACGAAACTATAAGAGATAATGCAATTTGGCAACCGGCAATGTAATTAGCATGCCGAATATTACTTGGAATGTGAATTGGAACGAAATCGCCAATAGATAAGACCATTTTACTATTTGGGCCCAAGTTAGAAGCAGAGCCTAAGGTGTAAATTATCGATAGTCCATATCTCGGAAACTATAAGAGATAATGCAATTTGGCAACCGGCAATGTAATTAGCATGCCGAATATTACTTGGAATGTGAATTGGAACGAAATCGCCAATAGAAAAGACCATTTTACAATTTGGGCCCAAGTTAGAAGCAGAGCTTAAGGTGTAAATTATCGATAGTCCATATCTCGGAAATTATAAGAGATAATGCAATTTGGCAACCGGTAATGTAATTAGCATGCCGAATATTACTTGGAATGTGAATTGGAACGAAATCGCCAATAGATAAGACCATTTTACAATTTGGGCCCAAGTTAGAAGCAGAGCCTAAGGTGTAAATTATCGATAGTCCATATCTCGGAAACTATAAGAGATAATGCAATTTGGCAACCGGCAATGTAATTAGCATGCCGAATATTACTTGGAATGTGAATTGGAACGAAATCGCCAATAGATAAGACCATTTCACAATTTGGGCCCAAGTTAGAAGCAGAGCCTAAGGTGTAAATTATTGATAGTCCATATCTCGGAAACTATAAGAGATAATGCAATTTCGCAACCGGCAATGTAATTAGCATGCCGAATATCACTTGGAATGTGAATTGGGACGAAATCGCCAATAGATAAGACCATTTTACAATTTGGGCCCAAGTTAGAAGCAGAGCCTAAGGTGTAAATTATCGATAGTCCATATCTCGGAAACTATAAGAGATAATGCAATTTGGCAACCGGCAATATAATTAGCATGCCGAATATTACTTGGAATGTGAATTGGAACGAAATCGCCAATAGATAAGACCATTTTGCAATTTGGGCCCAAGTTAGAAGCAGAGCCTAAGGTGTAAATTATCGATAGTCCATATCTCGGAAACTATAAGAGATAATGCAATTTGGCAACCGGCAATGTAATTAGCATGCCGAATATTACTTGTAATGTGAATTGGAACGAAATCGCCAATAGATAAGACCATTTTACAATTTGGGCCCAAGTTAGAAGCAGAGCCTAAGGTGTAAATTATTGATAGTCCATATCACGGAAACTATAAGAGATAATGCAATTTCGCAACCGGCAATGTAATTAGCATGCCGAATATTACTTGGAATGTGAATTGGAACGAAATCGCCAATAGATAAGACCATTTTACAATTTGGGCCCAAGTTAGAAGCAGAGCCTAAGGTGTAAATTATCGATAGTCCATATCTCGGAAACTATAAGAGATAATGCAATTTGGCAACCGGCAATGTAATTAGCATGCCGAATATTAATTGGAATGTGAATTGGAACGAAATCGCCAATAGATAAGACCATTTTACAATTTGGGCCCAAGTTAGAAGCAGAGCCTAAGGTGTAAATTATCGATAGTCCATATCTCGGAAACTATAAGAGATAATGCAATTTGGCAACCGGCAATGTAATTAGCATGCCGAATATTACTTGGAATGTGAATTGGAACGAAATCGCCAATAGATAAGACCATTTTACAATTTGGGCCCAAGTTAGAAGCAGAGCCTAAGGTGTAAATTATCGATAGTCCATATCTCGGAAACTATAAGAGATAATGCAATTTGGCAACCGGCAATGTAATTAGCATGCCGAATATTACTTGGAATGTGAATTGGAACGAAATCGCCAATAGATAAGACCATTTTACAATTTGGGCCCAAGTTAGAAGCAGAGCCTAAGGTGTAAATTATCGATAGTCCATATCTCGGAAACTATAAGAGATAATGCAATTTGGCAACCGGCAATGTAATTAGCATGCCGAATATTACTTGGAATGTGAATTGGAACGAAATCGCCAATAGATAAGACCATTTTACAATTTGGGCCCAAGTTAGAAGCAGAGCCTAAGGTGTAAATTATCGATAGTCCATATCTCGGAAACTATAAGAGATAATGCAATTTGGCAACCGGCAATGTAATTAGCATGCCGAATATTACTTGGAATGTGAATTGGAACGAAATCGCCAATAGATAAGACCATTTTACAATTTGGGCCCAAGTTAGAAGCAGAGCCTAAGGTGTAAATTATCGATAGTCCATATCTCGGAAACTATAAGAGATAATGCAATTTGGCAACCGGCAATGTAATTAGCATGCCGAATATTACTTGGAATGTGAATTGGAACGAAATCGCCAATAGATAAGACCATTTTACAATTTGGGCCCAAGTTAGAAGCAGAGCCTAAGGTGAAAATTATCGATAGTCCATATCTCGGAAACTATAAGAGATAATGCAATTTGGCAACCGGCAATGTAATTAGCATGCCGAATATTACTTGGAATGTGAATTGGAACGAAATCGCCAATAGATAAGACCATTTTACAATTTGGGCCCAAGTTAGAAGCAGAGCCTAAGGTGTAAATTATCGATAGTCCATATCTCGGAAACTATAAGAGATAATGCAATTTGGCAACCGGCAATGTAATTAGCATGCCGAATATTACTTGGAATGTGAATTGGAACGAAATCGCCAATAGATAAGACCATTTTACAATTTGGGCCCAAGTTAGAAGCAGAGCCTAAGGTGTAAATTATCGATAGTCCATATCTCGGAAACTATAAGAGATAATGCAATTTGGCAACCGGCAATGTAATTAGCATGCCGAATATTACTTGGAATGTGAATTGGAACGAAATCGCCAATAGATAAGACCATTTTACAATTTGGGCCCAAGTTAGAAGCAGAGCCTAAGGTGTAAATTATTGATAGTCCATATCTCGGAAACTATAAGAGATAATGCAATTTCGCAACCGGCAATGTAATTAGCATGCCGAATATTACTTGGAATGTGAATTGGAACGAAATCGCCAATAGATAAGACCATTTTACAATTTGGGCCCAAGTTAGAAGCAGAGCCTAAGGTGTAAATTATCGATAGTCCATATCTCGGAAACTATAAGAGATAATGCAATTTGGCAACCGGCAATGTAATTAGCATGCCGAATATTACTTGGAATGTGAATTGGAACGAAATCGCCAATAGATAAGACCATTTTACAATTTGGGCCCAAGTTAGAAGCAGAGCCTAAGGTGTAAATTATCGATAGTCCATATCTCGGAAACTATAAGAGATAATGCAATTTGGCAACCGGCAATGTAATTAGCATGCCGAATATTACTTGGAATGTGAATTGGAACGAAATCGCCAATAGATAAGACCATTTTACAATTTGGGCCCAAGTTAGAAGCAGAGCCTAAGGTGTAAATTATCGATAGTCCATATCTCGGAAACTATAAGAGATAATGCAATTTGGCAACCGGCAATGTAATTAGCATGCCGAATATTACTTGGAATGTGAATTGGAACGAAATCGCCAATAGATAAGACCATTTTACAATTTGGGCCCAAGTTAGAAGCAGAGCCTAAGGTGTAAATTATCGATAGTCCATATCTCGGAAACTATAAGAGATAATGCAATTTGGCAACCGGCAATGTAATTAGCATGCCGAATATTACTTGGAATGTGAATTGGAACGAAATCGCCAATAGATAAGACCATTTTACAATTTGGGCCCAAGTTAGAAGCAGAGCCTAAGGTGTAAATTATCGATAGTCCATATCTCGGAAACTATAAGAGATAATGCAATTTGGCAACCGGCAATGTAATTAGCATGCCGAATATTACTTGGAATGTGAATTGGAACGAAATCGCCAATAGATAAGACCATTTTACAATTTGGGCCCAAGTTAGAAGCAGAGCCTAAGGTGTAAATTATCGATAGTCCATATCTCGGAAACTATAAGAGATAATGCAATTTGGCAACCGGCAATGTAATTAGCATGCCGAATATTACTTGGAATGTGAATTGGAACGAAATCGCCAATAGATAAGACCATTTTACAATTTGGGCCCAAGTTAGAAGCAGAGCCTAAGGTGTAAATTATCGATAGTCCATATCTCGGAAACTATAAGAGATAATGCAATTTGGCAACCGGCAATGTAATTAGCATGCCGAATATTACTTGGAATGTGAATTGGAACGAAATCGCCAATAGATAAGACCATTTTACAATTTGGGCCCAAGTTAGAAGCAGAGCCTAAGGTGTAAATTATTGATAGTCCATATCTCGGAAACTATAAGAGATAATGCAATTTCGCAACCGGCAATGTAATTAGCATGCCGAATATTACTTGGAATGTGAATTGGAACGAAATCGCCAATAGATAAGACCATTTTACAATTTGGGCCCAAGTTAGAAGCAGAGCCTAAGGTGTAAATTATCGATAGTCCATATCTCGGAAACTATAAGAGATAATGCAATTTGGCAACCGGCAATGTAATTAGCATGCCGAATATTACTTGGAATGTGAATTGGAACGAAATCGCCAATAGATAAGACCATTTTACAATTTGGGCCCAAGTTAGAAGCAGAGCCTAAGGTGTAAATTATCGATAGTCCATATCTCGGAAACTATAAGAGATAATGCAATTTGGCAACCGGCAATGTAATTAGCATGCCGAATATTACTTGGAATGTGAATTGGAACGAAATCGCCAATAGATAAGACCATTTTACAATTTGGGCCCAAGTTAGAAGCAGAGCCTAAGGTGTAAATTATTGATAGTCCATATCTCGGAAACTATAAGAGATAATGCAATTTCGCAACCGGCAATGTAATTAGCATGCCGAATATTACTTGGAATGTGAATTGGAACGAAATCGCCAATAGATAAGACCATTTTACAATTTGGGCCCAAGTTAGAAGCAGAGCCTAAGGTGTAAATTATCGATAGTCCATATCTCGGAAACTATAAGAGATAATGCAATTTGGCAACCGGCAATGTAATTAGCATGCCGAATATTACTTGGAATGTGAATTGGAACGAAATCGCCAATAGATAAGACCATTTTACAATTTGGGCCCAAGTTAGAAGCAGAGCCTAAGGTGTAAATTATCGATAGTCCATATCTCGGAAACTATAAGAGATAATGCAATTTGGCAACCGGCAATGTAATTAGCATGCCGAATATTACTTGGAATGTGAATTGGAACGAAATCGCCAATAGATAAGACCATTTTACAATTTGGGCCCAAGTTAGAAGCAGAGCCTAAGGTGTAAATTATTGATAGTCCATATCTCGGAAACTATAAGAGATAATGCAATTTCGCAACCGGCAATGTAATTAGCATGCCGAATATTACTTGGAATGTGAATTGGAACGAAATCGCCAATAGATAAGACCATTTTACAATTTGGGCCCAAGTTAGAAGCAGAGCCTAAGGTGTAAATTATCGATAGTCCATATCTCGGAAACTATAAGAGATAATGCAATTTGGCAACCGGCAATGTAATTAGCATGCCGAATATTACTTGGAATGTGAATTGGAACGAAATCGCCAATAGATAAGACCATTTTACAATTTGGGCCCAAGTTAGAAGCAGAGCCTAAGGTGTAAATTATCGATAGTCCATATCTCGGAAACTATAAGAGATAATGCAATTTGGCAACCGGCAATGTAATTAGCATGCCGAATATTACTTGGAATGTGAATTGGAACGAAATCGCCAATAGATAAGACCATTTTACAATTTGGGCCCAAGTTAGAAGCAGAGCCTAAGGTGTAAATTATCGATAGTCCATATCTCGGAAACTATAAGAGATAATGCAATTTGGCAACCGGCAATGTAATTAGCATGCCGAATATTACTTGGAATGTGAATTGGAACGAAATCGCCAATAGATAAGACCATTTTACAATTTGGGCCCAAGTTAGAAGCAGAGCCTAAGGTGTAAATTATCGATAGTCCATATCTCGGAAACTATAAGAGATAATGCAATTTGGCAACCGGCAATGTAATTAGCATGCCGAATATTACTTGGAATGTGAATTGGAACGAAATCGCCAATAGATAAGACCATTTTACAATTTGGGCCCAAGTTAGAAGCAGAGCCTAAGGTGTAAATTATCGATAGTCCATATCTCGGAAACTATAAGAGATAATGCAATTTGGCAACCGGCAATGTAATTAGCATGCCGAATATTACTTGGAATGTGAATTGGAACGAAATCGCCAATAGATAAGACCATTTTACAATTTGGGCCCAAGTTAGAAGCAGAGCCTAAGGTGTAAATTATCGATAGTCCATATCTCGGAAACTATAAGAGATAATGCAATTTGGCAACCGGCAATGTAATTAGCATGCCGAATATTACTTGGAATGTGAATTGGAACGAAATCGCCAATAGATAAGACCATTTTACAATTTGGGCCCAAGTTAGAAGCAGAGCCTAAGGTGTAAATTATCGATAGTCCATATCTCGGAAACTATAAGAGATAATGCAATTTGGCAACCGGCAATGTAATTAGCATGCCGAATATTACTTGGAATGTGAATTGGAACGAAATCGCCAATAGATAAGACCATTTTACAATTTGGGCCCAAGTTAGAAGCAGAGCCTAAGGTGTAAATTATCGATAGTCCATATCTCGGAAACTATAAGAGATAATGCAATTTGGCAACCGGCAATGTAATTAGCATGCCGAATATTACTTGGAATGTGAATTGGAACGAAATCGCCAATAGATAAGACCATTTTACAATTTGGGCCCAAGTTAGAAGCAGAGCCTAAGGTGTAAATTATCGATAGTCCATATCTCGGAAACTATAAGAGATAATGCAATTTGGCAACCGGCAATGTAATTAGCATGCCGAATATTACTTGGAATGTGAATTGGAACGAAATCGCCAATAGATAAGACCATTTTACAATTTGGGCCCAAGTTAGAAGCAGAGCCTAAGGTGTAAATTATCGATAGTCCATATCTCGGAAACTATAAGAGATAATGCAATTTGGCAACCGGCAATGTAATTAGCATGCCGAATATTACTTGGAATGTGAATTGGAACGAAATCGCCAATAGATAAGACCATTTTACAATTTGGGCCCAAGTTAGAAGCAGAGCCTAAGGTGTAAATTATCGATAGTCCATATCTCGGAAACTATAAGAGATAATGCAATTTCGCAACCGGCAATGTAATTAGCATGCCGAATATTACTTGGAATGTGAATTGGAACGAAATCGCCAATAGATAAGACCATTTTACAATTTGGGCCCAAGTTAGAAGCAGAGCCTAAGGTGTAAATTATCGATAGTCCATATCTCGGAAACTATAAGAGATAATGCAATTTGGCAACCGGCAATGTAATTAGCATGCCGAATATTACTTGGAATGTGAATTGGAACGAAATCGCCAATAGATAAGACCATTTTACAATTTGGGCCCAAGTTAGAAGCAGAGCCTAAGGTGTAAATTATCGATAGTCCATATCTCGGAAACTATAAGAGATAATGCAATTTGGCAACCGGCAATGTAATTAGCATGCCGAATATTACTTGGAATGTGAATTGGAACGAAATCGCCAATAGATAAGACCATTTTACAATTTGGGCCCAAGTTAGAAGCAGAGCCTAAGGTGTAAATTATCGATAGTCCATATCTCGGAAACTATAAGAGATAATGCAATTTGGCAACCGGCAATGTAATTAGCATGCCGAATATTACTTGGAATGTGAATTGGAACGAAATCGCCAATAGATAAGACCATTTTACAATTTGGGCCCAAGTTAGAAGCAGAGCCTAAGGTGTAAATTATCGATAGTCCATATCTCGGAAACTATAAGAGATAATGCAATTTGGCAACCGGCAATGTAATTAGCATGCCGAATATTACTTGGAATGTGAATTGGAACGAAATCGCCAATAGATAAGACCATTTTACAATTTGGGCCCAAGTTAGAAGCAGAGCCTAAGGTGTAAATTATCGATAGTCCATATCTCGGAAACTATAAGAGATAATGCAATTTGGCAACCGGCAATGTAATTAGCATGCCGAATATTACTTGGAATGTGAATTGGAACGAAATCGCCAATAGATAAGACCATTTTACAATTTGGGCCCAAGTTAGAAGCAGAGCCTAAGGTGTAAATTATCGATAGTCCATATCTCGGAAACTATAAGAGATAATGCAATTTGACAACCGGCAATGTAATTAGCATGCCGAATATTACTTGGAATGTGAATTGGAACGAAATCGCCAATAGATAAGACCATTTTACAATTTGGGCCCAAGTTAGAAGCAGAGCCTAAGGTGTAAATTATCGATAGTCCATATCTCGGAAACTATAAGAGATAATGCAATTTGGCAACCGGCAATGTAATTAGCATGCCGAATATTACTTGGAATGTGAATTGGAACGAAATCGCCAATAGATAAGACCATTTTACAATTTGGGCCCAAGTTAGAAGCAGAGCCTAAGGTGTAAATTATCGATAGTCCATATCTCGGAAACTATAAGAGATAATGCAATTTCGCAACCGGCAATGTAATTAGCATGCCGAATATTACTTGGAATGTGAATTGGAACGAAATCGCCAATAGATAAGACCATTTTACAATTTGGGCCCAAGTTAGAAGCAGAGCCTAAGGTGTAAATTATCGATAGTCCATATCTCGGAAACTATAAGAGATAATGCAATTTGGCAACCGGCAATGTAATTAGCATGCCGAATATTACTTGGAATGTGAATTGGAACGAAATCGCCAATAGATAAGACCATTTTACAATTTGGGCCCAAGTTAGAAGCAGAGCCTAAGGTGTAAATTATCGATAGTCCATATCTCGGAAACTATAAGAGATAATGCAATTTCGCAACCGGCAATGTAATTAGCATGCCGAATATTACTTGGAATGTGAATTGGAACGAAATCGCCAATAGATAAGACCATTTTACAATTTGGGCCCAAGTTAGAAGCAGAGCCTAAGGTGTAAATTATCGATAGTCCATATCTCGGAAACTATAAGAGATAATGCAATTTGGCAACCGGCAATGTAATTAGCATGCCGAATATTACTTGGAATGTGAATTGGAACGAAATCGCCAATAGATAAGACCATTTTACAATTTGGGCCCAAGTTAGAAGCAGAGCCTAAGGTGTAAATTATCGATAGTCCATATCTCGGAAACTATAAGAGATAATGCAATTTGGCAACCGGCAATGTAATTAGCATGCCGAATATTACTTGGAATGTGAATTGGAACGAAATCGCCAATAGATAAGACCATTTTACAATTTGGGCCCAAGTTAGAAGCAGAGCCTAAGGTGTAAATTATCGATAGTCCATATCTCGGAAACTATAAGAGATAATGCAATTTCGCAACCGGCAATGTAATTAGCATGCCGAATATTACTTGGAATGTGAATTGGAACGAAATCGCCAATAGATAAGACCATTTTACAATTTGGGCCCAAGTTAGAAGCAGAGCCTAAGGTGTAAATTATCGATAGTCCATATCTCGGAAACTATAAGAGATAATGCAATTTGGCAACCGGCAATGTAATTAGCATGCCGAATATTACTTGGAATGTGAATTGGAACGAAATCGCCAATAGATAAGACCATTTTACAATTTGGGCCCAAGTTAGAAGCAGAGCCTAAGGTGTAAATTATCGATAGTCCATATCTCGGAAACTATAAGAGATAATGCAATTTGGCAACCGGCAATGTAATTAGCATGCCGAATATTACTTGGAATGTGAATTGGAACGAAATCGCCAATAGATAAGACCATTTTACAATTTGGGCCCAAGTTAGAAGCAGAGCCTAAGGTGTAAATTATCGATAGTCCATATCTCGGAAACTATAAGAGATAATGCAATTTGGCAACCGGCAATGTAATTAGCATGCCGAATATTACTTGGAATGTGAATTGGAACGAAATCGCCAATAGATAAGACCATTTTACAATTTGGGCCCAAGTTAGAAGCAGAGCCTAAGGTGTAAATTATCGATAGTCCATATCTCGGAAACTATAAGAGATAATGCAATTTGGCAACCGGCAATGTAATTAGCATGCCGAATATTACTTGGAATGTGAATTGGAACGAAATCGCCAATAGATAAGACCATTTTACAATTTGGGCCCAAGTTAGAAGCAGAGCCTAAGGTGTAAATTATCGATAGTCCATATCTCGGAAACTATAAGAGATAATGCAATTTGGCAACCGGCAATGTAATTAGCATGCCGAATATTACTTGGAATGTGAATTGGAACGAAATCGCCAATAGATAAGACCATTTTACAATTTGGGCCCAAGTTAGAAGCAGAGCCTAAGGTGTAAATTATCGATAGTCCATATCTCGGAAACTATAAGAGATAATGCAATTTGGCAACCGGCAATGTAATTAGCATGCCGAATATTACTTGGAATGTGAATTGGAACGAAATCGCCAATAGATAAGACCATTTTACAATTTGGGCCCAAGTTAGAAGCAGAGCCTAAGGTGTAAATTATCGATAGTCCATATCTCGGAAACTATAAGAGATAATGCAATTTGGCAACCGGCAATGTAATTAGCATGCCGAATATTACTTGGAATGTGAATTGGAACGAAATCGCCAATAGATAAGACCATTTTACAATTTGGGCCCAAGTTAGAAGCAGAGCCTAAGGTGTAAATTATCGATAGTCCATATCTCGGAAACTATAAGAGATAATGCAATTTGGCAACCGGCAATGTAATTAGCATGCCGAATATTACTTGGAATGTGAATTGGAACGAAATCGCCAATAGATAAGACCATTTTACAATTTGGGCCCAAGTTAGAAGCAGAGCCTAAGGTGTAAATTATTGATAGTCCATATCTCGGAAACTATAAGAGATAATGCAATTTCGCAACCGGCAATGTAATTAGCATGCCGAATATTACTTGGAATGTGAATTGGAACGAAATCGCCAATAGATAAGACCATTTTACAATTTGGGCCCAAGTTAGAAGCAGAGCCTAAGGTGTAAATTATCGATAGTCCATATCTCGGAAACTATAAGAGATAATGCAATTTGGCAACCGGCAATGTAATTAGCATGCCGAATATTACTTGGAATGTGAATTGGAACGAAATCGCCAATAGATAAGACCATTTTACAATTTGGGCCCAAGTTAGAAGCAGAGAATAAGGTGTAAATTATCGATAGTCCATATCTCGGAAACTATAAGAGATAATGCAATTTGGCAACCGGCAATGTAATTAGCATGCCGAATATTACTTGGAATGTGAATTGGAACGAAATCGCCAATAGATAAGACCATTTTACAATTTGGGCCCAAGTTAGAAGCAGAGCCTAAGGTGTAAATTATCGATAGTCCATATCTCGGAAACTATAAGAGATAATGCAATTTGGCAACCGGCAATGTAATTAGCATGCCGAATATTACTTGGAATGTGAATTGGAACGAAATCGCCAATAGATAAGACCATTTTACAATTTGGGCCCAAGTTAGAAGCAGAGCCTAAGGTGTAAATTATCGATAGTCCATATCTCGGAAACTATAAGAGATAATGCAATTTGGCAACCGGCAATGTAATTAGCATGCCGAATATTACTTGGAATGTGAATTGGAACGAAATCGCCAATAGATAAGACCATTTTACAATTTGGGCCCAAGTTAGAAGCAGAGCCTAAGGTGTAAATGATCGATAGTCCATATCTCGGAAACTATAAGAGATAATGCAATTTGGCAACCGGCAATGTAATTAGCATGCCGAATATTACTTGGAATGTGAATTGGAACGAAATCGCCAATAGGTAAGACCATTTTACAATTTGGGCCCAAGTTAGAAGCAGAGCCTAAGATGTAAATTATCGATAGTCCATATCTCGGAAACTATAAGAGATAATTCAATTTGGCAACCGGCAATGTAATTAGCATGCCGAATATTACTTGGAATGTGAATTGGAACGAAATCGCCAATAGATAAGACCATTTTACAATTTGGGCCCAAGTTAGAAGCAGAGCCTAAGGTGTAAATTATCGATAGTCCATATCTCGGAAACTATAAGAGATAATGCAATTTGGCAACCGGCAATGTAATTAGCATGCCGAATATTACTTGGAATGTGAATTGGAACGAAATCGCCAATAGATAAGACCATTTTACAATTTGGGCCCAAGTTAGAAGCAGAGCCTAAGGTGTAAATTATCGATAGTCCATATCTCGGAAACTATAAGAGATAATGCAATTTGGCAACCGGCAATGTAATTAGCATGCCGAATATTACTTGGAATGTGAATTGGAACGAAATCGCCAATAGATAAGACCATTTTACAATTTGGGCCCAAGTTAGAAGCAGAGCCTAAGGTGTAAATTATCGATAGTCCATATCTCGGAAACTATAAGAGATAATGCAATTTGGCAACCGGCAATGTAATTAGCATGCCGAATATTACTTGGAATGTGAATTGGAACGAAATCGCCAATAGATAAGACCATTTTACAATTTGGGCCCAAGTTAGAAGCAGAGCCTAAGGTGTAAATTATCGATAGTCCATATCTCGGAAACTATAAGAGATAATGCAATTTGGCAACCGGCAATGTAATTAGCATGCCGAATATTACTTGGAATGTGAATTGGAACGAAATCGCCAATAGATAAGACCATTTTACAATTTGGGCCCAAGTTAGAAGCAGAGCCTAAGGTGTAAATTATCGATAGTCCATATCTCGGAAACTATAAGAGATAATGCAATTTGGCAACCGGCAATGTAATTAGCATGCCGAATATTACTTGGAATGTGAATTGGAACGAAATCGCCAATAGATAAGACCATTTTACAATTTGGGCCCAAGTTAGAAGCAGAGCCTAAGGTGTAAATTATCGATAGTCCATATCTCGGAAACTATAAGAGATAATGCAATTTGGCAACCGGCAATGTAATTAGCATGCCGAATATTACTTGGAATGTGAATTGGAACGAAATCGCCAATAGATAAGACCATTTTACAATTTGGGCCCAAGTTAGAAGCAGAGCCTAAGGTGTAAATTATCGATAGTCCATATCTCGGAAACTATAAGAGATAATGCAATTTGGCAACCGGCAATGTAATTAGCATGCCGAATATTACTTGGAATGTGAATTGGAACGAAATCGCCAATAGATAAGACCATTTTACAATTTGGGCCCAAGTTAGAAGCAGAGCCTAAGGTGTAAATTATCGATAGTCCATATCTCGGAAACTATAAGAGATAATGCAATTTGGCAACCGGCAATGTAATTAGCATGCCGAATATTACTTGGAATGTGAATTGGAACGAAATCGCCAATAGATAAGACCATTTTACAATTTGGGCCCAAGTTAGAAGCAGAGCCTAAGGTGTAAATTATCGATAGTCCATATCTCGGAAACTATAAGAGATAATTCAATTTGGCAACCGGCAATGTAATTAGCATGCCGAATATTACTTGGAATGTGAATTGGAACGAAATCGCCAATAGATAAGACCATTTTACAATTTGGGCCCAAGTTAGAAGCAGAGCCTAAGGTGTAAATTATTGATAGTCCATATCTCGGAAACTATAAGAGATAATGCAATTTGGCAACCGGCAATGTAATTAGCATGCCGAATATTACTTGGAATGTGAATTGGAACGAAATCGCCAATAGATAAGACCATTTTACAATTTGGGCCCAAGTTAGAAGCAGAGCCTAAGGTGTAAATTATCGATAGTCCATATCTCGGAAACTATAAGAGATAATGCAATTTGGCAACCGGCAATGTAATTAGCATGCCGAATATTACTTGGAATGTGAATTGGAACGAAATCGCCAATAGATAAGACCATTTTACAATTTGGGCCCAAGTTAGAAGCAGAGCCTAAGGTGTAAATTATCGATAGTCCATATCTCGGAAACTATAAGAGATAATGCAATTTGGCAACCGGCAATGTAATTAGCATGCCGAATATTACTTGGAATGTGAATTGGAACGAAATCGCCAATAGATAAGACCATTTTACAATTTGGGCCCAAGTTAGAAGCAGAGCCTAAGGTGTAAATTATCGATAGTCCATATCTCGGAAACTATAAGAGATAATGCAATTTGGCAACCGGCAATGTAATTAGCATGCCGAATATTACTTGGAATGTGAATTGGAACGAAATCGCCAATAGATAAGACCATTTTACAATTTGGGCCCAAGTTAGAAGCAGAGCCTAAGGTGTAAATTATCGATAGTCCATATCTCGGAAACTATAAGAGATAATGCAATTTGGCAACCGGCAATGTAATTAGCATGCCGAATATTACTTGGAATGTGAATTGGAACGAAATCGCCAATAGATAAGACCATTTTACAATTTGGGCCCAAGTTAGAAGCAGAGCCTAAGGTGTAAATTATCGATAGTCCATATCTCGGAAACTATAAGAGATAATGCAATTTGGCAACCGGCAATGTAATTAGCATGCCGAATATTACTTGGAATGTGAATTGGAACGAAATCGCCAATAGATAAGACCATTTTACAATTTGGGCCCAAGTTAGAAGCAGAGCCTAAGGTGTAAATTATCGATAGTCCATATCTCGGAAACTATAAGAGATAATGCAATTTGGCAACCGGCAATGTAATTAGCATGCCGAATATTACTTGGAATGTGAATTGGAACGAAATCGCCAATAGATAAGACCATTTTACAATTTGGGCCCAAGTTAGAAGCAGAGCCTAAGGTGTAAATTATCGATAGTCCATATCTCGGAAACTATAAGAGATAATGCAATTTGGCAACCGGCAATGTAATTAGCATGCCGAATATTACTTGGAATGTGAATTGGAACGAAATCGCCAATAGATAAGACCATTTTACAATTTGGGCCCAAGTTAGAAGCAGAGCCTAAGGTGTAAATTATCGATAGTCCATATCTCGGAAACTATAAGAGATAATGCAATTTGGCAACCGGCAATGTAATTAGCATGCCGAATATTACTTGGAATGTGAATTGGAACGAAATCGCCAATAGATAAGACCATTTTACAATTTGGGCCCAAGTTAGAAGCAGAGCCTAAGGTGTAAATTATCGATAGTCCATATCTCGGAAACTATAAGAGATAATGCAATTTGGCAACCGGCAATGTAATTAGCATGCCGAATATTACTTGGAATGTGAATTGGAACGAAATCGCCAATAGATAAGACCATTTTACAATTTGGGCCCAAGTTAGAAGCAGAGCCTAAGGTGTAAATTATCGATAGTCCATATCTCGGAAACTATAAGAGATAATGCAATTTGGCAACCGGCAATGTAATTAGCATGCCGAATATTACTTGGAATGTGAATTGGAACGAAATCGCCAATAGATAAGACCATTTTACAATTTGGGCCCAAGTTAGAAGCAGAGCCTAAGGTGTAAATTATCGATAGTCCATATCTCGGAAACTATAAGAGATAATGCAATTTGGCAACCGGCAATGTAATTAGCATGCCGAATATTACTTGGAATGTGAATTGGAACGAAATCGCCAATAGATAAGACCATTTTACAATTTGGGCCCAAGTTAGAAGCAGAGCCTAAGGTGTAAATTATCGATAGTCCATATCTCGGAAACTATAAGAGATAATGCAATTTGGCAACCGGCAATGTAATTAGCATGCCGAATATTACTTGGAATGTGAATTGGAACGAAATCGCCAATAGATAAGACCATTTTACAATTTGGGCCCAAGTTAGAAGCAGAGCCTAAGGTGTAAATTATCGATAGTCCATATCTCGGAAACTATAAGAGATAATGCAATTTGGCAACCGGCAATGTAATTAGCATGCCGAATATTACTTGGAATGTGAATTGGAACGAAATCGCCAATAGATAAGACCATTTTACAATTTGGGCCCAAGTTAGAAGCAGAGCCTAAGGTGTAAATTATCGATAGTCCATATCTCGGAAACTATAAGAGATAATGCAATTTGGCAACCGGCAATGTAATTAGCATGCCGAATATTACTTGGAATGTGAATTGGAACGAAATCGCCAATAGATAAGACCATTTTACAATTTGGGCCCAAGTTAGAAGCAGAGCCTAAGGTGTAAATTATCGATAGTCCATATCTCGGAAACTATAAGAGATAATGCAATTTGGCAACCGGCAATGTAATTAGCATGCCGAATATTACTTGGAATGTGAATTGGAACGAAATCGCCAATAGATAAGACCATTTTACAATTTGGGCCCAAGTTAGAAGCAGAGCCTAAGGTGTAAATTATCGATAGTCCATATCTCGGAAACTATAAGAGATAATGCAATTTGGCAACCGGCAATGTAATTAGCATGCCGAATATTACTTGGAATGTGAATTGGAACGAAATCGCCAATAGATAAGACCATTTTACAATTTGGGCCCAAGTTAGAAGCAGAGCCTAAGGTGTAAATTATCGATAGTCCATATCTCGGAAACTATAAGAGATAATGCAATTTGGCAACCGGCAATGTAATTAGCATGCCGAATATTACTTGGAATGTGAATTGGAACGAAATCGCCAATAGATAAGACCATTTTACAATTTGGGCCCAAGTTAGAAGCAGAGCCTAAGGTGTAAATTATCGATAGTCCATATCTCGGAAACTATAAGAGATAATGCAATTTGGCAACCGGCAATGTAATTAGCATGCCGAATATTACTTGGAATGTGAATTGGAACGAAATCGCCAATAGATAAGACCATTTTACAATTTGGGCCCAAGTTAGAAGCAGAGCCTAAGGTGTAAATTATCGATAGTCCATATCTCGGAAACTATAAGAGATAATGCAATTTGGCAACCGGCAATGTAATTAGCATGCCGAATATTACTTGGAATGTGAATTGGAACGAAATCGCCAATAGATAAGACCATTTTACAATTTGGGCCCAAGTTAGAAGCAGAGCCTAAGGTGTAAATTATCGATAGTCCATATCTCGGAAACTATAAGAGATAATGCAATTTGGCAACCGGCAATGTAATTAGCATGCCGAATATTACTTGGAATGTGAATTGGAACGAAATCGCCAATAGATAAGACCATTTTACAATTTGGGCCCAAGTTAGAAGCAGAGCCTAAGGTGTAAATTATCGATAGTCCATATCTCGGAAACTATAAGAGATAATGCAATTTGGCAACCGGCAATGTAATTAGCATGCCGAATATTACTTGGAATGTGAATTGGAACGAAATCGCCAATAGATAAGACCATTTTACAATTTGGGCCCAAGTTAGAAGCAGAGCCTAAGGTGTAAATTATCGATAGTCCATATCTCGGAAACTATAAGAGATAATGCAATTTGGCAACCGGCAATGTAATTAGCATGCCGAATATTACTTGGAATGTGAATTGGAACGAAATCGCCAATAGATAAGACCATTTTACAATTTGGGCCCAAGTTAGAAGCAGAGCCTAAGGTGTAAATTATCGATAGTCCATATCTCGGAAACTATAAGAGATAATGCAATTTGGCAACCGGCAATGTAATTAGCATGCCGAATATTACTTGGAATGTGAATTGGAACGAAATCGCCAATAGATAAGACCATTTTACAATTTGGGCCCAAGTTAGAAGCAGAGCCTAAGGTGTAAATTATCGATAGTCCATATCTCGGAAACTATAAGAGATAATGCAATTTGGCAACCGGCAATGTAATTAGCATGCCGAATATTACTTGGAATGTGAATTGGAACGAAATCGCCAATAGATAAGACCATTTTACAATTTGGGCCCAAGTTAGAAGCAGAGCCTAAGGTGTAAATTATCGATAGTCCATATCTCGGAAACTATAAGAGATAATTCAATTTGGCAACCGGCAATGTAATTAGCATGCCGAATATTACTTGGAATGTGAATTGGAACGAAATCGCCAATAGATAAGACCATTTTACAATTTGGGCCCAAGTTAGAAGCAGAGCCTAAGGTGTAAATTATTGATAGTCCATATCTCGGAAACTATAAGAGATAATGCAATTTGGCAACCGGCAATGTAATTAGCATGCCGAATATTACTTGGAATGTGAATTGGAACGAAATCGCCAATAGATAAGACCATTTTACAATTTGGGCCCAAGTTAGAAGCAGAGCCTAAGGTGTAAATTATCGATAGTCCATATCTCGGAAACTATAAGAGATAATGCAATTTGGCAACCGGCAATGTAATTAGCATGCCGAATATTACTTGGAATGTGAATTGGAACGAAATCGCCAATAGATAAGACCATTTTACAATTTGGGCCCAAGTTAGAAGCAGAGCCTAAGGTGTAAATTATCGATAGTCCATATCTCGGAAACTATAAGAGATAATGCAATTTGGCAACCGGCAATGTAATTAGCATGCCGAATATTACTTGGAATGTGAATTGGAACGAAATCGCCAATAGATAAGACCATTTTACAATTTGGGCCCAAGTTAGAAGCAGAGCCTAAGGTGTAAATTATCGATAGTCCATATCTCGGAAACTATAAGAGATAATGCAATTTGGCAACCGGCAATGTAATTAGCATGCCGAATATTACTTGGAATGTGAATTGGAACGAAATCGCCAATAGATAAGACCATTTTACAATTTGGGCCCAAGTTAGAAGCAGAGCCTAAGGTGTAAATTATCGATAGTCCATATCTCGGAAACTATAAGAGATAATGCAATTTGGCAACCGGCAATGTAATTAGCATGCCGAATATTACTTGGAATGTGAATTGGAACGAAATCGCCAATAGATAAGACCATTTTACAATTTGGGCCCAAGTTAGAAGCAGAGCCTAAGGTGTAAATTATCGATAGTCCATATCTCGGAAACTATAAGAGATAATGCAATTTGGCAACCGGCAATGTAATTAGCATGCCGAATATTACTTGGAATGTGAATTGGAACGAAATCGCCAATAGATAAGACCATTTTACAATTTGGGCCCAAGTTAGAAGCAGAGCCTAAGGTGTAAATTATCGATAGTCCATATCTCGGAAACTATAAGAGATAATGCAATTTGGCAACCGGCAATGTAATTAGCATGCCGAATATTACTTGGAATGTGAATTGGAACGAAATCGCCAATAGATAAGACCATTTTACAATTTGGGCCCAAGTTAGAAGCAGAGCCTAAGGTGTAAATTATCGATAGTCCATATCTCGGAAACTATAAGAGATAATGCAATTTGGCAACCGGCAATGTAATTAGCATGCCGAATATTACTTGGAATGTGAATTGGAACGAAATCGCCAATAGATAAGACCATTTTACAATTTGGGCCCAAGTTAGAAGCAGAGCCTAAGGTGTAAATTATCGATAGTCCATATCTCGGAAACTATAAGAGATAATGCAATTTGGCAACCGGCAATGTAATTAGCATGCCGAATATTACTTGGAATGTGAATTGGAACGAAATCGCCAATAGATAAGACCATTTTACAATTTGGGCCCAAGTTAGAAGCAGAGCCTAAGGTGTAAATTATCGATAGTCCATATCTCGGAAACTATAAGAGATAATGCAATTTGGCAACCGGCAATGTAATTAGCATGCCGAATATTACTTGGAATGTGAATTGGAACGAAATCGCCAATAGATAAGACCATTTTACAATTTGGGCCCAAGTTAGAAGCAGAGCCTAAGGTGTAAATTATCGATAGTCCATATCTCGGAAACTATAAGAGATAATGCAATTTGGCAACCGGCAATGTAATTAGCATGCCGAATATTACTTGGAATGTGAATTGGAACGAAATCGCCAATAGATAAGACCATTTTACAATTTGGGCCCAAGTTAGAAGCAGAGCCTAAGGTGTAAATTATCGATAGTCCATATCTCGGAAACTATAAGAGATAATGCAATTTGGCAACCGGCAATGTAATTAGCATGCCGAATATTACTTGGAATGTGAATTGGAACGAAATCGCCAATAGATAAGACCATTTTACAATTTGGGCCCAAGTTAGAAGCAGAGCCTAAGGTGTAAATTATCGATAGTCCATATCTCGGAAACTATAAGAGATAATGCAATTTGGCAACCGGCAATGTAATTAGCATGCCGAATATTACTTGGAATGTGAATTGGAACGAAATCGCCAATAGATAAGACCATTTTACAATTTGGGCCCAAGTTAGAAGCAGAGCCTAAGGTGTAAATTATCGATAGTCCATATCTCGGAAACTATAAGAGATAATGCAATTTGGCAACCGGCAATGTAATTAGCATGCCGAATATTACTTGGAATGTGAATTGGAACGAAATCGCCAATAGATAAGACCATTTTACAATTTGGGCCCAAGTTAGAAGCAGAGCCTAAGGTGTAAATTATCGATAGTCCATATCTCGGAAACTATAAGAGATAATGCAATTTGGCAACCGGCAATGTAATTAGCATGCCGAATATTACTTGGAATGTGAATTGGAACGAAATCGCCAATAGATAAGACCATTTTACAATTTGGGCCCAAGTTAGAAGCAGAGCCTAAGGTGTAAATTATCGATAGTCCATATCTCGGAAACTATAAGAGATAATGCAATTTGGCAACCGGCAATGTAATTAGCATGCCGAATATTACTTGGAATGTGAATTGGAACGAAATCGCCAATAGATAAGACCATTTTACAATTTGGGCCCAAGTTAGAAGCAGAGCCTAAGGTGTAAATTATCGATAGTCCATATCTCGGAAACTATAAGAGATAATGCAATTTGGCAACCGGCAATGTAATTAGCATGCCGAATATTACTTGGAATGTGAATTGGAACGAAATCGCCAATAGATAAGACCATTTTACAATTTGGGCCCAAGTTAGAAGCAGAGCCTAAGGTGTAAATTATCGATAGTCCATATCTCGGAAACTATAAGAGATAATGCAATTTGGCAACCGGCAATGTAATTAGCATGCCGAATATTACTTGGAATGTGAATTGGAACGAAATCGCCAATAGATAAGACCATTTTACAATTTGGGCCCAAGTTAGAAGCAGAGCCTAAGGTGTAAATTATCGATAGTCCATATCTCGGAAACTATAAGAGATAATGCAATTTGGCAACCGGCAATGTAATTAGCATGCCGAATATTACTTGGAATGTGAATTGGAACGAAATCGCCAATAGATAAGACCATTTTACAATTTGGGCCCAAGTTAGAAGCAGAGCCTAAGGTGTAAATTATCGATAGTCCATATCTCGGAAACTATAAGAGATAATGCAATTTGGCAACCGGCAATGTAATTAGCATGCCGAATATTACTTGGAATGTGAATTGGAACGAAATCGCCAATAGATAAGACCATTTTACAATTTGGGCCCAAGTTAGAAGCAGAGCCTAAGGTGTAAATTATCGATAGTCCATATCTCGGAAACTATAAGAGATAATGCAATTTGGCAACCGGCAATGTAATTAGCATGCCGAATATTACTTGGAATGTGAATTGGAACGAAATCGCCAATAGATAAGACCATTTTACAATTTGGGCCCAAGTTAGAAGCAGAGCCTAAGGTGTAAATTATCGATAGTCCATATCTCGGAAACTATAAGAGATAATGCAATTTGGCAACCGGCAATGTAATTAGCATGCCGAATATTACTTGGAATGTGAATTGGAACGAAATCGCCAATAGATAAGACCATTTTACAATTTGGGCCCAAGTTAGAAGCAGAGCCTAAGGTGTAAATTATCGATAGTCCATATCTCGGAAACTATAAGAGATAATGCAATTTGGCAACCGGCAATGTAATTAGCATGCCGAATATTACTTGGAATGTGAATTGGAACGAAATCGCCAATAGATAAGACCATTTTACAATTTGGGCCCAAGTTAGAAGCAGAGCCTAAGGTGTAAATTATCGATAGTCCATATCTCGGAAACTATAAGAGATAATGCAATTTGGCAACCGGCAATGTAATTAGCATGCCGAATATTACTTGGAATGTGAATTGGAACGAAATCGCCAATAGATAAGACCATTTTACAATTTGGGCCCAAGTTAGAAGCAGAGCCTAAGGTGTAAATTATCGATAGTCCATATCTCGGAAACTATAAGAGATAATGCAATTTGGCAACCGGCAATGTAATTAGCATGCCGAATATTACTTGGAATGTGAATTGGAACGAAATCGCCAATAGATAAGACCATTTTACAATTTGGGCCCAAGTTAGAAGCAGAGCCTAAGGTGTAAATTATCGATAGTCCATATCTCGGAAACTATAAGAGATAATGCAATTTGGCAACCGGCAATGTAATTAGCATGCCGAATATTACTTGGAATGTGAATTGGAACGAAATCGCCAATAGATAAGACCATTTTACAATTTGGGCCCAAGTTAGAAGCAGAGCCTAAGGTGTAAATTATCGATAGTCCATATCTCGGAAACTATAAGAGATAATGCAATTTGGCAACCGGCAATGTAATTAGCATGCCGAATATTACTTGGAATGTGAATTGGAACGAAATCGCCAATAGATAAGACCATTTTACAATTTGGGCCCAAGTTAGAAGCAGAGCCTAAGGTGTAAATTATCGATAGTCCATATCTCGGAAACTATAAGAGATAATGCAATTTGGCAACCGGCAATGTAATTAGCATGCCGAATATTACTTGGAATGTGAATTGGAACGAAATCGCCAATAGATAAGACCATTTTACAATTTGGGCCCAAGTTAGAAGCAGAGCCTAAGGTGTAAATTATCGATAGTCCATATCTCGGAAACTATAAGAGATAATGCAATTTGGCAACCGGCAATGTAATTAGCATGCCGAATATTACTTGGAATGTGAATTGGAACGAAATCGCCAATAGATAAGACCATTTTACAATTTGGGCCCAAGTTAGAAGCAGAGCCTAAGGTGTAAATTATCGATAGTCCATATCTCGGAAACTATAAGAGATAATGCAATTTGGCAACCGGCAATGTAATTAGCATGCCGAATATTACTTGGAATGTGAATTGGAACGAAATCGCCAATAGATAAGACCATTTTACAATTTGGGCCCAAGTTAGAAGCAGAGCCTAAGGTGTAAATTATCGATAGTCCATATCTCGGAAACTATAAGAGATAATGCAATTTGGCAACCGGCAATGTAATTAGCATGCCGAATATTACTTGGAATGTGAATTGGAACGAAATCGCCAATAGATAAGACCATTTTACAATTTGGGCCCAAGTTAGAAGCAGAGCCTAAGGTGTAAATTATCGATAGTCCATATCTCGGAAACTATAAGAGATAATGCAATTTGGCAACCGGCAATGTAATTAGCATGCCGAATATTACTTGGAATGTGAATTGGAACGAAATCGCCAATAGATAAGACCATTTTACAATTTGGGCCCAAGTTAGAAGCAGAGCCTAAGGTGTAAATTATCGATAGTCCATATCTCGGAAACTATAAGAGATAATGCAATTTGGCAACCGGCAATGTAATTAGCATGCCGAATATTACTTGGAATGTGAATTGGAACGAAATCGCCAATAGATAAGACCATTTTACAATTTGGGCCCAAGTTAGAAGCAGAGCCTAAGGTGTAAATTATCGATAGTCCATATCTCGGAAACTATAAGAGATAATGCAATTTGGCAACCGGCAATGTAATTAGCATGCCGAATATTACTTGGAATGTGAATTGGAACGAAATCGCCAATAGATAAGACCATTTTACAATTTGGGCCCAAGTTAGAAGCAGAGCCTAAGGTGTAAATTATCGATAGTCCATATCTCGGAAACTATAAGAGATAATGCAATTTGGCAACCGGCAATGTAATTAGCATGCCGAATATTACTTGGAATGTGAATTGGAACGAAATCGCCAATAGATAAGACCATTTTACAATTTGGGCCCAAGTTAGAAGCAGAGCCTAAGGTGTAAATTATCGATAGTCCATATCTCGGAAACTATAAGAGATAATGCAATTTGGCAACCGGCAATGTAATTAGCATGCCGAATATTACTTGGAATGTGAATTGGAACGAAATCGCCAATAGATAAGACCATTTTACAATTTGGGCCCAAGTTAGAAGCAGAGCCTAAGGTGTAAATTATCGATAGTCCATATCTCGGAAACTATAAGAGATAATGCAATTTGGCAACCGGCAATGTAATTAGCATGCCGAATATTACTTGGAATGTGAATTGGAACGAAATCGCCAATAGATAAGACCATTTTACAATTTGGGCCCAAGTTAGAAGCAGAGCCTAAGGTGTAAATTATCGATAGTCCATATCTCGGAAACTATAAGAGATAATGCAATTTGGCAACCGGCAATGTAATTAGCATGCCGAATATTACTTGGAATGTGAATTGGAACGAAATCGCCAATAGATAAGACCATTTTACAATTTGGGCCCAAGTTAGAAGCAGAGCCTAAGGTGTAAATTATCGATAGTCCATATCTCGGAAACTATAAGAGATAATGCAATTTGGCAACCGGCAATGTAATTAGCATGCCGAATATTACTTGGAATGTGAATTGGAACGAAATCGCCAATAGATAAGACCATTTTACAATTTGGGCCCAAGTTAGAAGCAGAGCCTAAGGTGTAAATTATCGATAGTCCATATCTCGGAAACTATAAGAGATAATGCAATTTGGCAACCGGCAATGTAATTAGCATGCCGAATATTACTTGGAATGTGAATTGGAACGAAATCGCCAATAGATAAGACCATTTTACAATTTGGGCCCAAGTTAGAAGCAGAGCCTAAGGTGTAAATTATCGATAGTCCATATCTCGGAAACTATAAGAGATAATGCAATTTGGCAACCGGCAATGTAATTAGCATGCCGAATATTACTTGGAATGTGAATTGGAACGAAATCGCCAATAGATAAGACCATTTTACAATTTGGGCCCAAGTTAGAAGCAGAGCCTAAGGTGTAAATTATCGATAGTCCATATCTCGGAAACTATAAGAGATAATGCAATTTGGCAACCGGCAATGTAATTAGCATGCCGAATATTACTTGGAATGTGAATTGGAACGAAATCGCCAATAGATAAGACCATTTTACAATTTGGGCCCAAGTTAGAAGCAGAGCCTAAGGTGTAAATTATCGATAGTCCATATCTCGGAAACTATAAGAGATAATGCAATTTGGCAACCGGCAATGTAATTAGCATGCCGAATATTACTTGGAATGTGAATTGGAACGAAATCGCCAATAGATAAGACCATTTTACAATTTGGGCCCAAGTTAGAAGCAGAGCCTAAGGTGTAAATTATCGATAGTCCATATCTCGGAAACTATAAGAGATAATGCAATTTGGCAACCGGCAATGTAATTAGCATGCCGAATATTACTTGGAATGTGAATTGGAACGAAATCGCCAATAGGTAAGACCATTTTACAATTTGGGCCCAAGTTAGAAGCAGAGCCTAAGGTGTAAATTATCGATAGTCCATATCTCGGAAACTATAAGAGATAATGCAATTTGGCAACCGGCAATGTAATTAGCATGCCGAATATTACTTGGAATGTGAATTGGAACGAAATCGCCAATAGATAAGACCATTTTACAATTTGGGCCCAAGTTAGAAGCAGAGCCTAAGGTGTAAATTATCGATAGTCCATATCTCGGAAACTATAAGAGATAATGCAATTTGGCAACCGGCAATGTAATTAGCATGCCGAATATTACTTGGAATGTGAATTGGAACGAAATCGCCAATAGATAAGACCATTTTACAATTTGGGCCCAAGTTAGAAGCAGAGCCTAAGGTGTAAATTATCGATAGTCCATATCTCGGAAACTATAAGAGATAATGCAATTTGGCAACCGGCAATGTAATTAGCATGCCGAATATTACTTGGAATGTGAATTGGAACGAAATCGCCAATAGATAAGACCATTTTACAATTTGGGCCCAAGTTAGAAGCAGAGCCTAAGGTGTAAATTATCGATAGTCCATATCTCGGAAACTATAAGAGATAATGCAATTTGGCAACCGGCAATGTAATTAGCATGCCGAATATTACTTGGAATGTGAATTGGAACGAAATCGCCAATAGATAAGACCATTTTACAATTTGGGCCCAAGTTAGAAGCAGAGCCTAAGGTGTAAATTATCGATAGTCCATATCTCGGAAACTATAAGAGATAATGCAATTTGGCAACCGGCAATGTAATTAGCATGCCGAATATTACTTGGAATGTGAATTGGAACGAAATCGCCAATAGATAAGACCATTTTACAATTTGGGCCCAAGTTAGAAGCAGAGCCTAAGGTGTAAATTATCGATAGTCCATATCTCGGAAACTATAAGAGATAATGCAATTTGGCAACCGGCAATGTAATTAGCATGCCGAATATTACTTGGAATGTGAATTGGAACGAAATCGCCAATAGATAAGACCATTTTACAATTTGGGCCCAAGTTAGAAGCAGAGCCTAAGGTGTAAATTATCGATAGTCCATATCTCGGAAACTATAAGAGATAATGCAATTTGGCAACCGGCAATGTAATTAGCATGCCGAATATTACTTGGAATGTGAATTGGAACGAAATCGCCAATAGATAAGACCATTTTACAATTTGGGCCCAAGTTAGAAGCAGAGCCTAAGGTGTAAATTATCGATAGTCCATATCTCGGAAACTATAAGAGATAATGCAATTTGGCAACCGGCAATGTAATTAGCATGCCGAATATTACTTGGAATGTGAATTGGAACGAAATCGCCAATAGATAAGACCATTTTACAATTTGGGCCCAAGTTAGAAGCAGAGCCTAAGGTGTAAATTATCGATAGTCCATATCTCGGAAACTATAAGAGATAATGCAATTTGGCAACCGGCAATGTAATTAGCATGCCGAATATTACTTGGAATGTGAATTGGAACGAAATCGCCAATAGATAAGACCATTTTACAATTTGGGCCCAAGTTAGAAGCAGAGCCTAAGGTGTAAATTATCGATAGTCCATATCTCGGAAACTATAAGAGATAATGCAATTTGGCAACCGGCAATGTAATTAGCATGCCGAATATTACTTGGAATGTGAATTGGAACGAAATCGCCAATAGATAAGACCATTTTACAATTTGGGCCCAAGTTAGAAGCAGAGCCTAAGGTGTAAATTATCGATAGTCCATATCTCGGAAACTATAAGAGATAATGCAATTTGGCAACCGGCAATGTAATTAGCATGCCGAATATTACTTGGAATGTGAATTGGAACGAAATCGCCAATAGATAAGACCATTTTACAATTTGGGCCCAAGTTAGAAGCAGAGCCTAAGGTGTAAATTATCGATAGTCCATATCTCGGAAACTATAAGAGATAATGCAATTTGGCAACCGGCAATGTAATTAGCATGCCGAATATTACTTGGAATGTGAATTGGAACGAAATCGCCAATAGATAAGACCATTTTACAATTTGGGCCCAAGTTAGAAGCAGAGCCTAAGGTGTAAATTATCGATAGTCCATATCTCGGAAACTATAAGAGATAATGCAATTTGGCAACCGGCAATGTAATTAGCATGCCGAATATTACTTGGAATGTGAATTGGAACGAAATCGCCAATAGATAAGACCATTTTACAATTTGGGCCCAAGTTAGAAGCAGAGCCTAAGGTGTAAATTATCGATAGTCCATATCTCGGAAACTATAAGAGATAATGCAATTTGGCAACCGGCAATGTAATTAGCATGCCGAATATTACTTGGAATGTGAATTGGAACGAAATCGCCAATAGATAAGACCATTTTACAATTTGGGCCCAAGTTAGAAGCAGAGCCTAAGGTGTAAATTATCGATAGTCCATATCTCGGAAACTATAAGAGATAATGCAATTTGGCAACCGGCAATGTAATTAGCATGCCGAATATTACTTGGAATGTGAATTGGAACGAAATCGCCAATAGATAAGACCATTTTACAATTTGGGCCCAAGTTAGAAGCAGAGCCTAAGGTGTAAATTATCGATAGTCCATATCTCGGAAACTATAAGAGATAATGCAATTTGGCAACCGGCAATGTAATTAGCATGCCGAATATTACTTGGAATGTGAATTGGAACGAAATCGCCAATAGATAAGACCATTTTACAATTTGGGCCCAAGTTAGAAGCAGAGCCTAAGGTGTAAATTATCGATAGTCCATATCTCGGAAACTATAAGAGATAATGCAATTTGGCAACCGGCAATGTAATTAGCATGCCGAATATTACTTGGAATGTGAATTGGAACGAAATCGCCAATAGATAAGACCATTTTACAATTTGGGCCCAAGTTAGAAGCAGAGCCTAAGGTGTAAATTATCGATAGTCCATATCTCGGAAACTATAAGAGATAATGCAATTTGGCAACCGGCAATGTAATTAGCATGCCGAATATTACTTGGAATGTGAATTGGAACGAAATCGCCAATAGATAAGACCATTTTACAATTTGGGCCCAAGTTAGAAGCAGAGCCTAAGGTGTAAATTATCGATAGTCCATATCTCGGAAACTATAAGAGATAATGCAATTTGGCAACCGGCAATGTAATTAGCATGCCGAATATTACTTGGAATGTGAATTGGAACGAAATCGCCAATAGATAAGACCATTTTACAATTTGGGCCCAAGTTAGAAGCAGAGCCTAAGGTGTAAATTATCGATAGTCCATATCTCGGAAACTATAAGAGATAATGCAATTTGGCAACCGGCAATGTAATTAGCATGCCGAATATTACTTGGAATGTGAATTGGAACGAAATCGCCAATAGATAAGACCATTTTACAATTTGGGCCCAAGTTAGAAGCAGAGCCTAAGGTGTAAATTATCGATAGTCCATATCTCGGAAACTATAAGAGATAATGCAATTTGGCAACCGGCAATGTAATTAGCATGCCGAATATTACTTGGAATGTGAATTGGAACGAAATCGCCAATAGATAAGACCATTTTACAATTTGGGCCCAAGTTAGAAGCAGAGCCTAAGGTGTAAATTATCGATAGTCCATATCTCGGAAACTATAAGAGATAATGCAATTTGGCAACCGGCAATGTAATTAGCATGCCGAATATTACTTGGAATGTGAATTGGAACGAAATCGCCAATAGATAAGACCATTTTACAATTTGGGCCCAAGTTAGAAGCAGAGCCTAAGGTGTAAATTATCGATAGTCCATATCTCGGAAACTATAAGAGATAATGCAATTTGGCAACCGGCAATGTAATTAGCATGCCGAATATTACTTGGAATGTGAATTGGAACGAAATCGCCAATAGATAAGACCATTTTACAATTTGGGCCCAAGTTAGAAGCAGAGCCTAAGGTGTAAATTATCGATAGTCCATATCTCGGAAACTATAAGAGATAATGCAATTTGGCAACCGGCAATGTAATTAGCATGCCGAATATTACTTGGAATGTGAATTGGAACGAAATCGCCAATAGATAAGACCATTTTACAATTTGGGCCCAAGTTAGAAGCAGAGCCTAAGGTGTAAATTATCGATAGTCCATATCTCGGAAACTATAAGAGATAATGCAATTTGGCAACCGGCAATGTAATTAGCATGCCGAATATTACTTGGAATGTGAATTGGAACGAAATCGCCAATAGATAAGACCATTTTACAATTTGGGCCCAAGTTAGAAGCAGAGCCTAAGGTGTAAATTATCGATAGTCCATATCTCGGAAACTATAAGAGATAATGCAATTTGGCAACCGGCAATGTAATTAGCATGCCGAATATTACTTGGAATGTGAATTGGAACGAAATCGCCAATAGATAAGACCATTTTACAATTTGGGCCCAAGTTAGAAGCAGAGCCTAAGGTGTAAATTATCGATAGTCCATATCTCGGAAACTATAAGAGATAATGCAATTTGGCAACCGGCAATGTAATTAGCATGCCGAATATTACTTGGAATGTGAATTGGAACGAAATCGCCAATAGATAAGACCATTTTACAATTTGGGCCCAAGTTAGAAGCAGAGCCTAAGGTGTAAATTATCGATAGTCCATATCTCGGAAACTATAAGAGATAATGCAATTTGGCAACCGGCAATGTAATTAGCATGCCGAATATTACTTGGAATGTGAATTGGAACGAAATCGCCAATAGATAAGACCATTTTACAATTTGGGCCCAAGTTAGAAGCAGAGCCTAAGGTGTAAATTATCGATAGTCCATATCTCGGAAACTATAAGAGATAATGCAATTTGGCAACCGGCAATGTAATTAGCATGCCGAATATTACTTGGAATGTGAATTGGAACGAAATCGCCAATAGATAAGACCATTTTACAATTTGGGCCCAAGTTAGAAGCAGAGCCTAAGGTGTAAATTATCGATAGTCCATATCTCGGAAACTATAAGAGATAATGCAATTTGGCAACCGGCAATGTAATTAGCATGCCGAATATTACTTGGAATGTGAATTGGAACGAAATCGCCAATAGATAAGACCATTTTACAATTTGGGCCCAAGTTAGAAGCAGAGCCTAAGGTGTAAATTATCGATAGTCCATATCTCGGAAACTATAAGAGATAATGCAATTTGGCAACCGGCAATGTAATTAGCATGCCGAATATTACTTGGAATGTGAATTGGAACGAAATCGCCAATAGATAAGACCATTTTACAATTTGGGCCCAAGTTAGAAGCAGAGCCTAAGGTGTAAATTATCGATAGTCCATATCTCGGAAACTATAAGAGATAATGCAATTTGGCAACCGGCAATGTAATTAGCATGCCGAATATTACTTGGAATGTGAATTGGAACGAAATCGCCAATAGATAAGACCATTTTACAATTTGGGCCCAAGTTAGAAGCAGAGCCTAAGGTGTAAATTATCGATAGTCCATATCTCGGAAACTATAAGAGATAATGCAATTTGGCAACCGGCAATGTAATTAGCATGCCGAATATTACTTGGAATGTGAATTGGAACGAAATCGCCAATAGATAAGACCATTTTACAATTTGGGCCCAAGTTAGAAGCAGAGCCTAAGGTGTAAATTATCGATAGTCCATATCTCGGAAACTATAAGAGATAATGCAATTTGGCAACCGGCAATGTAATTAGCATGCCGAATATTACTTGGAATGTGAATTGGAACGAAATCGCCAATAGATAAGACCATTTTACAATTTGGGCCCAAGTTAGAAGCAGAGCCTAAGGTGTAAATTATCGATAGTCCATATCTCGGAAACTATAAGAGATAATGCAATTTGGCAACCGGCAATGTAATTAGCATGCCGAATATTACTTGGAATGTGAATTGGAACGAAATCGCCAATAGATAAGACCATTTTACAATTTGGGCCCAAGTTAGAAGCAGAGCCTAAGGTGTAAATTATCGATAGTCCATATCTCGGAAACTATAAGAGATAATGCAATTTGGCAACCGGCAATGTAATTAGCATGCCGAATATTACTTGGAATGTGAATTGGAACGAAATCGCCAATAGATAAGACCATTTTACAATTTGGGCCCAAGTTAGAAGCAGAGCCTAAGGTGTAAATTATCGATAGTCCATATCTCGGAAACTATAAGAGATAATGCAATTTGGCAACCGGCAATGTAATTAGCATGCCGAATATTACTTGGAATGTGAATTGGAACGAAATCGCCAATAGATAAGACCATTTTACAATTTGGGCCCAAGTTAGAAGCAGAGCCTAAGGTGTAAATTATCGATAGTCCATATCTCGGAAACTATAAGAGATAATGCAATTTGGCAACCGGCAATGTAATTAGCATGCCGAATATTACTTGGAATGTGAATTGGAACGAAATCGCCAATAGATAAGACCATTTTACAATTTGGGCCCAAGTTAGAAGCAGAGCCTAAGGTGTAAATTATCGATAGTCCATATCTCGGAAACTATAAGAGATAATGCAATTTGGCAACCGGCAATGTAATTAGCATGCCGAATATTACTTGGAATGTGAATTGGAACGAAATCGCCAATAGATAAGACCATTTTACAATTTGGGCCCAAGTTAGAAGCAGAGCCTAAGGTGTAAATTATCGATAGTCCATATCTCGGAAACTATAAGAGATAATGCAATTTGGCAACCGGCAATGTAATTAGCATGCCGAATATTACTTGGAATGTGAATTGGAACGAAATCGCCAATAGATAAGACCATTTTACAATTTGGGCCCAAGTTAGAAGCAGAGCCTAAGGTGTAAATTATCGATAGTCCATATCTCGGAAACTATAAGAGATAATGCAATTTGGCAACCGGCAATGTAATTAGCATGCCGAATATTACTTGGAATGTGAATTGGAACGAAATCGCCAATAGATAAGACCATTTTACAATTTGGGCCCAAGTTAGAAGCAGAGCCTAAGGTGTAAATTATCGATAGTCCATATCTCGGAAACTATAAGAGATAATGCAATTTGGCAACCGGCAATGTAATTAGCATGCCGAATATTACTTGGAATGTGAATTGGAACGAAATCGCCAATAGATAAGACCATTTTACAATTTGGGCCCAAGTTAGAAGCAGAGCCTAAGGTGTAAATTATCGATAGTCCATATCTCGGAAACTATAAGAGATAATGCAATTTGGCAACCGGCAATGTAATTAGCATGCCGAATATTACTTGGAATGTGAATTGGAACGAAATCGCCAATAGATAAGACCATTTTACAATTTGGGCCCAAGTTAGAAGCAGAGCCTAAGGTGTAAATTATCGATAGTCCATATCTCGGAAACTATAAGAGATAATGCAATTTGGCAACCGGCAATGTAATTAGCATGCCGAATATTACTTGGAATGTGAATTGGAACGAAATCGCCAATAGATAAGACCATTTTACAATTTGGGCCCAAGTTAGAAGCAGAGCCTAAGGTGTAAATTATCGATAGTCCATATCTCGGAAACTATAAGAGATAATGCAATTTGGCAACCGGCAATGTAATTAGCATGCCGAATATTACTTGGAATGTGAATTGGAACGAAATCGCCAATAGATAAGACCATTTTACAATTTGGGCCCAAGTTAGAAGCAGAGCCTAAGGTGTAAATTATCGATAGTCCATATCTCGGAAACTATAAGAGATAATGCAATTTGACAACCGGCAATGTAATTAGCATGCCGAATATTACTTGGAATGTGAATTGGAACGAAATCGCCAATAGATAAGACCATTTTACAATTTGGGCCCAAGTTAGAAGCAGAGCCTAAGGTGTAAATTATCGATAGTCCATATCTCGGAAACTATAAGAGATAATGCAATTTGGCAACCGGCAATGTAATTAGCATGCCGAATATTAATTGGAATGTGAATTGGAACGAAATCGCCAATAGATAAGACCATTTTACAATTTGGGCCCAAGTTAGAAGCAGAGCCTAAGGTGTAAATGATCGATAGTCCATATCTCGGAAACTATAAGAGATAATGCAATTTGGCAACCGGCAATGTAATTAGCATGCCGAATATTACTTGGAATGTGAATTGGAACGATATCGCCAATAGGTAAGACCATTTTACAATTTGGGCCCAAGTTAGAAGCAGAGCCTAAGATGTAAATTATCGATAGTCCATATCTCGGAAACTATAAGAGATAATTCAATTTGGCAACCGGCAATGTAATTAGCATGCCGAATATTACTTGGAATGTGAATTGGAACGAAATCGCCAATAGATAAGACCATTTTACAATTTGGGCCCAAGTTAGAAGCAGAGCCTAAGGTGTAAATTATTGATAGTCCATATCTCGGAAACTATAAGAGATAATGCAATTTGGCAACCGGCAATGTAATTAGCATGCCGAATATTACTTGGAATGTGAATTGGAACGAAATCGCCAACAGAGAAGACCATTTTACAATTTGGGCCCAAGTTAGAAGTAGAGCCTAAGGTGTAAATTATCGATAGTCCATATCTCGGAAACTATAAGAGATAATGCAATTTGGCAACCGGCAATGTAATTAGTATGCCGAATATTACTTGGAATGTGAATTGGAACGAAATCGCCAATAGATAAGACCATTTTACAATTTGGGCCCAAGTTAGAAGCAGAGCCTAAGGTGTAAATTATCGATAGTCCATATCTCGGAAACTATAAGAGGTAATGCAATTTGGCAACCGGCAATGTAATTAGCATGCCGAATATTACTTGGAATGTGAATTGGAACGAAATCGCCAATAGATAAGACCATTTTACAATTTGGGCCCAAGTTAGAAGCAGAGCCTAAGGTGTAAATTATCGATAGTCCATATCTCGGAAACTATAAGAGATAATGCAATTTGGCAACCGGCAATGTAATTAGCATGCCGAATATTACTTGGAATGTGAATTGGAACGAAATCGACAATAGATAAGACCATTTTACAATTTGGGCCCAAGTTAGAAGCAGAGCCTAAGGTGTAAATGATCGATAGTCCATATCTCGGAAACTATAAGAGATAATGCAATTTGGCAACCGGCAATGTAATTAGCATGCCGAATATTACTTGGAATGTGAATTGGAACGATATCGCCAATAGGTAAGACCATTTTACAATTTGGGCCCAAGTTAGAAGCAGAGCCTAAGATGTAAATTATCGATAGTCCATATCTCGGAAACTATAAGAGATAATTCAATTTGGCAACCGGCAATGTAATTAGCATGCCGAATATTACTTGGAATGTGAATTGGAACGAAATCGCCAATAGATAAGACCATTTTACAATTTGGGCCCAAGTTAGAAGCAGAGCCTAAGGTGTAAATTATTGATAGTCCATATCTCGGAAACTATAAGAGATAATGCAATTTGGCAACCGGCAATGTAATTAGCATGCCGAATATTACTTGGAATGTGAATTGGAACGAAATCGCCAACAGAGAAGACCACTTTACAATTTGGGCCCAAGTTAGAAGCAGAGCCTAAGGTGTAAATTATCGATAGTCCATATCTCGGAAACTATAAGAGATAATGCAATTTGGCAACCGGCAATGTAATTAGTATGCCGAATATTACTTGGAATGTGAATTGGAACGAAATCGCCAATAGATAAGACCATTTTACAATTTGGGCCCAAGTTAGAAGCAGAGCCTAAGGTGTAAATTATCGATAGTCCATATCTCGGAAACTATAAGAGATAATGCAATTTGGCAACCGGCAATGTAATTAGCATGCCGAATATTATTTGGAATGTGAATTGGAACGAAATCGCCAATAGATAAGACCATTTTACAATTTGGGCCCAAGTTAGAAGCAGAGCCTAAGGTGTAAATTATCGATAGTCCATATCTCGGAAACTATAAGAGGTAATGCAATTTGGCAACCGGCAATGTAATTAGCATGCCGAATATTACTTGGAATGTGAATTGGAACGAAATCGCCAATAGATAAGACCATTTTACAATTTGGGCCCAAGTTAGAAGCAGAGCCTAAGGTGTAAATTATCGATAGTCCATATCTCGGAAACTATAAGAGATAATGCAATTTGGCAACCGGCAATGTAATTAGCATGCCGAATATTACTTGGAATGTGAATTGGAACGAAATCGACAATAGATAAGACCATTTTACAATTTGGGCCCAAGTTAGAAGCAGAGCCTAAGGTGTAAATTATCGATAGTCCATATCTCGGAAACTATAAGA
Organism: Rhynchophorus ferrugineus; assembly: GCF_030347505.1. Taxonomy (NCBI): domain Eukaryota; kingdom Metazoa; phylum Arthropoda; class Insecta; order Coleoptera; family Curculionidae; genus Rhynchophorus; species Rhynchophorus ferrugineus. The sequence continues at coordinate 21,684,915 of NW_027472588.1, read as the reverse complement.
GATAATGCAATTTGGCAACCGGCAATGTAATTAGCATGCCGAATATTACTTGGAATATGAATTGGAACGAAATCGCCAATAGATAAGACCATTTTACAATTTGGGCCCAAGTTAGAAGCAGAGCCTAAGGTGTAAATTATCGATAGTCCATATCTCGGAAACTATAAGAGATAATGCAATTTGGCAACCGGCAATGTAATTAGCATGCCGAATATTACTTGGAATGTGAATTGGAACGAAATCGCCAATAGATAAGACCATTTTACAATTTGGGCCCAAGTTAGAAGCAGAGCCTAAGGTGTAAATTATCGATAGTCCATATCTCGGAAACTATAAGAGATAATGCAATTTGACAACCGGCAATGTAATTAGCATGCCGAATATTACTTGGAATGTGAATTGGAACGAAATCGCCAATAGATAAGACCATTTTACAATTTGGGCCCAAGTTAGAAGCAGAGCCTAAGGTGTAAATTATCGATAGTCCATATCTCGGAAACTATAAGAGATAATGCAATTTGGCAACCGGCAATGTAATTAGCATGCCGAATATTACTTGGAATGTGAATTGGAACGAAATCGCCAATAGATAAGACCATTTTACAATTTGGGCCCAAGTTAGAAGCAGAGCCTAAGGTGTAAATTATCGATAGTCCATATCTCGGAAACTATAAGAGATAATGCAATTTGGCAACCGGCAATGTAATTAGCATGCCGAATATTACTTGGAATGTGAATTGGAACGAAATCGCCAATAGATAAGACCATTTTACAATTTGGGCCCAAGTTAGAAGCAGAGCCTAAGGTGTAAATTATCGATAGTCCATATCTCGGAAACTATAAGAGATAATGCAATTTGGCAACCGGCAATGTAATTAGCATGCCGAATATTACTTGGAATGTGAATTGGAACGAAATCGCCAATAGATAAGACCATTTTACAATTTGGGCCCAAGTTAGAAGCAGAGCCTACGGTGTAAATTATCGATAGTCCATATCTCGGAAACTATAAGAGATAATGCAATTTGGCAACCGGCAATGTAATTAGCATGCCGAATATTACTTGGAATGTGAATTGGAACGAAATCGCCAATAGATAAGACCATTTTACAATTTGGGCCCAAGTTAGGAGCAGAGCCTAAGGTGTAAATTATCGATAGTCCATATCTCGGAAACTATAAGAGATAATGCAATTTGGCAACCGGCAATGTAATTAGCATGCCGAATATTACTTGGAATGTGAATTGGAACGAAATCGCCAATAGATAAGACCATTTTACAATTTGGGCCCAAGTTAGAAGCAGAGCCTAAGGTGTAAATTATCGATAGTCCATATCTCGGAAACTATAAGAGATAATGCAATTTGGCAACCGGCAATTTAATTAGCATGCCGAATATTACTTGGAATGTGAATTGGAACGAAATCGCCAATAGATAAGACCATTTTACAATTTGGGCCCAAGTTAGAAGCAGAGCCTAAGGTGTAAATTATCGATAGTCCATATCTCGGAAACTATAAGAGATAATGCAATTTGGCAACCGGCAATGTAATTAGCATGCCGAATATTACTTGGAATGTGAATTGGAACGAAATCGCCAATAGATAAGACCATTTTACAATTTGGGCCCAAGTTAGAAGCAGAGCCTAAGGTGTAAATTATCGATAGTCCATATCTCGGAAACTATAAGAGATAATGCAATTTGGCAACCGGCAATGTAATTAGCATGCCGAATATTACTTGGAATGTGAATTGGAACGAAATCGTCAACAGAGAAGACCATTTTACAATTTGGGCCCAAGTTAGAAGCAGAGCCTAAGGTGTAAATTATCGATAGTCCATATCTCGGAAACTATAAGAGATAATGCAATTTGGCAACCGGCAATGTAATTAGCATGCCGAATATTACTTGGAATGTGAATTGGAACGAAATCGCCAATAGATAAGACCATTTTACAATTTGGGCCCAAGTTAGAAGCAGAGCCTAAGGTGTAAATTATTGATAGTCCATATCTCGGAAACTATAAGAGATAATGCAATTTGGCAACCGGCAATGTAATTAGCATGCCGAATATTACTTGGAATGTGAATTGGAACGAAATCGTCAACAGAGAAGACCATTTTACAATTTGGGCCCAAGTTAGAAGCAGAGCCTAAGGTGTAAATTATCGATAGTCCATATCTCGGAAACTATAAGAGATAATGCAATTTGGCAACCGGCAATGTAATTAGCATGCCGAATATTACTTGGAATGTGAATTGGAACGAAATCGCCAATAGATAAGACCATTTTACAATTTGGGTCCAAGTTAGAAGCAGAGCCAAAGGTGTAAATTATCGATAGTCCATATCTCGGAAACTATAAGAGGTAATGCAATTTGGCAACCGGCAATGTAATTAGCATGCCGAATATTACTTGGAATGTGAATTGGAACGAAATCGCCAATAGATAAGACCATTTTACAATTTGGGCCCAAGTTAGAAGCAGAGCCTAAGGTGTAAATTATCGATAGTCCATATCTCGGAAACTATAAGAGATAATGCAATTTGGCAACCGGCAATGTAATTAGCATGCCGAATATTACTTGGAATGTAAATTGGAACGAAATCGACAATAGATAAGACCATTTTACAATTTGGGCCCAAGTTAGAAGCAGAGCCTAAGGTGTAAATTATCGATAGTCCATATCTCGGAAACTATAAGAGATAATGCAATTTGGCAACCGGCAATGTAATTAGCATGCCGAATATTACTTGGAATATGAATTGGAACGAAATCGCCAATAGATAAGACCATTTTACAATTTGGGCCCAAGTTAGAAGCAGAGCCTAAGGTGTAAATTATCGATAGTCCATATCTCGGAAACTATAAGAGATAATGCAATTTGGCAACCGGCAATGTAATTAGCATGCCGAATATTACTTGGAATGTGAATTGGAACGAAATCGCCAATAGATAAGACCATTTTACAATTTGGGCCCAAGTTAGAAGCAGAGCCTAAGGTGTAAATTATCGATAGTCCATATCTCGGAAACTATAAAAGATAATGCAATTTGACAACCGGCAATGTAATTAGCATGCCGAATATTACTTGGAATGTGAATTGGAACGAAATCGCCAATAGATAAGACCATTTTACAATTTGGGCCCAAGTTAGAAGCAGAGCCTAAGGTGTAAATTATCGATAGTCCATATCTCGGAAACTATAAGAGATAATGCAATTTGGCAACCGGCAAAGTAATTAGCATGCCGAATATTACTTGGAATGTGAATTGGAACGAAATCGCCAATAGATAAGACCATTTTACAATTTGGGCCCAAGTTAGAAGCAGAGCCTAAGGTGTAAATTATCGATAGTCCATATCTCGGAAACTATAAGAGATAATGCAATTTGGCAACCGGCAATGTAATTAGCATGCCGAATATTACTTGGAATGTGAATTGGAACGAAATCGCCAATAGATAAGACCATTTTACAATTTGGGCCCAAGTTAGAAGCAGAGCCTAAGGTGTAAATTATCGATAGTCCATATCTCGGAAACTATAAGAGATAATGCAATTTGGCAACCGGCAATGTAATTAGCATGCCGAATATTACTTGGAATGTGAATTGGAACGAAATCGCCAATAGATAAGACCATTTTACAATTTGGGCCCAAGTTAGAAGCAGAGCCTACGGTGTAAATTATCAATAGTCCATATCTCGGAAACTGTTAGAGATAATGCAATTTGGCAACCGGCAATGTAATTAGCATGCCGAATATTACTTGGAATGTGAATTGGAACGAAATCGCCAATAGATAAGACCATTTTACAATTTGGGCCCAAGTTAGAAGCAGAGCCTAAGGTGTAAATTATCGATAGTCCATATCTCGGAAACTATAAGAGATAATGCAATTTGGCAACCGGCAATGTAATTAGCATGCCGAATATTACTTGGAATGTGAATTGGAACGAAATCGCCAATAGATAAGACCATTTTACAATTTGGGCCCAAGTTAGAAGCAGAGCCTAAGGTGTAAATTATCGATAGTCCATATCTCGGAAACTATAAGAGATAATGCAATTTGACAACCGGCAATGTAATTAGCATGCCGAATATTACTTGGAATGTGAATTGGAACGAAATCGCCAATAGATAAGACCATTTTACAATTTGGGCCCAAGTTAGAAGCAGAGCCTAAGGTGTAAGTTATCGATAGTCCATATCTCGGAAACTATAAGAGATAATGCAATTTGGCAACCGGCAATGTAATTAGCATGCCGAATATTAATTGGAATGTGAATTGGAACGAAATCTCCAATAGATAAGACCATTTTACAATTTGGGCCCAAGTTAGAAGCAGAGCCTAAGGTGTAAATGATCGATAGTCCATATCTCGGAAACTATAAGAGATAATGCAATTTGGCAACCGGCAATGTAATTAGCATGCCGAATATTACTTGCAATGTGAATTGGAACGATATCGCCAATAGGTAAGACCATTTTACAATTTAGGCCCAAGTTAGAAGCAGAGCCTAAGATGTAAATTATCGATAGTCCATATCTCGGAAACTATAAGTGATAATTCAATTTGGCAACCGGCAATGTAATTAGCATGCCGAATATTACTTGGAATGTGAATTGGAACGAAATCGCCAATAGATAAGACCATTTTACAATTTGGGCCCAAGTTAGAAGCAGAGCCTAAGGTGTAAATTATTGATAGTCCATATCTCGGAAACTATAAGAGATAATGCAATTTGGCAACCGGCAATGTAATTAGCATGCCGAATATTACTTGGAATGTGAATTGGAACGAAATCGCCAACAGAGAAGAATATTTTACAATTTGGGCCCAAGTTAGAAGTAGAGCCTAAGGTGTAAATTATCGATAGTCCATATCTCGGAAACTATAAGAGATAATGCAATTTGGCAACCGGCAATGTAATTAGTATGCCGAATATTACTTGGAATGTGAATTGGAACGAAATCGCCAATAGATAAGACCATTTTACAATTTGGGCCCAAGTTAGAAGCAGAGCCTAAGGTGTAAATTATCGATAGTCCATATCTCGGAAACTATAAGAGATAATGCAATTTGGCAACCGGCAATGTAATTAGCAGGCCGAATATTACTTGGAATGTGAATTGGAACGAAATCGCCAATAGATAAGACCATTTTACAATTTGGGCCCAAGTTAGAAGCGGAGCCTAAGGTGTAAATTATCGATAGTCCATATCTCGGAAACTATAAGAGGTAATGCAATTTGGCAACCGGCAATGTAATTAGCATGCCGAATATTACTTGGAATGTGCATTGGAACGAAATCGCCAATAGATAAGACCATTTTACAATTTGGGCCCAAGTTAGAAGCAGAGCCTAAGGTGTAAATTATCGATAGTCCATATCTCGGAAACTATAAGAGATAATGCAATTTGGCAACCGGCAATGTAATTAGCATGCCGAATATTACTTGGAATGTGAATTGGAACGAAATCGACAATAGATAAGACCATTTTACAATTTGGGCCCAAGTTAGAAGCAGAGCCTAAGGTGTAAATTATCGATAGTCCATATCTCGGAAACTATAAGAGATAATGCAATTTGGCAACCGGCAATGTAATTAGCATGCCAAATATTACTTGGAATGTGAATTGGAACGAAATCGCCAATAGATAAGACCATTTTACAATTTGGGCCCAAGTTAGAAGCAGAGCCTAAGGTGTAAATTATCGATAGTCCATATCTCGGAAACTATAAGAGATAATGCAATTTGGCAACCGGCAATGTAATTAGCATGCCGAATATTACTTGGAATGTGAATTGGAACGAAATCGCCAATAGATAAGACCATTTTACAATTTGGGCCCAAGTTAGAAGCAGAGCCTAAGGTGTAAATTATCGATAGTCCATATCTCGGAAACTATAAGAGATAATGCAATTTGACAACCGGCAATGTAATTAGCATGCCGAATATTACTTGGAATGTGAATTGGAACGAAATCGCCAATAGATAAGACCATTTTTTGGGCCCAAGTTAGAAGCAGAGCCTAAGGTGTAAATTGTCGATAGTCCATATCTCGGAAACTATAAGAGATAATGCAATTTGGCAACCGGCAATGTAATTAGCATGCCGAATATTACTTGGAATGTGAATTGGAACGAAATCGCCAATAGAAAAGACCATTTTACAATTTGGGCCCAAGTTAGAAGCAGAGCCTAAGGTGTAAATTATCGATAGTCCATATCTCGGAAACTATAAGAGGTAATGCAATTCGGCAACCGGCAATGTAATTAGCATGCCGAATATTACTTGGAATGTGAATTGGAACGAAATCGCCAATAGATAAGACCATTTTACAATTTGGGCCCAAGTTAGAAGCAGAGCCTAAGGTGTAAATTATCGATAGTCCATATCTCGGAAACTATAAGAGATAATGCAATTTGGCAACCGGCAATGTAATTAGCATGCCGAATATTACTTGGAATGTGAATTGGAACGAAATCGACAATAGATAAGACCATTTTACAATTTGATCCCAAGTTAGAAGCAGAGCCTAAGGTGTAAATTATCGATAGTCCATATCTCGGAAACTATAAGAGATAATGCAATTTGGCAACCGGCAATGTAATTAGCATGCCGAATATTACTTGGAATGTGAATTGGAACGAAATCGCCAATAGATAAGACCATTTTACAATTTGGGCCCAAGTTAGAAGCAGAGCCTAAGGTGTAAATTATCGATAGTCCATATCTCGGAAACTATAAGAGATAATGCAATTTGGCAACCGGCAATGTAATTAGCATGCCGAATATTACTTGGAATGTGAATTGGAACGAAATCGCCAATAGATAAGACCATTTTACAATTTGGGCCCAAGTTAGAAACAGAGCCTAAGGTGTAAATTATCGATAGTCCATATCTCGGAAACTATAAGAGATAATGCAATTTGACAACCGGCAATGTAATTAGCATGCCGAATATTACTTGGAATGTGAATTGGAACGAAATCGACAATAGATAAGACCATTTTACAATTTGGGCCCAAGTTAGAAGCAGAGCCTAAGGTGTAAATTATCGATAGTCCATATCTCGGAAACTATAAGAGATAATGCAATTTGGCAACCGGCAATGTAATTAGCATGCCGAATATTACTTGGAATGTGAATTGGAACGAAATCGCCAATAGATAAGACCATTTTACAATTTGGGCCCAAGTTAGAAGCAGAGCCTAAGGTGTAAATTATCGATAGTCCATATCTCGGAAACTATAAGAGATAATGCAATTTGGCAACCGGCAATGTAATTAGCATGCCGAATATTACTTGGAATGTGAATTGGAACGAAATCGCCAATAGATAAGACCATTTTACAATTTGGGCCCAAGTTAGAAGCAGAGCCTAAGGTGTAAATTATCGATAGTCCATATCTCGGAAACTATAAGAGATAATGCAATTTGGCAACCGGCAATGTAATTAGCATGCCGAATATTACTTGGAATGTGAATTGGAACGAAATCGCCAATAGATAAGACCATTTTACAATTTGGGCCCAAGTTAGAAGCAGAGCCTAAGGTGTAAATTATCGATAGTCCATATCTCGGAAACTATAAGAGATAATGCAATTTGGCAACCGGCAATGTAATTAGCATGCTGAATATTACTTGGAATGTGAATTGGAACGAAATCGCCAATAGATAAGACCATTTTACAATTTGGGCCCAAGTTAGAAGCAGAGCCTAAGGTGTAAATTATCGATAGTCCATATCTCGGAAACTATAAGAGATAATGCAATTTGGCAACCGGCAATGTAATTAGCATGCCGAATATTACTTGGAATGTGAATTGGAACGAAATCGCCAATAGATAAGACCATTTTACAATTTGGGCCCAAGTTAGAAGCAGAGCCCAAGGTGTAAATTATTGATAGTCCATATCTCGGAAACTATAAGAGATAATGCAATTTCGCAACCGGCAATGTAATTAGCATGCCGAATATTACTTGGAATGTGAATTGGAACGAAATCGCCAATAGATAAGACCATTTTACAATTTGGGCCCAAGTTAGAAGCAGAGCCTAAGGTGTAAATTATCGATAGTCCATATCTCGGAAACTATAAGAGATAATGCAATTTGGCAACCGGCAATGTAATTAGCATGCCGAATATTACTTGGAATGTGAATTGGAACGAAATCGCCAATAGATAAGACCATTTTACAATTTGGGCCCAAGTTAGAAGCAGAGCCTAAGGTGTAAATTATCGATAGTCCATATCTCGGAAACTATAAGAGATAATGCAATTTGGCAACCGGCAATGTAATTAGCATGCCGAATATTACTTGGAATGTGAATTGGAACGAAATCGCCAACAGATAAGACCATTTTACAATTTGGGCCCAAGTTAGAAGCAGAGCCTAAGGTGTAAATTATCGATAGTCCATATCTCGGAAACTATAAGAGATAATGCAATTTGGCAACCGGCAATGTAATTAGCATGCCGAATATTACTTGGAATGTGAATTGGAACGATATCGCCAATAGGTAAGACCATTTTACAATTTGGGCCCAAGTTAGAAGCAGAGAATAAGATGTAAATTATCGATAGTCCATATCTCGGAAACTATAAGTGATAATTCAATTTGGCAACCGGCAATGTAATTAGCATGCCGAATATTACTTGGAATGTGAATTGGAACGAAATCGCCAATAGATAAGACCATTTTACAATTTGGGCCCAAGTTAGAAGCAGAGCCTAAGGTGTAAATTATTGATAGTCCATATCTCGGAAACTATAAGAGATAATGCAATTTGGCAACCGGCAATGTAATTAGCATGCCGAATATTACTTGGAATGTGAATTGGAACGAAATCGCCAACAGAGAAGAATATTTTACAATTTGGGCCCAAGTTAGAAGTAGAGCCTAAGGTGTAAATTATCGATAGTCCATATCTCGGAAACTATAAGAGATAATGCAATTTGGCAACCGGCAATGTAATTAGTATGCCGAATATTACTTGGAATGTGAATTGGAACGAAATCGCCAATAGATAAGACCATTTTACAATTTGGGCCCAAGTTAGAAGCAGAGCCTAAGGTGTAAATTATCGATAGTCCATATCTCGGAAACTATAAGAGATAATGCAATTTGGCAACCGGCAATGTAATTAGCAGGCCGAATATTACTTGGAATGTGAATTGGAACGAAATCGCCAATAGATAAGACCATTTTACAATTTGGGCCCAAGTTAGAAGCAGAGCCTAAGGTGTAAATTATCGATAGTCCATATCTCGGAAACTATAAGAGGTAATGCAATTTGGCAACCGGCAATGTAATTAGCATGCCGAATATTACTTGGAATGTGCATTGGAACGAAATCGCCAATAGATAAGACCATTTTACAATTTGGGCCCAAGTTAGAAGCAGAGCCTAAGGTGTAAATTATCGATAGTCCATATCTCGGAAACTATAAGAGATAATGCAATTTGGCAACCGGCAATGTAATTAGCATGCCGAATATTACTTGGAATGTGAATTGGAACGAAATCGACAATAGATAAGACCATTTTACAATTTGGGCCCAAGTTAGAAGCAGAGCCTAAGGTGTAAATTATCGATAGTCCATATCTCGGAAACTATAAGAGATAATGCAATTTGGCAACCGGCAATGTAATTAGCATGCCAAATATTACTTGGAATGTGAATTGGAACGAAATCGCCAATAGATAAGACCATTTTACAATTTGGGCCCAAGTTAGAAGCAGAGCCTAAGGTGTAAATTATCGATAGTCCATATCTCGGAAACTATAAGAGATAATGCAATTTGGCAACCGGCAATGTAATTAGCATGCCGAATATTACTTGGAATGTGAATTGGAACGAAATCGCCAATAGATAAGACCATTTTACAATTTGGGCCCAAGTTAGAAGCAGAGCCTAAGGTGTAAATTATCGATAGTCCATATCTCGGAAACTATAAGAGATAATGCAATTTGACAACCGGCAATGTAATTAGCATGCCGAATATTACTTGGAATGTGAATTGGAACGAAATCGCCAATAGATAAGACCATTTTTTGGGCCCAAGTTAGAAGCAGAGCCTAAGGTGTAAATTGTCGATAGTCCATATCTCGGAAACTATAAGAGATAATGCAATTTGGCAACCGGCAATGTAATTAGCATGCCGAATATTACTTGGAATGTGAATTGGAACGAAATCGCCAATAGAAAAGACCATTTTACAATTTGGGCCCAAGTTAGAAGCAGAGCCTAAGGTGTAAATTATCGATAGTCCATATCTCGGAAACTATAAGAGGTAATGCAATTCGGCAACCGGCAATGTAATTAGCATGCCGAATATTACTTGGAATGTGAATTGGAACGAAATCGCCAATAGATAAGACCATTTTACAATTTGGGCCCAAGTTAGAAGCAGAGCCTAAGGTGTAAATTATCGATAGTCCATATCTCGGAAACTATAAGAGATAATGCAATTTGGCAACCGGCAATGTAATTAGCATGCCGAATATTACTTGGAATGTGAATTGGAACGAAATCGCCAATAGATAAGACCATTTTACAATTTGGGCCCAAGTTAGAAGCAGAGCCTAAGGTGTAAATTATCGATAGTCCATATCTCGGAAACTATAAGAGATAATGCAATTTGGCAACCGGCAATGTAATTAGCATGCCGAATATTACTTGGAATGTGAATTGGAACGAAATCGCCAATAGATAAGACCATTTTACAATTTGGGCCCAAGTTAGAAGCAGAGCCTAAGGTGTAAATTATCGATAGTCCATATCTCGGAAACTATAAGAGATAATGCAATTTGGCAACCGGCAATGTAATTAGCATGCCGAATATTACTTGGAATGTGAATTGGAACGAAATCGCCAATAGATAAGACCATTTTACAATTTGGGCCCAAGTTAGAAACAGAGCCTAAGGTGTAAATTATCGATAGTCCATATCTCGGAAACTATAAGAGATAATGCAATTTGACAACCGGCAATGTAATTAGCATGCCGAATATTACTTGGAATGTGAATTGGAACGAAATCGACAATAGATAAGACCATTTTACAATTTGGGCCCAAGTTAGAAGCAGAGCCTAAGGTGTAAATTATCGATAGTCCATATCTCGGAAACTATAAGAGATAATGCAATTTGGCAACCGGCAATGTAATTAGCATGCCGAATATTACTTGGAATGTGAATTGGAACGAAATCGCCAATAGATAAGACCATTTTACAATTTGGGCCCAAGTTAGAAGCAGAGCCTAAGGTGTAAATTATCGATAGTCCATATCTCGGAAACTATAAGAGATAATGCAATTTGGCAACCGGCAATGTAATTAGCATGCCGAATATTACTTGGAATGTGAATTGGAACGAAATCGCCAATAGATAAGACCATTTTACAATTTGGGCCCAAGTTAGAAGCAGAGCCTAAGGTGTAAATTATCGATAGTCCATATCTCGGAAACTATAAGAGATAATGCAATTTGGCAACCGGCAATGTAATTAGCATGCCGAATATTACTTGGAATGTGAATTGGAACGAAATCGCCAATAGATAAGACCATTTTACAATTTGGGCCCAAGTTAGAAGCAGAGCCTAAGGTGTAAATTATCGATAGTCCATATCTCGGAAACTATAAGAGATAATGCAATTTGGCAACCGGCAATGTAATTAGCATGCTGAATATTACTTGGAATGTGAATTGGAACGAAATCGCCAATAGATAAGACCATTTTACAATTTGGGCCCAAGTTAGAAGCAGAGCCTAAGGTGTAAATTATCGATAGTCCATATCTCGGAAACTATAAGAGATAATGCAATTTGGCAACCGGCAATGTAATTAGCATGCCGAATATTACTTGGAATGTGAATTGGAACGAAATCGCCAATAGATAAGACCATTTTACAATTTGGGCCCAAGTTAGAAGCAGAGCCCAAGGTGTAAATTATTGATAGTCCATATCTCGGAAACTATAAGAGATAATGCAATTTCGCAACCGGCAATGTAATTAGCATGCCGAATATTACTTGGAATGTGAATTGGAACGAAATCGCCAATAGATAAGACCATTTTACAATTTGGGCCCAAGTTAGAAGCAGAGCCTAAGGTGTAAATTATCGATAGTCCATATCTCGGAAACTATAAGAGATAATGCAATTTGGCAACCGGCAATGTAATTAGCATGCCGAATATTACTTGGAATGTGAATTGGAACGAAATCGCCAATAGATAAGACCATTTTACAATTTGGGCCCAAGTTAGAAGCAGAGCCTAAGGTGTAAATTATCGATAGTCCATATCTCGGAAACTATAAGAGATAATGCAATTTGGCAACCGGCAATGTAATTAGCATGCCGAATATTACTTGGAATGTGAATTGGAACGAAATCGCCAACAGATAAGACCATTTTACAATTTGGGCCCAAGTTAGAAGCAGAGCCTAAGGTGTAAATTATCGATAGTCCATATCTCGGAAACTATAAGAGATAATGCAATTTGGCAACCGGCAATGTAATTAGCATGCCGAATATTACTTGGAATGTGAATTGGAACGATATCGCCAATAGGTAAGACCATTTTACAATTTGGGCCCAAGTTAGAAGCAGAGCCTAAGATGTAAATTATCGATAGTCCATATCTCGGAAACTATAAGAGATAATTCAATTTGGCAACCGGCAATGTAATTAGCATGCCGAATATTACTTGGAATGTGAATTGGAACGAAATCGCCAATAGATAAGACCATTTTACAATTTGGGCCCAAGTTAGAAGCAGAGCCTAAGGTGTAAATTATTGATAGTCCATATCTCGGAAACTATAAGAGATAATGCAATTTGGCAACCGGCAATGTAATTAGCATGCCGAATATTACTTGGAATGTGAATTGGAACGAAATCGCCAACAGAGAAGACCATTTTACAATTTGGGCCCAAGTTAGAAGCAGAGCCTAAGGTGTAAATTATCGATAGTCCATATCTCGGAAACTATAAGAGATAATGCAATTTGGCAACCGGCAATGTAATTAGCATGCCGAATATTACTTGGAATGTGAATTGGAACGAAATCGCCAATAGATAAGACCATTTTACAATTTGGGCCCAAGTTAGAAGCAGAGCCTAAGGTGTAAATTATCGATAGTCCATATCTCGGAAACTATAAGAGATAATGCAATTTGGCAACCGGCAATGTAATTAGCATGCCGAATATTACTTGGAATGTGAATTGGAACGAAATCGCCAATAGATAAGACCATTTTACAATTTGGGCCCAAGTTAGAAGCAGAGCCTAAGGTGTAAATCATCGATAGTCCATATCTCGGAAACTATAAGAGGTAATACAATTTGGCAACCGGCAATGTAATTAGCATGCCGAATATTACTTGGAATGTGAATTGGAACGAAATCGCCAATAGATAAGACCATTTTACAATTTGGGCCCAAGTTAGAAGCAGAGCCTAAGGTGTAAATTATCGATAGTCCATATCTCGGAAACTATAAGAGATAATGCAATTTGGCAACCGGCAGTGTAATTAGCATGCCGAATATTACTTGGAATGTGAATTGGAACGAAATCGACAATAGATAAGACCATTTTACAATTTGGGCCCAAGTTAGAAGCAGAGCCTAAGGTGTAAATTATCGATAGTCCATATCTCGGAAACTATAAGAGATAATGCAATTTGGCAACCGGCAATGTAATTAGCATGCCGAATATTACTTGGAATGTGAATTGGAACGAAATCGCCAATAGATAAGACCATTTTACAATTTGGGCCCAAGTTAGAAGCAGAGCCTAAGGTGTAAATTATCGATAGTCCATATCTCGGAAACTATAAGAGATAATGCAATTTGGCAACCGGCAATGTAATTAGCATGCCGAATATTACTTGGAATGTGAATTGGAACGAAATCGCCAATAGATAAGACCATTTTACAATTTGGGCCCAAGTTAGAAGCAGAGCCTAAGGTGTAAATTATCGATAGTCCATATCTCGGAAACTATAAGAGATAATGCAATTTGACAACCGGCAATGTAATTAGCATGCCGAATATTACTTGGAATGTGAATTGGAACGAAATCGCCAATAGATAAGACCATTTTACAATTTGGGCCCAAGTTAGAAGCAGAGCCTAAGGTGTAAATTATCGATAGTCCATATCTCGGAAACTATAAGAGATAATGCAATTTGGCAACCGGCAATGTAATTAGCATGCCGAATATTACTTGGAATGTGAATTGGAACGAAATCGCCAATAGATAAGACCATTTTACAATTTGGGCCCAAGTTAGAAGCAGTGCCTAAGGTGTAAATTATCGATAGTCCATATCTCGGAAACTATAAGAGATAATGCAATTTGGCAACCGGCAATGTAATTAGCATGCCGAATATTACTTGGAATGTGAATTGGAACGAAATCGCCAATAGATAAGACCATTTTACAATTTGGGCCCAAGTTAAAAGCAGAGCCTAAGGTGTAAATTATCGATAGTCCATATCTCGGAAACTATAAGAGATAATGCAATTTGGCAACCGGCAATGTAATTAGCATGCCGAATATTACTTGGAATGTGAATTGGAACGAAATCGCCAATAGATAAGACCATTTTACAATTTGGGCCCAAGTTAGAAGCAGAGCCTAAGGTGTAAATTATCGATAGTCCATATCTCGGAAACTATAAGAGATAATGCAATTTGGCAACCGGCAATGTAATTAGCATGCCGAATATTACTTGGAATGTGAATTGGAACGAAATCGCCAATAGAAAAGACCATTTTACAATTTGGGCCCAAGTTAGAAGCAGAGCTTAAGGTGTAAATTATCGATAGTCCATATCTCGGAAATTATAAGAGATAATGCAATTTGGCAACCGGTAATGTAATTAGCATGCCGAATATTACTTGGAATGTGAATTGGAACGAAATGGCCAATAGATAAGACCATTTTACAATTTGGGCCCAAGTTAGAAGCAGAGCCTAAGGTGTAAATTATCGATAGTCCATATCTCGGAAACTATAAGAGATAATGCAATTTGGCAACCGGCAATGTAATTAGCATGCCGAATATTACTTGGAATGTGAATTGGAACGAAATCGCCAATAGATAAGACCATTTCACAATTTGGGCCCAAGTTAGAAGCAGAGCCTAAGGTGTAAATTATTGATA
Source organism: Rhynchophorus ferrugineus (assembly GCF_030347505.1). Taxonomy (NCBI): domain Eukaryota; kingdom Metazoa; phylum Arthropoda; class Insecta; order Coleoptera; family Curculionidae; genus Rhynchophorus; species Rhynchophorus ferrugineus. The sequence continues at coordinate 21,669,739 of NW_027472588.1, read as the reverse complement.
GTCCATATCTCGGAAACTATAAGAGATAATGCAATTTCGCAACCGGCAATGTAATTAGCATGCCGAATATCACTTGGAATGTGAATTGGGACGAAATCGCCAATAGATAAGACCATTTTACAATTTGGGCCCAAGTTAGAAGCAGAGCCTAAGGTGTAAATTATCGATAGTCCATATCTCGGAAACTATAAGAGATAATGCAATTTGGCAACCGGCAATGTAATTAGCATGCCGAATATTACTTGGAATGTGAATTGGAACGAAATCGCCAATAGATAAGACCATTTTACAATTTGGGCCCAAGTTAGAAGCAGAGCCTAAGGTGTAAATTATCGATAGTCCATATCTCGGAAACTATAAGAGATAATGCAATTTGGCAACCGGCAATGTAATTAGCATGCCGAATATTACTTGGAATGTGAATTGGAACGAAATCGCCAATAGATAAGACCATTTTACAATTTGAGCCCAAGTTAGAAGCAGAGCCTAAGGTGTAAATTATCGATAGTCCATATCTCGGAAACTATAAGAGATAATGCAATTTGGCAACCGGCAATGTAATTAGCATGCCGAATATTACTTGGAATGTGAATTGGAACGAAATCGCCAATAGATAAGACCATTTTACAATTTGGGCCCAAGTTAGAAGCAGAGCCTAAGGTGTAAATTATTGATAGTTCGTATCTCGGAAACTATAAGAGATAATGCAATTTCGCAACCGGCAATGTAATTAGCATGCCGAATATTACTTGGAATGTGAATTGGAACGAAATCGCCAATAGATAAGACCATTTTACAATTTGGGCCCAAGTTAGAAGCAGAGCCTAAGGTGTAAATTATCGATAGTCCATATCTCGGAAACTATAAGAGATAATGCAATTTGGCAACCGGCAATGTAATTAGCATGCCGAATATTACTTGGAATGTGAATTGGAACGAAATCGCCAATAGATAAGACCATTTTACAATTTGGGCCCAAGTTAGAAGCAGAGCCTAAGGTGTAAATTATCGATAGTCCATATCTCGGAAACAATAAGAGATAATGCAATTTGGCAACCGGCAATGTAATTAGCATGCCGAATATTACTTGGAATGTGAATTGGAACGAAATCGCCAATAGATAAGACCATTTTACAATTTGGGCCCAAGTTAGAAGCAGAGCCTAAGGTGTAAATTATCGATAGTCCATATCTCGGAAACTATAAGAGATAATGCAATTTGGCAACCGGCAATGTAATTAGCATGCCGAATATTACTTGGAATGTGAATTGGAACGAAATCGCCAATAGATAAGACCATTTTACAATTTGGGCCCAAGTTAGAAGCAGAGCCTAAGGTGTAAATTATCGATAGTCCATATCTCGGAAACTATAAGAGATAATGCAATTTGGCAACCGGCAATGTAATTAGCATGCCGAATATTACTTGGAATGTGAATTGGAACGAAATCGCCAATAGATAAGACCATTTTACAATTTGGGCCCAAGTTAGAAGCAGAGCCTAAGGTGTAAATTATCGATAGTCCATATCTCGGAAACTATAAGAGATAATGCAATTTGGCAACCGGCAATGTAATTAGCATGCCGAATATTACTTGGAATGTGAATTGGAACGAAATCGCCAATAGATAAGACCATTTTACAATTTGGGCCCAAGTTAGAAGCAGAGCCTAAGGTGTAAATTATCGATAGTCCATATCTCGGAAACTATAAGAGATAATGCAATTTGGCAACCGGCAATGTAATTAGCATGCCGAATATTACTTGGAATGTGAATTGGAACGAAATCGCCAATAGATAAGACCATTATACAATTTGGGCCCAAGTTAGAAGCAGAGCCTAAGGTGTAAATTATCGATAGTCCATATCTCGGAAACTATAAGAGATAATGCAATTTGGCAACCGGCAATGTAATTAGCATGCCGAATATTACTTGGAATGTGAATTGGAACGAAATCGCCAATAGATAAGACCATCTTACAATTTGGGCCCAAGTTAGAAGCAGAGCCTAAGGTGTAAATTATTGATAGTCCATATCTCGGAAACTATAAGAGATAATGCAATTTCGCAACCGGCAATGTAATTAGCATGCCGAATATTACTTGGAATGTGAATTGGAACGAAATCGCCAATAGATAAGACCATTTTACAATTTGGGCCCAAGTTAGAAGCAGAGCCTAAGGTGTAAATTATCGATAGTCCATATCTCGGAAACTATAAGAGATAATGCAATTTGGCAACCGGCAATGTAATTAGCATGCCGAATATTACTTGGAATGTGAATTGGAACGAAATCGCCAATAGTTAAGACCATTTTACAATTTGGGCCCAAGTTAGATGCAGAGCCTAAGGTGTAAATTATCGATAGTCCATATCTCGGAAACTATAAGAGATAATGCAATTTGGCAACCGGCAATGTAATTAGCATGCCGAATATTAATTGGAATGTGAATTGGAACGAAATCGCCAATAGATAAGACCATTTTACAATTTGGGCCCAAGTTAGAAGCAGAGCCTAAGGTGTAAATGATCGATAGTCCATATCTCGGAAACTATAAGAGATAATGCAATTTGGCAACCGGCAATGTAATTAGCATGCCGAATATTACTTGGAATGTGAATTGGAACGAAATCGCCAATAGGTAAGACCATTTTACAATTTGGGCCCAAGTTAGAAGCAGAGCCTAAGGTGTAAATGATCGATAGTCCATATCTCGGAAACTATAAGAGATAATGCAATTTGGCAACCGGCAATGTAATTAGCATGCCGAATATTACTTGGAATGTGAATTGGAACGAAATCGCCAATAGATAAGACCATTTTACAATTTGGGCCCAAGTTAGAAGCAGAGCCTAAGGTGTAAATTATCGATAGTCCATATCTCGGAAACTATAAGAGATAATGCAATTTGGCAACCGGCAATGTAATTAGCATGCCGAATATTAATTGGAATGTGAATTGGAACGAAATCGCCAATAGATAAGACCATTTTACAATTTGGGCCCAAGTTAGAAGCAGAGCCTAAGGTGTAAATGATCGATAGTCCATATCTCGGAAACTATAAGAGATAATGCAATTTGGCAACCGGAAATGTAATTAGCATGCCGAATATTACTTGGAATGTGAATTGGAACGAAATCGCCAATAGGTAAGACCATTTTACAATTTGGGCCCAAGTTAGAAGCAGAGCCTAAGGTGTAAATGATCGATAGTCCATATCTCGGAAACTATAAGAGATAATGCAATTTGGCAACCGGCAATGTTATTAGCATGCCGAATATTACTTGGAATGTGAATTGGAACGAATTCGCCAATAGGTAAGACCATTTTACAATTTGGGCCCAAGTTAGAAGCAGAGCCTAAGGTGTAAATTATCGATAGTCCATATCTCGGAAACTATAAGAGATAATGCAATTTGGCAACCGGCAATGTAATTAGCATGCCGAATATTACTTTGAATGTGAATTGGAACGAAATCGCCAATAGGTAAGACCATTTTACAATTTGGGCCCAAGTTAGAAGCAGAGCCTAAGATGTAAATTATCGATAGTCCATATCTCGGAAACTATAAGAGATAATTCAATTTGGCAACCGGCAATGTAATTAGCATGCCGAATATTACTTGGAATGTGAATTGGAACGAAATCGCCAATAGATAAGACCATTTTACAATTTGGGCCCAAGTTAGAAGCAGAGCCTAAGGTGTAAATTATTGATAGTCCATATCTCGGAAACTATAAGAGATAATGCAATTTGGCAACCGGCAATGTAATTAGCATGCCGAATATTACTTGGAATGTGAATTGGAACGAAATCGCCAACAGAGAAGACCATTTTACAATTTGGGCCCAAGTTAGAAGCAGAGCCTAAGGTGTAAATTATCGATAGTCCATATCTCGGAAACTATAAGAGATAATGCAATTTGGCAACCGGCAATGTAATTAGCATGCCGAATATTACTTGGAATGTGAATTGGAACGAAATCGCCAATAGATAAGACCATTTTACAATTTGGGCCCAAGTTAGAAGCAGAGCCTAAGGTGTAAATTATCGATAGTCCATATCTCGGAAACTATAAGAGATAATGCAATTTGGCAACCGGCAATGTAATTAGCATGCCGAATATTAATTGGAATGTGAATTGGAACGAAATCGCCAATAGATAAGACCATTTTACAATTTGGGCCCAAGTTAGAAGCAGAGCCTAAGGTGTAAATGATCGATAGTCCATATCTCGGAAACTATAAGAGATAATGCAATTTGGCAACCGGCAATGTAATTAGCATGCCGAATATTACTTGGAATGTGAATTGGAACGAAATCGCCAATAGGTAAGACCATTTTACAATTTGGGCCCAAGTTAGAAGCAGAGCCTAAGGTGTAAATGATCGATAGTCCATATCTCGGAAACTATAAGAGATAATGCAATTTGGCAACCGGCAATGTAATTAGCATGCCGAATATTACTTGGAATGTGAATTGGAACGAAATCGCCAATAGGTAAGACCATTTTACAATTTGGGCCCAAGTTAGAAGCAGAGCCTAAGGTGTAAATTATCGATAGTCCATATCTCGGAAACTATAAGAGATAATGCAATTTGGCAACCGGCAATGTAATTATCATGCCGAATATTACTTGAAATGTGAATTGGAACGAAATCGCCAATAGGTAAGACCATTTTACAATTTGGGCCCAAGTTAGAAGCAGAGCCTAAGATGTAAATTATCGATAGTCCATATCTCGGAAACTATAAGAGATAATGCAATTTGGCAACCGGCAATGTAATTAGCATGCCGAATATTACTTGGAATGTGAATTGGAACGAAATCGCCAATAGATAAGACCATTTTACAATTTGGGCCCAAGTTAGAAGCAGAGCCTAAGGTGTAAATTATCGATAGTCCATATCTCGGAAACTATAAGATATAATGCAATTTGGCAACCGGCAATGTAATTAGTATGCCGAATATTACTTGGAATGTGAATTGGAACGAAATCGCCAATAGATAAGACCATTTTACAATTTGGGCCCAAGTTAGAAGCAGAGCCTAAGGTGTAAATTATCGATAGTCCATATCTCGGAAACTATAAGAGATAATGCAATTTGACAACCGGCAATGTAATTAGCATGCCGAATATTACTTGGAATGTGAATTGGAACGAAATCGCCAATAGATAAGACCATTTTACAATTTGGGCCCAAGTTAGAAGCAGAGCCTAAGGTGTAAATGATCGATAGTCCATATCTCGGAAACTATAAGAGATAATGCAATTTGGCAACCGGCAATGTAATTAGCATGCCGAATATTACTTGGAATGTGAATTGGAACGAAATCGCCAATAGGTAAGACCATTTTACAATTTGGGCCCAAGTTAGAAGCAGAGCCTAAGGTGTAAATGATCGATAGTCCATATCTCGGATACTATAAGAGATAATGCAATTTGGCAACCGGCAATGTAATTAGCATGCCGAATATTACTTGGAATGTGAATTGGAACGAAATCGCCAATAGATAAGACCATTTTACAATTTGGGCCCAAGTTAGAAGCAGAGCCTAAGGTGTAAATTATCGATAGTCCATATCTCGGAAACTAGAAGAGATAATGCAATTTGGCAACCGGCAATGTAATTAGCATGCCGAATATTAATTGGAATGTGAATTGGAACGAAATCGCCAATAGATAAGACCATTTTACAATTTGGGCCCAAGTTAGAAGCAGAGCCTAAGGTGTAAATGATCGATAGTCCATATCTCGGAAACTATAAGAGATAATGCAATTTGGCAACCGGAAATGTAATTAGCATGCCGAATATTACTTGGAATGTGAATTGGAACGAAATCGCCAATAGGTAAGACCATTTTACAATTTGGGCCCAAGTTAGAAGCAGAGCCTAAGGTGTAAATGATCGATAGTCCATATCTCGGAAACTATAAGAGATAATGCAATTTGGCAACCGGCAATGTAATTAGCATGCCGAATATTACTTGGAATGTGAATTGGAACGAATTCGCCAATAGGTAAGACCATTTTACAATTTGGGCCCAAGTTAGAAGCAGAGCCTAAGGTGTAAATTATCGATAGTCCATATCTCGGAAACTATAAGAGATAATGCAATTTGGCAACCGGCAATGTAATTAGCATGCCGAATATTACTTGGAATGTGAATTGGAACGAAATCGCCAATAGGTAAGACCATTTTACAATTTGGGCCCAAGTTAGAAGCAGAGCCTAAGATGTAAATTATCGATAGTCCATATCTCGGAAACTATAAGAGATAATTCAATTTGGCAACCGGCAATGTAATTAGCATGCCGAATATTACTTGGAATGTGAATTGGAACGAAATCGCCAATAGATAAGACCATTTTACAATTTGGGCCCAAGTTAGAAGCAGAGCCTAAGGTGTAAATTATTGATAGTCCATATCTCGGAAACTATAAGAGATAATGCAATTTGGCAACCGGCAATGTAATTAGCATGCCGAATATTACTTGGAATGTGAATTGGAACGAAATCGCCAACAGAGAAGACCATTTTACAATTTGGGCCCAAGTTAGAAGCAGAGCCTAAGGTGTAAATTATCGATAGTCCATATCTCGGAAACTATAAGAGATAATGCAATTTAGCAACCGGCAATGTAATTAGCATGCCGAATATTACTTGGAATGTGAATTGGAACGAAATCGCCAATAGATAAGACCATTTTACAATTTGGGCCCAAGTTAGAAGCAGAGCCTAAGGTGTAAATTATCGATAGTCCATATCTCGGAAACTATAAGAGATAATGCAATTTGGCAACCGGCAATGTAATTAGCATGCCGAATATTACTTGGAATGTGAATTGGAACGAAATCGCCAATAGATAAGACCATTTTACAATTTGGGCCCAAGTTAGAAGCAGAGCCTAACGTGTAAATTATCGATAGTCCATATCTCGGAAACTATAAGAGATAATGCAATTTGGCAACCGGCAATGTAACTAGCATGCCGAATATTACTTGGAATGTGAATTGGAACGAAATCGCCAATAGATAAGACCATTTTACGATTTGGGCCCAAGTTAGAAGCAGAGCCTAAGGTGTAAATTATCGATAGTCCATATCTCGGAAACTATAAGAGATAATGCAATTTGGCAACCGGCAATGTAATTAGCATGCCGAATATTACTTGGAATGTGAATTGAAACGAAATCGCCAATAGATAAGACCATTTTACAATTTGGGCCCAAGTTAGAAGCAGAGCCTAAGGTGTAAATTATCGATAGTCCATATCTCGGAAACTATAAGAGATAATGCAATTTGACAACCGGCAATGTAATTAGCATGCCGAATATTACTTGGAATGTGAATTGGAACGAAATCGCCAATAGATAAGACCATTTTACAATTTGGGCCCAAGTTAGAAGCAGAGCCTAAGGTGTAAATTATCGATAGTCCATATCTCGGAAACTATAAGAGATAATGCAATTTGACAACCGGCAATGTAATTAGCATGCCGAATATTACTTGGAATGTGAATTGGAACGAAATCGCCAATAGATAAGACCATTTTACAATTTGGGCCCAAGTTAGAAGCAGAGCCTAAGGTGTAAATTATCGATAGTCCATATCTCGGAAACTATAAGAGATAATGCAATTTGGCAACCGGCAATGTAATTAGCATGCCGAATATTAATTGGAATGTGAATTGGAACGAAATCGCCAATAGATAAGACCATTTTACAATTTGGGCCCAAGTTAGAAGCAGAGCCTAAGGTGTAAATGATCGATAGTCCATATCTCGGAAACTATAAGAGATAATGCAATTTGGCAACCGGCAATGTAATTAGCATGCCGAATATTACTTGGAATGTGAATTGGAACGAAATCGCCAATAGGTAAGACCATTTTACAATTTGGGCCCAAGTTAGAAGCAGAGCATAAGGTGTAAATGATCGATAGTCCATATCTCGGAAACTATAAGAGATAATGCAATTTGGCAACCGGCAATGTAATTAGCATGCCGAATATTACTTGGAATGTGAATTGGAACGAAATCGCCAATAGGTAAGACCATTTTACAATTTGGGCCCAAGTTAGAAGCAGAGCCTAAAGTGTAAATTATCGATAGTCCATATCTCGGAAACTATAAGAGATAATGCAATTTGGCAACCGGCAATGTAATTAGCATGCCGAATATTACTTGGAATGTGAATTGGAACGAAATCGCCAATAGGTAAGACCATTTTACAATTTGGGCCCAAGTTAGAAGCAGAGCCTAAGATGTAAATTATCGATAGTCCATATCTCGGAAACTATAAGAGATAATTCAATTTGGCAACCGGCAATGTAATTAGCATGCCGAATATTACTTGGAATGTGAATTGGAACGAAATCGCCAATAGATAAGACCATTTTACAATTTGGCCCCAAGTTAGAAGCAGAGCCTAAGGTGTAAATTATTGATAGTCCATATCTCGGAAACTATAAGAGATAATGCAATTTGGCAACCGGCAATGTAATTAGCATGCCGAATATTACTTGGAATGTGAATTGGAACGAAATCGCCAACAGAGAAGACCATTTTACAATTTGGGCCCAAGTTAGAAGCAGAGCCTAAGGTGTAAATTATCGATAGTCCATATCTCGGAAACTATAAGAGGTAATGCAATTTGGCAACCGGCAATGCAATTAGCATGCCGAATATTACTTGGAATGTGAATTGGAACGAAATCGCCAATAGATAAGACCATTTTACAATTTGGGCCCAAGTTAGAAGCAGAGCCTAAGGTGTAAATTATCGATAGTCCATATCTCGGAAACTATAAGAGATAATGCAATTTGGCAACCGGCAATGTAATTAGCATGCCGAATATTACTTGGAATGTGAATTCGAACGAAATCGCCAATAGATAAGACCATTTTACAATTTGGGCCCAAGTTAGAAGCAGAGCCTAAGGTGTAAATTATCGATAGTCCATATCTCGGAAACTATAAGAGATAATGCAATTTGGCAACCGGCAATGTAATTAGCATGCCGAATATTACTTGGAATGTGAATTGGAACGAAATCGCCAATAGATAAGAACATTTTACAATTTGGGCCCAAGTTAGAAGCAGAGCCTAAGGTGTAAATTATCGATAGTCCATATCTCGGAAACTATAAGAGATAATGCAATTTGGCAACCGGCAATGTAATTAGCATGCCGAATATTACTTGGAGTGTGAATTGGAACGAAATCGCCAATAGATAAGACCATTTTACAATTTGGGCCCAAGTTAGAAGCAGAGCCTAAGGTGTAAATTATCGATAGTCCATATCTCGGAAACTATAAGAGGTAATGCAATTTGGCAACCGGCAATGTAATTAGCCTGCCGAAGATTACTTGGAATGTGAATTGGAACGAAATCGCCAATAGATAAGACCATTTTACAATTTGGGCCCAAGTTAGAAGCAGAGCCTAAGGTGTAAATTATCGATAGTCCATATCTCGGAAACTATAAGAGATAATGCAATTTGGCAACCGGCAATGTAATTAGCATGCCGAATATTACTTGGAATGTGAATTGGAACGAAATCGCCAATAGATAAGACCATTTTACAATTTGGGCCCAAGTTAGAAGCAGAGCCTAAGGTGTAAATTATCGATAGTCCATATCTCGGAAACTATAAGAGATAATGCAATTTGGCAACCGGCAATGTAATTAGCATGCCGAATATTACTTGGAATGTGAATTGGAACGAAATCGCCAATAGATAAGTCCATTTTACAATTTGAGCCCAAGTTAGAAGCAGAGCCTAAGGTGTAAATTATCGATAGTCCATATCTCGGAAACTATAAGAGATAATGCAATTTGACAACCGGCAATGTAATTAGCATGCCGAATATTACTTGGAATGTGAATTGGAACGAAATCGCCAATAGATAAGACCATTTTACAATTTGGGCCCAAGTTAGAGGCAGAGCCTAAGGTGTAAATTATCGATAGTCCATATCTCGGAAACTATAAGAGATAATGCAATTTGGCAACCGGCAATGTAATTAGCATGCCGAATATTACTTGGAATGTGAATTGGAACGAAATCGCCAATAGATAAGACCATTTTACAATTTGGGCCCAAGTTAGAAGCAGAGCCTAAGGTGTAAATTATCGATAGTCCCTATCTCGGAAACTATAAGAGATAATGCAATTTGGCAACCGGCAATGTAATTAGCATGCCGAATATTACTTGGAATGTGAATTGGAACGAAATCGCCAATAGATAAGACCATTTTACAATTTGGGCCCAAGTTAGAAGCAGAGCCTAAGGTGTAAATTATCGATAGTCCATATCTCGGAAACTATAAGAGATAATGCAATTTGGCAACCGGCAATGTAATTAGCATGCCGAATATTACTTGGAATGTGAATTGGAACGAAATCGCCAATAGATAAGACCATTTTACAATTTGGGCCCAAGTTAGAAGCAGAGATTAAGGTGTAAATTATCGATAGTCCATATCTCGGAAACTATAAGAGATAATGCAATTTGGCAACCGGCAATGTAATTAGCATGCCGAATATTACTTGGAATGTGAATTGGAACGAAATCGCCAATAGAAAAGACCATTTTACAATTTGGGCCCAAGTTAGAAGCAGAGCTTAAGGTGTAAATTATCGATAGTCCATATCTCGGAAATTATAAGAGATAATGCAATTTGGCAACCGGTAATGTAATTAGCATGCCGAATATTACTTGGAATGTGAATTGGAACGAAATCGCCAATAGATAAGACCGTTTTACAATTTGGGCCCAAGTTAGAAGCAGAGCCTAAGGTGTAAATTATCGATAGTCCATATCTCGGAAACTATAAGAGATAATGCAATTTGGCAACCGGCAATGTAATTAGCATTCCGAATATTACTTGGAATGTGAATTGGAACGAAATCGCCAATAGATAAGACCATTTCACAATTTGGGCCCAAGTTAGAAGCAGAGCCTAAGGTGTAAATTATTGATAGTCCATATCTCGGAAACTATAAGAGATAATACAATTTCGCAACCGGCAATGTAATTAGCATGCCGAATATCACTTGGAATGTGAATTGGGACGAAATCGCCAATAGATAAGAATATTTTACAATTTGGGCCCAAGTTAGAAGCAGAGCCTAAGATGTAAATTATCGATAGTCCATATCTCGGAAACTATAAGAGATAATGCAATTTGGCAACCGGCAATGTAATTAGCATGCCGAATATTACTTGGAATGTGAATTGGAACGAAATCGCCAATAGATAAGACCATTTTACAATTTGGGCCCAAGTTAGAAGCAGAGCCTAAGGTGTAAATTATCGATAGTCCATATCTCGGAAACTATAAGAGATAATGCAATTTGGCAACCGGCAATGTAATTAGCATGCCGAATATTACTTGGAATGTGAATTGGAACGAAATCGCCAATAGATAAGACCATTTTACAATTTGGGCCCAAGTTAGAAGCAGAGCCTAAGGTGTAAATTATCGATAGTCCATATCTCGGAAACTATAAGAGATAATGCAATTTGGCAACCGGCAATGTAATTAGCATGCCGAATATTACTTGGAATGTGAATTGGAACGAAATCGCCAATAGATAAGACCATTTTACAATTTGGGCCCAAGTTAGAAGCAGAGCCTAAGGTGTAAATTATTGATAGTCCATATCTCGGAAACTATAAGAGATAATGCAATTTCGCAACCGGCAATGTAATTAGCATGCCGAATATTACTTGGAATGTGAATTGGAACGAAATCGTCAATAGATAAGACCATTTTACAATTTGGGCCCAAGTTAGAAGCAGAGCCTAAGGTGTAAATTATCGATAGTCCATATCTCGGAAACAATAAGAGATAATGCAATTTGGCAACCGGCAATGTAATTAGCATGCCGAATATTACTTGGAATGTGAATTGGAACGAAATCGCCAATAGATAAGACCATTTTACAATTTGGGACCAAGTTAGAAGCAGAGCCTAAGGTGTAAATTATCGATAGTCCATATCTCGGAAACTATAAGAGATAATGCAATTTGGCAACCGGCAATGTAATTAGCATGCCGAATATTATTTGGAATGTGAATTGGAACGAAATCGCCAATAGATAAGACCATTTTACAATTTGGGCCCAAGTTAGAAGCAGAGCCTAAGGTGTAAATTATCGATAGTCCATATCTCGGAAACTATAAGAGATAATGCAATTTGACAACCGGCAATGTAATTAGCATGCCGAATATTACTTGGAATGTGAATTGGAACGAAATCGCCAATAGATAAGACCATTTTACAATTTGGGCCCAAGTTAGAAGCAGAACCTAAGGTGTAAATTATCGATAGTCCATATCTCGGAAACTATAAGAGATAATGCAATTTGGCAACCGGCAATGTAATTAGCATGCCGAATATTACTTGGAATGTGAATTGGAACGAAATCGCCAATAGATAAGACCATTTTACAATTTGGGCCCAAGTTAGAAGCAGAGCCTAAGGTGTAAATTATCGATAGTCCATATCTCGGAAACTATAAGAGATAATGCAATTTGGCAACCGGCAATGTAATTAGCATGCCGAATATTACTTGGAATGTGAATTGGAACGAAATCGCCAATAGATAAGACCATTTTACAATTTGGGCCCAAGTTAGAAGCAGAGCCTAAGGTGTAAATTATCGATAGTCCATATCTCGGAAACTATAAGAGATAATGCAATTTGGCAACCGGCAATGTAATTAGCATGCCGAATATTACTTGGAATGTGAATTGGAACGAAATCGCCAATAGATAAGACCATTTTACAATTTGGGCCCAAGTTAGAAGCAGAGCCTAAAGTGTAAATTATCGATAGTCCATATCTCGGAAACTATAAGAGATAATGCAATTTGGCAACCGGCAATGTAATTAGCATGCCGAATATTACTTGGAATGTGAATTGGAACGAAATCGCCAATAGATAAGACCATTTTACAATTTGGGCCCAAGTTAGAAGCAGAGCCTAAGGTGTAAATTATCGATAGTCCATATCTCGGAAACTATAAGAGATAATGCAATTTGGCAACCGGCAATGTAATTAGCATGCCGAATATTACTTGGAATGTGAATTGGAACGAAATCGCCAATAGATAAGACCATTTTACAATTTGGGCCCAAGTTAGAAGCAGAGCCTAAGATGTAAATTATCGTTAGTCCATATCTCGGAAACTATAAGAGATAATGCAATTTGACAACCGGCAATGTAATTAGCATGCCGAATATTACTTGGAATGTGAATTGGAACGAAATCGCCAATAGATAAGACCATTTTACAATTTGGGCCCAAGTTAGAAGCAGAGCCTAAGGTGTAAATTATCGATAGTCCATATCTCGGAAACTATAAGAGATAATGCAATTTGGCAACCGGCAATGTAATTAGCATGCCGAATATTACTTGGAATGTGAATTGGAACGAAATCGCCAATAGATAAGACCATTTTACAATTTGGGCCCAAGTTAGAAGCAGAGCCTAAGGTGTAAATTATCGATAGTCCATATCTCGGAAACTATAAGAGATAATGCAATTTGGCAACCGGCAATGTAATTAGCATGCCGAATATTACTTGGAATGTGAATTGGAACGAAATCGCCAATAGATAAGACCATTTTACAATTTGGGCCCAAGTTAGAAGCAGAGCCTAAGGTGTAAATTATCGATAGTCCATATCTCGGAAACTATAAGAGATAATGCAATTTGGCAACCGGCAATGTAATTAGCATGCCGAATATTACTTGGAATGTGAATTGGAACGAAATCGCCAATAGATAAGACCATTTTACAATTTGGGCCCAAGTTAGAAGCAGAGCCTAAGGTGTAAATTATCGATAGTCCATATCTCGGAAACTATAAGAGATAATGCAATTTGGCAACCGGCAATGTAATTAGCATGCCGAATATTACTTGGAATGTGAATTGGAACGAAATCGCCAATAGATAAGACCATTTTACAATTTGGGCCCAAGTTAGAAGCAGAGCCTAAGGTGTAAATTATCGATAGTCCATATCTCGGAAACTATAAGAGATAATGCAATTTGGCAACCGGCAATGTAATTAGCATGCCGAATATTACTTGGAATGTGAATTGGAACGAAATCGCCAATAGATAAGACCATTTTACAATTTGGGCCCAAGTTAGAAGCAGAGCCTAAGGTGTAAATTATCGATAGTCCATATCTCGGAAACTATAAGAGATAATGCAATTTGGCAACCGGCAATGTAATTAGCATGCCGAATATTACTTGGAATGTGAATTGGAACGAAATCGCCAATAGATAAGACCATTTTACAATTTGGGCCCAAGTTAGAAGCAGAGCATAAGGTGTAAATTATCGATAGTCCATATCTCGGAAACTATAAGAGATAATGCAATTTGGCAACCGGCAATGTAATTAGCATGCCGAATATTACTTGGAATGTGAATTGGAACGAAATCGCCAATAGATAAGACCATTTTACAATTTGGGCCCAAGTTAGAAGCAGAGCCTAAGGTGTAAATTATCGATAGTCCATATCTCGGAAACTATAAGAGATAATGCAATTTGGCAACCGGCAATGTAATTAGCATGCCGAATATTACTTGGAATGTGAATTGGAACGAAATCGCCAATAGATAAGACCATTTTACAATTTGGGCCCAAGTTAGAAGCAGAGCCTAAGGTGTAAATTATCGATAGTCCATATCTCGGAAACTATAAGAGATAATGCAATTTGGCAACCGGCAATGTAATTAGCATGCCGAATATTACTTGGAATGTGAATTGGAACGAAATCGCCAATAGATAAGACCATTTTACAATTTGGGCCCAAGTTAGAAGCAGAGCCTAAGGTGTAAATTATCGATAGTCCATATCTCGGAAACTATAAGAGATAATGCAATTTGGCAACCGGCAATGTAATTAGCATGCCGAATATTACTTGGAATGTGAATTGGAACGAAATCGCCAATAGATAAGACCATTTTACAATTTGGGCCCAAGTTAGAAGCAGAGCCTAAGGTGTAAATTATCGATAGTCCATATCTCGGAAACTATAAGAGATAATGCAATTTGGCAACCGGCAATGTAATTAGCATGCCGAATATTACTTGGAATGTGAATTGGAACGAAATCGCCAATAGATAAGACCATTTTACAATTTGGGCCCAAGTTAGAAGCAGAGCCTAAGGTGTAAATTATCGATAGTCCATATCTCGGAAACTATAAGAGATAATGCAATTTGGCAACCGGCAATGTAATTAGCATGCCGAATATTACTTGGAATGTGAATTGGAACGAAATCGCCAATAGATAAGACCATTTTACAATTTGGGCCCAAGTTAGAAGCAGAGCCTAAGGTGTAAATTATCGATAGTCCATATCTCGGAAACTATAAGAGATAATGCAATTTGGCAACCGGCAATGTAATTAGCATGCCGAATATTACTTGGAATGTGAATTGGAACGAAATCGCCAATAGATAAGACCATTTTACAATTTGGGCCCAAGTTAGAAGCAGAGCCTAAGGTGTAAATTATCGATAGTCCATATCTCGGAAACTATAAGAGATAATGCAATTTGGCAACCGGCAATGTAATTAGCATGCCGAATATTACTTGGAATGTGAATTGGAACGAAATCGCCAATAGATAAGACCATTTTACAATTTGGGCCCAAGTTAGAAGCAGAGCCTAAGGTGTAAATTATCGATAGTCCATATCTCGGAAACTATAAGAGATAATGCAATTTGGCAACCGGCAATGTAATTAGCATGCCGAATATTACTTGGAATGTGAATTGGAACGAAATCGCCAATAGATAAGACCATTTTACAATTTGGGCCCAAGTTAGAAGCAGAGCCTAAGGTGTAAATTATCGATAGTCCATATCTCGGAAACTATAAGAGATAATGCAATTTGGCAACCGGCAATGTAATTAGCATGCCGAATATTACTTGGAATGTGAATTGGAACGAAATCGCCAATAGATAAGACCATTTTACAATTTGGGCCCAAGTTAGAAGCAGAGCCTAAGGTGTAAATTATCGATAGTCCATATCTCGGAAACTATAAGAGATAATGCAATTTGGCAACCGGCAATGTAATTAGCATGCCGAATATTACTTGGAATGTGAATTGGAACGAAATCGCCAATAGATAAGACCATTTTACAATTTGGGCCCAAGTTAGAAGCAGAGCCTAAGGTGTAAATTATCGATAGTCCATATCTCGGAAACTATAAGAGATAATGCAATTTGGCAACCGGCAATGTAATTAGCATGCCGAATATTACTTGGAATGTGAATTGGAACGAAATCGCCAATAGATAAGACCATTTTACAATTTGGGCCCAAGTTAGAAGCAGAGCCTAAGGTGTAAATTATCGATAGTCCATATCTCGGAAACTATAAGAGATAATGCAATTTGGCAACCGGCAATGTAATTAGCATGCCGAATATTACTTGGAATGTGAATTGGAACGAAATCGCCAATAGATAAGACCATTTTACAATTTGGGCCCAAGTTAGAAGCAGAGCCTAAGGTGTAAATTATCGATAGTCCATATCTCGGAAACTATAAGAGATAATGCAATTTGGCAACCGGCAATGTAATTAGCATGCCGAATATTACTTGGAATGTGAATTGGAACGAAATCGCCAATAGATAAGACCATTTTACAATTTGGGCCCAAGTTAGAAGCAGAGCCTAAGGTGTAAATTATCGATAGTCCATATCTCGGAAACTATAAGAGATAATGCAATTTGGCAACCGGCAATGTAATTAGCATGCCGAATATTACTTGGAATGTGAATTGGAACGAAATCGCCAATAGATAAGACCATTTTACAATTTGGGCCCAAGTTAGAAGCAGAGCCTAAGGTGTAAATTATCGATAGTCCATATCTCGGAAACTATAAGAGATAATGCAATTTGGCAACCGGCAATGTAATTAGCATGCCGAATATTACTTGGAATGTGAATTGGAACGAAATCGCCAATAGATAAGACCATTTTACAATTTGGGCCCAAGTTAGAAGCAGAGCCTAAGGTGTAAATTATCGATAGTCCATATCTCGGAAACTATAAGAGATAATGCAATTTGGCAACCGGCAATGTAATTAGCATGCCGAATATTACTTGGAATGTGAATTGGAACGAAATCGCCAATAGATAAGACCATTTTACAATTTGGGCCCAAGTTAGAAGCAGAGCCTAAGGTGTAAATTATCGATAGTCCATATCTCGGAAACTATAAGAGATAATGCAATTTGGCAACCGGCAATGTAATTAGCATGCCGAATATTACTTGGAATGTGAATTGGAACGAAATCGCCAATAGATAAGACCATTTTACAATTTGGGCCCAAGTTAGAAGCAGAGCCTAAGGTGTAAATTATCGATAGTCCATATCTCGGAAACTATAAGAGATAATGCAATTTGGCAACCGGCAATGTAATTAGCATGCCGAATATTACTTGGAATGTGAATTGGAACGAAATCGCCAATAGATAAGACCATTTTACAATTTGGGCCCAAGTTAGAAGCAGAGCCTAAGGTGTAAATTATCGATAGTCCATATCTCGGAAACTATAAGAGATAATGCAATTTGGCAACCGGCAATGTAATTAGCATGCCGAATATTACTTGGAATGTGAATTGGAACGAAATCGCCAATAGATAAGACCATTTTACAATTTGGGCCCAAGTTAGAAGCAGAGCCTAAGGTGTAAATTATCGATAGTCCATATCTCGGAAACTATAAGAGATAATGCAATTTGGCAACCGGCAATGTAATTAGCATGCCGAATATTACTTGGAATGTGAATTGGAACGAAATCGCCAATAGATAAGACCATTTTACAATTTGGGCCCAAGTTAGAAGCAGAGCCTAAGGTGTAAATTATCGATAGTCCATATCTCGGAAACTATAAGAGATAATGCAATTTGGCAACCGGCAATGTAATTAGCATGCCGAATATTACTTGGAATGTGAATTGGAACGAAATCGCCAATAGGTAAGACCATTTTACAATTTGGGCCCAAGTTAGAAGCAGAGCCTAAGGTGTAAATGATCGATAGTCCATATCTCGGAAACTATAAGAGATAATGCAATTTGGCAACCGGCAATGTAATTAGCATGCCGAATATTACTTGGAATGTGAATTGGAACGAAATCGCCAATAGATAAGACCATTTTACAATTTGGGCCCAAGTTAGAAGCAGAGCCTAAGGTGTAAATTATCGATAGTCCATATCTCGGAAACTATAAGAGATAATGCAATTTGGCAACCGGCAATGTAATTAGCATGCCGAATATTACTTGGAATGTGAATTGGAACGAAATCGCCAATAGATAAGACCATTTTACAATTTGGGCCCAAGTTAGAAGCAGAGCCTAAGGTGTAAATTATCGATAGTCCATATCTCGGAAACTATAAGAGATAATGCAATTTGGCAACCGGCAATGTAATTAGCATGCCGAATATTACTTGGAATGTGAATTGGAACGAAATCGCCAATAGATAAGACCATTTTACAATTTGGGCCCAAGTTAGAAGCAGAGCCTAAGGTGTAAATGATCGATAGTCCATATCTCGGAAACTATAAGAGATAATGCAATTTGGCAACCGGCAATGTAATTAGCATGCCGAATATTACTTGGAATGTGAATTGGAACGAAATCGCCAATAGGTAAGACCATTTTACAATTTGGGCCCAAGTTAGAAGCAGAGCCTAAGGTGTAAATTATCGATAGTCCATATCTCGGAAACTATAAGAGATAATTCAATTTGGCAACCGGCAATGTAATTAGCATGCCGAATATTACTTGGAATGTGAATTGGAACGAAATCGCCAATAGATAAGACCATTTTACAATTTGGGCCCAAGTTAGAAGCAGAGCCTAAGGTGTAAATTATTGATAGTCCATATCTCGGAAACTATAAGAGATAATGCAATTTGGCAACCGGCAATGTAATTAGCATGCCGAATATTACTTGGAATGTGAATTGGAACGAAATCGCCAATAGATAAGACCATTTTACAATTTGGGCCCAAGTTAGAAGCAGAGCCTAAGGTGTAAATTATCGATAGTCCATATCTCGGAAACTATAAGAGATAATGCAATTTGGCAACCGGCAATGTAATTAGCATGCCGAATATTACTTGGAATGTGAATTGGAACGAAATCGCCAATAGATAAGACCATTTTACAATTTGGGCCCAAGTTAGAAGCAGAGCCTAAGGTGTAAATTATCGATAGTCCATATCTCGGAAACTATAAGAGATAATGCAATTTGGCAACCGGCAATGTAATTAGCATGCCGAATATTACTTGGAATGTGAATTGGAACGAAATCGCCAATAGATAAGACCATTTTACAATTTGGGCCCAAGTTAGAAGCAGAGCCTAAGGTGTAAATTATCGATAGTCCATATCTCGGAAACTATAAGAGATAATGCAATTTGGCAACCGGCAATGTAATTAGCATGCCGAATATTACTTGGAATGTGAATTGGAACGAAATCGCCAATAGATAAGACCATTTTACAATTTGGGCCCAAGTTAGAAGCAGAGCCTAAGGTGTAAATTATCGATAGTCCATATCTCGGAAACTATAAGAGATAATGCAATTTGGCAACCGGCAATGTAATTAGCATGCCGAATATTACTTGGAATGTGAATTGGAACGAAATCGCCAATAGATAAGACCATTTTACAATTTGGGCCCAAGTTAGAAGCAGAGCCTAAGGTGTAAATTATCGATAGTCCATATCTCGGAAACTATAAGAGATAATGCAATTTGGCAACCGGCAATGTAATTAGCATGCCGAATATTACTTGGAATGTGAATTGGAACGAAATCGCCAATAGATAAGACCATTTTACAATTTGGGCCCAAGTTAGAAGCAGAGCCTAAGGTGTAAATTATCGATAGTCCATATCTCGGAAACTATAAGAGATAATGCAATTTGGCAACCGGCAATGTAATTAGCATGCCGAATATTACTTGGAATGTGAATTGGAACGAAATCGCCAATAGATAAGACCATTTTACAATTTGGGCCCAAGTTAGAAGCAGAGCCTAAGGTGTAAATTATCGATAGTCCATATCTCGGAAACTATAAGAGATAATGCAATTTGGCAACCGGCAATGTAATTAGCATGCCGAATATTACTTGGAATGTGAATTGGAACGAAATCGCCAATAGGTAAGACCATTTTACAATTTGGGCCCAAGTTAGAAGCAGAGCCTAAGGTGTAAATTATCGATAGTCCATATCTCGGAAACTATAAGAGATAATGCAATTTGGCAACCGGCAATGTAATTAGCATGCCGAATATTACTTGGAATGTGAATTGGAACGAAATCGCCAATAGATAAGACCATTTTACAATTTGGGCCCAAGTTAGAAGCAGAGCCTAAGGTGTAAATTATCGATAGTCCATATCTCGGAAACTATAAGAGATAATGCAATTTGGCAACCGGCAATGTAATTAGCATGCCGAATATTACTTGGAATGTGAATTGGAACGAAATCGCC
This sequence comes from Rhynchophorus ferrugineus, assembly GCF_030347505.1. Taxonomy (NCBI): domain Eukaryota; kingdom Metazoa; phylum Arthropoda; class Insecta; order Coleoptera; family Curculionidae; genus Rhynchophorus; species Rhynchophorus ferrugineus. Next base: position 21,649,189 of record NW_027472588.1, on the reverse strand, counting down.
AATAGGTAAGACCATTTTACAATTTGGGCCCAAGTTAGAAGCAGAGCCTAAGGTGTAAATTATCGATAGTCCATATCTCGGAAACTATAAGAGATAATTCAATTTGGCAACCGGCAATGTAATTAGCATGCCGAATATTACTTGGAATGTGAATTGGAACGAAATCGCCAATAGATAAGACCATTTTACAATTTGGGCCCAAGTTAGAAGCAGAGCCTAAGGTGTAAATTATTGATAGTCCATATCTCGGAAACTATAAGAGATAATGCAATTTGGCAACCGGCAATGTAATTAGCATGCCGAATATTACTTGGAATGTGAATTGGAACGAAATCGCCAATAGATAAGACCATTTTACAATTTGGGCCCAAGTTAGAAGCAGAGCCTAAGGTGTAAATTATCGATAGTCCATATCTCGGAAACTATAAGAGATAATGCAATTTGGCAACCGGCAATGTAATTAGCATGCCGAATATTACTTGGAATGTGAATTGGAACGAAATCGCCAATAGATAAGACCATTTTACAATTTGGGCCCAAGTTAGAAGCAGAGCCTAAGGTGTAAATTATCGATAGTCCATATCTCGGAAACTATAAGAGATAATGCAATTTGGCAACCGGCAATGTAATTAGCATGCCGAATATTACTTGGAATGTGAATTGGAACGAAATCGCCAATAGATAAGACCATTTTACAATTTGGGCCCAAGTTAGAAGCAGAGCCTAAGGTGTAAATTATCGATAGTCCATATCTCGGAAACTATAAGAGATAATGCAATTTGGCAACCGGCAATGTAATTAGCATGCCGAATATTACTTGGAATGTGAATTGGAACGAAATCGCCAATAGATAAGACCATTTTACAATTTGGGCCCAAGTTAGAAGCAGAGCCTAAGGTGTAAATTATCGATAGTCCATATCTCGGAAACTATAAGAGATAATGCAATTTGGCAACCGGCAATGTAATTAGCATGCCGAATATTACTTGGAATGTGAATTGGAACGAAATCGCCAATAGATAAGACCATTTTACAATTTGGGCCCAAGTTAGAAGCAGAGCCTAAGGTGTAAATTATCGATAGTCCATATCTCGGAAACTATAAGAGATAATGCAATTTGGCAACCGGCAATGTAATTAGCATGCCGAATATTACTTGGAATGTGAATTGGAACGAAATCGCCAATAGATAAGACCATTTTACAATTTGGGCCCAAGTTAGAAGCAGAGCCTAAGGTGTAAATTATCGATAGTCCATATCTCGGAAACTATAAGAGATAATGCAATTTGGCAACCGGCAATGTAATTAGCATGCCGAATATTACTTGGAATGTGAATTGGAACGAAATCGCCAATAGATAAGACCATTTTACAATTTGGGCCCAAGTTAGAAGCAGAGCCTAAGGTGTAAATTATCGATAGTCCATATCTCGGAAACTATAAGAGATAATGCAATTTGGCAACCGGCAATGTAATTAGCATGCCGAATATTACTTGGAATGTGAATTGGAACGAAATCGCCAATAGATAAGACCATTTTACAATTTGGGCCCAAGTTAGAAGCAGAGCCTAAGGTGTAAATTATCGATAGTCCATATCTCGGAAACTATAAGAGATAATGCAATTTGGCAACCGGCAATGTAATTAGCATGCCGAATATTACTTGGAATGTGAATTGGAACGAAATCGCCAATAGATAAGACCATTTTACAATTTGGGCCCAAGTTAGAAGCAGAGCCTAAGGTGTAAATTATCGATAGTCCATATCTCGGAAACTATAAGAGATAATGCAATTTGGCAACCGGCAATGTAATTAGCATGCCGAATATTACTTGGAATGTGAATTGGAACGAAATCGCCAATAGATAAGACCATTTTACAATTTGGGCCCAAGTTAGAAGCAGAGCCTAAGGTGTAAATTATCGATAGTCCATATCTCGGAAACTATAAGAGATAATGCAATTTGGCAACCGGCAATGTAATTAGCATGCCGAATATTACTTGGAATGTGAATTGGAACGAAATCGCCAATAGATAAGACCATTTTACAATTTGGGCCCAAGTTAGAAGCAGAGCCTAAGGTGTAAATTATCGATAGTCCATATCTCGGAAACTATAAGAGATAATGCAATTTGGCAACCGGCAATGTAATTAGCATGCCGAATATTACTTGGAATGTGAATTGGAACGAAATCGCCAATAGATAAGACCATTTTACAATTTGGGCCCAAGTTAGAAGCAGAGCCTAAGGTGTAAATTATCGATAGTCCATATCTCGGAAACTATAAGAGATAATGCAATTTGGCAACCGGCAATGTAATTAGCATGCCGAATATTACTTGGAATGTGAATTGGAACGAAATCGCCAATAGATAAGACCATTTTACAATTTGGGCCCAAGTTAGAAGCAGAGCCTAAGGTGTAAATTATCGATAGTCCATATCTCGGAAACTATAAGAGATAATGCAATTTGGCAACCGGCAATGTAATTAGCATGCCGAATATTACTTGGAATGTGAATTGGAACGAAATCGCCAATAGATAAGACCATTTTACAATTTGGGCCCAAGTTAGAAGCAGAGCCTAAGGTGTAAATTATCGATAGTCCATATCTCGGAAACTATAAGAGATAATGCAATTTGGCAACCGGCAATGTAATTAGCATGCCGAATATTACTTGGAATGTGAATTGGAACGAAATCGCCAATAGATAAGACCATTTTACAATTTGGGCCCAAGTTAGAAGCAGAGCCTAAGGTGTAAATTATCGATAGTCCATATCTCGGAAACTATAAGAGATAATGCAATTTGGCAACCGGCAATGTAATTAGCATGCCGAATATTACTTGGAATGTGAATTGGAACGAAATCGCCAATAGATAAGACCATTTTACAATTTGGGCCCAAGTTAGAAGCAGAGCCTAAGGTGTAAATTATCGATAGTCCATATCTCGGAAACTATAAGAGATAATGCAATTTGGCAACCGGCAATGTAATTAGCATGCCGAATATTACTTGGAATGTGAATTGGAACGAAATCGCCAATAGATAAGACCATTTTACAATTTGGGCCCAAGTTAGAAGCAGAGCCTAAGGTGTAAATTATCGATAGTCCATATCTCGGAAACTATAAGAGATAATGCAATTTCGCAACCGGCAATGTAATTAGCATGCCGAATATTACTTGGAATGTGAATTGGAACGAAATCGCCAATAGATAAGACCATTTTACAATTTGGGCCCAAGTTAGAAGCAGAGCCTAAGGTGTAAATTATCGATAGTCCATATCTCGGAAACTATAAGAGATAATGCAATTTGGCAACCGGCAATGTAATTAGCATGCCGAATATTACTTGGAATGTGAATTGGAACGAAATCGCCAATAGATAAGACCATTTTACAATTTGGGCCCAAGTTAGAAGCAGAGCCTAAGGTGTAAATTATCGATAGTCCATATCTCGGAAACTATAAGAGATAATGCAATTTGGCAACCGGCAATGTAATTAGCATGCCGAATATTACTTGGAATGTGAATTGGAACGAAATCGCCAATAGATAAGACCATTTTACAATTTGGGCCCAAGTTAGAAGCAGAGCCTAAGGTGTAAATTATCGATAGTCCATATCTCGGAAACTATAAGAGATAATGCAATTTGGCAACCGGCAATGTAATTAGCATGCCGAATATTACTTGGAATGTGAATTGGAACGAAATCGCCAATAGATAAGACCATTTTACAATTTGGGCCCAAGTTAGAAGCAGAGCCTAAGGTGTAAATTATCGATAGTCCATATCTCGGAAACTATAAGAGATAATGCAATTTGGCAACCGGCAATGTAATTAGCATGCCGAATATTACTTGGAATGTGAATTGGAACGAAATCGCCAATAGATAAGACCATTTTACAATTTGGGCCCAAGTTAGAAGCAGAGCCTAAGGTGTAAATTATCGATAGTCCATATCTCGGAAACTATAAGAGATAATGCAATTTGGCAACCGGCAATGTAATTAGCATGCCGAATATTACTTGGAATGTGAATTGGAACGAAATCGCCAATAGATAAGACCATTTTACAATTTGGGCCCAAGTTAGAAGCAGAGCCTAAGGTGTAAATTATCGATAGTCCATATCTCGGAAACTATAAGAGATAATGCAATTTGGCAACCGGCAATGTAATTAGCATGCCGAATATTACTTGGAATGTGAATTGGAACGAAATCGCCAATAGATAAGACCATTTTACAATTTGGGCCCAAGTTAGAAGCAGAGCCTAAGGTGTAAATTATCGATAGTCCATATCTCGGAAACTATAAGAGATAATGCAATTTGGCAACCGGCAATGTAATTAGCATGCCGAATATTACTTGGAATGTGAATTGGAACGAAATCGCCAATAGATAAGACCATTTTACAATTTGGGCCCAAGTTAGAAGCAGAGCCTAAGGTGTAAATTATCGATAGTCCATATCTCGGAAACTATAAGAGATAATGCAATTTGGCAACCGGCAATGTAATTAGCATGCCGAATATTACTTGGAATGTGAATTGGAACGAAATCGCCAATAGATAAGACCATTTTACAATTTGGGCCCAAGTTAGAAGCAGAGCCTAAGGTGTAAATTATCGATAGTCCATATCTCGGAAACTATAAGAGATAATGCAATTTGGCAACCGGCAATGTAATTAGCATGCCGAATATTACTTGGAATGTGAATTGGAACGAAATCGCCAATAGATAAGACCATTTTACAATTTGGGCCCAAGTTAGAAGCAGAGCCTAAGGTGTAAATTATCGTTAGTCCATATCTCGGAAACTATAAGAGATAATGCAATTTGGCAACCGGCAATGTAATTAGCATGCCGAATATTACTTGGAATGTGAATTGGAACGAAATCGCCAATAGATAAGACCATTTTACAATTTGGGCCCAAGTTAGAAGCAGAGCCTAAGGTGTAAATTATCGATAGTCCATATCTCGGAAACTATAAGAGATAATGCAATTTGGCAACCGGCAATGTAATTAGCATGCCGAATATTACTTGGAATGTGAATTGGAACGAAATCGCCAATAGATAAGACCATTTTACAATTTGGGCCCAAGTTAGAAGCAGAGCCTAAGGTGTAAATTATCGATAGTCCATATCTCGGAAACTATAAGAGATAATGCAATTTGGCAACCGGCAATGTAATTAGCATGCCGAATATTACTTGGAATGTGAATTGGAACGAAATCGCCAATAGATAAGACCATTTTACAATTTGGGCCCAAGTTAGAAGCAGAGCCTAAGGTGTAAATTATCGATAGTCCATATCTCGGAAACTATAAGAGATAATGCAATTTGGCAACCGGCAATGTAATTAGCATGCCGAATATTACTTGGAATGTGAATTGGAACGAAATCGCCAATAGATAAGACCATTTTACAATTTGGGCCCAAGTTAGAAGCAGAGCCTAAGGTGTAAATTATCGATAGTCCATATCTCGGAAACTATAAGAGATAATGCAATTTGGCAACCGGCAATGTAATTAGCATGCCGAATATTACTTGGAATGTGAATTGGAACGAAATCGCCAATAGATAAGACCATTTTACAATTTGGGCCCAAGTTAGAAGCAGAGCCTAAGGTGTAAATTATCGATAGTCCATATCTCGGAAACTATAAGAGATAATGCAATTTGGCAACCGGCAATGTAATTAGCATGCCGAATATTACTTGGAATGTGAATTGGAACGAAATCGCCAATAGATAAGACCATTTTACAATTTGGGCCCAAGTTAGAAGCAGAGCCTAAGGTGTAAATTATCGATAGTCCATATCTCGGAAACTATAAGAGATAATGCAATTTGGCAACCGGCAATGTAATTAGCATGCCGAATATTACTTGGAATGTGAATTGGAACGAAATCGCCAATAGATAAGACCATTTTACAATTTGGGCCCAAGTTAGAAGCAGAGCCTAAGGTGTAAATTATCGATAGTCCATATCTCGGAAACTATAAGAGATAATGCAATTTGGCAACCGGCAATGTAATTAGCATGCCGAATATTACTTGGAATGTGAATTGGAACGAAATCGCCAATAGATAAGACCATTTTACAATTTGGGCCCAAGTTAGAAGCAGAGCCTAAGGTGTAAATTATCGATAGTCCATATCTCGGAAACTATAAGAGATAATGCAATTTGGCAACCGGCAATGTAATTAGCATGCCGAATATTACTTGGAATGTGAATTGGAACGAAATCGCCAATAGATAAGACCATTTTACAATTTGGGCCCAAGTTAGAAGCAGAGCCTAAGGTGTAAATCATCGATAGTCCATATCTCGGAAACTATAAGAGATAATGCAATTTGGCAACCGGCAATGTAATTAGCATGCCGAATATTACTTGGAATGTGAATTGGAACGAAATCGCCAATAGATAAGACCATTTTACAATTTGGGCCCAAGTTAGAAGCAGAGCCTAAGGTGTAAATTATCGATAGTCCATATCTCGGAAACTATAAGAGATAATGCAATTTGGCAACCGGCAATGTAATTAGCATGCCGAATATTACTTGGAATGTGAATTGGAACGAAATCGCCAATAGATAAGACCATTTTACAATTTGGGCCCAAGTTAGAAGCAGAGCCTAAGGTGTAAATTATCGATAGTCCATATCTCGGAAACTATAAGAGATAATGCAATTTAGCAACCGGCAATGTAATTAGCATGCCGAATATTACTTGGAATGTGAATTGGAACGAAATCGCCAATAGATAAGACCATTTTACAATTTGGGCCCAAGTTAGAAGCAGAGCCTAAGGTGTAAATTATCGATAGTCCATATCTCGGAAACTATAAGAGATAATGCAATTTGGCAACCGGCAATGTAATTAGCATGCCGAATATTACTTGGAATGTGAATTGGAACGAAATCGCCAATAGATAAGACCATTTTACAATTTGGGTCCAAGTTAGAAGCAGAGCCTAAGGTGTAAATTATCGATAGTCCATATCTCGGAAACTATAAGAGATAATGCAATTTGGCAACCGGCAATGTAATTAGCATGCCGAATATTACTTGGAATGTGAATTGGAACGAAATCGCCAATAGATAAGACCATTTTACAATTTGGGACCAAGTTAGAAGCAGAGCCTAAGGTGTAAATTATCGATAGTCCATATCTCGGAAACTATAAGAGATAATGCAATTTGGCAACCGGCAATGTAATTAGCATGCCGAATATTACTTGGAATGTGAATTGGAACGAAATCGCCAATAGATAAGACCATTTTACAATTTGGGCCCAAGTTAGAAGCAGAGCCTAAGGTGTAAATTATCGATAGTCCATATCTCGGAAACTATAAGAGATAATGCAATTTGGCAACCGGCAATGTAATTAGCATGCCGAATATTACTTGGAATGTGAATTGGAACGAAATCGCCAATAGATAAGACCATTTTACAATTTGGGCCCAAGTTAGAAGCAGAGCCTAAGGTGTAAATTATCGATAGTCCATATCTCGGAAACTATAAGAGATAATGCAATTTGGCAACCGGCAATGTAATTAGCATGCCGAATATTACTTGGAATGTGAATTGGAACGAAATCGCCAATAGATAAGACCATTTTACAATTTGGGCCCAAGTTAGAAGCAGAGCCTAAGGTGTAAATTATCGATAGTCCATATCTCGGAAACTATAAGAGATAATGCAATTTGGCAACCGGCAATGTAATTAGCATGCCGAATATTACTTGGAATGTGAATTGGAACGAAATCGCCAATAGATAAGACCATTTTACAATTTGGGCCCAAGTTAGAAGCAGAGCCTAAGGTGTAAATTATCGATAGTCCATATCTCGGAAACTATAAGAGATAATGCAATTTGGCAACCGGCAATGTAATTAGCATGCCGAATATTACTTGGAATGTGAATTGGAACGAAATCGCCAATAGATAAGACCATTTTACAATTTGGGCCCAAGTTAGAAGCAGAGCCTAAGGTGTAAATTATCGATAGTCCATATCTCGGAAACTATAAGAGATAATGCAATTTGGCAACCGGCAATGTAATTAGCATGCCGAATATTACTTGGAATGTGAATTGGAACGAAATCGCCAATAGATAAGACCATTTTACAATTTGGGACCAAGTTAGAAGCAGAGCCTAAGGTGTAAATTATCGATAGTCCATATCTCGGAAACTATAAGAGATAATGCAATTTGGCAACCGGCAATGTAATTAGCATGCCGAATATTACTTGGAATGTGAATTGGAACGAAATCGCCAATAGATAAGACCATTTTACAATTTGGGCCCAAGTTAGAAGCAGAGCCTAAGGTGTAAATTATCGATAGTTCATATCTCGGAAACTATAAGAGATAATGCAATTTGGCAACCGGCAATGTAATTAGCATGCCGAATATTACTTGGAATGTGAATTGGAACGAAATCGCCAATAGATAAGACCATTTTACAATTTGGGACCAAGTTAGAAGCAGAGCCTAAGGTGTAAATTATCAATAGTCCATATCTCGGAAACTATAAGAGATAATGCAATTTGGCAACCGGCAATGTAATTAGCATGCCGAATATTACTTGGAATGTGAATTGGAACGAAATCGCCAATAGATAAGACCATTTTACAATTTGGGCCCAAGTTAGAAGCAGAGCCTAAGGTGTAAATTATCGATAGTCCATATCTCGGAAACTATAAGAGATAATGCAATTTGGCAACCGGCAATGTAATTAGCATGCCGAATATTACTTGGAATGTGAATTGGAACGAAATCGCCAATAGATAAGACCATTTTACAATTTGGGACCAAGTTAGAAGCAGAGCCTAAGGTGTAAATTATCGATAGTCCATATCTCGGAAACTATAAGAGATAATGCAATTTGGCAACCGGCAATGTAATTAGCATGCCGAATATTACTTGGAATGTGAATTGGAACGAAATCGCCAATAGATAAGACCATTTTACAATTTGGGCCCAAGTTAGAAGCAGAGCCTAAGGTGTAAATTATCGATAGTCCATATCTCGGAAACTATAAGAGATAATGCAATTTGGCAACCGGCAATGTAATTAGCATGCCGAATATTACTTGGAATGTGAATTGGAACGAAATCGCCAATAGATAAGACCATTTTACAATTTGGGCCCAAGTTAGAAGCAGAGCCTAAGGTGTAAATTATCGATAGTCCATATCTCGGGAACTATAAGAGATAATGCAATTTGGCAACCGGCAATGTAATTAGCATGCCGAATATTACTTGGAATGTGAATTGGAACGAAATCGCCAATAGATAAGACCATTTTACAATTTGGGCCCAAGTTAGAAGCAGAGCCTAAGGTGTAAATTATCGATAGTCCATATCTCGGAAACTATAAGAGATAATGCAATTTGGCAACCGGCAATGTAATTAGCATGCCGAATATTACTTGGAATGTGAATTGGAACGAAATCGCCAATAGAAAAGACCATTTTACAATTTGGGCCCAAGTTAGAAGCAGAGCTTAAGGTGTAAATTATCGATAGTCCATATCTCGGAAATTATAAGAGATAATGCAATTTGGCAACCGGTAATGTAATTAGCATGCCGAATATTACTTGGAATGTGAATTGGAACGAAATCGCCAATAGATAAGACCATTTTACAATTTGGGCCCAAGTTAGAAGCAGAGCTTAAGGTGTAAATTATCGATAGTCCATATCTCGGAAACTATAAGAGATAATGCAATTTGGCAACCGGCAATGTAATTAGCATGCCGAATATTACTTGGAATGTGAATTGGAACGAAATCGCCAATAGATAAGACCATTTCACAATTTGGGCCCAAGTTAGAAGCAGAACCTAAGGTGTAAATTATTGATAGTCCATATCTCGGAAACTATAAGAGATAATACAACTTCGCAACCGGCAATGTAATTAGCATGCCGAATATCACTTGGAATGTGAATTGGGACGAAATCGCCAATAGATAAGAATATTTTACAATTTGGGCCCAAGTTAGAAGCAGAGCCTAAGATGTAAATTATCGATAGTCCATATCTCGGAAACTATAAGAGATAATGCAATTTGGCAACCGGCAATGTAATTAGCATGCCGAATATTACTTGGAATGTGAATTGGAACGAAATCGCCAATAGATAAGACCATTTTACAATTTGGGCCCAAGTTAGAAGCAGAGCCTAAGGTGTAAATTATCGATAGTCCATATCTCGGAAACTATAAGAGATAATGCAATTTGGCAACCGGCAATGTAATTAGCATGCCGAATATTACTTGGAATGTGAATTGGAACGAAATCGCCAATAGATAAGACCATTTTACAATTTGGGCCCAAGTTAGAAGCAGAGCCTAAGGTGTAAATTATCGATAGTCCATATCTCGGAAACTATAAGAGATAATGCAATTTGGCAACCGGCAATGTAATTAGCATGCCGAATATTACTTGGAATGTGAATTGGAACGAAATCGCCAATAGATAAGACCATTTTACAATTTGGGCCCAAGTTAGAAGCAGAGCCTAAGGTGTAAATTATCGATAGTCCATATCTCGGAAACTATAAGAGATAATGCAATTTGACAACCGGCAATGTAATTAGCATGCCGAATATTACTTGGAATGTGAATTGGAACGAAATCGCCAATAGATAAGACCATTTTACAATTTGGGCCCAAGTTAGAAGCAGAGTCTAAGGTGTAAATTATCGATAGTCCATATCTCGGAAACTATAAGAGATAATGCAATTTGGCAACCGGCAATGTAATTAGCATGCCGAATATTACTTGGAATGTGAATTGGAACGAAATCGCCAATAGATAAGACCATTTTACAATTTGGGCCCAAGTTAGAAGCAGAGCCTAAGGTGTAAATTATCGATAGTCCATATCTCATAAACTATAAGAGATAATGCAATTTGGCAACCGGCAATGTAATTAGCATGCCGAATATTACTTGGAATGTGAATTGGAACGAAATCGCCAATAGATAAGACCATTTTACAATTTGGGCCCAAGTTAGAAGCAGAGCCTAAGGTGTAAATTATCGATAGTCCATATCTCGGAAACTATAAGAGATAATGCAATTTGGCAACCGGCAATGTAATTAGCATGCCGAATATTACTTGGAATGTGAATTGGAACGAAATCGCCAATAGATAAGACCATTTTACAATTTGGGCCCAAGTTAGAAGCAGAGCCTAAGGTGTAAATTATCGATAGTCCATATCTCGGAAACTATAAGAGATAGTGCAATTTGGCAACCGGCAATGTAATTAGCATGCCGAATATTACTTGGAATGTGAATTGGAACGAAATCGCCAATAGATAAGACCATTTTACAATTTGGGCCCAAGTTAGAAGCAGGGCCTAAGGTGTAAATTATCGATAGTCCATATCTCGGAAACTATAAGAGATAATGCAATTTGGCAACCGGCAATGTAATTAGCATGCCGAATATTACTTGGAATGTGAATTGGAACGAAATCGCCAATAGATAAGACCATTTTACAATTTGGGCCCAAGTTAGAAGCAGAGCCTAAGGTGTAAATTATCGATAGTCCATATCTCGGAAACTATAAGAGATAATGCAATTTGACAACCGGCAATGTAATTAGCATGCCGAATATTACTTGGAATGTGAATTGGAACGAAATCGCCAATAGATAAGACCATTTTACAATTTGGGCCCAAGTTAGAAGCAGAGCCTAAGGTGTAAATTATCGATAGTCCATATCTCGGAAACTATAAGAGATAATGCAATTTGGCAACCGGCAATGTAATTAGCATGCCGAATATTACTTGGAATGTGAATTGGAACGAAATCGCCAATAGATAAGACCATTTTACAATTTGGGCCCAAGTTAGAAGCAGAGCCTAAGGTGTAAATTATCGATAGTCCATATCTCGGAAACTATAAGAGATAATGCAATTTGGCAACCGGCAATGTAATTAGCATGCCGAATATTACTTGGAATGTGAATTGGAACGAAATCGCCAATAGATAAGACCATTTTACAATTTGGGCCCAAGTTAGAAGCAGAGCCTAAGGTGTAAATTATCGATAGTCCATATCTCGGAAACTATAAGAGATAGTGCAATTTGGCAACCGGCAATGTAATTAGCATGCCGAATATTACTTGGAATGTGAATTGGAACGAAATCGCCAATAGATAAGACGATTTTACAATTTGGGCCCAAGTTAGAAGCAGGGCCTAAGGTGTAAATTATCGATAGTCCATATCTCGGAAACTATAAGAGATAATGCAATTTGGCAACCGGCAATGTAATTAGCATGCCGAATATTACTTGGAATGTGAATTGGAACGAAATCGCCAATAGATAAGACCATTTTACAATTTGGGCCCAAGTTAGAAGCAGAGCCTAAGGTGTAAATTATCGATAGTCCATATCTCGGGAACTATAAGAGATAATGCAATTTGGCAACCGGCAATGTAATTAGCATGCCGAATATTACTTGGAATGTGAATTGGAACGAAATCGCCAATAGATAAGACCATTTTACAATTTGGGCCCAAGTTAGAAGCAGAGCCTAAGGTGTAAATTATCGATAGTCCATATCTCGGAAACTATAAGAGATAATGCAATTTGGCAACCGGCAATGTAATTAGCATGCCGAATATTACTTGGAATGTGAATTGGAACGAAATCGCCAATAGAAAAGACCATTTTACAATTTGGGCCCAAGTTAGAAGCAGAGCTTAAGGTGTAAATTATCGATAGTCCATATCTCGGAAATTATAAGAGATAATGCAATTTGGCAACCGGTAATGTAATTAGCATGCCGAATATTACTTGGAATGTGAATTGGAACGAAATCGCCAATAGATAAGACCATTTTACAATTTGGGCCCAAGTTAGAAGCAGAGCTTAAGGTGTAAATTATCGATAGTCCATATCTCGGAAACTATAAGAGATAATGCAATTTGGCAACCGGCAATGTAATTAGCATGCCGAATATTACTTGGAATGTGAATTGGAACGAAATCGCCAATAGATAAGACCATTTCACAATTTGGGCCCAAGTTAGAAGCAGAGCCTAAGGTGTAAATTATTGATAGTCCATATCTCGGAAACTATAAGAGATAATACAATTTCGCAACCGGCAATGTAATTAGCATGCCGAATATCACTTGGAATGTGAATTGGGACGAAATCGCCAATAGATAAGAATATTTTACAATTTGGGCCCAAGTTAGAAGCAGAGCCTAAGATGTAAATTATCGATAGTCCATATCTCGGAAACTATAAGAGATAATGCAATTTGGCAACCGGCAATGTAATTAGCATGCCGAATATTACTTGGAATGTGAATTGGAACGAAATCGCCAATAGATAAGACCATTTTACAATTTGGGCCCAAGTTAGAAGCAGAGCCTAAGGTGTAAATTATCGATAGTCCATATCTCGGAAACTATAAGAGATAATGCAATTTGGCAACCGGCAATGTAATTAGCATGCCGAATATTACTTGGAATGTGAATTGGAACGAAATCGCCAATAGATAAGACTATTTTACAATTTGGGCCCAAGTTAGAAGCAGAGCCTAAGGTGTAAATTATCGATAGTCCATATCTCGGAAACTATAAGAGATAATGCAATTTGACAACCGGCAATGTAATTAGCATGCCGAATATTACTTGGAATGTGAATTGGAACGAAATCGCCAATAGATAAGACCATTTTACAATTTGGGCCCAAGTTAGAAGCAGAGCCTAAGGTGTAAATTATCGATAGTCCATATCTCGGAAACTATAAGAGATAATGCAATTTGGCAACCGGCAATGTAATTAGCATGCCGAATATTACTTGGAATGTGAATTGGAACGAAATCGCCAATAGATAAGACCATTTTACAATTTGGGCCCAAGTTAGAAGCAGAGCCTAAGGTGTAAATTATCGATAGTCCATATCTCGGAAACTATAAGAGATAATGCAATTTGGCAACCGGCAATGTAATTAGCATGCCGAATATTACTTGGAATGTGAATTGGAACGAAATCGCCAATAGATAAGACCATTTTACAATTTGGGCCCAAGTTAGAAGCAGAGCCTAAGGTGTAAATTATCGATAGTCCATATCTCGGAAACTATAAGAGATAATGCAATTTGGCAACCGGCAATGTAATTAGCATGCCGAATATTACTTGGAATGTGAATTGGAACGAAATCGCCAATAGATAAGACCATTTTACAATTTGGGCCCAAGTTAGAAGCAGAGCCTAAGGTGTAAATTATCGATAGTCCATATCTCGGAAACTATAAGAGATAGTGCAATTTGGCAACCGGCAATGTAATTAGCATGCCGAATATTACTTGGAATGTGAATTGGAACGAAATCGCCAATAGATAAGACCATTTTACAATTTGGGCCCAAGTTAGAAGCAGAGCCTAAGGTGTAAATTATCGATAGTCCATATCTCGGAAACTATAAGAGATAATGCAATTTGGCAACCGGCAATGTAATTAGCATGCCGAATATTACTTGGAATGTGAATTGGAACGAAATCGCCAATAGATAAGACCATTTTACAATTTGGGCCCAAGTTAGAAGCAGAGCCTAAGGTGTAAATTATCGATAGTCCATATCTCGGAAACTATAAGAGATAATGCAATTTGGCAACCGGCAATGTAATTAGCATGCCGAATATTACTTGGAATGTGAATTGGAACGAAATCGCCAATAGATAAGACCATTTTACAATTTGGGCCCAAGTTAGAAGCAGAGCCTAAGGTGTAAATTATCGATAGTCCATATCTCGGAAACTATAAGAGATAATGCAATTTGGCAACCGGCAATGTAATTAGCATGCCGAATATTACTTGGAATGTGAATTGGAACGAAATCGCCAATAGATAAGACCATTTTACAATTTGGGCCCAAGTTAGAAGCAGAGCCTAAGGTGTAAATTATCGATAGTCCATATCTCGGAAACTATAAGAGATAATGCAATTTGGCAACCGGCAATGTAATTAGCATGCCGAATATTACTTGGAATGTGAATTGGAACGAAATCGCCAATAGATAAGACCATTTTACAATTTGGGCCCAAGTTAGAAGCAGAGCCTAAGGTGTAAATTATCGATAGTCCATATCTCGGAAACTATAAGAGATAGTGCAATTTGGCAACCGGCAATGTAATTAGCATGCCGAATATTACTTGGAATGTGAATTGGAACGAAATCGCCAATAGATAAGACGATTTTACAATTTGGGCCCAAGTTAGAAGCAGGGCCTAAGGTGTAAATTATCGATAGTCCATATCTCGGAAACTATAAGAGATAATGCAATTTGGCAACCGGCAATGTAATTAGCATGCCGAATATTACTTGGAATGTGAATTGGAACGAAATCGCCAATAGATAAGACCATTTTACAATTTGGGCCCAAGTTAGAAGCAGAGCCTAAGGTGTAAATTATCGATAGTCCATATCTCGGGAACTATAAGAGATAATGCAATTTGGCAACCGGCAATGTAATTAGCATGCCGAATATTACTTGGAATGTGAATTGGAACGAAATCGCCAATAGATAAGACCATTTTACAATTTGGGCCCAAGTTAGAAGCAGAGCCTAAGGTGTAAATTATCGATAGTCCATATCTCGGAAACTATAAGAGATAATGCAATTTGGCAACCGGCAATGTAATTAGCATGCCGAATATTACTTGGAATGTGAATTGGAACGAAATCGCCAATAGAAAAGACCATTTTACAATTTGGGCCCAAGTTAGAAGCAGAGCTTAAGGTGTAAATTATCGATAGTCCATATCTCGGAAATTATAAGAGATAATGCAATTTGGCAACCGGTAATGTAATTAGCATGCCGAATATTACTTGGAATGTGAATTGGAACGAAATCGCCAATAGATAAGACCATTTTACAATTTGGGCCCAAGTTAGAAGCAGAGCTTAAGGTGTAAATTATCGATAGTCCATATCTCGGAAACTATAAGAGATAATGCAATTTGGCAACCGGCAATGTAATTAGCATGCCGAATATTACTTGGAATGTGAATTGGAACGAAATCGCCAATAGATAAGACCATTTCACAATTTGGGCCCAAGTTAGAAGCAGAGCCTAAGGTGTAAATTATTGATAGTCCATATCTCGGAAACTATAAGAGATAATACAATTTCGCAACCGGCAATGTAATTAGCATGCCGAATATCACTTGGAATGTGAATTGGGACGAAATCGCCAATAGATAAGAATATTTTACAATTTGGGCCCAAGTTAGAAGCAGAGCCTAAGATGTAAATTATCGATAGTCCATATCTCGGAAACTATAAGAGATAATGCAATTTGGCAACCGGCAATGTAATTAGCATGCCGAATATTACTTGGAATGTGAATTGGAACGAAATCGCCAATAGATAAGACCATTTTACAATTTGGGCCCAAGTTAGAAGCAGAGCCTAAGGTGTAAATTATCGATAGTCCATATCTCGGAAACTATAAGAGATAATGCAATTTGGCAACCGGCAATGTAATTAGCATGCCGAATATTACTTGGAATGTGAATTGGAACGAAATCGCCAATAGATAAGACCATTTTACAATTTGGGCCCAAGTTAGAAGCAGAGCCTAAGGTGTAAATTATCGATAGTCCATATCTCGGAAACTATAAGAGATAATGCAATTTGGCAACCGGCAATGTAATTAGCATGCCGAATATTACTTGGAATGTGAATTGGAACGAAATCGCCAATAGATAAGACCATTTTACAATTTGGGCCCAAGTTAGAAGCAGAGCCTAAGGTGTAAATTATCGATAGTCCATATCTCGGAAACTATAAGAGATAATGCAATTTGACAACCGGCAATGTAATTAGCATGCCGAATATTACTTGGAATGTGAATTGGAACGAAATCGCCAATAGATAAGACCATTTTACAATTTGGGCCCAAGTTAGAAGCAGAGTCTAAGGTGTAAATTATCGATAGTCCATATCTCGGAAACTATAAGAGATAATGCAATTTGGCAACCGGCAATGTAATTAGCATGCCGAATATTACTTGGAATGTGAATTGGAACGAAATCGCCAATAGATAAGACCATTTTACAATTTGGGCCCAAGTTAGAAGCAGAGCCTAAGGTGTAAATTATCGATAGTCCATATCTCGGAAACTATAAGAGATAATGCAATTTGGCAACCGGCAATGTAATTAGCATGCCGAATATTACTTGGAATGTGAATTGGAACGAAATCGCCAATAGATAAGACCATTTTACAATTTGGGCCCAAGTTAGAAGCAGAGCCTAAGGTGTAAATTATCGATAGTCCATATCTCGGAAACTATAAGAGATAATGCAATTTGGCAACCGGCAATGTAATTAGCATGCCGAATATTACTTGGAATGTGAATTGGAACGAAATCGCCAATAGATAAGACCATTTTACAATTTGGGCCCAAGTTAGAAGCAGAGCCTAAGGTGTAAATTATCGATAGTCCATATCTCGGAAACTATAAGAGATAGTGCAATTTGGCAACCGGCAATGTAATTAGCATGCCGAATATTACTTGGAATGTGAATTGGAACGAAATCGCCAATAGATAAGACCATTTTACAATTTGGGCCCAAGTTAGAAGCAGGGCCTAAGGTGTAAATTATCGATAGTCCATATCTCGGAAACTATAAGAGATAATGCAATTTGGCAACCGGCAATGTAATTAGCATGCCGAATATTACTTGGAATGTGAATTGGAACGAAATCGCCAATAGATAAGACCATTTTACAATTTGGGCCCAAGTTAGAAGCAGAGCCTAAGGTGTAAATTATCGTTAGTCCATATCTCGGAAACTATAAGAGATAATGCAATTTGGCAACCGGCAATGTAATTAGCATGCCGAATATTACTTGGAATGTGAATTGGAACGAAATCGCCAATAGATAAGACCATTTTACAATTTGGGCCCAAGTTAGAAGCAGAGCCTAAGGTGTAAATTATCGATAGTCCATATCTCGGAAACTATAAGAGATAATGCAATTTGGCAACCGGCAATGTAATTAGCATGCCGAATATTACTTGGAATGTGAATTGGAACGAAATCGCCAATAGATAAGACCATTTTACAATTTGGGCCCAAGTTAGAAGCAGAGCCTAAGGTGTAAATTATCGATAGTCCATATCTCGGAAACTATAAGAGATAATGCAATTTGGCAACCGGCAATGTAATTAGCATGCCGAATATTACTTGGAATGTGAATTGGAACGAAATCGCCAATAGATAAGACCATTTTACAATTTGGGCCCAAGTTAGAAGCAGAGCCTAAGGTGTAAATTATCGATAGTCCATATCTCGGAAACTATAAGAGATAATGCAATTTGGCAACCGGCAATGTAATTAGCATGCCGAATATTACTTGGAATGTGAATTGGAACGAAATCGCCAATAGATAAGACCATTTTACAATTTGGCCCCAAGTTAGAAGCAGAGCCTAAGGTGTAAATTATCGATAGTCCATATCTCGGAAACTATAAGAGATAATGCAATTTGGCAACCGGCAATGTAATTAGCATGCCGAATATTACTTGGAATGTGAATTGGAACGAAATCGCCAATAGATAAGACCATTTTACAATTTGGGCCCAAGTTAGAAGCAGAGCCTAAGGTGTAAATTATCGATAGTCCATATCTCGGAAACTATAAGAGATAATGCAATTTGGCAACCGGCAATGTAATTAGCATGCCGAATATTACTTGGAATGTGAATTGGAACGAAATCGCCAATAGATAAGACCATTTTACAATTTGGGCCCAAGTTAGAAGCAGAGCCTAAGGTGTAAATTATCGATAGTCCATATCTCGGAAACTATAAGAGATAATGCAATTTGGCAACCGGCAATGTAATTAGCATGCCGAATATTACTTGGAATGTGAATTGGAACGAAATCGCCAATAGATAAGACCATTTTACAATTTGGGCCCAAGTTAGAAGCAGAGCCTAAGGTGTAAATTATCGTTAGTCCATATCTCGGAAACTATAAGAGATAATGCAATTTGGCAACCGGCAATGTAATTAGCATGCCGAATATTACTTGGAATGTGAATTGGAACGAAATCGCCAATAGATAAGACCATTTTACAATTTGGGCCCAAGTTAGAAGCAGAGCCTAAGGTGTAAATTATCGATAGTCCATATCTCGGAAACTATAAGAGATAATGCAATTTGGCAACCGGCAATGTAATTAGCATGCCGAATATTACTTGGAATGTGAATTGGAACGAAATCGCCAATAGATAAGACCATTTTACAATTTGGGCCCAAGTTAGAAGCAGAGCCTAAGGTGTAAATTATCGATAGTCCATATCTCGGAAACTATAAGAGATAATGCAATTTGGCAACCGGCAATGTAATTAGCATGCCGAATATTACTTGGAATGTGAATTGGAACGAAATCGCCAATAGATAAGACCATTTTACAATTTGGGCCCAAGTTAGAAGCAGAGCCTAAGGTGTAAATTATCGATAGTCCATATCTCGGAAACTATAAGAGATAATGCAATTTGGCAACCGGCAATGTAATTAGCATGCCGAATATTACTTGGAATGTGAATTGGAACGAAATCGCCAATAGATAAGACCATTTTACAATTTGGGCCCAAGTTAGAAGCAGAGCCTAAGGTGTAAATTATTGATAGTCCATATCTCGGAAACTATAAGAGATAATGCAATTTCGCAACCGGCAATGTAATTAGCATGCCGAATATTACATGGAATGTGAATTGGAACGAAATCGCCAATAGATAAGACCATTTTACAATTTGGGCCCAAGTTAGAAGCAGAGCCTAAGGTGTAAATTATCGATAGTCCATATCTCGGAAACTATAAGAGATAATGCAATTTGGCAACCGGCAATGTAATTAGCATGCCGAATATTACTTGGAATGTGAATTGGAACGAAATCGCCAATAGATAAGACCATTTTACAATTTGGGCCCAAGTTAGAAGCAGAGCCTAAGGTGTAAATTATCGATAGTCCATATCTCGGAAACTATAAGATATAATGCAATTTGGCAACCGGCAATGTAATTAGCCTGCCGAATATTACTTGGAATGTGAATTGGAACGAAATCGCCAATAGATAAGACCATTTTACAATTTGGGCCCAAGTTAGAAGCAGAGCCTAAGGTGTAAATTATCGATAGTCCATATCTCGGAAACTATAAGAGATAATGCAATTTGACAACCGGCAATGTAATTAGCATGCCGAAAATTACTTGGAATGTGAATTGGAACGAAATCGCCAATAGATAAGACCATTTTAAAATTTGGGCCCAAGTTAGAAGCAGAGCCTAAGGTGTAAATTATCGATAGTCCATATCTCGGAAACTATAAGAGATAATGCAATTTGGCAACCGGCAATGTAATTAGCATGCCGAATATTAATTGGAATGTGAATTGGAACGAAATCGCCAATAGATAAGACCATTTTACAATTTGGGCCCAAGTTAGAAGCAGAGCCTAAGGTGTAAATGATCGATAGTCCATATCTCGGAAACTATAAGAGATAATGCAATTTGGCAACCGGCAATGTAATTAGCATGCCGAATACTACTTGGAATGTGAATTGGAACGAAATCGCCAATAGGTAAGACCATTTTACAATTTGGGCCCAAGTTAGAAGCAGAGCCTAAGGTGTAAATGATCGATAGTCCATATCTCGGAAACTATAAGAGATAATGCAATTTGGCAACCGGCAATGTAATTAGCATGCCGAATATTACTTGGAATGTGAATTGGAACGAAATCGCCAATAGGTAAGACCATTTTACAATTTGGGCCCAAGTTAGAAGCAGAGCCTAAGGTGTAAATTATCGATAGTCCATATCTCGGAAACTATAAGAGATAATGCAATTTGGCAATCGGCAATGTAATTAGCATGCCGAATATTACTTGGAATGTGAATTGGAACGAAATCGCCAATAGGTAAGACCATTTTACAATTTGGGCCCAAGTTAGAAGCAGAGCCTAAGGTGTAAATTATCGATAGTCCATATATCGGAAACTATAAGAGATAATTCAATTTGGCAACCGGCAATGTAATTAGCATGCCGAATATTACTTGGAATGTGAATTGGAACGAAATCGCCAATAGATAAGACCATTTTACAATTTGGGCCCAAGTTAGAAGCAGAGCCTAAAGTGTAAATTATTGATAGTCCATATCTCGGAAACTATAAGAGATAATGCAATTTGGCAACCGGCAATGTAATTAGCATGCCGAATATTACTTGGAATGTGAATTGGAACGAAATCGCCAACAGAGAAGACCATTTTACAATTTGGGCCCAAGTTAGAAGCAGAGCCTAAGGTGTAAATTATCGATAGTCCATATCTCGGAAACTATAAGAGATAATGCAATTTGGCAACCGGCAATGTAATTAGCAGGCCGAATATTACTTGGAATGTGAATTGGAACGAAATCGCCAATAGAAAAGACCATTTTACAATTTGGGCCCAAGTTAGAAGCAGAGCTTAAGGTGTAAATTATCGATAGTCCATATCTCGGAAATTATAAGAGATAATGCAATTTGGCAACCGGTAATGTAATTAGCATGCCGAATATTACTTGGAATGTGAATTGGAACGAAATCGCCAATAGATAAGACCATTTTACAATTTGGGCCCAAGTTAGAAACAGAGCCTAAGGTGTAAATTATCGATAGTCCATATCTCGGAAACTATAAGAGATAATGCAATTTGGCAACCGGCAATGTAATTAGCATGCCGAATATTACTTGGAATGTGAATTGGAACGAAATCGCCAATAGATAAGACCATTTCACAATTTGGGCCCAAGTTAGAAGCAGAGCCTAAGGTGTAAATTATTGATAGTCCATATATCGGAAACTATAAGAGATAATGCAATTTCGCAACCGGCAATGTAATTAGCATGCCGAATATCACTTGGAATGTGAATTGGGACGAAATCGCCAATAGATAAGACCATTTTACAATTTGGGCCCAAGTTAGAAGCAGAGCCTAAGGTGTAAATTATCGATAGTAAATATCTCGGAAACTATAAGAGATAATGCAATTTGGCAACCGGCAATGTAATTAGCATGCCGAATATTACTTGGAATGTGAATTGGAACGAAATCGCCAATAGATAAGACCATTTTACAATTTGGGCCCAAGTTAGAAGTAGAGCCTAAGGTGTAAATTATCGATAGTCCATATCTCGGAAACTATATGAGATAATGCAATTTGGCAACCGGCAATGTAATTAGCATGCCGAATATTACTTGGAATGTGAATTGGAACGAAATCGCCAATAGATAAGACCATTTTACAATTTGGGCCCAAGTTAGAAGCAGAGCCTAAGGTGTAAATTATCGAGAGTCCATATCTCGGAAACTATAAGAGATAATGCAATTTGGCAACCGGCAATGTAATTAGCATGCCGAATATTACTTGGAATGTGAATTGGAACGAAATCGCCAATAGATAAGACCATTTTACAATTTGGGCCCAAGTTAGAAGCAGAGCCTAAGGTGTAAATTATTGATAGTCCATATCTCGGAAACTATAAGAGATAATGCAATTTCGCAACCGGCAATGTAATTAGCATGCCGAATATTACTTGGAATGTGAATTGGAACGAAATCGCCAATAGATAAGACCATTTTAAAATTTGGGCCCAAGTTAGAAGCAGAGCCTAAGGTGTAAATTATCGATAGTCCATATCTCGGAAACTATAAGAGATAATGCAATTTGGCAACCGGCAATGTAATTAGCATGCCGAATATTACTTGGAATGTGAATTGGAACGAGATCGCCAATAGAAGCAGAGCCTAAGGTGTAAATTATCGATAGTCCATATCTCGGAAACTATAAGAGATAATGCAATTTGGCAACCGGCAATGTAATTAGCATGCCGAATATTACTTGGAATGTGAATTGGAACGAAATCGCCAATAGATAAGACCATTTTACAATTTGGGCCCAAGTTAGAAGCAGAGCCTAAGGTGTAAATTATCGATAGTCCATATCTCGGAAACTATAAGAGATAATGCAATTTGGCAACCGGCAATGAAATTAGCATGCCGAATATTACTTGGAATGTGAATTGGAACGAAATCGCCAATAGATAAGACCATTTTACAATTTTGGGCCCAAGTTAGAAGCAGAGCCTAAGGTGTAAATTATCGATAGTCCATATCTCGGAAACTATAAGAGATAATGCAATTTGGCAACCGGCAATGTAATTAGCATGCCGAATATTACTTGGAATGTGAATTGGAACGAAATCGCCAATAGATAAGACCATTTTACAATTTGGGCCCAAGTTAGAAGCAGAGCCTAAGGTGTAAATTATCGATAGTCCATATCTCGGAAACTATAAGAGAAAATGCAATTTGGCAACCGGCAATGTAATTAGCATGCCGAATATTACTTGGAATGTGAATTGGAACGAAATCGCCAATAGATAAGACCATTTTACAATTTGGGCCCAAGTTAGAAGCAGAGCCTAAGGTGTAAATTATCGATAGTCCATATCTCGGAAACTATAAGAGATAATGCAATTTGGCAACCGGCAATGTAATTAGCATGCCGAATATTACTTGGAATGTGAATTGGAACGAAATCGCCAATAGATAAGACCATTTTACAATTTGGGCCCAAGTTAGAAGCAGAGCCTAAGGTGTAAATTATCAATAGTCCATATCTCGGAAACTATAAGAGATAATGCAATTTGGCAACCGGCAATGTAATTAGCATGCCGAATATTACTTGGAATGTGAATTGGAACGAAATCGCCAATAGATAAGACCATTTTACAATTTGGGCCCAAGTTAGAAGCAGAGCCTAAGGTGTAAATTATCGATAGTCCATATCTCGGAAACTATAAGAGATAATGCAATTTGGCAACCGGCAATGTAATTAGCATGCCGAATATTACTTGGAATGTGAATTGGAACGAAATCGCCAATAGATAAGACCATTTTACAATTTGGGCCCAAGTTAGAAGCAGAGCCTAAGGTGTAAATTATCGATAGTCCATATCTCGGAAACTATAAGAGATAATGCAATTTGGCAACCGGCAATGTAATTAGCATGCCGAATATTACTTGGAATGTGAATTGGAACGAAATCGCCAATAGATAAGACCATTTTACAATTTGGGCCCAAGTTAGAAGCAGAGCCTAAGGTGTAAATTATCGATAGTCCATATCTCGGAAACTATAAGAGATAATGCAATTTGGCAACCGGCAATGTAATTAGCATGCTGAATATTACTTGGAATGTGAATTGGAACGAAATCGCCAATAGATAAGACCATTTTACAATTTGGGCCCAAGTTAGAAGCAGAGCCTAAGGTGTAAATTATCGATAGTCCATATCTCGGAAACTATAAGAGATAATGCAATTTGGCAACCGGCAATGTAATTAGCATGCCGAATATTACTTGGAATGTGAATTGGAACGAAATCGCCAATAGATAAGACCATTTTACAATTTGGGCCCAAGTTAGAAGCAGAGCCTAAGGTGTAAATTATTGATAGTCCATATCTCGGAAACTATAAGAGATAATGCAATTTCGCAACCGGCAATGTAATTAGCATGCCGAATATTACTTGGAATGTTAATTGGAACGAAATCGCCAATAGATAAGACCATTTTACAATTTGGGCCCAAGTTAGAAGCAGAGCCTAAGGTGTAAATTATCGATAGTCCATATCTCGGAAGCTATAAGAGATAATGCAATTTGGCAACCGGCAATGTAATTAGCATGCCGAATATTACTTGGAATGTGAATTGGAACGAAATCGCCAATAGATAAGACCATTTTACAATTTGGGCCCAAGTTAGAAGCAGAGCCTAAGGTGTAAATTATCGATAGTCCATATCTCGGAAACTATAAGAGATAATGCAATTTGGCAACCGGCAATGTAATTAGCATGCCGAATATTACTTGGAATGTGAATTGGAACGAAATCGCCAATAGATAAGACCATTTTACAATTTGGGCCCAAGTTAGAAGCAGAGCCTAAGGTGTAAATTATCGATAGTCCATATCTCGGAAACTATAAGAGATAATGCAATTTGACAACCGGCAATGTAATTAGCATGCCGAATATTACTTGGAATGTGATTTGGAACGAAATCGCCAATAGATAAGACCATTTTACAATTTGGGCCCAAGTTAGAAGCAGAGCCTAAGGTGTAAATTATCGATAGTCCATATCTCGGAAACTATAAGAGATAATCCAATTTGGCAACCGGCAATATAATTAGCATGCCGAATATTAATTGGAATGTGAATTGGAACGAAATCGCCAATAGATAAGACCATTTTACAATTTGGGCCCAAGTTAGAAGCAGAGCTTAAGGTGTAAATTATCGATAGTCCATATCTCGGAAACTATAAGAGATAATGCAATTTGGCAACCGGCAATGTAATTAGCATGCCGAATATTACTTGGAATGTGAATTGGAACGAAATCGCCAATAGGTAAGACCATTTTACAATTTGGGCCCAAGTTAGATGCAGAGCCTAAGGTGTAAATGATCGATAGTCCATATCTCGTAAACTATAGGAGATAATGCAATTTGGCAACCGGCAATGTAATTAGCATGCCGAATATTACTTGGAATGTGAATTGGAATGAAATCGCCAATAGGTAAGACCATTTTACAATTTGGGCCCAAGTTAGAAGCAGAGCCTAAGGTGTAAATTATCGATAGTCCATATCTCGGAAACTATAAGAGATAATGCAATTTGGCAACCGGCAATGTAATTAGCATGCCGAATATTACTTGGAATGTGAATTGGAACGAAATCGCCAATAGATAAGACCATTTTACAATTTGGGCCCAAGTTAGAAGCAGAGCTTAAGGTGTAAATTATCGATAGTCCATATCTCGGAAACTATAAGAGATAATGCAATTTGGCAACCGGCAATGTAATTAGCATGCCGAATATTACTTGGAATGTGAATTGGAACGAAATCGCCAATAGATAAGACCATTTCACAATTTGGGCCCAAGTTAGAAGCAGAGCCTAAGGTGTAAATTATTGATAGTCCATATCTCGGAAACTATAAGAGATAATACAATTTCGCAACCGGCAATGTAATTAGCATGCCGAATATCACTTGGAATGTGAATTGGGACGAAATCGCCAATAGATAAGAATATTTTACAATTTGGGCCCAAGTTAGAAGCAGAGCCTAAGATGTAAATTATCGATAGTCCATATCTCGGAAACTATAAGAGATAATGCAATTTGCAACCGGCAATGTAATTAGCATGCCGAATATTACTTGGAATGTGAATTGGAACGAAATCGCCAATAGATAAGACCATTTTACAATTTGGGCCCAAGTTAGAAGCAGAGCCTAAGGTGTAAATTATCGATAGTCCATATCTCGGAAACTATAAGAGATAATGCAATTTGGCAACCGGCAATGTAATTAGCATGCCGAATATTACTTGGAATGTGAATTGGAACGAAATCGCCAATAGATAAGACCATTTTACAATTTGGGCCCAAGTTAGAAGCAGAGCCTAAGGTGTAAATTATCGATAGTCCATATCTCGGAAACTATAAGAGATAATGCAATTTGGCAACCGGCAATGTAATTAGCATGCCGAATATTACTTGGAATGTGAATTGGAACGAAATCGCCAATAGATAAGACCATTTTACAATTTGGGCCCAAGTTAGAAGCAGAGCCTAAGGTGTAAATTATCGATAGTCCATATCTCGGAAACTATAAGAGATAATGCAATTTGACAACCGGCAATGTAATTAGCATGCCGAATATTACTTGGAATGTGAATTGGAACGAAATCGCCAATAGATAAGACCATTTTACAATTTGGGCCCAAGTTAGAAGCAGAGTCTAAGGTGTAAATTATCGATAGTCCATATCTCGGAAACTATAAGAGATAATGCAATTTGGCAACCGGCAATGTAATTAGCATGCCGAATATTACTTGGAATGTGAATTGGAACGAAATCGCCAATAGATAAGACCATTTTACAATTTGGGCCCAAGTTAGAAGCAGAGCCTAAGGTGTAAATTATCGATAGTCCATATCTCGGAAACTATAAGAGATAATGCAATTTGGCAACCGGCAATGTAATTAGCATGCCGAATATTACTTGGAATGTGAATTGGAACGAAATCGCCAATAGATAAGACCATTTTACAATTTGGGCCCAAGTTAGAAGCAGAGCCTAAGGTGTAAATTATCGATAGTCCATATCTCGGAAACTATAAGAGATAATGCAATTTGGCAACCGGCAATGTAATTAGCATGCCGAATATTACTTGGAATGTGAATTGGAACGAAATCGCCAATAGATAAGACCATTTTACAATTTGGGCCCAAGTTAGAAGCAGAGCCTAAGGTGTAAATTATCGATAGTCCATATCTCGGAAACTATAAGAGATAGTGCAATTTGGCAACCGGCAATGTAATTAGCATGCCGAATATTACTTGGAATGTGAATTGGAACGAAATCGCCAATAGATAAGACCATTTTACAATTTGGGCCCAAGTTAGAAGCAGGGCCTAAGGTGTAAATTATCGATAGTCCATATCTCGGAAACTATAAGAGATAATGCAATTTGGCAACCGGCAATGTAATTAGCATGCCGAATATTACTTGGAATGTGAATTGGAACGAAATCGCCAATAGATAAGACCATTTTACAATTTGGGCCCAAGTTAGAAGCAGAGCCTAAGGTGTAAATTATCGTTAGTCCATATCTCGGAAACTATAAGAGATAATGCAATTTGGCAACCGGCAATGTAATTAGCATGCCGAATATTACTTGGAATGTGAATTGGAACGAAATCGCCAATAGATAAGACCATTTTACAATTTGGGCCCAAGTTAGAAGCAGAGCCTAAGGTGTAAATTATCGATAGTCCATATCTCGGAAACTATAAGAGATAATGCAATTTGGCAACCGGCAATGTAATTAGCATGCCGAATATTACTTGGAATGTGAATTGGAACGAAATCGCCAATAGATAAGACCATTTTACAATTTGGGCCCAAGTTAGAAGCAGAGCCTAAGGTGTAAATTATCGATAGTCCATATCTCGGAAACTATAAGAGATAATGCAATTTGGCAACCGGCAATGTAATTAGCATGCCGAATATTACTTGGAATGTGAATTGGAACGAAATCGCCAATAGATAAGACCATTTTACAATTTGGGCCCAAGTTAGAAGCAGAGCCTAAGGTGTAAATTATCGATAGTCCATATCTCGGAAACTATAAGAGATAATGCAATTTGGCAACCGGCAATGTAATTAGCATGCCGAATATTACTTGGAATGTGAATTGGAACGAAATCGCCAATAGATAAGACCATTTTACAATTTGGGCCCAAGTTAGAAGCAGAGCCTAAGGTGTAAATTATCGATAGTCCATATCTCGGAAACTATAAGAGATAATGCAATTTGGCAACCGGCAATGTAATTAGCATGCCGAATATTACTTGGAATGTGAATTGGAACGAAATCGCCAATAGATAAGACCATTTTACAATTTGGGCCCAAGTTAGAAGCAGAGCCTAAGGTGTAAATTATCGATAGTCCATATCTCGGAAACTATAAGAGATAATGCAATTTGGCAACCGGCAATGTAATTAGCATGCCGAATATTACTTGGAATGTGAATTGGAACGAAATCGCCAATAGATAAGACCATTTTACAATTTGGGCCCAAGTTAGAAGCAGAGCCTAAGGTGTAAATTATCGATAGTCCATATCTCGGAAACTATAAGAGATAATGCAATTTGGCAACCGGCAATGTAATTAGCATGCCGAATATTACTTGGAATGTGAATTGGAACGAAATCGCCAATAGATAAGACCATTTTACAATTTGGGCCCAAGTTAGAAGCAGAGCCTAAGGTGTAAATTATCGTTAGTCCATATCTCGGAAACTATAAGAGATAATGCAATTTGGCAACCGGCAATGTAATTAGCATGCCGAATATTACTTGGAATGTGAATTGGAACGAAATCGCCAATAGATAAGACCATTTTACAATTTGGGCCCAAGTTAGAAGCAGAGCCTAAGGTGTAAATTATCGATAGTCCATATCTCGGAAACTATAAGAGATAATGCAATTTGGCAACCGGCAATGTAATTAGCATGCCGAATATTACTTGGAATGTGAATTGGAACGAAATCGCCAATAGATAAGACCATTTTACAATTTGGGCCCAAGTTAGAAGCAGAGCCTAAGGTGTAAATTATCGATAGTCCATATCTCGGAAACTATAAGAGATAATGCAATTTGGCAACCGGCAATGTAATTAGCATGCCGAATATTACTTGGAATGTGAATTGGAACGAAATCGCCAATAGATAAGACCATTTTACAATTTGGGCCCAAGTTAGAAGCAGAGCCTAAGGTGTAAATTATCGATAGTCCATATCTCGGAAACTATAAGAGATAATGCAATTTGGCAACCGGCAATGTAATTAGCATGCCGAATATTACTTGGAATGTGAATTGGAACGAAATCGCCAATAGATAAGACCATTTTACAATTTGGGCCCAAGTTAGAAGCAGAGCCTAAGGTGTAAATTATCGATAGTCCATATCTCGGAATCTATAAGAGATAATGCAATTTGGCAACCGGCAATGTAATTAGCATGCCGAATATTACATGGAATGTGAATTGGAACGAAATCGCCAATAGATAAGACCATTTTACAATTTGGGCCCAAGTTAGAAGCAGAGCCTAAGGTGTAAATTATCGATAGTCCATATCTCGGAAACTATAAGAGATAGTGCAATTTGGCAACCGGCAATGTAATTAGCATGCCGAATATTACTTGGAATGTGAATTGGAACGAAATCGCCAATAGATAAGACCATTTTACAATTTGGGCCCAAGTTAGAAGCAGAGCCTAAGGTGTAAATTATCGATAGTCCATATCTCGGAAACTATAAGAGATAATGCAATTTGGCAACCGGCAATGTAATTAGCATGCCGAATATTACTTGGAATGTGAATTGGAACGAAATCGCCAATAGATAAGACCATTTTACAATTTGGGCCCAAGTTAGAAGCAGAGCCTAAGGTGTAAATTATCGATAGTCCATATCTCGGAAACTATAAGAGATAATGCAATTTGGCAACCGGCAATGTAATTAGCATGCCGAATATTACTTGGAATGTGAATTGGAACGAAATCGCCAATAGATAAGACCATTTTACAATTTGGGCCCAAGTTAGAAGCAGAGCCTAAGGTGTAAATTATCGATAGTCCATATCTCGGAAACTATAAGAGATAATGCAATTTGGCAACCGGCAATGTAATTAGCATGCCGAATATTACTTGGAATGTGAATTGGAACGAAATCGCCAATAGATAAGACCATTTTACAATTTGGGCCCAAGTTAGAAGCAGAGCCTAAGGTGTAAATTATCGATAGTCCATATCTCGGAAACTATAAGAGATAATGCAATTTGGCAACCGGCAATGTAATTAGCATGCCGAATATTACTTGGAATGTGAATTGGAACGAAATCGCCAATAGATAAGACCATTTTACAATTTGGGCCCAAGTTAGAAGCAGAGCCTAAGGTGTAAATTATCGATAGTCCATATCTCGGAAACTATAAGAGATAATGCAATTTGGCAACCGGCAATGTAATTAGCATGCCGAATATTACTTGGAATGTGAATTGGAACGAAATCGCCAATAGATAAGACCATTTTACAATTTGGCCCCAAGTTAGAAGCAGAGCCTAAGGTGTAAATTATCGATAGTCCATATCTCGGAAACTATAAGAGATAATGCAATTTGGCAACCGGCAATGTAATTAGCATGCCGAATATTACTTGGAATGTGAATTGGAACGAAATCGCCAATAGATAAGACCATTTTACAATTTGGGCCCAAGTTAGAAGCAGAGCCTAAGGTGTAAATTATCGATAGTCCATATCTCGGAAACTATAAGAGATAATGCAATTTGGCAACCGGCAATGTAATTAGCATGCCGAATATTACTTGGAATGTGAATTGGAACGAAATCGCCAATAGATAAGACCATTTTACAATTTGGGCCCAAGTTAGAAGCAGAGCCTAAGGTGTAAATTATCGATAGTCCATATCTCGGAAACTATAAGAGATAATGCAATTTGGCAACCGGCAATGTAATTAGCATGCCGAATATTACTTGGAATGTGAATTGGAACGAAATCGCCAATAGATAAGACCATTTTACAATTTGGGCCCAAGTTAGAAGCAGAGCCTAAGGTGTAAATTATCGATAGTCCATATCTCGGAAACTATAAGAGATAATGCAATTTGGCAACCGGCAATGTAATTAGCATGCCGAATATTACTTGGAATGTGAATTGGAACGAAATCGCCAATAGATAAGACCATTTTACAATTTGGGCCCAAGTTAGAAGCAGAGCCTAAGGTGTAAATTATCGATAGTCCATATCTCGGAAACTATAAGAGATAATGCAATTTGGCAACCGGCAATGTAATTAGCATGCCGAATATTACTTGGAATGTGAATTGGAACGAAATCGCCAATAGATAAGACCATTTTACAATTTGGGCCCAAGTTAGAAGCAGAGCCTAAGGTGTAAATTATCGATAGTCCATATCTCGGAAACTATAAGAGATAATGCAATTTGGCAACCGGCAATGTAATTAGCATGCCGAATATTACTTGGAATGTGAATTGGAACGAAATCGCCAATAGATAAGACCATTTTACAATTTGGGCCCAAGTTAGAAGCAGAGCCTAAGGTGTAAATTATCGATAGTCCATATCTCGGAAACTATAAGAGATAATGCAATTTGGCAACCGGCAATGTAATTAGCATGCCGAATATTACTTGGAATGTGAATTGGAACGAAATCGCCAATAGATAAGACCATTTTACAATTTGGGCCCAAGTTAGAAGCAGAGCCTAAGGTGTAAATTATCGATAGTCCATATCTCGGAAACTATAAGAGATAATGCAATTTGGCAACCGGCAATGTAATTAGCATGCCGAATATTACTTGGAATGTGAATTGGAACGAAATCGCCAATAGATAAGACCATTTTACAATTTGGGCCCAAGTTAGAAGCAGAGCCTAAGGTGTAAATTATCGATAGTCCATATCTCGGAAACTATAAGAGATAATGCAATTTGGCAACCGGCAATGTAATTAGCATGCCGAATATTACTTGGAATGTGAATTGGAACGAAATCGCCAATAGATAAGACCATTTTACAATTTGGGCCCAAGTTAGAAGCAGAGCCTAAGGTGTAAATTATCGATAGTCCATATCTCGGAAACTATAAGAGATAATGCAATTTGGCAACCGGCAATGTAATTAGCATGCCGAATATTACTTGGAATGTGAATTGGAACGAAATCGCCAATAGATAAGACCATTTTACAATTTGGGCCCAAGTTAGAAGCAGAGCCTAAGGTGTAAATTATCGATAGTCCATATCTCGGAAACTATAAGAGATAATGCAATTTGGCAACCGGCAATGTAATTAGCATGCCGAATATTACTTGGAATGTGAATTGGAACGAAATCGCCAATAGATAAGACCATTTTACAATTTGGGCCCAAGTTAGAAGCAGAGCCTAAGGTGTAAATTATCGATAGTCCATATCTCGGAAACTATAAGAGATAATGCAATTTGGCAACCGGCAATGTAATTAGCATGCCGAATATTACTTGGAATGTGAATTGGAACGAAATCGCCAATAGATAAGACCATTTTACAATTTGGGCCCAAGTTAGAAGCAGAGCCTAAGGTGTAAATTATCGATAGTCCATATCTCGGAAACTATAAGAGATAATGCAATTTGGCAACCGGCAATGTAATTAGCATGCCGAATATTACTTGGAATGTGAATTGGAACGAAATCGCCAATAGATAAGACCATTTTACAATTTGGGCCCAAGTTAGAAGCAGAGCCTAAGGTGTAAATTATCGATAGTCCATATCTCGGAAACTATAAGAGATAATGCAATTTGGCAACCGGCAATGTAATTAGCATGCCGAATATTACTTGGAATGTGAATTGGAACGAAATCGCCAATAGATAAGACCATTTTACAATTTGGGCCCAAGTTAGAAGCAGAGCCTAAGGTGTAAATTATCGATAGTCCATATCTCGGAAACTATAAGAGATAATGCAATTTGGCAACCGGCAATGTAATTAGCATGCCGAATATTACTTGGAATGTGAATTGGAACGAAATCGCCAATAGATAAGACCATTTTACAATTTGGGCCCAAGTTAGAAGCAGAGCCTAAGGTGTAAATTATCGATAGTCCATATCTCGGAAACTATAAGAGATAATGCAATTTGGCAACCGGCAATGTAATTAGCATGCCGAATATTACTTGGAATGTGAATTGGAACGAAATCGCCAATAGATAAGACCATTTTACAATTTGGGCCCAAGTTAGAAGCAGAGCCTAAGGTGTAAATTATCGATAGTCCATATCTCGGAAACTATAAGAGATAATGCAATTTGGCAACCGGCAATGTAATTAGCATGCCGAATATTACTTGGAATGTGAATTGGAACGAAATCGCCAATAGATAAGACCATTTTACAATTTGGGCCCAAGTTAGAAGCAGAGCCTAAGGTGTAAATTATCGATAGTCCATATCTCGGAAACTATAAGAGATAATGCAATTTGGCAACCGGCAATGTAATTAGCATGCCGAATATTACTTGGAATGTGAATTGGAACGAAATCGCCAATAGGTAAGACCATTTTACAATTTGGGCCCAAGTTAGAAGCAGAGCCTAAGGTGTAAATTATCGATAGTCCATATCTCGGAAACTATAAGAGATAATGCAATTTGGCAACCGGCAATGTAATTAGCATGCCGAATATTACTTGGAATGTGAATTGGAACGAAATCGCCAATAGATAAGACCATTTTACAATTTGGGCCCAAGTTAGAAGCAGAGCCTAAGGTGTAAATTATCGATAGTCCATATCTCGGAAACTATAAGAGATAATGCAATTTGGCAACCGGCAATGTAATTAGCATGCCGAATATTACTTGGAATGTGAATTGGAACGAAATCGCCAATAGATAAGACCATTTTACAATTTGGGCCCAAGTTAGAAGCAGAGCCTAAGGTGTAAATTATCGATAGTCCATATCTCGGAAACTATAAGAGATAATGCAATTTGGCAACCGGCAATGTAATTAGCATGCCGAATATTACTTGGAATGTGAATTGGAACGAAATCGCCAATAGATAAGACCATTTTACAATTTGGGCCCAAGTTAGAAGCAGAGCCTAAGGTGTAAATTATCGATAGTCCATATCTCGGAAACTATAAGAGATAATGCAATTTGGCAACCGGCAATGTAATTAGCATGCCGAATATTACTTGGAATGTGAATTGGAACGAAATCGCCAATAGATAAGACCATTTTACAATTTGGGCCCAAGTTAGAAGCAGAGCCTAAGGTGTAAATTATCGATAGTCCATATCTCGGAAACTATAAGAGATAATGCAATTTGGCAACCGGCAATGTAATTAGCATGCCGAATATTACTTGGAATGTGAATTGGAACGAAATCGCCAATAGATAAGACCATTTTACAATTTGGGCCCAAGTTAGAAGCAGAGCCTAAGGTGTAAATTATCGATAGTCCATATCTCGGAAACTATAAGAGATAATGCAATTTGGCAACCGGCAATGTAATTAGCATGCCGAATATTACTTGGAATGTGAATTGGAACGAAATCGCCAATAGATAAGACCATTTTACAATTTGGGCCCAAGTTAGAAGCAGAGCCTAAGGTGTAAATTATCGATAGTCCATATCTCGGAAACTATAAGAGATAATGCAATTTGGCAACCGGCAATGTAATTAGCATGCCGAATATTACTTGGAATGTGAATTGGAACGAAATCGCCAATAGATAAGACCATTTTACAATTTGGGCCCAAGTTAGAAGCAGAGCCTAAGGTGTAAATTATCGATAGTCCATATCTCGGAAACTATAAGAGATAATGCAATTTCGCAACCGGCAATGTAATTAGCATGCCGAATATTACTTGGAATGTGAATTGGAACGAAATCGCCAATAGATAAGACCATTTTACAATTTGGGCCCAAGTTAGAAGCAGAGCCTAAGGTGTAAATTATCGATAGTCCATATCTCGGAAACTATAAGAGATAATGCAATTTGGCAACCGGCAATGTAATTAGCATGCCGAATATTACTTGGAATGTGAATTGGAACGAAATCGCCAATAGATAAGACCATTTTACAATTTGGGCCCAAGTTAGAAGCAGAGCCTAAGGTGTAAATTATCGATAGTCCATATCTCGGAAACTATAAGAGATAATGCAATTTGGCAACCGGCAATGTAATTAGCATGCCGAATATTACTTGGAATGTGAATTGGAACGAAATCGCCAATAGATAAGACCATTTTACAATTTGGGCCCAAGTTAGAAGCAGAGCCTAAGGTGTAAATTATCGATAGTCCATATCTCGGAAACTATAAGAGATAATGCAATTTGGCAACCGGCAATGTAATTAGCATGCCGAATATTACTTGGAATGTGAATTGCAACGAAATCGCCAATAGATAAGACCATTTTACAATTTGGGCCCAAGTTAGAAGCAGAGCCTAAGGTGTAAATTATCGATAGTCCATATCTCGGAAACTATAAGAGATAATGCAATTTCGCAACCGGCAATGTAATTAGCATGCCGAATATTACTTGGAATGTGAATTGGAACGAAATCGCCAATAGATAAGACCATTTTACAATTTGGGCCCAAGTTAGAAGCAGAGCCTAAGGTGTAAATTATCGATAGTCCATATCTCGGAAACTATAAGAGATAATGCAATTTGGCAACCGGCAATGTAATTAGCATGCCGAATATTACTTGGAATGTGAATTGGAACGAAATCGCCAATAGATAAGACCAT